>NC_134547.1:53336418-53963918 GCF_050624435.1 Tenrec ecaudatus | reverse complement strand
CCCTTCACTCAGTCAAATTGAAGTTGTGTGTATCAATAAAGAGACAGAGCAATTGTACAGAGATAATCATTGTACTAGTCCCCAGATGCAATGGGAAAACTATTAAGAACTAAAGAGGAGGCTGATGAAAGGATCTCCTGTGGTTATAGAAATTACATGCTTTCGTTTAGCCCTCAAGATATTTCCTTCGTTAACTTCTTTTGCAAGACCTGGCAAAACATATTTATTAAATTGCCTCTATTTCCCCAACGTGCTCGACTCTAAGAGACTAACACGGAATGGTCCGAAAAAACAAAGTATCTTTGTTACCCTTTACAAAGGGGCCTGGGAGTATGAGCCTTGACAAGTATCCTACTTTTGACCATCCTCACAGTCACAGAAACACACCCCACTCATGAATAATAGGCTATTGGAATGTTGTGAAAAGCAACAAATTCCACCCTTCATCCGCTTCCGAACATCCAGGAACATCCAGGATCATCTATATTCAAGTTAATTGATGGGTCCGTGGCAACTTGACCTAAATGAAATAAAAGTGGTATGATCCTCTGAAAGAATAGACAGGACATCTAGATCAATCACCTTTTCAGACAGTAGCACATTGTCTTTGAACAGAAGGATTGAATCGTTTCAACTAAATAAAACTCCATTCATTCAAATGTCAAAAGAACTGATGTGGTTCAAAGGGAGTCCAAGTAACTAAGCTGGGTATTCGCATTCATGTTTAGTCCTATAAGTAGTCTTGGGAAAATGATTAAAATAGTTCTCTTAAAGAAGGAAATCTACATTGGTCCCTGGTGTCTTTAACTGTGTGTGTCTGTGTTTAAATCAAAGCCGACAGCCCTAAGATGAGCCATTGCTAAAGATACCTATCTTATTGAAGGTTGTTAATAAGACTTCCTCCAATTCTGATACTACTTTCTTCTTCATATAGTACAGTGTCTCTAACTATTTTTCCACCAAACATATTGAGTAAGTATGGGAAAAGGATACAACCCTGTTACAAACGTTGACTGCTTTAAAAGCAGGCAGTATTCCATAGGTATGTGTGAATGGCTGCCTCTTGACCCACGTGCAGAGTATAGGCTCCTAATGAGCACAAGGACGTGTTCTGGAGTTCACATTCTTCCCAATGTTTTCCATACTTGGTTGGGATCCAGAGAGTCAATTATCTTTGCATAATGAATAAAACACAAGTAAAATTCTCTTCTGGTTGTTCCAGAAGATGTTGTTCCACGTTTTTTTTTTCTGAATCTCACTTGAATTTCTGGCAGCTCCTGTCAATGTTCTGCTACAATCACTGACACAACCTTGCTTGTTTAAAGTGAGAGGATTTGAAGCACTCACTGATGAAGATGAAGGATTGGAGCCTTCAATATGGACTGCAATTCAATGTAAAGGAATCCAAAATCCTCACAACTGAACCAGTGGATTACATTCTGATAAGTGGAGAAAATGTTGAAATTGTCAAGGGTTTTACCTTATTTGGATCCACAATTAATGCTCATGGAACAAGCAGTCAAGAACTCAAACACCACATTAATTGGGTAAATCTCCTGCACAAGACCTATTTAGAGTACTGACAAGCAAGGACGTGACTTTGAGGATTAGGGTATGACTGACCAAAGCCATGGAATTTTCAATCAACCTATATGAAAGTTGGACATTGATTTAAAAAATTTGAAGAATACTAGATGATTTAAATTATGGCGCCAGTGAAAAATGTTGAATGTACCATGGAGTAGATGCTCCTTAGATTCAAGAATGGTGGGACTTTGCCTCTCACACTTCAGACATGGCCAGTTCAAATACAGGGTTAGCCGCAAAGAACTCCCTCAAAGAGATTATTTGCCACAGTGGCTGCAACTAGGCTCACACAACAATTGTGAGGATGAACAGTTTCTCCTTCTGCTGTACTGCACAGTCACTACACAGCATCTAAGGACTACACAATGGGCATGCTAATGTTTGAAAGCAGAGAGACTGTTTCTTGGTATCAGCACCACTACAACTCCCCAGAAAGTGGGCCTGGTCTACTACTTCATGCCTAGAAAAAATTTCCAAAAGAGAGCAGGAACCCTGAGCTCTGTTAACCAGAGTGATTGTAATATCTTTAACTCTGGTGTAGATAAAACCTCAGGTTTTTTTCATAGCTGAATTGAATTAGCAAGAAGGGGCATAAACATATGGCGCTGAAGTGGGAATACTTAATGCATAAGTGGTTAGTTAGCATGCTAAATGATAGAGTTAGGTTAATAGTACGTGTTAGAGATTGCGGGTGGTGAGATCATAATTCAGGCGGTTAGAAAAGACACAAGAGAAGTACCTTCAAGTAAAAGACAAGGCACTCTCTGTAGAGAGAAGGCCAGGATGGAACTTCATTCGCAGAGATCCGAATATGAAGGAAGTTGTCAGAATATGACGTCAGAGGCAACAAGGGAGCATAAGCTGGAAAAGGATAGATTACAGTAAGAGCACTGCATGTCAGCCTTGTTTGTTTTTACAAAAATCACACAGAAATCTTAATGGCTTTCTCTTATAACAAATCCTTACAAAGCTTGCAGGTGTTTTATGAGGAAAAAAACCCTCAAAAGTAAATGCATTTTATGTGGTTGTTACTGTTAGTTGCCATCAAGTTGGCTCCAGTGAATAGTGATTCTATGGACAACAGGATGGAAGACTACCTGTGTCTTCTCTATCTTCACATTTGTTCTTCTGCTTGAGTCCATTGCTGCCACTACAGAATCAATCCATCTGATGACCCCTTTGCTAGGTCCGGAAAGGACAGTGCAGCATCAGCAGCATGAGTCCATAACGATGTCCAAAGATCCACGGTCATGTGACAACTTACATACGGTAGGGAACACAAAGAAACGGTCACAGAATCATGATTGTTAATCAATCAGTTCATCACTGTCCCTCTGTCCAAAGTCCATGCCCAGGGTGAAGCTGAAGTATTCCATTTTATTTAAATAGGGAAGAGAAAAAATAAGGTGTGGAAAAGTTAGGTTCATTGAAGGTGGCTTTCCACTGAAACCACCAAAATATGAAAAATTCATCAGGCCAAAGGGCTCACATTTCAAGAAGTACCACATCCTGAATTTAAATGCACCTTTAACTTACCAGGATTCCTGGTGCCATAGTGGCTATACATTTGGTTGCTAACTGCAAGGCCAGCAGTTCGAGACCACCAGCTGCTCTGTAGGAGAAAGATTTTCCCTTCTATTGCCACACAGAGTTACAGTTTCAGGAACTCACAGGGGCAGTTCTACACTGTCCAGTAATGTCACTATGCATCAGCATAGATTCAAAGGCAGTGGATTCTGAATTGGTTGGTGCTTACTCACACTTGAGTTAAAGAAGTACACCTCATGCAAACTATATACAGTAGTGGGTGTTATTAACAAAGTACCATCCTTCAAGTGGATATGAATCAGCTAGACCTTTTGACACAAGGTGATTTGGGGGAAACAAGCCCAAGAAATATACCAACATTCCTGAAAATGATGCATGCGTAAATACAGTCTTACTAGGTTGATGGTAGGTTCATACAAGTAACTCCTTTATTGTTCACGGGGATGACAAATCAATGGGGAAAATTATCATTACCATGTGTTTCTGAATAACACCTATTAGTCTTAATGTCTGTAGCCAGAACGAGATTTATATTATTTTTTTAAAAAAACAATAACATTAAAATGGCCAAGTTTTACCAATAGTCTTTCTCTTTACATTTTCAGGGTTAAGGTGTTCACAAGCTCACATGATTAAAAGAGCACTGTAGACATGCACTTCTGTATAGAAATCACTATCTAGTTATGAGTACTTGCTCAACAGTGCAAATATATCATCATTACTAGAACGAAGGACCACGCGTTTTCAAAATACCTTTTGCATACATACAGGTCAACTCACCAGCTCACTCAAGTTCACTCCAACTCACGTTGTGAACTGTGTGCCACAGGGCTACTAATAGCTGTTGTTTGGAAGTAGATTACCAGGCCTTTCTTCAAAGAGCCTGTAGGTGAACTCAAACTCCCAAACTTTCTATAAGCTTCCTGCTGCTTACCTGTTTCCATCACCCAAGAATTCCAAATAAAGGTTAGAACACAAGCATGGAACCTACACTGATATCCTTACTCTCTGAATTCAGGGGTATGCCTGCTTAAATCTTCATCTTTCTTCTGTATGATCAATTATTTATAAGAAAATCAGTATTTTAAGCATTTCCCCCTTTGCTTTTATATACAAATGGTCTATAGGTTGATTACAGTTCATTAAGTCATACAAAACCGGCCAGGTTATAGTATTGTAACTTTGGAAAACACGTTTGAGATTTGAATTACATGCACATAGTTCATTACTTTCAGAATCAAAGGCATCTATATTAATCTATACTCATGACATTTGCTGTTTCAAATTGTTTATTTTTTAAAACCTGTTTTCAAGTAAAAAACAACAACAAAATTACCTGCAAATGCACTGCATCAAGTACAATGTGCATGACAATAATGGTGCAGTACTAATATTTCATTTTACTTTCATTTTCCTGCTAAGAAATATCAAGAGCGCCTCCTCCATGTGTCACTCCCTTTGGGAATCTCACTGCCCTCCCCTTACTCCTATCTTAGTAACATTCCCTATAGTAAACCTCCATACCAACCACCACAACTTACCCTCGCTTAAGTGCCAAGGGGTGGGAAGGTCCCACCCCTTAAGTAGTCTGGTTTCTTAAGTCCTATTTATTGAATGTCAGCACTCAGTTTCTCTGTGCAATCATTTGTAACAGACAATGATTGACACCACAACCCACTAGACCATTGATTACAATGTGAACTCACCTCCCCTGACACAGCAAAAGCTGTTTAATATTAGCATGCATGGATACCATATTTATACTCTGCTTGTTCCTTTCCCTTATTTCAAAAATTTTGCTATTTTCTGTTCCCATAAAATAAACAAAGAAGCAAAACTATGTAGCACCTCTCTTGGTAATTTTAGTAGTAGAAAGATTCCCCTAATTCATCTAATTATTACATACACAGATGTGAATAAAACAAAACTAACTTACGTGCTAAACAGCTCCTAAGATGTTAAACTCATTGTTTAACTCAACACTAACTGTCATTGAGTCTACGCAGACTCACCCAGGACCCGACAGGAGTAGGGTCTCTGTGAGTGTCTGAAAACGTAATGCCATGAGCGTAGATAGCGGAGCTGCCGGTGGTTTCAACCTGCTGACCTTGCAATTAGAAGTCCAACAAATAACCACTGCTCTACCAGGGCTGTAAATCAACTCCTGTTAGTCCTCCCTGACCACCTCCCCACCCACACACAGAGTTGCTGTTGAGTTGATTTCAGCTCATGGAGGTCCCACACATGCCTCTTCTCCGTGGTTTGTGTTCCATAAATGTCCTCAGTGACTGAAGTAGATCACCAGGCGTTTTCTTTGTACTTCATTATTTCATACTGAGAATTAAAGGTGGAAAACAACACCCACAACAAAAGCCAGTAGCCGACCACATTAAACAGCGTCTTAAAATTAGCATATATCTTAATCTTGTTTAAAATCTAAATGTTTTGGAGAAGTCTCAAAAACAACTACCATTTTTAAAAGTATTAAATTTCACTGGTCTGCCAATAGTTTCCACTGAGGCGCTGTCTTGCCATCTGCTCCCAGGATGGCATATAGACTTTAAATTTAGAACATGGTTCATCAACCCAGTAGCTGCAAAGACATCAATAAGAATTTCTGGTGTTAATAGATTATCTGTCAGAGAATACCATGTGTTGACTATTTTTCTCTATCACGTTTTCAGAACTAATTAAATATTTAGGCTAATCAGATGTTGATGTGATTCGTGAACAATAAATTGCAATATTGACTTGTGGGTTTTACATCCTTCCATTTCTCACTATCTGACTATCAAGTCTGTGTTTCCAAAAGATTTTTTTCCTTTAAAATAGCTGGAAACTGCACATGGCACATCATTCATGTGAACCATTTTGTACTTTTTCCCATCTGGAAAAGTGAATGCAAGCAATGATGACAAGTCAAAAATAAATGAAAATATATGGAAGAGAACAATGAGACTCCTCTTTGAAGGTATAACTCTTTAATAATTGGACAGAAACAGAGGCCTAGGATCCTGACATAGGGCTAGCCATAGGCTTGAATGGCCAATCACTACATTAAATGCTCAAGGTCATGACACAAAAATGTTGCATAGAGTGTAAGTGGCGAGAACTCAACTAGCTAAATGGAAAAAGCAATAAGAATTAAGTTGTTTCCAGAAGACCTTGGTAAAGGTACTTTCTTTCTTTTATAGCTAATTGTTTGCTCAGCAGTAAAAAACGAACACAGCTTGGAATATATTAGATGTTTTTAATGTTAGTTTATCAAAGTCACTCACACCTCCATTAAAACATAGTAGCTGAGTGTTTGTAGTTCTGAAAGTCCTCCTGCTTCTCTATTGGAAAAGATAGTAGAGCGGAAGTCAAGAGAATGTAAAGAGCAGCAATATTATGTTTTAATTAAATGCTCTAGTCATTGCAAATGTATACTCTATAAAAAATCAAATGCCTTAATTATTAGTAAGAAGTATGTTGAGTGCAGCACCCTAACAACTGATCATGACCAACCCATGTATCACAACAAGGTGTCTGAGGACTGGGCTGGATTGAGCACCTAGAGTTTTGTGGTGTTAAAAATCACGAGGTGCCAAAGGGACCAGGTATAAAGCATCACCCCCACCCCCCAAAAATATATATACCATAGTGAATGAAGGGGGAAGTGCAGAGTGGAGACCCAAAGCCCATTTGTCGGCCACTGGAGATCCCCTCATAGAGGGGTTTAGGAGAGGAGATGGGTCATTCAGGGTGCGATGTAGTACCGATGAAGAATACAGCTTTCCCCCAGATCCTGGATGCTTCCTCCCCGCAACTACCATTATCTGAATTCTACCTTGCAAGACTGGACAGAGCAGAGATTGTACACTGGTGCATATAGGAGCTGGAGGCACAGGAATATCTTCAGGACCAGGGGTGTGAGGGGCGATACTGGGAGAGTAGAGGGTGAGTGGGTTGGAAAGGGGGAACCGATTACAAGGATCTACATGTGACCTCCTCCCTGGGAGATGGACAGCAGAGAAGACGGTGAAGGGAGACTCCGGATAGTGCAAGATATGACAAAATAACAATCTATAAATTATCAAGGGCTCATGAGGGAGGGGGTAGCGGGGAGGGAGGGGGAAAAATGAGGACTTGATGCAAAGGACTTAAGTGGAGAGCAAATGCTTTAAAAATGATTAGGGCAAAGAATGTACAGATGTGCTTTATACAATATATATATATATATATATATATATATATATATATATATATATATATATATATATATATATATATGGTAGTCATGTTTATGTTTGAGTCAATTGAAACACTGTGTCAATTCATTGCCTTAATGGTCTTCCAGGGTTCCAGGGTCACTGCTCATCCACTTTCTCAAGCGTGATGTGCAGATGTGGTTCCCTCCCCCCTCCCGGAGAGCATCTGCAAAGAAGAAGAAACAAAGTATGAGGGTAGTGGTCAGACCTTAAGAGCGTTCTGGTTATACTTCTTCAAAGGCAGTTTTCTTTCTTCTTCCGGTCGTCCATGACATGCTTGATATTCTTTGCCAACACCACAATTTAAATGCATCCAGCTTTCTTGGTCTTTCTTATGATTTTCCAGTTTTACCACTCATATGAGGTGATTGGAAATGCCATCCATGCCTTGGACAAGTTGCAACTTAGTCCTCAAGGTGACAACTTCACTCTTAAAAACTTTGACGAAGCCTTTCACAGTAGACTTGCCCAATACAATACGTCTTTTGATTTCCTGATGGCTGTTTCCATGAATATTGATTACGGGCCCATCCAAGTAAAATGAAATATTTGACAGCTTCACTCTGTTCTTTATTATTGGTGATGTTGCTTATTGATCCAGTTGTATGGATTTTTGTTTTCTTTATGTCGAGGTGTAATCCGTATTCAAAGTTGTAATCTGATATTCACCAGTGCTTCAATTCCTTTTGTTTGTTTGTTTTTAAAAAGTTATGTCATCTGCATATCGCAAGTTGTTAATGAGCCTCCCTTCAACCCTGAAACCATTTGCTTCTTCTTTTTGTACTTGCCATTTGATTTTTCCCTTTTCTTCTTTTTGTAATTGTTTCTCTGATATTTTTGTTCTTCCTACAGATTGAATAAGCATGATGTGAAGACATAGTTCTCAGGAACACGTCCCTTCCTTAAACCATGCAGTACCCCTGAGTCCTCTGTAAATGACTCCTTCTGGGTCTTTGTACATTTTCCACATGAGTGTAGTGAACTGTTCTAGAATTCCCATTCTATCCATAATTTTTTAGGATCCACAGAGTAGAATGACATTACATACCCAATAAAACAGGAAACATCTCTCTGCTACTCTTTGCTTTTAATGAAAATGCACCAGTCATCAACAATGACATCCTTCACTCCACATCATCTCCTGAAACAGGCTGGGAAATCTGCCAGTTCTTTACTGGTGCACTGCTGCAAAAAGTTGTGAATTATCATGACAAAAATGTCACTTGTGCCTTGTATTACCAATGTCCATAATTTCTGCAATCTTATGAATTACCTGCCAGCAGGGTGACCCAAAGGGACCAGGTTTCAGTGGAGCTTCCAGACGAAGAACAAACAACGAAGAAGGACCCGACCTGACGCCCCATTTGGGATCAAGGAGCCATTGCCAAGCTTACGCATGGATTTGAAACACTGTCCGACACTGAAGCCCCAGTGAATGGAAAGAGAATAGGAACAATGTCAGAGATAGTGCCAGAGAGCCAGAGGCAGTCAAAATTTGACTAAAGAAACTGAATTTTAAGGGGTGAGGGGCATTATTGAGTTGGAATGAACTGCTTATTGACCGTTTTGAATAAAAAATCATATGCTTTACCATGCTGGGAATAACACAATCAAGAGGAATGGCTTGGCATTAATTATCAAAAAGGATCTTGCTAAATCCCCAATGAAGTACAATGCTATCTGTGATGGGATTTTATTTATTTGCCTTCAAGGAAATTGAATCAATACAATTTTTATTCAAATTTATGCACCAACTGCAAAAGCTAGTGATGAAGAAATTGAAGAATTCTACCAAGGACTTCGGTTGGAAATTGATCAAATATTCTGTCAAGATGCACTGATACTTGTTGGAGATTGGAATGCAAATATTGGAAACAAAGAAGAAGAAACAGTATTTGTAGAATATGGAATTAATGATAGAAATGAAGCTGGAGACTGCATGGTAGAATTTTACAAAACTAATGATTTGTTCGTAGAAAATACCTTTTTCAATAACACAAAGGATGGTTAGACCCATAGACTTATTGAGATGGAATACACAGAAATCAAACTGGCTTCATCTGTGGGAAGACACAATGAAGAAACTCAGTATAAGCAGTCAAAACAAGTTCTGGGGCCAACAGTGGAACAGACCATCAATTACTTTTTTTTAAGTTCAGGATAAAGCTGTGAAGAGTTAAAACAAGAGTCAAGATACAACGTTGACTCTATCTCATTTGAATTTAGAAAACATCTCAAGAGCAGATTTGATGCATTGAACACTAATGACAGAATACATAATGATCTGTGGGAGAACATCAAGACTATGATTAATGAATAAAACAGAAGGTCATTAAACAGACAGGAAAGCAGGAAAAGAACCAAGTGGATGTCGGAAGAGACTCTGGAACTTGCTCTTCATCATAGCATAGCTAAAGCAAATGGAAGAAAGGACGACGCCATGGATCTGAATAGAAAATTTCAAAGGGCAGCAGGAGAGGACAAAGCCAAATATTATAATCAAATGTGCCAGGACCTAGAATTAGGAAACCCAAAGGGAAGGACACATCCATCCTACATGAAACTGCAAGAGCTCAAGAAGACAATTCAAGACTCAAATTACAATTCTGAAAGATTCTATGAACAAAATATTGAGTGACACAAGAAGCATCAAGGGAAGATGGAAAGAATACACAGTCACTTTATCAAAAAGAACTAGTTCACAGTCCACCATTTTAAGAGGTAGCGTATGAGCAAGAGCTAATTGTGCTGAAGGAACAAATTCAAGCTGCACTGAATTCATTAGCCAAAAACAAGGCTTCAGGGATTGATGCAATACCACTGAAATGTCTCAGAAACTGAAGAAACACTGAAAGCTCTCTTATCTCTATGCTAGGAAATTTGGAAGACAGCTACTTGACCAACTGAGCGGAAGAGATCCATAGTTGTGCCCATACCAAAGAAAGGTGAGCCAACAGAACACTCAAACTTTAGACTGATATCACTGATATAGCACACAAGTAAAATTTTGCTTGAGATTATTCAACAAAGGTTTCAGCAGTACATTGACAAGCAACTACCAGAAGCTCAAGCTGAATTCAGAGGAGAACATGAAGGGATATCGTTGCTGATGTCATATGAATCTTGACTCAAAGCAGATAATACTAGAAATATGCTTAATTGTGTTTCATTTACTCTGAAAAGGCATTAGACTGTTTAGATCATAATAACCTGTGGATACCCTTTGGGAGTTCTGGAACATTTAATTGTGCTCATTGAGAACTTGTTGATGGATCAAGGAGCAGTTGTTTGAACAGAGCATGTCAATACTGCATGGTTTAAAATCAAGACAGGTGTGCATCAGGGTTGTTATCCTGTCCCCACATTTGTTTAATCTATATGCTGAACAAATCATCAGAGAAGCTGGATTGCAAGAAGAAGAGTGTGTTTGACAGGGTTCTCTAGAGAGACAAACCAGATTTCTAGTGATTATATATGAATATATTTATAAAGATAGATATATAATACAAGAAATGAACCATTAAATTATATACAGATAGATAATACAAGAAATTAACAGTTAAATTATAAAGCAGTGAGACACTAGCAGTCCTTTAAGGCTTGAGAGCCGCCAGTTGCCAGTCCCCTTCTGTAGAGAGAGCTGGGCTATATATATCCAGGCAGCAAACAGCAAGGCAGGTCCCCAACTGTCATCAACTGTCGGTCCCCAGCTCCAGAGATGAACATTCCAAACGTGTGGGCTTAAAGGGACCTCAACTTACTGCGACACAGTCCACAGGCTAGGCATCCCACAGGTAGTGTACCCCTTTAAACTGAGGCACAGAACAAGCAAGGCGAGGCTCACCGAGCCATTTATCCCTCTGCCCTTCAGTTAATCCTACTTGTGTTTATCGGCCAGGCTGTCACAATAAACTATCATAAAGAATGTGACATCAGGACTAGAGGAAGGATTATTAACAACCTGCGGCATGCACAGGACAGAACCTTGTTTGCTGAAAGTTGGGAGGAATCAAAGCGCTTGTTGATGAAGATCAAGCATTGTAGCCTTCAGTATGGATTGAAATTCAGTGTAAGAAAGATCAAAATCCTCACAACTGGAATGATAGTTAACATCATGATAAATGGAGAAAAGGTTGACATTGTTGAGAATTTTGTCTTACTTGGGTCCCCAATCAATGCTCATAGAAGCAGCAGTCAAGAGATCAAAAAATGCATTGCAGTAGGTAAATCTACTACAAAGACCTCTGTAAAGTATTGAAAAGCAAGGATGCTACTTTGAAGACTAAGTAACTCCTGCCCCCTATCGTGGTATTTTTCCATTGCATCATATGCATGTAAAAATTGGACATGGAATAAGGAAGACTATAGACAAATTGATGCATTTGAATTGTGGTGCTGGAAAAGACTACTGAAAGTACCACATACTGCTAATAAGACAAACCAATCTGTCTTGGAAGAAGCAAGACCAGAGTGCTCTTTAGAGGCAAGGATGGCAAGACTTGGCCTTACATACTTCGGACATATTGTCAGAAGAGACCAATCCGTGGGTAAGGACATCATGTTTGGCAAAGCAGAGGGGCAGTAAAAGAGGAAGGCTCTCAACATGAAGATTGACACAGTGGCTGCAAAAATGGGCTCATAAGAGCAATGTGAGGATGGTGTGCGATGGTGCAGTGTTTTCTTCTTTGTAAATAGGGTGCTATGGGTAGGAACAAACTCAATGGCAGCTAACAACAGTAACAAGAAAAACAATGAATCACCTTTGCCATGGGCACAACTATGGGTCTTTTGCAGTAGCTGGGTTAGGTTATCGCCTTCCACTTTTCTGGTCTAGACCAGTGAAGGCTTCAGAAATTACATTTGTTTGCTGAAGCATTTTAATTGGTGCTTCATTCATTTCTAGAGCCCTGATTTTCACCAATGCTTTCAACGTACCTAAGACTTCCTCCTTAAGTATTATTTGTTCTTGATCATAAGGCACATTCTAAAATAGTTGAGCATGGACTGGTTTCATTTGGTTCAGTGCCTCTGTGCATTATTTCCATCTTCATGTGAAGCTCCTTGCCTTGTTCGGTATTTTATCTATAGCTACCTTCTTTATTGTAAATCAAGGCTTGATGTTTTCTTTAGCTCTTCCAGTTTGACAAATGCTACGCAAGTTTATCTACTCGGTTTACTAACTCCAGGGTTTTGCAAAATTCATTCTAATTCTTTAACTTCTTCAGCTACGGTGTGAAATGGCCTGCTCATCTGGTTTACCTCTTCGTTTTCCCAGGTTGTTGTTCTTAGGTGCTGTCTAGTTGTTTCAGACTCACAGTGACCTCATTTGTAGTAGAACAAAAAAATCACCAGTTCCGTTCCATCCTCATCATTTTTTTTATATTTGAACTCATCATTGCAGCCCCGGTAGCAATTCGTCTTTTGGAAGGTTTTTCTCTTTTTCAGTCCTCCACTTTACCGAGAATGAGGTTGTTTTCCAGGGCTTGCTCCCTCCTGGTAACTTGTTTGATGTATGGCCAAATCTCGCCATACTTGCCTCTAAGGAGCATAGTGGTTATACTTTTCCAAGTAGGATTTCTTTGTTGTTGGGTTGTCCATGATGCCTTCAATATTCCTTGCCCAAACCAGAGTTCAAATGAATCAATTTTTCTCTCCACTCTATTCAGTGTCCAACTTTCACATACTTAAGCGATGATTGAAAATCCTATGGCTTGGGTCAGCCATAATTTAGTCCTCAAAGCAAAAATCCTTGCTTTTCAACACTTTAAAGAGGACTTATGGAGCATATTTACCCAACTTAGTGCCTCCTTTGATCTTTTGGCTGTGGCTTCCCTGAGCATTGACTGTGGCTCTAAGCAAGACCAAATTCCTGGCAACTTCAAGCTTTTCTCCATGTATCATGATGAACCTCTTGGACCAGTTGTGAAGATTTTGGTCTTCTTTACATTGAATCGCAGTACATGGGGAAGGTTATCATCTTTGATCATCACTTGCAAGTGCTGCAAGCTTTCTTCATTTCCAGGAAGCATGCTTCTGTCGTCAGCATATAGCAAGTTGTTAATAAGCCATCCTCCATTTTTAATTCCACATTCGTCTTCATATAATCCAGCTTCTTTGATTATTTGTTCAGTAAACAGATTGATAAAATATAGTGAGAGGATGCAAACATTATACACACCTTTTCTGGTGTTAATCCATCCAGTATTCCCTTATTCTGCTCACACAGCTTCCTCTTGATCCATGTGCAGGCTCACAGGAGCACACGGCAGTGTTCTGAAATTCTCATTCTTCTCAAGGCTCTCTATAGTCTGATATGACCCACACTGCAAATGCCATGGCATAGTCAATGAAGCACAGGTAAACATCACTCTCATATCACCTGCTTTCAGCCAAGATCAATAGGATGGCAGCAATGATATGACTCGTTCCAAGTCTTCTTCTGAATCTGCTTGAATGTTCAAATTGGAGGCTCCCTGTCTTTATACTTCTGCAACCATTGTAGGATGATCTTCAGCAAAATTGAACTTGAATGTGCTATCAGTATTATTAATTTACAAACCGTGCATTGTGGTGGGTCACTCTTCTTTGGAATGGGTCCAATAAGGATGTCTTCCAGGCAATTGGTCAATTAGTTGTCTTCCTATGTTCTTGGTACAGGTGAGTGAGAGTGCTTCCACTGCACCATCAGCTTCTTGAAACATTAGTAACGGCCTTCTATCCATTCCTGGAAGCCCTCTTTTTAGCTAATGCTTTTAGTGCAGTTTGGCCTTCTTCCTTCAGTACCAATGGTTCTTGCTCCTATGCTACTTTTGAAATGGTTGACTAGTTCTTTTCCATATAGTGATTCTGTGCATTCTTGTCATCCTCTTTTAATGCTTCCTGTATCTTCAATATTTTGCCCAAAGAGTCTTTCTATTGAATATTCAATGCAAGACTTGATTCTTTTCCCTGTGTCCCTTCACTTTAATATATGCTGAACATGTTCTTCCTTTCTGGTTCTTTAACTCTAGTTCTTTGCACATTTTATTTAATATTTTACTTTGTCTAGTCAAGCTGCCTTTTAGGATTTTCTGTGCAGCTCTTTGCCTCGATCACATCTTCTATATGTCTTAGCTATTGTACGATTCAGAGTCTCATCTGACATCCACCTTGAACTTTTCTTTCTTTCATTTCTTTAGTTTTATTCGTACTTTATCCACATGTCACGAAATTCAATAATTCAATCATATCAAGAAATTTTACACTTATCACCACATTTACCATATTTTCATCATATTTGCCATATTCTAGAACTTTTTTCTTGTACTTATTGCTATTAATGTAATCATATTTATTCTAATTGTGGCAAAATACACACAAAATATTTTCCAATTCCACAACTTCTATACATATAATTCAATGACGTTGATTATTCTTTTCATGTTGTACATCTATTATTGACAGCCTTTTCCAAATTATTCCATCACCATCAACATAAACTCAATGCACCCTAAGTAACAACTCTTTCTCCTTCATTCATGGTAAGCATTGGTTGTTTGATTTCTTTTTTCTCTTTTGTATTTTTCTTGATATAGTAGTCACATATCATACACTTCCATAGTTAAGTTGCTTTTTTAAAAAAGTTGTCTATACATCTCCCCTCCTGCATTCATTGCTTGCTCCTCAAACTACCTCCCCCTCCCTACCACTGCCCTTCCACATCCTGAATAGACAATTGCATCAGTTATTGTCTCCATACATCTACTCCTGTGCTTCACAAACTGGGAAACCAAGAGAAGCAACAAGAAACAAAACCAAAACCAAACCGCAAGAAGAAAATAATAATAAAGAGATAAAAATAAAGACAATTTATAAGAAATAAAAGACCACCATCAATATTTAAAAGTTCAAAGAAAACATTTCTGTTGTGGAACAGGTGAGAAATACCTGCACCTGGAGCAAATTCAGGTTGGGTCAAGAGGTATGTCAACTGACTAAGTGTTATACCATGGATCAATTCACCATAATCATGTTTACAATAATCTCTGCCTGATAGTAAACCTGTTCAAGTCCCTCACCTGTGGCCAGAGGGGATCTTCCAGAGGCTTAACCTGATTAGACACTCTGCAGATGGGTTTTGGGCTCCAACTGTCCCCCACAGCCTTCTGCAATTGGGCATTCACATTGAAATTGATATGTTTCTCTTTATCGTGTTTGGATTTTATTATTGTCATCTTTGGATCACACAGGCTGGTGTGCTTCCTCCATTTGGACTTAGGTGATGCCTCAATTACATGGTTGCTTGTTTGAATACAAGCCTTTAAAACACAATTAAAATTGATAGCCGGGCACCATCTGCTTTCTTCACCACACTTTGCTGCAGCGCCCTTATCTTCAGTCATCCTCTCATGAAAGTGAGTTTCAAGCAGAGCCATGATATAGGAACTAATTATTTTGGGATTGAGGCTAGAGTTAAGTGAAAGCCCAGAATCCAACTGCCTGTCCATGGGTTATGAATGTTGTATTACAACAACAACAAAAAACCACTAGATGAACAGCAACAAAACACAAATAAACAAAGAAAGGCAGAAAAACAAACAAACAAAAAAAACCCAAAGAAATAAAAAGGAAAGACCTTGCCAATCATTCCCGTGGTATAAGGCAATGGAAATATCAATAATTTTTCCAGTGACACAGAAGTTAAGGTACTGTTGATATGAGGAGTTTGTGTGAGTATAGTCCAGCTGTGAACTGCAACCATGAGTTGTTACTTTGTACAGATGTATTTCTCAAATGGTTTAACTCTGTTTACACTGAGCATGGGGATTGGTGCTAGGGAGAAAAGTCCTGTATAAATTCTTGCAGGTGCATATCCTTGCCTAACAGATTAAAAATGGTCATATTAATGTACAGAGAGCACCGAGGTATTAAATATATGGTAGTGCTGGGTCACCCACTAAGCCAGGGGTCTCACCCAAGATCCAGTGACACCCTTTTCATAGTCTTGGGGTGACTACGCTTTGCTTCTTCTTTCATCAGAATATTTTATTCATAAATCCAAGGGTGGTTGCCCAGTTGGTTCAGTCAAGTGTATATATTGAATCCTACTGGCATGGCCCTTGGGAAAGCCTATGTTGCCTGTAAGGCCAATGTCTAAAGTGTGTCATGGTACTTAGTCCATGTTGTGGTTCACTGAGGGTTAGATAGACACATATCTGTAGTGTGTACTAAGGAACATAAAATCCGGTTTATTGTCCCCTTAGGTTTCCTACAATTGTTGTTTAGCATCTCTTTCCTATGTGAGGTTGCTTCACCCTATTCACACATCATACTCATCAACAGAAATATCAGTGTATCTTCTAAAATGTAGACTTTTTCTGTATTTCTAGTGATTAGTTGCCTTCTTCATGCTTTAGTACTTGGTGTCCCCCTACACAGTTGAGCAGGTTTCTATCTTAATATTCAGGACATCAAATCTGTTCTTAAAATTCATCACAATTCAATTGGATAACCTCAAGATGGTGTTTAGGCTCTCATGGACTTCTTTTCATTTTCTTCACGATCAATGTGAACATACATAAGAGTAATTGATGGTCTGATTTTAGCTGTTGATATTATTTCCATGGCTTTTCCCCATCGATGTATTCAATTTGACTTCTTTGTATTTCTCTAGAGAAATCCAAAATCTTCAAGCTGATGACTTTGGTGGAATTATTCAATTTCTGCATCCCCGACTTTGGGGTTGGGGTATAAATTTGAACAACTGTTGTACTGATTGGACTTCCTTGTGTAGGGATATGCATTATCCTACCACAGAGACCATTGTACTTAAAAATCCATCCTGACCTGTCCTTTTTGGAGATGAATGTAATATACCATTACCCTCGATTGTGTCAACCCTGCATATTAAACACTGTGGTTTTCTGATTCAAGATGGCCAATATCAGTCCTTTTCATCTCACTAACACCTAGAACACTGATCTTTATGCATTCCAGTTCACTTTTAGGAACTTGTTACTTTTCTAGATTAAAAGCATAGTAGATATCACATTATGAAATTCAAAATGGCAAAACCAGTTCATTTTAGCTCACTATTGCCTAGAGCAGTTCTCAACCTTCCTAATGCTGCAGCCCTTTCATACAGTTCCTCATGTGGCGGTGACCCCAACAATAAAATTATTGTTGTTGCTCCTTCATCACAGTCATTTTGCTCCTTCGATGAATCAGGCGAACCCCATGACAGGGTTATTCGACCCCCAAATGGATCACAAACCACAGTACTTTTCTTCAAGCTCTCAATTGTTAATTTGACAACTTCTGATTTTATTACATTCATCATTCCTTCATCCCACCATCTGATTACTAATGTGCGCTTGTGTCTATTTCTGAATCAAGCCCCAGCAGCAATCAGAGGTCCAGAAAACTTTAATCACTTCATCCGTGTCGCTCGGGTTGACTTTACTTTGAGGAAGACACACTCCCACAGCCTTCCTTAGGCTCCTCTTCTAGTACTGTATCAGAGTACTTCATTACCATTTATAAGGTTTTTATTGGCAGATATTTTACCAGTAGATGCCCAAGTAAGTCATTCTTTCTTCTCTGTATTAATCTGGAAGCTCTGCTAAAAACTTCTCACTATGGGAGATACTGCCAGTATTTGACATGCTTGTTACATAGCTTCCAGCATCACCGCAACATGCAAGCCCCCAGAGTAGAATTCATTGGCAAACAGTGGAATAAGGTGGGATTGGATATTAATTTGGTAGCACATAAAGGAAAGATGGATATGCCAAAGACCAGAAGTGAGGAAAAAACAGATTTTTTGTAAGGGTAAGTTAGGATTCAATACGACTAGGCTTAACAAATTATCAAGAGAAAGACGGGATAGTGGAAAACAAGACAGATAGCTCTAGGAGGGATTAATAATGAGGCCAGGTATATAAACTATAGCCAAGATATTTGAAGAGAGGTAGTGTGCCAAAGTCATAATTGACAAAGGAACATGTCATGCTGAGTTCCTAAAGTTTATCCTAACACAAAGCCAACCGAACCCACTCTCATCACCTCTGTTACAATGCATACCAACTTTATATTGGGTCAGTAGCCCTGGTGGGATAGTGGTTACACATAGGACTGCTAACAGCAAGGGTAGCAGTTCAAAACCACCAGTTTCTCCATGGGAGAAAGAGGGAACTTTGTACTTCTTTAAAGTTTTTCAGTTTCAGAAAATCACAGGGGTAATTCTACCCTGTCCTATGAGTTGGCATAAGTTAGTGTTGACTAAATGGCAGTGAATTTATTTTATTTTTTTGGTTATATAGGGTTTCAGAAACTTAATCTTTAAAATATATATGTTAATTTATTATTGATTGGGAGTTTATATATATATGTGTGTGTGTATGTATATGTGTATATGTGTGTGTATATATATATATATATATATATATATATATATATATATATATATATATATAATTCACACTTCAATGACTCAAGCAGCCTTGTACAATTGCTACCACAATCAGTTTCCAAACATTCTTTTTCTTCCTGGACTCCTTGGCATCGCAGAGACTAAATCATTACAGGATCAGTCACCTTTATTGTCCTCCTGCAGAGGTGCTGGAGGGGTTCAACCCAACAGAGCGCTAACTCACTGAACCAGATCTACTTAAACTGGCTGCCAACAGGTTTACATTCACCCACAGCGACCCTAAAGCAGGTTTCGGAGTCTGTAATCCTTGTGAGAGCGGACAACGTCATCTTTCTTCAGAGGAGAGCTGTTGTGTTTGAAACGCCGACCTGTGGTTAGCAGCCCACAGCGGACCCAGAATCCCCACCTGGGCTAAATAAAGGCACAGGGTAAGCAGCTCTAAACTTTTTAATGTCAAAAGGCTTCTTGGAAACTGTTTCTTCATTCTTCCTTCCATCTAAAGGGACCCTGCCTCACCTGGATACTCACTAGGATTCTATTTTATCTTTGAAGGAGATAAAAAGATAACTTGAAATGTGAAATGAGGTCATCAGAGCATCCTTTAAACAGGCAGAGACTGAAAGTCATCTCTATCGATCGATTGATCTATCATCTATCTATCAGCACATATATATGCAGACCTATTCTAAGGAACAGAAAAATGAAACACCAAAAGTAATAGTGAAAGAGAAGGAAGTTTATACAAATGTAGACTGTTACCATGAAAGTATGTTGTCCAGGGTGGATGAGGCAACTAGTTCAGGGCTATGGACACATAGGTCAGTTACTGTAACTCAGCTTTTCTGAAACTAATTTTTAAGCAAGAGTCATCGTGAAATGTATATATTAATTTTGCAAAGCTTCCAAGTTTTCTAAGGAAAGTCAGGACATCTCATGTATGATTTTGAAGCCAGGTCAAATTGAATTTTATTCTACATTTTAAAATGCATTCCCATTTATTTTGTTAATTAAAATCATTGTATACCGCATTCTCCCTTTTCTTCCTGTGTTTCAACTTGACCTTTCCTAAATAAGCTTTTCACAACACTTCACTCAACAAACTTTCGGCCCCTCTATTCGCAGAGCCTTGTCTGCACGCTTCCAACAGCACAGATCATCTCATTTCTTGTCTCGTGGCTCTTTAGACACAGTTTCCTTTACTGTACACGAAGCGGGTGAACGTTCCTTCTGACTACAAATAGTACAGTGAACATCGGGGTTAGTCATTAGTTACTGAAGAAATATATTATTCCCATTTCAGTACTTCACTGGTACTTTTTAAAAAGTTTCGATTCACTCAGATGAGAAAGAAGAAAAGAAATTATTACAATAGCAAATGTATCAAATACAAGAGAGTTTAAAAAAATACCTAAAATAATGCCAGTCATATGCTATCATTTTGAATTGTTCTCTTCAGTATTTCAGGTATATTGATGTGGCAGTGAATAGTTGAAGTATAAAATTCCATTTCTCGGCTTTAATTTAAGATAGTAATCATTTCCATGTTAGTTTACAAAATTCATAAATATTATGACAGGGTTATATTCCATTCAATAAGTGCATCGTAATGTGTTTAGTCATTTTCTTATTGATACATAATTTGTTATTTTCTAACACCTCATTTTTGTAAATGAACACATTTGTGATCTAAGTTTATTTTTATTTTTCTGTTGATATATTTCCTTTGGAAATAATTCAAAGTTATTAAATCATCACCTGCCAATGTTCTTTAGAAATATTCTGATTTGCATTATATTTTATTATTTTAGTATCAACTCTTTCCAACATATTTTAAATGACAGTTATAATTTATGAATAGTTAGACTTTATTCATATTAAGAAGAGTTATACAATCATTACCACAATTTCACTGTCCATTTTTGTTGTTAAATTGCTTTAAGAATTAATTATGCAATCACAGTCAGCTCTTGTGCTTGCTCCTCCCTCCCACATTTGTTGTTTGCTCCCCAGATCTCCCCACCCTCCCTATCTCTCATCCCCGACTCCTACATCCCCTCTGCATCAATTATTATCTCTGTGTATCTACCCCTTCTGTGCTTCACAAACTGGGAAACCCAACAGAAATGAAATAATAAAAAAATTAAATAAAGTAGTGAGGATTAAATAATAAGAAGACAAAATTACAAATAATGAGTAAGTAATAAAATACCACTATATTTACATTTTAATTTGAATATTTAAATATTTAAAAGACCACAATATTTAAAAAACCAGGGAAGAAATTTTTTTTAGAATAAACAAGATATAATTGCACCCAGAACAAATTCAAGTTCTTCTCAAGAAGGAGGTCATTTGACCATGCATCAAGTTCCATCCAGCATTATCAAGATTGCAGTGATCTCTATCTTATAGTAAAGTGATTCAAGATGCTCACCTGTGGCTAGAGGGGACCTGCCAGTGGTCTACTCTGACTGGACACTCTGCAGATGGGTTTTGGGTTCCCATTGTTCTCCATAGCCTTCTACAAATTGGGGTCACTTCTTAAACTGAGTTTGATTGCTCGCTTGACAGTTATGATCATTTACTTCTATCCAAGATGACGGCTAAATACAAATAGGCATATATACACACATACATAAGGACATTGTAAAAAATTTTTGTAGAAACAAATCTATATTCTCAATTTTTCTACAAATTTTGGAAGCCTCTTTGAGTTTATATTTATAAGGACTGAAAATCTGTCTCAATTTCTCTAAATTTGTGTGTTTGTATGTGTGTAGAAATAGGGAGCCTGTGCAAGGGAAAGACCTGTAAGAAAAGTAGAAGTAAAATATTTTCTACTAAACTCAGTGATAGAAAAGTGGTAAGATTTCACTATGGCACCGGACAAAAACAAAACAAAACAAAAAAAACTTGTGACCTGAAAGAACAAAGGCAATCCTGTCAAGTTCCAGCTCTCACAGGTTTCACTGTTGTTGTTCAGTGCCAAGAAGTCAATTGAACTCATACTCCATATTCAAGAGAACAAAATGCTCACTGATACAGGCCAAAGGACCATTTCCGATGGGACATTTATTTCTCACAGCATGGCTGCGAGGTACTGCCGACAAAAGAACTGCTAACACGTTGTAACCTGTTAGTTTCCATAATAAACCCCTATAAATAGGACTATTGACTGTGAACCCCACTTGGCCATTGCAACGAAATCTCAAACCCAGCAAAGAAGCAGTGTGCTGAAAGTGGGATGGTTCATGTCATAATGATGGAGGATGGAGGCATGTCTGACCTCAGCCTGGTGGCAAACGGCTGGTATGGCACTACATTCTCCTTCTACCAATTGAAGTTGAGAGGTTAGATGTGTGTCCCATGCCATTTCATCATTTATCCTCAATTTGTTCTGGCCCATGCAGTTAAATAACTTTGCAAAGTCATTAAATACAGGTACAGTTATTCCTACCACTCTCTCTTTTTTTAGCCCAAATATTCCTGACATGGGCAGTGACATCCCTCTTGCAAATCCAGTTTTCTGTTGATCTACTGCTGCAATCATTTAAAAATTATCTTCCACAACATTTTACTTGTATGTGATAACAAAGATAATGCTAAGTAGTTTCTATATTCTGGAGAAACACCTTTTTGAGGATGGGCAGAGATATGGATCTTTTGAAGTCATTGAATTAGTTAACTGTGTTCCACATTTCTTGGTATAGGCTACTGAGCACTTCCAAAATTGCATCCATTTGGTGAAACATATCAATTGTGATTCCACTTATTTCTGGAGCCTGGATTTCTGCCGATGCTGTCTGCGCATCTTGGATTCCTTCAAGTGCCATTGGCTCTTGTTCACATGCTTCTTCCTGAAATATTTTAATGTCAACCAATTCTCTTGGAAAAGTGACACTGCATTCCTTCCATCTTCATTTGCTGCCTCCGGTGCTTTCAAATTTGTCCATCATATTTTTCAAGTTTTCAACTCTAAGTTTGAATACCTTCAGTGTTTTGAACTTGAGATATGTTGATCATGTTGACCCTTGCAGTTTTCTAACTCTAGGTCTTTGCACATTTCCTTGTAAAACTTTGGTTTCTTGTACTGCTTTTGAAATGTTCCGTTCAGTTCTTTTACATCATCGTTTTTCCATTTACTTTATCCATTCATGCTTGGTAAAGTGAAGGAAGACCAATAAAGAAATGGAGCAGAACAGGGGCTTCAACAATGGGCTCCAACATAACCATGCCAATGAGGTTGGTGCAGTACCAGGAAGGGTTTCATCCTATTCCGCATAGGGTTGCTGTTTAATGTACTGCCACTGACACTCGATATTCTACATAAACTCAGATTCTCTTTCAATGTGAATTTTGTCTTTATTTCCTTTTTTATGATGTTTTTCTTTTTTCAAATACAATGCCTTTGGTGTCATCCCACAACTTTCCTTGTCTTAATTATGTTTAAAGTGTCGAATGCTTCATAGGAATACACGAGGAAGATACTAGGTTCTAGAGTTTATGGCAAGGGAATTAAATATTATATACACATATCTTCAATAACAATAATGTAGAGTGGTTGCATACAGAGATACATAACATGGACAGATGTGTGTAGGACAATAGGATTATTCACAGGAGGATAGAAAGGTTTGATTTGAGGAATAGGAGGAAAGTGGTCACTAAACAAAATGCTTGGGAGAGAGGAATATAGGCGATCAAAGGCATAAATCTGACCTGAACAGTTAATAGTTTGTCAGCAGATCCCCCTCTATGATGCAGACTGGGCCTGATCTAGTTTCCAAACTTTTTTCTAGTTTTGGTTTGTACTGTTTTATTTCATTTGTGTTTGCTCATCGTACAGTGTATCTCAGAGGTGTATGTCAATGGAGGTCACCCTGTTGAAGCTATTTTATACATGCTTTTCCATTTTTCAGTGTATGAAACACAGGACTGATGAACCTACAAGGACAGCAAGTAGAATAAGGAGGGAGGGGTTACAGGAGATGATGTCAAGGAGTCCATGTAGAGAAAAATGGTTTGAACTGATTTTGGTAGCAAATGTACAATTCTTCTTGATGTTATTAAAACAAAGAATGACAGGTGATTTGTATTAAATCCAAACTATTTTTTTCCTTTTCTTTTTTTACATTTTATTAGGGGCTCATACAACTCTTTATCACAATCCATACATATACATACATCAATTGTATAAAGCACATCCACACATTCCCTGCCCCAATCATTCTCAAAGCATTTGCTCTCCACTTACCAAACTATTTTTAATAAAAGATTTGATAGAAGGTATTTCTGCATATGTATTTACCTATGCTACAAATATGTCTATGAAAATAATGGACCATAAAGGGTATAAAGTTATGGAATTTCTTAGCAATAACTTACACTATGAGGCAATGAGCTGCTGGGCTTGAGGACTCAGGGCCATATTGTTGGGATATATGATGGTCAACTGCTGTAACATAGTCTATAAAGACAATGTTCTATATCTTTCTTGTATGAATTGTGCCTGGGGCCTGAAAAACAAACAGATGAGTCACCATCTAAGGTGCAACTATTGGTCTTTCCCCATCTTGAACAAAAGAGAGTGGAGAAAATCAAAGACAGGTTGGGATGTCTAAAGACACAAAACCAATGACATTCATATGTGCCTATGAAATAACTTTATATCAATAAATTACTATGTATCAAGAAGACATCCCAGCCCAGTCTAAATCAAGTCCATAGGTCCAGTGCTATCAGGGGACTTCTCTAGGCACACATAGGAGAAAGAGGAAATAGGAAGCAGGGAGAGCAGAGGCCTGTGAGTGCAGTCCTGTGGAAATAAGATTAGTGGAAACATGACAGGGCTCCAACAGCTCTCCATGTCTTCAGCTCAAATGGGCCAATACACAGACTCCCAGCAAGAAGGTAAAGGGTCAAGAGCCTGAGAATTTGTCACTGTCTTTCTTGTAGAAAACGCTACATCCCAAGGAGGCTCATCAGGCTGTGAATTGATTGATAGGTTAAATTCCACCCCTACTTGTTAACAGAGGGTCAAGTACATAAAATAGAACTGTCACACATAGGAACAATTAGTTTAACAGCTTAATGGACTAGGAGATCCTCAAACTCCATGACCATAAGAGCAGAAGAACTAGACAGTGCCCAGTGCCGAGCAATAGCTACCAACTTCTCTGAAATATACCATATTAGAAGGTCTTGGATTGAGTAGTAGAAAAGTATGGAAAAATATGAAAACATAAACATCAGGCTTACTGATCTAATAGAAAAATGTAGAACCCCCAAAGACTATGGCCCTTAGTCACTCCTGAGACTTAATTTTCATCCAACTAAAGACAAACCTATGGGATAAACAGTCACACCAGGAAATTACACATCATTCACCCCTTCTAACAATCAACTAATTGAAACCGAAAGGGTAGCATTGCCCAAGGGCAATATTGAGAAGGCAGTAAGGTTTAGGTGGAAAGGGGAAATGGAAATGGAACCCAAGGAGGAAATGAGCTAAGTGATAGTACAGTTTACAGATTACAATCAATAACATGAAACAATATGTGCTGAATTGCTGAATGCAATACTGAATTGCTTTGTACATTCTCACCCATTCATAATGAAAAGTTTCCTTCTTTAAAAAAAGTGAAAATCATTTATCCTGTAGTCTAATAGATGACAAATGAATATTTGAAAATAATAGAAAATAAAGGAATTTTTCTCTCAAAAACATAAAGTAAAATAAAATTCGTCAAATAGACACCTCTTCTCTCCTCACAATTTAATGCCTTCCATTCTGAAGAACTCCTCTTGTAGCACTACATCATATAGAGTTCTATTGTGAGTCATAAGGTCTTCAGTGACCAATATAGTGAAGTAGATCACTACACTTCTTCTTAGTCTGCCTTAGTTTGTAACCTTCATGAAAATTTGTTCATCATGGGTACTGTGATAGGTTTATTGTGCCAACCTGTCCAATGAACACGTGGGATTAATTGAAGGGTGGAGAGATAAATGGCTCTGTGAGCCTCACCTTTCTGTCTCTTGCTCTCTGGTGGTCAGACCACGGTGCAGATGCCTTAGCTAGTTACCTGCTTCAGCTGGCAAGGCTCACTTCCTGAAAGACATCCCTAATGAGAAGTCACATGGGCCTACCTTGATGCAGCCCTGGGTGCTGGAGAAGCCGAGTAGAGAGCCCTGGCAGAGCTGAGATGCTTACACCGCCACTGGACTCAAAGACTTTGTACCCACTGGCCTGTGATCATTCTGCACTCAGCATTATTGTGTGTGTTTTGTGAGTTTAAGGAGGACTTTTTAGATTGGTCAGACATATGGGCTAATGTCGGACTTATGGGCTTGGACTGCACTGGATTGGGATGCTTTCTTAACGTACACTTACCCTTTAAATAAAATTCTCTCTTATACACACATGCATTTCTGTGGATTTGTTTCTCTAGTCAACTCAGACTAACATAGGTACCCTTCTGACATTTGAAATATTGGAGGTATAACTAGCTTATAGTTACATATATATAGTTTTTATATATAAACTATATATATATATGTATATACGAACAAGCAAAGAAAATCATTATCATTAAGTCAATTCAAACCCATAGTTCCCCTTTAGGACAGAGTAGAACTGCCCCTATGGATTTCAGAGACTGTAATTCTTTACAAGAGTTAAAAACCTCATCGTCCTCCTTCACAGCAGCTGGTGGTTTTGAACTGTTGACCTTGAAATTAAAAATCCAACATATAACCCACTATACTACCATTGCTCCATTTAGCTATATCTATCTGTGTGTGTGTGTATCTACCCTTGATGGCACTGTTTGATATGCACTGGATTAACCACAAAGATGCTTTTAACCCACCCATCACTCTGTGGTAGAATGATGAACTTAGCGTCCCCTGTAAAGGTTACTGCCTCAGAAACTCTATGTATGGTCTCAATGAGTCAGAATCTACAAGATGGCAATGAGTTTGAAGAGGGTGTGTGTGTGTGTGTGTGTGTGTGTGTGTGTGTGTGTATGAGAGAGAGAGACAGAGAGAGAGAGAAAGAGAGAATGAATGAGGGAGCTTCAAGAAAGTTAATGGGCAAAGTCTATTATCTTTTTTTAATCATCTTATTAGGGGCTCATATAACTCTTATCACAATCCATACATACATCAATTGTGTAAAGCACATCTGTACATTCATTGCCCTCATCATTCTCAAAACATCTGCTCTCCACTTAAGCCCCTGGCATCAGGTGCTCATTCCCCCCTCTCCCCTCCCTCATGAACCCTTAATAATTTATAAATTATTATTATTTTGTCATATCTTTTCCTGTCCAACGTCTCCCTTCACCCACTTTTTTGTTGTCTGCTCCCCAGGGAGGAGGTCACATGTAGATCCTTGTACTCAGTTCCCCCTTTCCAACCCACCCTCCTTCTACCCTCCCAGTATTCACTCACACTACTGGTCCTGAAGGTATCATCCACCCTGGATTCCCTGTATTTCTGGTTCCTATCTGTATCAGTGTCCATCCTCTGGTTTAGCCAGACTTGCAAGGGAGAATTGGGATATCATTTAACTTCATTTTTCTTTGATCTTTTTGGTACTTCCCCACATTCCAAACCAAACTCACTGCCACTGAGTTGCTGGCAACCCTACAGGACAGGGTAGTACTGATCCATGAGCTTCCAAGACCAGAACTATTTAAGGAAACCTTTCCAGGGCTGTCTTTCTCCTGGAAGAGTGACTCGTGGTTTCAAACTGCTGAGCTTTCAGATTCCAGCCCAACATGTAACCATATAGATGTCTGTGTGTGTGTGTATTCAAATATATATGCATGACTTTCTATTTACTAAAGTTAATTTGCAACAAATAACCACCAACCTGCTTATTTAAGGAAGGTAAATATTTATTTCATCAGTAATAAAATGGAAAAAAATAATACGTTGTTTCCACTCCAAAGCTTCTACCTGATGAGCAGAATACAGAGTTGACACCTGCCAGAATTATAAATATTATACAGAAGGAAAGGTGCTTAGAAAGTTTTTGAAAGTTCTTTCCATCATATGAAAGTTAGTCTAAGGGAAAAAAAAGTGAAATACTATTAACACCAAAGAGACAAACTCTCAGGAAAACACAGTCTGGATGTTCACTTTGAAAAGGTAGCCCACATTATTTTCAAATGGAGTTTTTTTTAATCCATTCTCAGGTTTAGTGTTTTGTATTACTTTGTATAATTAAAAGATTTCCTCATGTGTAGATTTTCAATCTCATTACCTTGGGGTTTAATAGACAGGCAGATTTAGAAAGGAAATTTATACTTCATAATGTTTTGGCATGATCGATTGCAGACAGTTTTATAGAAAACAGATACCTCCAGTGTGATATGTAATTCTAATTATCTTAGAACCGCGTGACATACATAGCACAGAACACTCTTAATTTTAAGATACTTTTTTTGTATTACCATTCATTTAGCCCACTGGTACAATCTGTTTTATGCCTGTATTTTAATTTTGCTTATGTGCCCTCTTACAATGTACTGAATATTTCAAAGTGTTTTCCCCTAAACTCCTGGAAATGTAATCCTCGTTACCCAAAAATGAATTACTTTTCATAAGTCACACTCCCTGTATATTTCACATGCACACACATGCACAAACCTAAAAATAAACAAATAAACAAACGAACAAACAAAAAGCAAAGACAGATGTAAGGCAACCAACTGAGTCTATCAGGAAGGAAGAGGCTAAAAATATAAAAGCCTAATGTATGCACATTCCTGACTTGGCTGCAGATATACATTTCGGGTACTTTTAAGGCAATTCTATGCAAGAGTCAGAAATTGTGTTTGAATTAATATGGGGTCAAACCAAAATGGGGGAGAATCCAAAATTTCCAGAAGCAACAAGAGTCCATGTTACAGGGGTAAAAGTAAGTTTCTTGGTTCTAAATTTAATTCAGTAATTGCCAAGCCTTGTGCAATTTAAAAATTGTGAGTCTAAATCAACATCTAATGGACTTCTGAAACAAACAAAAGCATTCTGGTTTTCTTGAGGTTCATAGGGTAGTGCCTGAGGCAGAACACAATTGTGGGATTTGCTCAAGAACTCGCAGCATTTCACACACACTGGGCCACTGTGAGTCAAAACCCACTCAACGGCATCAAATAATATGTGAGCCATCACAAAAAATACTGCTGAAATATTCTCTGTTAATATTTAATTAGAAAATACCTAGAGATAATAGTTAATGGAGATATTTAATAAAGAATAAACTCTAAAGGTCTATGAATAAAAAAGTAAGTTCTGACCTCTATCCTGAGTACTGCTTTTCACATCTGCAAAATAAAGCATTCTACAAGACAATGTAACCTCAGAGCTCCGATTGAAGAAGGATTTGCCCAATTGCCACAACTAATGAGATGTGAATTTAGGGATTCAGAGGCGAAGCTAACTCTAAGTCCATGTGAGTCCTACTTTCCCTGTTGCTTTCTTCCAGTTTGTTCTTAGGCTCTTCCAGACGCCTGGGTGATCCTTTTACCATCATTACTGAAGTATAAATGATATACACTAAAATATATGTTCAACAAAGTCTATAGACTTGGTTGTGAAAAACAACAGTGAAAAACAAACAAACTACAACAACTAAAAGCAACAAACTCATCACAAGATAATTGGCAAAGCAGAACTGGCCCTGCGGGTTTCCACTGCTGTGGTCTCTGCAGAGACCGCTATAACTTCTGTGGAGTAGCTGATGGATTTGGACTGCGACATCCTGATTAGAGACTGTGTGTTTAACTTGTGTGTCACTAGGACTCTTTAAAATAAGTATTTACAGAGCATCACTTAACAAAGCTTAATATATTTATATATATACATTAAATCATTACCAGAGTCAATATCATGAGCATTATCAGGCCAGAACATCACTCGGGCCCATTTATAATCACTCTGGTCACTATACATGACTTTGAGAGCTCTGATTTGTATATAAATATAATTGTACAATGTAGACTTTTTTGTCTTTCATGCTTTGCTTATCATAATTATTCTCAGACTAATCTATGGTGGAGTCTTGGTGGCATAGTGGTTATGCATTGGGCTGTGACCAATTAGGTCCACAGTTCTACTCCAGGACATAATTACAGTCAAGGAAACCCACAGAGGCAACTCTACACTGTCCTGGAGAGTCACCATGAATCAGCATCAACATGATGGCAGTGAGTAAGAATCCATGTTGTTGTAGCAATTGTAACATCCTCTTTAAATGGTGACATATTCCATTATATAGCTACACCACTATACATTTTTCATATATTGTCAAATACTAGAGTTTCCAATTTGAGACAATTCCATATAAAGCTGTCATTGGTATTCATACCCAAATTGTTGCATGAACATGTTTTCATTTCTTCGAGGTAAAGACTGAGGAGTGAAATGACCAGATCAGATAATGGGACTGTTTCTCAAAGTGGGTGATATGATTCACCTTGGGGGGCTCTAAAAGGATCCAAGAAGGGATGCAAAAACTGATGTATATTCATCGTTGTTACATCACACCCTGACTGGCTCCTCTCCTCCCCAAGAACCCTCTGCAAGGGGATCTCCAGAGGCCAACAAATAGGCTTTGGATCTCTACTTTACTTTGGACCCACTTCATTCACAATGGTAAGATTTTCTTTGTTCTGATGATGCCTTATACCTGATCCCTTCGACACCTCATGATTGCACAGGCTGGTGTGCTTCTTCCATGCGGGCTTTGTTGCTTCTGAGCTAGATGGCTGCAAGGTTTATCTTCAAACCTTTAAGACCCCAGAGGCTATATCTTTTGATAGCCGGGCACCAACAGCTTTCTTCACCACATTTTCCCATTCACCTGTCTTGTCTTCAGCAGTTGTGTCAGGAAGGTGAGCATCATAGAATGCCAATTTAATAGAAGAAAGTATTCTTGCATTGAGGGAGTACTACAGTGGAGGCCCAGTGTCCTTCGGCTACCTCAATACTAAATCCATAAATATAGGCACATAAATCTATTTCCCCATCCTCATATATAAATATATTTGCATATGTACATATCTTTATCTAGACCTCTATAAATTCCCTTTATCTCCCAGCGCTTTCCTCTATTTCTCCTGACTTTCCTCCTATCCCACTATCATGCTTAGTCCCCACCTGGGTTTCAGCAATTCCTCTTGATTACATTACCCTTGATCATGTCCTACCAGGCCTCCCACACCCACCTCACCACCAATTTGGATCACTTGTTCCCTTGTCCCTAGGTTTGTTAACACCACTTTCTTTCCCCCCACCACCCCTTCTCCTATGTCCTCCCGGAACTGCCAGTCCCGTTGTTTTTCCCTCCAGATTGTTCATCCAGCCTATCTTATTTAGACAGACATGCAGAGGTAATAACATGCACAAAAACAAGACAGAGCAAAAGCAAGCAGCAATATACAACAAAACAACAACAAATCACTGACAAAGAACAAAACAAAATAAAATACAACAAGAAATAAAAGCTTGTAGTTCATTCAAGGGTCGTTTGTTGGCCTTTAGGAGCGTTTTCCAGTCCAGTCTGTTGGGGCACCACGCCCTGACCCCAAAGTCTACCTTCAGCATTCCTTGCGGACCTTGCAGCTCCATTCCCTTGCTGTTCTGAAGCACTCCCCCAGTGCTTTGCCTAGGTGTGGCGGGATCAGATAGGGAGCAATTCCCACACTATGTCTCAGGTGCTGTCCACCCCCACCTCCCAAGGGCTATGGATCAGTAAGGGGCGTTATGTCCCATAGTGGGGCAGCTTTCCTCTATTTCCTAAATGGTTCCTCCCCCCACCCCCTACTATCATGATCCGAATTCTACCTTGCAAGTCTGGCTAGACCAGAGGATGTACAATGGTACATATAGGAACTGGAAACACAGGGAATCCAGGGTGGATGATCCCTTCAGGACCTGTGATGTGAGTGGCGATACTAGGTGGGTAGAGGGAAAGTGGGTTGGAAAGAGGGAACCGATTACAAGATCTACATGTGACCTCCTCCCTGGGGTACGGACAACAGAAAAGCGGGTGAAGGGAGACGTCAGACAGGGCAAGATGTGACAAAATAATAATTTATAAATTATTAAGGGCTCATGAGGAAAGGGGGAGAGGGTAGGGGGGCGGGGTGAGGAACTGATGCCAGGGGCTTAAGTGGAGAACAAATGTTTTGAGAATGATAAGGGCAATGAATGTGCAGATGTGCTTTAAACAAGTGATGTATGTATTAATTGTGGTAAGAGTTGCATGAACTCCTAATAAAACGATTAAAAAAAGAAAATTGTATGAGCCCCCAATAAAATGATTTAAAAACAAAAAAAAACCCTGATATATACACTTTGTTTTGAACTATGGGCTAGAGTACTATAGGTTTTCATTGACAAGCTCATTGGGAGTATATTTGTGTGTGGTGTATCTGAAAAGGGGTTGGTAGGCCAAATACATTTGCAAACCCAGTAGATAGAAGACCATCTCACTCTTTCAGATTGATCAGCTGTTTTTCAAAATTATTTACCGTATTTGCGATTGCTGTCATCAGTGGATAATATGTCTAGCTTTTCTGCCTCTTCTCTAACAGTTGGTGTTTTGGTGTTTTGTTGGTTGGTTTTTGCCTTCTTTTTCTTAGCCACTCTAATACATGTATAGAAATATCACATTGTTTTGTCATTTGTATTTACCTATTGACTAATGATGCTAAATGTCTTTCCATGAATTTGCCATCATACAGCTTCATGGTCAAAATGTTTTTGCAAGTATTTTTCTCATGCTTAATTAGTTTTTTAATTGTTTTATTTTGAGAGTTGGTTATCTTTGGACATAAGCAAGCCCTTTAGTCTAATATGTTTTGTAAATATTTTCTCACCTTCCCTGATCTGATTTTCATCTTATTAATAGTTCCTTTGAAAAGAGAAGCTTTAAAGTCTAATGAAGCTGAATTAGCTAGAGATGTAAACTAAAATGTCTCAGATGTTAAGAACATACATTAGAAGAAGATGTCAGTAGACCAGGTATTTCTGAAGAAATGGTTAATGAACTTGAATAAATGACAAAACAACTTATGCAAATGAAAAAAGTAAAAGGACTAAAGTTTAAGGAAGCATTAGTGATAAATGGAACAATTTCAAGTGGCCTAAAGTAAATTGTATGAAGTATGTCACTGAAAGAAAATAGAGAAATAATTTTTAAAATGAGAGAGAAGGAATATGTAATGACTGAAACTGTTTCACCTCTTATGATAATTACATACTGGTGAATCAAAAACATCCTGCAAGTCACAGGCATGGAAGACAAGCAGAGAAATGCACCGAGGCACGCTGTAATCAAATTGTTCAAGACTCGTGATCATGAGGAAAATGTAAATGTACCTAGTGCAAAGACATACTGCTTACGGAGTGTAGTTGTAATAATGCCAGCTGGTTTTTCTCTGGAAACAATGCAAGGGGACTCCTCCTGTGTCGTGAGACTTCACCCGGAATGTGTATCCATGAATTTTTGATGTCAGAACTTGGTCTAATCAAGAAATTAAGCAGCTACTAATTTAAACAATTTCATCTAAATCTGAGTAACAGAACACAATCCAATCATTGAGTTGATTCCAGCTATATAAGATCTGAGATCTTATATGGGGCCTCTATGTATGACTTTACATAAGATTTCTATATAAAACCTTCTAAGCTTTATAAGGATTCTATAATTGTATCCCAGAAAGCCTATAGAGACCTCATATAGGGTTTCTGAGATATAGTCAATTCATATGGCCCAACTAGCTATAATTCCTACTGCGATGTATTGTAATTCCAGATCCTGTGGCTGTGCTCCCCTTTTGCAGGGAGTTCCCCGTGACAGGGTTACGGTTGTCTTCGTTGGGGGCCATCAAGCTGGGTCTGACTCACAGCGAGTCTACGTTCAACAGTAGGAGACCCGTCTGGTCTTGCCCCACCCTCATTGCTGTTTTCATGTTTGAGCTGATATTGGAGTCGCTGTAACAATTCATCTTATCAAAGACGTCCCCTTCTTTCCCTGCTAATGGGAAGAATTACCCAGCATGGTGTCCTTCTCCAGGGACTGGTCTCCTGACCACATGTCCAAAGGACATGTGATGAAGTCCTACGGTCCTTGCTTCTCAGGAGCATTCTGGCTGTACCTTTCCAAGACAGATCTGTTTTCTCTTTTAGAGTCCAATGTACTTACGTGCTTAATGGGGAATTGAGTCCTAACCTTAGTAGAGAGAGTACATTAAGTCACACCCCTTTTGTTTTTAGTTTTTTTTTGGGGGGGGTGTCATTTTTAAGATTATTTTAATTGAATGTGGGATGTAAGACACCACTCTTCATTTTTCTTAGGGGAATGGCTGGCTAAAAGACAGATTATAGCCTCATCAAAGTCATCCTCTGTATTTAAGAACCATCTGGACACACAGAGAAATTGCCGATCCTTTGGCAGAGGAGGTCCAAGATCTCCATTTGACGTGGCAGAGACCTTGGCGATGAATGCACTATACACTTTGGCCTGGGGGCTTACAGGAACATCACCTCATCTGGTGCAACCCTCTGGCACTGTAGAATAGAGCTCCCTGGTCCACCGAGAAGTGGGCCAAGAGACCATGTGGCTGAGAGACTGAGGATTGGAGGGAGATTTTACTGCTTGCTGAGGAGGGTTGTTGCTGTGTCCCCAGGCCTGTGTCCTAGCAGTTTGCTAACCCTAAATTGTGGTAATCTATGAAATTCTCTAATGAACTCTTTGTGAATATTCTCTGAGTTCTCTGTTTGAATGATCACATCTGGCATAGAAGTAGGTTTACAGAGAAGGAATGATTGGTGTCAGAATAGGGTAAGAAAGATTCAGGATGATTTCATGTCTTCTCCCTGCCATGTGAGATCAAATATGGCTCTTCACAGTGTTTATTTCAAACTGCTCCAGGCTACACTCTTTATGAGAGCAGATAGCTCTCATCAAACCAGGCTTGGTTTGAACTACCAACCCTGTGGTTAGCAATCCAATGTTTACCTGTCGTCACCACTAAGAATCCAATTAAGAGTACATAACTCTTTAAATAATTTTGTAGCTTTTCAAAATACGATGGTATATGACAAATAATTTAAATGACCCGACTTGTTTTCTTTCCAAAACTCCTTCGTGTTATAAGATTCATAAGCAGGTCTTCCAACAAAGTCTTTCATTTGTCCATTGTTTTCCTTTGATACTTCAATGCTGATCTATCTGAAAAGCGCCAATAGACTCCTGCCCTCTTTGTTTCCCTTAGGTTAGAGTGTGACCCATGAGATAGCTTAGTGGGAGACTGGGTCTCGAACATGTATCATGCGTATGGAGGTCAGTGACAACCAGACTATGCTGAGGCCGTGTGCACAATCTCAAAGAATTCAGACTCCATCCAAAAGTAATGAAAAGATGAGACATTTCTGAATAGCTCTTTATATTGTTAACTGTGACTGGGACAATTGGAATAAATCAAATGGAAAGAACATGGATGCCAGGATATCGAGGAAAAGATTGTTCTGTTTAAATAATCCCCTAAAAAGGAATATTGGGCCCAAATTAGTGAATTAGCCATGGATTTTGAGAGGAACAGATGCAAGCAAATGATAGTGATGAACTAGACTTCACATCACTTGGAGTTCCCTGGACTGAAAGAACAGGAGAAAGCAGTTACACCTTTGGCTTCGACAATTATAAGGACATTGGCTTCGTTTATTGACATGGTTAGAACAGAAGAAAAACAGAATGAAATAAAGAAGTTCGGTTTTGAAATTCAAATGTTTGGGACACTTATTTGTGAGATGCCTAGACGGAGAAATAAATTAGTTATGTGGATTTGCAGGAAATGTAGCAGTGATGTATTTATTTGGAAATTTTCAGCACATGTACCTCAAGTAAATCACTGGAATGGAAAATACAAGCAGAGAGAGAGAGAGACTACTGGGACAATAAAACAGTGCTAACATTACAGGATCCATGACATTGTGACTCTCCGTCTTGCAAACAAAAAGGAGGGAGGCTGTTGAGGACAAAGCTTGAGAGGTGAGGCTGATAATACTACAACTGAAGTGATAAGTCAGTTGACGTCTCTGAAAGAAAACAGAGGTCTAAGCAGCTGATTCTGGGACTGTGCCAAGCTTAGTTTGCCACAGCGTGTTTCAAATTCAGATACTATGCCAAGAGTCTAGACTTTAGGAAAACAAGAGATTCAGAAGCAAATAATATAACTCCATTAGAGTGGGAAGGATCAAAGGTAGTTGGGGGATTCTCTGAATTTTCACTTAGAATAACTATTCATTTTACAAATTGCAAAAATTGACTGAAGTACAGCATGTGGGTGGGTCAGTCCAGTCAGGGGCGGAATAGGAGACACGCATTTCTTCATCACTCATTCCTGATGTTCAGAACACTTACTTTTAGTCCAAAATGCCTTCCGAAAAACTAAGTCTTGTTTGTTTGTATTTGTCTCTCTTTTCAAAGTTAGCTCTGCAAAGCCTTAGCCGTGTCGACTCAAGACTAAGATTACATTTCCATGCGTCTTTCTCTTCTGGCAACAAATCGATATAAAGTTCCCCACAACACTTATTTTCCAGAGTCTGAGCCATTGCATCTTGCCTGAGAAAGGAGTCTTAGACCCTTTGATGGAGCTTTATTACAATATATGCAGTGGAAAATACCTTGCTTGTCACATTTATGTGGTTGATGGCAACATGGGGACATTTTCCCATGCCCTATTAACCAAGAGAAAGTAAATCCATTGTAAGGATGCAGACTTACTTGCTACTTCAATGCTACTTGGCTCAATGTCTGCCAAGGTGCTCATTTTTCAGGTCAGGGTAGGGTCCCACAAAGGCTTTTAGAGACATTCATAAAGGTAAATGACACACCATGAAACGTGGCTCCACGGTCCCGTTAATGTCTGTGGCTTTCCAAGCTTAAATTGTGTCATGTTTATTTTCCTCTTTACTTGTCCACAATTTCTCCCATTTAATTTAGAATGTTCAATTACCATTAATTCCAGGCAATCTATTGTTTAATTGGATGGATTTCCATTGCAAATTAAGACTGCAGATTGCAACCAAGATAGCTAATTTAAACCTGACAACAGGTTTGTTAGAAAAAAATGGGGAAAATAGTATGAGAGAATTGAGAATAACACAGACATTTATTTGTGTATCACAGTGTCACTTGTTTTTATTTTAATTAGAACAAAACCGTAGTTTCCTACTAACTAAGTTTCTAAATTGCAGAAATAACTAGCACCATGATTCCTCATGTGGTACATAATGTCATAAAAGACACACCTGCCCATTTAACCGTTCCAGCGTAGTGTCTTCTTACTTACACAGTCTTGCGATTTACCATGTCCTATCCACTTCAAAGCAAATATAAAGAAAGCAAAGTTTAAGAAGAGCTCACATGATAAAATGTGTGGCACTAGTCACAGAAAAAGAGGAAAATGAAGAAGTTACCTTTTTCCTAATCTTACGCAGATTCTATGAAATGACATGCTCAACAATTAAGAAACAAAAACAAAACACAGCAATCAAGTCTATTTTGACTCATAGCAACCCGTTAGGACATAGACACGTAGCCTCTTTGGTTTTCGGGAAGTAGAAATCTGTAGGCAAGTGGTAAGTTCAAACCGTGGAGCTTGCTGTTAGACCAAGGCACAACCCAGTATACTACCAAGTCTCTTTGTGTTAGAGCATAATTCTCAGAAAACACTCAGGGCAACTCAAGCTTGCCATGAGCCTATGATTAGGTTCTCCGTGTTATCTGGTTAGGAAATAGAGACACAGAGCACATTGAAAAACTAGATAAAACATGTCTCTGGATCTATTTTGGCATGATAGACCAATGTATTCCAAAAACAAGACGTGAAGCCAATTACCCTGAAAATGTCAGAGCAAGGCGAGAACAGTGAAATAAATGTCTGAATCATGACATCATTTCCTTGATTAAATAAAGTGACATTGACTAAAACTTAATGGGGAATCTTTAACACTTTTTTCTTGCTATGCCAGCAATGTCAAGAAAATGTGCTTTTGCAGATTAGAAAAATTTAAAAAAATATTAATTAAAACTTAAAAGGTTGAGCCTGCACATAGTGGTGATTATGCAGACAAATCAGATTATGCAAACAAATCACTTCACATCATTTTAAAGGTAAGAATAGGGTAGGTTATGAGAAAAGTTATGTAGGAAAATCTTGGGATTCTAAGTAATTCATAACTTGGTCCAATTTTCACACACGGTGCCCCCCTAAATTCTATGCTTTGGGTCCTGGAAGTTTTATTTATAACACTTGTGACCACAATGTAGTTCCTAGTAAAGGATGATGGCAAAAGGGTGCATCATTAGGTTCCAAGAAATCCTTCTATTGTGGTAAACCAAAGGAAGGGCCATCACATTCAATGACACTTGTATGTATATGTGTGGATTGTGATAAGAGTTGTATGAGCCCCTAATAAAATGTAAAAAAAGAAAAACAAGTAACCAGGGAAGAGCAATGCGCAGCAGCCAAACCCATTCCTACTCATGGAGACGTGCAGTGTGTTCCAAGCAAACAGGACTCTAAACGATTTTCAGGGGCTGCTTTCAGAATTCCTCCATCAGGCCTTTAGTCTAAGACACCCTGAGTGGATTACAACTCTCACCCTTATATGTAAGAGCAAAGCTTGCTAACCATTACACCACCCCGAAGCAGTGGATATCATAATTCAAATTATGCACAATTCTGACCAGTCTTGGCACTAGAGCTTTGTAAACATTACTTGGAAGGGTGAGATTAGCATATGATTTATGAATTCAAAGAAATCTATAGAATTTCTTTCATAGAATTTTATAAATATGAAAATGTATAACCAAAATGTTATGCTACAAAATAAGAATTATAAACATATAGTCTAGTATACTAAATTTGGAAAGTGAATAGAAGTCGTGATAATAGACTTTGAGGTTCTGATGTGAATTTATAGTTTCCTTTCACAAAATAGTTGTTGGAAATTAATGAATATATATATATTGGTTAACAGGCATCAGAAGACCCAAAACAATCAAACAAACAAAAAAGCATAGTGTTGAGAATGAGAGAGCTCAGAGCAGAGACCAAAATCTCATCTGTAGACAATGGACATGCTCCACAGAAGGGTCACAAGAAAGGGATAAGCTAACCAGGGCACAGTATAGCACCAATGAAACACACCATATTCCTCTGGTGTAGGCTTCCTCACCCCCCACTCTCATGACCCCAGCCCTGCCTTTTACTGCCGGCTAGACAAGTGGATATAAATTCTCAATGACATAAAATCCCAAACCACTCACTGCCCTGGAGCCGATGTTGACTCAACAACATAGGAGTGGAAATTCATCAATGAATAAGGGCATGTGTATAAGCCAATGGCCAATATTATGCTCAGTAGAATGACTGAAACATTTCTTTATGAACAGGAATAAAGTAAGGATAATCTTTGTAACCACTGCTATTCAATATCACATTAAATGTTCTAGCAGGAGTAAGAAGGCAAGAAAGGGATTTTTTTTTCTTTCAAGCATCCACATTGGCAAGGAAAAAGTAAGGTTTTTCTACCTGGAAGAGATATTATCCTATACATAAGAAATTCCAGTGTCTTAGCAAGAAATTTAGTGGACATAAAAGGAGTCAGTAAAGTGGCAGGACAATAATTTGTCTTACATTAAGAAAGACAACTCTAAGATGGAAACCAAGAACATAAAACTGTTTATAGTCACCCCAAATTTAGGAAAACTCTCATTAGAAACACACAGATCATTAAAGCAAATTACAAAACCACTACAAGAACTAAAGTGAGATCTACACAAATGAAATAATAATATAATGGATAAGATTCACATTGTAAAAATGTTACTACCACGCAAAGGGGTATACAACTATAAAGCAATCACATCATGAAACTATCTGGTTAATGTGTTAAGAATCTGCTCAGAGGTTGGATGTTGTTGTTGTTGTTGTTGGTAAGTGCAATAAAGTAAAATTCAACTCCAGGTAACCACTTATGAGAAAGTAGATGTACCTCCTTGGCTTTCTAAGTTATAGTCTTTATGGGAGTAGATGTCCAGCTCTTGTCCTACAGAGCAGTTGGTGGGTTTAAGCCACTGACCTTTTGGTTAGCAGCTAAGTGCTTAATCACCGTGCCACCAAAACTCTTTATAAGATGAGATAAAGAGGCTCATTTGCAGAAACCCAGGCAAGAAATCATGGTAATTTGGGATCGTTCTATGAGAGTGGATATATTAAAAAGTGAGATTCCTTGCTGAGTGATTTGGGGCATGCTATTCTACCAATTGTTGTGGAGATTATGTGAAATATGATATGCAGTGATTTAGACATTACCTTAAGCACAATATGATTATACAGCATTTAATAATATGCAATGTAGACAAGGAGCTCTGGAAGCAGAGTGGGACATGCATTGTGTTGTCAATGGCAATGTCGGTCGTTTGAAATCACCAGTTGCTCTGTAGGAGAAAAATGAGGATTTTCAGTTCCTCCTATAAATTCTGGGAAAACCACAGGGAGAGGGCTACTTTCTCATATAAAGTCACTATGAATCGGATCTACTAGATAGCAGTGAGTTTTTGAGTTGAGAATTTTATGTTGTATGCCAAACACTGGATCTTGATATAGAATAACCCTCTTAGCTCATGAATCTAATCCTGGAGATATGCATTACTTAAATATCAATGCATGAACATTCTAATGAAATAAGGAAGTTGAGGGGTTGATGATGAAAAAAGATGGTTTGATCTACCAGTGGAAAAGTATGCAAGATATAGAATTGATTCCAGTTGACCAATTGAAATGAAAGAATTCTTAACATATAGGTATGTGCACATAGTTCCATTCCCCTCTTGTGACATATATATGCCTATATTTATACCTCTAAAAATTTCCTCTGTCTCCTGGTTCTTTCCTCTATTTCCTTTTACTTTCCTCTTGTTCCATCATCATGTTTGGCTTTCATTCGGGTTTGGTAATCCCTTATTGTTACATTGCCCTTGATTAATCCCCACTGGACATCCTATGACCTTCCTTCCATTCATTTTAGTTCACTTGTTGTTCCCTTGTCCCTGGGTTGGTTCCCTGTGCCCTTCCTTTCTCCCACCTCCCCTTCTCTGATATTCCCCAGAACCATTGAAAATAACCTGTTATTTTCATCTCCTAATTATTTATCCCACCTATCTTATCTAGATAAACATACAGATACATTAGTAAGTATAAAAACCAGGCAAAACCGAATAAAACAACAAAAGAAGTAAAAAAAGACAAAAAACAAAATAACAAAAAAGAAAGTCACTGACAAAAATGGAAAGGCCTATAAAAAGTTCAAGGTCTGTTTGTTGGCCTTTATGAGTGTTTTACAGTCGAGTCTGATGGGGTGTCACACTCTGTCCCCAAAGTCTATTTTTGGTATCCCCAGGGGTTTCATCACTCTGCTCCCCTGCTGTTCTGCTGCGTGCCCTCAGTGCCTCGCCAACATTCTTTCCCAGTCTGTTAGATCCCTTTGTAAGCTTTTAGAAAAGGCTTTTTAGGTTTAATTTTCAGAAGTTCCAACCATCTATCATATCTTCTATTGAGTTATGTTTGCTAATGTTATCTATTCCATGTTAAAGCCTCTGAATTTTCACTATTCTTTTTATCATCTTTATATTTTTTATTTTACTTTTAAGTCTTTGATTCATCTTGAGTTAGCAAACATAGGTGGGTAAAGTGATGGAAACTCATGGGTCATAACCAAATACTATGAAACAATGAGTAGGATTTGGGGATGTCGGCTGTAAGTCTCAGGGTATTCCCAGGTCAATTGGCATAACATAGCATAGTGGACCGAGAAAATGTTCCACATCCTAGTTTGGTGAATAGATTGTGAGTGGCCATCTAAGATGTTAGTATTGATCTCTCTTCATCTGGTGCAAAGATGAGTAAACAAAATAAAGACTCCTGGGAAAATAAAATCGTTCAAAGCAGTAACAGATCCCAAGAATCACATCCTCCAATACCCTGAGGCCAGAAAAGCTAGATGGTTCCTGAATAGCGTGAGGATTGCTCTGACAAGGACCACAGTAGAAACTCCTGGCCAGAAAGGGAGGAAAAAATATAGAACAAAATTCATGGTAAAGAAAATAATGAACAGACTTACTAGTCTGATAGAAACTAGTGGGTCTTCAAAGGCGGTGGGCCCTTCAAGTCTGGAGCTGGAGCTTATACACTAGGGACCAACTTTCAGTTGGAGAGACAGGTCTCTAAGCTAAATAGTCATACCCAAGGAGTGTACTCGCCAGGGCCATCGACCATATGAGATCAAAAGGGAAGCCTGGCCCCCAAACACAGTCCCGAAAGCAGAAATGGACAAGAAAATGGGCACATGGAAATGAGGGACGCGAAGCAGGAAGTGAGAAGGGTGAGGTTACTTTGTGGGGATGGCAATAAGTGTCACAGAACAAAATGTGTAGAAATTGATTAAATTGAAAAGTAAATTGCTTTGTCAATTTTCATCCAAACCGCATTTAAAAAACATACAAGCATTCAGCACAGTGGCTGACATACAGTAAACTCTGTATCAGAGAAAAATTAGATGCTGAAAATTAGGTTGTTATTGCTATAATATTTTTGAAAAATATTCTTGTAACAGTGATAATACTCTTCAACTGGATGACATTCTGCCATCAAGAATTGCTAGCAAAACTGCCAAAAATTACTAAGCAAGGGTGGCCTCTGACTATGTGCTCAAACAGCTCCAAAGTACTGCTCTGAACAAAAATAACTCCATCTATATAGAAAAGCTTCTCATCCTGTGAGAGTCACCTTGAAGCCATTTTGCCCAGTGGTTTAGACGGGGACCTGCAGGGAGCAGAGGCCTGGCCAGAGCAACCAGCGGCCAGCTGTCAACGAATCTTTAAGCCTTTCAGTGGGAGAACTTTGTGAATGTGTGATGTTTCCTGAGGACTAGGTCTCAGACTCCCAGGGGCATAAGTGGCCTTGCCACTGAGGGAAGAATTAAGCGGTCACACTGGGGAAATGGCAAAGCCAAATGCCTGCAGCTTTGCAAACATGTGCCTGCCTGGGGCGATTAGAAACCGAAGCGTGGGGCTGTGGAACCGGACTCGTCACACACCTGCATGAAGGATAATACTGATGGAGAGCCCATGAAAGAGCCCCTGAATGCGACCCAGCACTATTTCCCTTCCCAGTCCGAGGGAATCAGCATTTAGCCACAGCAGAGGAACTGCTGTGCGGAATGAAAACATGATACCGAATGGGGAAGAGAACAGAGTGTGTGTTGGAGGGAGAAACATATAGGTCGGAAAGAAAGATTAAGATCTCACTATAGGAAAACGAATAAGCCAGGTTATTGTGATCAGATTTAATCCACGGTGACCAAGGGCAGGTAGCATGATGGGCATCATCCATGTCACCAAACTATTCATGTGAAAATTTGAAAGTAACCCTGTTGTTTTGCCCATATACGCATATGAACCACAATATTTTTTTTTCAAAAAAGAAAGAAAAGCGCTGCCTTGAACATGCTCTGCTAAGAACTACCTATGTGGGAATGAAATGGATGAAACAGCAACTTAAAAACTTAGATAGAAAACCTAGTCTTCAATAAGTTTGTGTTAATGAGGGAGGAACAACTGAAAAATGGAAGCTGAGAATGGCTATGCAAGTAAAAGACCATCATGCATCCGTGACCCTAACTTGTAAAGCCAGAAAAAGGTCAGGTTGGTGTGTGGTTTGCCATGTAGAGTCCGATAACAACACACTAAGTACATTGGAGGTAAAAAAATGAATACAGTGAGATGTGAGGGTACTATGAGAGAGGGAAGAGAGTTTCCACGGTGGAGGTGTGACACGACACAGTGGAAGAGAGACAGCCAGCCAGAACAGCCAAACTCTTCTGTCTGCAGCTGCAAACTCCCAAAGGATGCCTGCTCAGCAGGAACAGAACAGTAGAGGAAGTGTTCATTCAGCCTTGTTCCTGATGCCACGTCTTCACCAAACAAAGGTACTGGGCACTTGCCTGGTGCCAGACTGGAACTGAACACATGAAGGCAGATGATGAATTAAGAGAGCACCGTGCTGGGCCTCAGAGTGTATATTAAATTGGAGGAGGCAGAAGTGGGACATCAAAGACAGGAAGGGAGTTGCCAGTGACACTCTGCTGTAAGGCGAAGGGAGTGGGGCTGGGTTTCAATGGGTGCTGTGTGTGCTGTTTCTTGGAGAGAGAATAAATTTGCTCCAGCTGGAAGATTTATTCATGCCCCTGATCAAATATTCTCCCAGAACATTTTCTGACCATTTTATTTTAACTCACCATATACTTATCACTATAGTTAATTCTTTCCATTGTTCCATGGTAAATATGTATGTGTATATGCATATATGGTAATATTTATACTCTCTCTATATATAATCTTTTGGGCTACATCATTAACTAGAACATAAAATCCCACAGGATAATTCTTTATCTGCCTTCACCAGACTATCCCCAGGGTCTATCCTCTGGCTTTAAAAACAAAATAAAAAGCAACCCCATTGCTGTAGAATAGATTCTTACACACAGTGACCACTTGGTCCTCAGTCTATAGTTAATAATGGAACAATGAACAAATTCAGAAACGATGTAAGCAAGCATGGGTAATCAAATGGGCTAAGCTTTAAATTAGAAGAATATATACACATAAAGCAATATTGGTGCATTTAACTGGACTGTCATTTATATAGAAATGAGTTGGATATTTTTCTAGACAGGGATAATTTTAGCAAAAATTCAGAGTGATGACAATCCACCATGGAATTAATAATCGCAACTGATCCAGCATGTCCTGAACATAGAACATTAGAAAAGCCATCAGGTGAGGGGGTTGAAAATGGGTCTTGTTCAGTGCTGTCGAGTGAGCCGGTTCTTACTCACAGCGACCTTATGCACAACAAAATGAAACTCGAATGCCCTGTCCTGCACCATCTTCACAACTGTTCCTAGGTTTTAGCCCATTGTTGCAGTCACCATGTCAGTCTATCTCCATCACGGTCTTCCTCTGCCTCACTGCCCGTCTACTTTATCAAACATGGTGTCCTTCTCCAGGCACTGGTCTCCCCTGACAGCATGTCCAAAGAGTGAAAGGCAAAGTCTCACCATCCTTGCCTCTAAGGAGCACTCTGGCCATACTTCTTCCAAGACAGATCAGCTTGTTCTTTTAGCAGTCGATGGTACATTCAAAATTCTTCTCCAGCACCACAATTCAAATGCATTGATTCTTCTTCAATCTTCCTTACGAAATGCCCAAATTTCACCTGCATCAGAGGCCTTGATATATTGCCAAAACTTAATTTTGACAGATCTGCCTGTGAACATTGCTATATCGTCAACACTGAAGAGCAGCCCTGTACTTTCAGCTGCTACTGGAATCTTTGGGAATTACGCTGATCTTATTGTGGCACATCAATGAAAATGTAATCCCTGATATTAATGGACAATGAAACCTGAATTTGCACTCTGAGAAGACAAGGGAATCATCTTATGCATGTTCAGATTCTCAGCCTCTGTTGCTTATTCACAAACCCACTGGCATGAAGTCCATGCCAACTCACAGCGACTCTTTGTAGGGTTTCTGAGGTTGTAAGTCTTCAGGAGAGCAGACACTCTCAATGTCTCCCACGTAGTCGCTTTTGGATTCAAAACACCCAGCTTACTGTTAAGAGCTGAATACCCAAGCCATGTCACCAATTAGGTGCTCAAAATTGTCACCGGGTTTAACATATCAGAGAAAAAAATCAGCCATAAATGGGAGAGGGACTCCTAAATTAGGGTGCATCACTAAAACAAAGGAAGGTATTAATTATTTTTGAGCTACCTCAGAAATAACCAAAGAGAAGTAGAATAGAGAACTGTTTCTAAGGGAGTATTCTGAGGTCACATTAATTAGGGTGAAATCCATTGATGGGTTCACTGTAAGCTCGGCAGTTAACCTAACCTCTCTCAAAGGTAGTTTCATCATCTGTGAATAATTAGAAGTGTAGCTCATAGGATTCTTGTGAGGATTGCATGAGAGAAGGAATACAACATATTTTGCTTAGCTTGGGAACATAAGAATGGTTACTGGGGTGATGTTATTACTATGGTAATTATTACTCAAAAGATACAAGTCATAGGAAAAAATGATCCTAAAGTAAGAAAGTAAAATTTAAAACAGAATACCTGAAAACAACAATAATTTGATTACTTCTATTTGAAAAGAGAAATCAGGGAAATATCCCATCTAGACACAGATTCTAAGAAAGGGGGTGTATTTTCAAAGCTTGGGACAGGGTTGTCACATTTTTGAGACAGAAGAGCCAATCTTGTCCCTCATAGCAATTAAAAGTATTCAAGAGTCTTAAGTATATATATACGCATATACATACAAATTAAATCACCATTAGCTGATTAATGTCCATTAATTTTTTTTTCAATTTTACTTCAAAGCCACATTTACATACCAAAAGAGCCGCATATGGCTCTCCAGCTGCAGTTTGCAAATGTCTGGTAGAAGCTATAATGGTGCAATGGGAACCACACAGATTTCAGTATCAGAAAAACCTGGAAAAGCAACCTCTTTGGGATCAAGCAGGTTCTGTTCTTTATCTCGGGAATTCAGGTGTCTTATCAGAAGTCACATAAAAAAGAAATAGATAACTAACATCTTCACTTGATCGTAGGCAAAAGGCTGGGAAGCAATAGATAACTAACATCTTGATACTTAATAGATTCACTTTCCACCACATATGTTTTTAACAGAACGGACAGAATTTTGGTTTAAGTCGTTGCAGGGCAGGCCCATTGCCTTGAGGGTTGGGCACAGCCACATATTCAGCTCAATAGCACTTGCTTTGAATTTGATTAACTGTATGACCACATTTGAATGTATTTACTGCCTCCTCAATAAAGAGCCCTGTCCTATTCACAAATTTATACACAAAAGTAGAAAGATTTGCAACAGCCAATTCCACAAGATTGAACCCTCTAAAGAGGAATAATTCTCTGACAACTTTTAAGCTAATTCAGAGGGGAGCATTTTAAACCAAGGATGGAATATGCTATTCACATATTTCTTCAGAGTCTCTCTATATTGATAAATCAGCACCTCTCTTAATTTGTCAGGTTCTTAAAACACAAAATGCCATGAAAGATCTAGTGCAAAAATTCCTTAAAAAATTTACTGAATGTTTACTTGGTGAAAGATACTTCACACATCTTCTCTTTCACTCAAAAAATAGCTATCTTAAAAAATGTTCCTAGAAAAAAACATATCTGAGGTAGAGATTCTTGTGCAAGTAGATTATGTAGGAAACACTGTCAGACAAACTATAAGGTAAAAGCAGCAGCACAGTAGAGCGCCAACGTTAATTTCAGTGAAGTTTCGGATCTGAGATGGATTCTATGATCCCATGGGAGCTCTGCAGCATGGAAGGTACCATACAGTTCTCTCATTGAACACACATCATAGCGGTTGGCAATTGATTTCAGGTAGATCCTGAGGACGGGGCATTACCTCCTGACCGAGGAAGCTTCTGGTATTCAAGAGTAGTTCTACAGAGAAGAGTAAAATTATGGGTTGGTAGCAACCAAGTCCATTGCCAAAGGATGTGGACAATCTTGTCCTTAGAGAAAGTGCATTGGAAAGTGGATTGTTGCAGATATAGTGAAGATTAAAATTCAACATCATACAATTTGTTGTTCCTTTAGACTAATTTTTAACTTGTTCTAGTTTTTATTAGCCCCTGCTTTCTTTTGGATTGAGGTTTTACTGGGTTTTATTTGGTTCTTGTTTGTATGATTTTCTTTGTATGAAATTTAGGACATGTAAATCTAGAGAGACAGAAATTAGATGAATAGTTTCTTAAGGAGGAGATTGAGGGGGAATGTGGAGATAAAAATAATGGATAAAAAGATGAAAACATACTCTAAAATTGACTGTGGTGATAATTTCATAAGTCTTTTTTAAAAATAGATTTAACCCATTGAATAGTACAGTAGGTGAATTAAATGCAAATAAAACTGTTAAAAATAAAATAAAATCATTGCAGGAGAAAAACAGGTGATTTTTCAATTTGTTATACTGATAACAACTCAACTCCAGCTCTCTAAAAATTCTGAGCTTTCCAATTTACACCATATACAATGGCAGATTTTATTCCCAGATGGCTTAATTCAAATTACTGAAGATATTTTTTTATGTTTGGGGAAAAAATAAGAAGGGGGAAGGTACAAATCAAGATTATAGAGTAAATTAAGTAAGGTTTCTTAATGAAACCCTTGGAAAACACACTTGCTACTCTTGAAGCATGAGAAGGTACATTGTTTTCATGGAGGAAAACTTCTGGCACAATTTTATTGACTTTTGCTCTTGAAAGAAATTTTCAATTTTTTAAAAATAGCATATAATTATCTTATCTGGTTAGAGAAAACCTATTCAGACGACACCTTTGAAATCACACACACACACACACACACACACACACACACACACAGTCGCCATTATCTTCCGAAAGAACAGCAGAGAAATTCAACCCTTGCATTGCAATATTGAAAGTTTCTACAGGCAAAATATTTGATGAGACGGGAGACATCCAAAGAAGATGGAAAGAATAGTCCCAGTCACTATACCAAAGAGAACTTGTCTACAGTCCACCTTTCGGGAGGTAGCACAGGAGTAAGAGCCAATGGAGCTGAAGGAAGAAGTTCAAGCTGCACTGAAAGCATTAGCCAAAAACAGTGCTCTAGGCATTGCTGGAATATCAATGAAATAGTTCAACAAACTGATGCAGCACTGGGAGCACTCACTCATCCATGCCAGAAAATGTGGAAGACAGCTACTTAGCCAACTGACTGGAGGACATCCATTTTGGTAGTCATACCAGACAAAGGTGACCCAACAGAATCCTCAAATTATAGAACAGTATCATTTCTATTAGAGGCAAGTTAAATTTTGCTGAAGATCATCCCACAATGGTTGCACCAGTACATTGACAGGGAGCTGCCAGAAGTCCAGGCCAGATTCAGAAGAGGATGTGGAACAAGGAATCATTGCTGATGTCACGTGGATCTTGGCTGAAAACAGAGAATACCATAAAGGTATTTACTTGAGTTTCATTGACTATGTCGAGTCAATCAACTATGTGAATAACAAACTATGCATAGCTTTGAAAAGAACTAGATTTCCAGAATACTGTATCGTGTTTATGAGGAGCTTGTACATGCATGATGAGGCAGTTTCACAGACAGAACAAGGGACTACTACGTGGTTTAAATCATTACAGACATGCGTTAGGGTTGTGTCCTCCCATTATATTTGTTCAATCTGATTGCTGAGAAAATAATCAAAGAAGCTGGATTATATGGTGACAAATATGGCATTAAGTTTAGAGGAAGGTTTATTAACAACCTACAGTAGACGGATGATACAACTTTGCTTGCTGAAAGTGAGGAGGACTTGAAGCACTTGCTGATGAAGACCACGATTGTATCCTTCAGTAGGGATTAAAACTCAAAGTAAAGAAGACAAAACTCCTTACAACTGAACTGCTAGGTAACATCATGATAAATGGCTTAAAGATTGAAGTTGTAAAGGATTTCTTCTTCGTGGATGCATAATCAATGCTCACAGAAGCAGCAGTTAAGAAATCGAAGGACACATCACATTGGGCAAATCTGCTGCACAAGAACTTTTTAAAATATTGAAAAGCCAGAAGGTTGCTTTGAGGACTAAGGTGTACATGCCCTGAGCCATGATGTTTTCAACTGCCTCATATGTATGTAAAAGTGGGACATTGGATAAGGAAGATCTAAGAAAATATCTATGCATTTTAATTTTGTTGCTAGCAACGAATACTGAAGGTTCTATGCCTTGTGAAAAGAACAAATAAACGTCCCTTAGAAGTAAAGACAGAATGCTCTTTAGAGGCAAGAGAGATTAAATTTCTCTTATGTTCCTTGCACCTGTTCTCAGGAGAGGCCAATCCCTGGAGAAGGACATCATGCTTGGTAATGTAGACGGGTATCAAAAAAAGGAAGGACTTTAACAAACTGTGTTGACCCAAAGGGCTGAAAAAATGTGCTCAAACATAAAAACATTTGTGAGAATGATACAGGATGGGACAATATTTTGCTGTTATGTGTAGGTTCACTATTATTTGGAACTCACTCGATGATACCGAAACACGGCATTAATGTGGTAGACCAGAATAAGTGAAGAAACAAATCCAGCGACACTCCCCTATGTGTAAGAAACAGTTTCATACCAAAAAGGAATTATATATCAAGAGAACGTCCCATCCCAGTCCAACTCAAGTCCATAAATCTGATAGGAGTTCATAAGGCCCTCTTCAGACTCCCACAGTCGCATGCAAGGATACAGAACGCAGGATTATCATAGTCCTGTGGATCCACGGTTGGTGGAAACATGGCAAGGTGCCAGCAGTCATCAGGATGGCCGGCAAGCAGGAAGAGAAGATAAAGACAGAAAGATAAGGGGTGAGTTCCCTGGGTTTTCCTTATGAGAAGGCAACTCTCATAAGGAGGCAATATCAGGCCACTATTAGCTGAATAAAAACAAACAAAAAACCTGTACCCTCATTCTCCACTTCCTCCAATTAGCCGGGGCCCTTTTCTCTCTTAATAAACTCATACATTCTGTTCAAACCTTGTATAAATGCTGCCCCTTACCTGCATTCTTTCCTGTGGGTGACCCAAGAACCAAGTGAAGAGAGGCTTCAAGCCGTGAGTCTCCTCCCAGTAATGTTTGTAATAAATCGAGCTGGTATTCAGGAATGAGCTTAATAAACCAAGCATTACATGGATCACACTTTGAACTTGAGCTCTGGGTCAGTTATTTTGCTTAGCCTCCCTACTGAGTCTGTATTTTTCTACCCATGTAAAAATGTCCTGTAGGCTGTGTCTGACCTTCGCTAGTTTCAAGGGGAGGAAGAGAAGAATTACCATCAGCATCATCCAATCATCCTAAGAGGCAAAGGTATGGCATGCCTCTATCTTTTGTTTGTTTGTTTAGATATATATATATATATACATGCATACATACACACACATATATATATCAACTGTGATTAAATACATATATCATATCATTAGATAGTTCAGTCACATCAAGAGGACTATACCATTGCTACCACAAGTTTCCAATCTTTCTTTTCCTTCATGGACTTCTTGGTATCATCTCCCTTTTACCCCACCACCACCACAGTGCCCCACTCCCTGCAAAACCCTGATTTTACTTACTGCCCCATAAGTTCACCAGTCATGGGTTTCATATTCCAAACCACAGAGAAGCCTATAACACAACTTCATGAGGATGACCATGAGGAGATACACCCTAATTTAAACCAAACAAAACAATACAAACTAAAAATACAGAGCATGTTGGCAACTAAATAAGGTCCACCCTGCCTCCAAAGGGGGGATCTACTGACAAAAGTTTTAATTGTTCAAGTCAAGTTTATCCATTTGATCTATATTCTTCTCTCCCAAACACTATTTAGTGGCCCATTTCCTCTCATCCCTCAATTTTTGATAGGGAGCATTCTCTGGAGGCTTATTTCCTATATGGTTCATAAATGAATCTTCACCTCCCACTGTCATCCATCACCTCCTGCACACAAGATTCTCACAATTTAGGCTCTGTTACTAATCGCTCCTTTGACTATAGATTATATGGATTCCAATCCTTCGGTGACTGATGATGGTGTGCTTCTTCCATGTGGGCTTAGTTGACTTCTCACTTCAATGTCTGCTTGTTTGGACAAGCCTTTTAGGCTCTAGATGCTATTTTATCTAATAGCTGGGCACCATCTAAATTCTTCACCACATGTTGCTATAGCACCATTATCTTCTGTGTTCCTTTTCTGAGGGTGAGTATCAAGCAGGCAGGTGATGTAAGAATTAATTGTTCTTAAGTAGGAACTAGGATTTGATGAGAGTCACAAACCCATTTTTTTGATCTATGCCCCTTTTCCTTTTAATTTGCTCTTACTTGAGTGTTAATACATATATCATTCCATAGTTCAATCACGTCAAGCATAGTTCAAGCATGTCCATCATGTCTGCCCTCTAACTCTTTTTGGATCAGTTCTGATCCAACCAACTCTCTACCCACTCTCAACTTCTCTGTTGGGTTGAATAATTTGTTGAAATGACAGCATAGAATTCGGACAATATTCACAGTTATAAGTAGTCTAAGTCCGGGTAGACTAGAGAAACAAATCTAGCGAGAATCATATGTGTCAAGAAAGAGCTTTATATACAAGAGCAATTGAATATTCAAATAACATCCCAGTCCAGATCAAGTCCATAGTCTGATATTAGCCCATGTGTCTGATTCCAATCTATAAATTCATCTTCAGACTCAGGAAACACATGCAATGACACCAAATGCTGGAAGATCACAGGCCAGTGGTGGAAAGTCTTGTGGATCCAGTGGCAGTGGCAGCATCTCAGTGCTGGTGTGGGTCTCCAGGTGGCTCCTCCAACTCCAGGGCTGTAGCGTAGCTCCATGTGTCTTGTCATCAGGAATACCAAGCAGAGAGTCAGTGTATCTCACCTCTAGCAAGCTATTTATCTCTTTAGCACCTCCAAGTGAGTCATTAAGCAGGAACCTGATTGACAGATTAAACTTCATCCCTTCACTCTTAATAGTCTCAAGTTGGCACTAGATTATGTAACTACCATGTAACAAAATATCTGGTCACAATTTAGGATCAGAAGTGGTGACAATAAGGACACACGTACCCCCATGTGCAGCATAAATACAGATCTCTTTGTCCCTTGGCCTCATAGTTATGTGGCCATTTACTCTCTACCCTGCTTCAACAAATGTTACAAAGCTCTTCTACGTATGTTGATCAACTGTCCAGAGGCACGCTAATCCACCAGCAAGGCTAGGTCTGAAGGTATGCAGCTCTAGCTCTGTACTGGCAATGCTAACTCCACAGAAAAGTCCCTGGAGACACACCATTCTGCTAGCTATCCTTCCTGAAGACGATGAGCTTTCTTCTAGGTGGGCTGTGCCAGTGTCTCCTGCTGCCACTCTTTCTCTGCCGCCGCTGCTGCTTTATGCCTCTCACCATCTCCAGTGTCCTAAGTGTCTGCCTCTGGGATAAAGCAGGTTTAGCACTGGCATATTGAGTCAAAAGGAAGCCCTCCACTTCTGGATCTTCATTCTTGATACTAGTGAGAGCCCTTCATGTTGACTTTTAGATGGCATAGTTTAAATCTAGCAGCAAGGCAAAACTAACCAATATCCCTGTTAAGAGTTTCATACACTTTATATGCATGACTCTACTCCACCCACCCCCCGAACATCATCCCCCATATTTACAGTACTAAGCTATCCAATCCCCTTGCTGAGACACACGTACTTCATATTTACATAGTCTTACCTCATCAGTGAATGGAAGTTACAGAGAGCCATATCAAATAAGGCATTGCACTGCAACATAAGGGAGGCAGAATTTACATGGTAACTGGAATCACCTGGGAATCCATAAGATCACCTGGGACTCTTGCTAAAGTGAAGATTCTGATTCAGTGTAACTGTGGTGGATATGAAAATTATGAGCAGAGGTCAAGTTGCTATGAATTGACTTGAAGACCTACTCTCTACTCTGTAAGCACTGGCTAGTTTACATGTTCTTTTCTTTCTCGGAGCATAGCACAGCAGACACACTCAGCAAAGGTCTGTTGAATTGTATTGAAATGAACATTAGCAATTCTTTCTAGGTTCTTGGGACCCTGGTATCAAAAGTCTACAATATATGTTCTTTTTCATGGTATACTCTGGTGGTATTAACCTATTTCTATCTAGAGTAACAACTTTTAAAAACTGTAAATGTGACAGTATTTCTTTAACCAGATCAATTTTGTATGGGTAGCAGCCATTGCATAATCTGGTCGCATTTTAGGAAAATTCAGATGATTTTCCAAATCAATATCCGATTTTGAGAAAATGTCTTCAATTCTATTTTACTGGCTTCCTGAGAAAATTCTGAGTTGTTAACGTCACAGCATATCAATTAGAAGGTAAAAAAAAGTCAGTATTTTTTCCCTCATTTTAGCAACAAAGACATAAAGAAAGTAAAGTCTTGGTAGATCATTAGAACAACAACAAATGCATAATTATTCTCCTCCCTGTGTCCACATGCACTCTTGAAATACTTGACAGTTTGTACTAGTAAAGGAAGAATCTATCTCCCTATCCTTTAAAGGCAGGCTCAACTTGTGGCTTGAGTCAGTAAAATGTAGTGGCAATCACTTTGTGACAGTTTGAATCTCCGGTGACCTAGCTTGCTTCTATTTCTCACTGGTCCTGCCATTTGTAAATCCTGGGTTAGCTAACAAATGATGACAGCTCACTCGCCCTCGCTGATATTCCACAGATGTGAGAGAGCCTAACCAAGGTCACCAAAGCCACCTCTCTGACCTGCTAATGCCAGAAGAACGTCCCACCTGAGCTCAGTTTAAATGATCAACCTACATATTCGTGAGATTCAGCGTAGAATTGTTCTTTTAATCACGACACGTGGGAGTGGTTTATTTCATATCGTAGAACCGTGGTGTGAGATTTACAGAGATGTTGATGAGCTACCTCAGTTGGAGAAGAAGTTGGTTTGAGGTCAGGGATTCAATTGCAAGCATGTACAAGTATCCGCACTACTGTCTGCCAGGGACTCAAAACCCACAGCTATTTAGTTCTTGTCCTTAGGTGCTCCGAGTTGACTTAGCCTCACAGCAGCCTCTTGTAACGGAGTAGAACTACTCCGTAGGCTTGTTCTTGCTGCAATTTTATGGAGGCAGATCAAAGGCATGTTCAAATGGCAACTTTTTTTAATCTTCCTTATAGTCATATCCAAGGTTAAATAAAATATTCTACAAAGTTTCCATAGATAGCTCAATAACTAGTCCCTTTTCCATCTTTCAGATTTCTAGTCAATTGCTGTCCTTACAAACAACTCTCCCAGGAACACACTAACAAGGGTATCAAAGAAAGTGCATTTATTATCAAAGGAGTATCTAGGAAAGCCATATTTTGATCTCTCACCTGCTTCGTTGTATTTCTTCCTACTCGACCTCTCACCTGTATTTATTTTTCCGTATCCTCTAAATCACAAATTAGTTTCAAGCACATAGAGGACAGGGATTTTGCATTGTCTCTTCGTGGCTTCATTCTGGTGCTTACATTCTTGTTAAAGTGTTGTTGAATCAATGAGCACAGCAATATTATACAGCCAAATTCCTTAGCATTCTCTTGCATAGGTTTTGAGCTCTTATGCAGAAGCATCTACAGATAATGCTGGACTGAAAGTGGTCTAGGCAACCAACATATTCTCTTCCTTTTATAGCTGCTAAATATTTCCGATTATTTTGAGTTTTAGTTTTGTGAGACATCTAGGCTTTGATCATTAAATCTCTAACTAGTCTGGGATGAATTCGCCTGGTCTAGGAAACTAAACAAATATTTTCCAATGTTCAGAAAATATTCTTGTTCGTTTAAAGTCATGTTGTTGTCAGCTGCTGCCACTGAATGGACTCCAATTCAGAGATACTCTAAACCAGAGTAAAACGGCCCCAGAGGATTTCCTAAACTGTATTCTTCAAAAAGCCGATCACCAGGTCATCTCTCTCAAGGATCCATTGATGGGTTCAAACTGCCCTTTTTTTAGTTAGCAGCCAAATACTTCACCATAGCACTACCAGGAATCTTTAAAGTTGTCATTAGAAGCCCCCGGTTATTTTCTCTTCTTCTATTTCTTCTTCGTGTTTCTTTAATGAAGACACACTCTTTTGTGAGGAGAGGGGATGGTCTCACTATTGATGAGATGTTGTGTTACCAGTTGAGACTGCCTTAACTTTATATGAGCAAATATCTTGTAAGAGGACGTGCTCTCTAGACCAACAGGATAGGATGCAATGCTTTGGTTAACTGTCTTTACAATTTTAGAGAGACAGATCTGGTTGGCTAGAAAAACAAACAGATAGAAGCATAATTATCACAATAAAACCTACAAAGCTCAAAATGAGTTAATCTTAATACTGCTATCCCTCTGCAGTCAGTCAGGAAACCACCATTTTACCAGAGGAATACAGAATAAAGCCATCTGGATTATTGGCGAAAAGAGCATTCAAGTGACTTAGATTAACCCGAGCCTTATTTTCTCAGGGAATAGATCCAACTGTCCAGCTAGAAAGAATGTCAATTTAGAACTCAGTTTGATGTAAAGGGAAAGAGAAAATTAAGATAATTAATTGGCATCTGACCATGTTTAAAGAGTGGGGAGGCTTGGGGGTGGAAAACAATCTCAGTAAATTGCATTATAATTATGGGAAGGAAACAGCATCTCTCTTATTGCCTGCAGGGGGCAAGAAATAAAAGAGTCAGTATAACTTTATTTTTTATGATGTGCTCAGAGTCTACAAAACATTATTACCATTGTTACAGTTGACCAAAAAAGGTGATATTTTATAGAATAATATAAATCAAATTGCTTATACCACATACCTCGAATAGGGATAAAGCTATGTTTTTGTGTCTTTGGAAACACACTTCTATTATACTTTGTAAAAATAAAAAAGCCAGTTATTTCCCTTTCTCCATACAAACCCCATTTACAATGTGAGTTTGTAATTTCTTCCATTAAGTGGGAGGGTCTATGTCCCTATGGCTTGGTTCATGGTTACCTGTGAGTCTTCACTTGGGTGAAAGAACGTGGCAGATGTGCCATCTACTTATCCATCTCTTACGGGTTTGTACTCACCTGCTTGTTCTCTCCCTCTGCACCATGAGAACCAGCCCTTGACTAGCCTCTCAGGAGGATAAGAGACTGGACATTAAGAGTCTTTCAATCTTCCCAGCTAAGGCTTTATGTAAATTAGGGCATTCAGCAAATACTCCCCAAATCAGCTACAGCTGATCCATTTATAATAATCCATCCTTGCTCTCACCAGACAAACTACCCAGTCTGCTTGCTGGGGATTAGCTAATAAATAATTACTGTCTTAAGCCACTAAGTGGTTTGTTACACAATAGCTAACTCACTTAACAGCTAACATGATGAATTAGAATATATGTTCCAAAATTGTAACAAAGGGAAAAAAATTCCATTCCTAATGAAAGAGAAACAATGATATAGGCTAGGAACATAGAAAATGTATCGTATTACTAGATTGAGGCAAATCTTGTCTATGATCCAGCCATCTGTATTTAAGAATGCTCTATCCCAGCCAGGGCACAGTATAGTACCATCGAAACACACAATATCCCTCTAGTTCTTTAATGCTTCCTCCACCGCATTATCATAAGACCAGGTCAACCTTACAAATCTGGCTAGACCAGAGCATGTACACTAGTACAGATAAGAGCTCTTGGCCCACAGACTCCAGGACAGATAAACCCCTCAGGAATAGTAATGGGAGTACAGACACCTTGAGGGAAGGGGGAAGGTGGGAGGAGAAAGTCTGAACTGATCGCAATGATGGACATATAACCGTGCTTCTGTCCCCAGGGTGATGCACAGAGAAACATGGGTGAAGGGAGACAGCAGATGGTCTAAGATATGAAAATAATAATTTATGATTTATTAGGGGTTCATGAGGGTGGGAGGGTGGGGGAAGGAGGAAGAAAAAGAGGAACTGATACCAAGGGCTCACATAGAAAGAAAATGATTTGAACAGGATGATGTCAACATATGTACAAATGTGCTTGATACAATAGGATGAATGGATTGTTTTAAGAACTGTAAGAGCTCCCAAGAAAATGATTTCTTTTATAAAAAAAGAATGCTTTATAATCAAATCTGTAATCACACCATTGTTCTAGAATAGTGAAACTCAAAACGGATCTGAGGCAACTTTTTTAAAATGGTGTGCTGGAGTCTAGTCCCATGCAAAGTGAGAACTGAATTGTGAAGGGTAGACTTGGAGCGAGGCCATGTGAGTCATGTGTGTGGGGCTAGAGAGACATGTTGTTTTGCCCAAAATTGGTGCATTGAGAGGGCTGCATGAGCAGGTGCATTGTTATGGTACAAAAACCAATCCCCTGTCTGCTACAAACCAGGTCTTTTTTTTTTTTTTGTCACACACTGTTATACGATCTTTTTAGAACCTTTAAACAGAAAACCTGATTAACAGTCTGACCTGGTGGAATGAACACCAAAGGCAACATTTTTTGTCCATTCAGGAAGTTGACTGACATCCAGAACGAGGTTTGTCATCAATCAACATTTCATCTTTTTTGAAGTGAGAAAACCACTCATACACTTGAGTTTTTCCACAATGCTGTCCTTGTAAGCTGTGTTTAACATCACAACAGCTTCCATGTCATTTTAACTGAGCAGGAAACAAAATTTTACAGTCACATGCTGTTCTCCTAAATCGTCCAGCACAAAAAATGAAGTTTGAGTGAAACTGCTTTTAAGAAAAAAAAGTCACTGTGACTATAAAGAAACTTTCCAGGCAATGCCACTGGGTGCACTAATTGAGAGTGAGTTTCTCAATGCTTGCCTAGCAGGAAAAATGCATACTAAGAAAGCTCACTTTGGCCCAGCACAATTATGGTTTTACTTGGGTACCCCCTCATAATATTCCAGCAATTAAGTTCAATGCATATAGATGTATTAAATAATATTTGAAAATTGTATGACAAAAGGACTACCTATAATGAAACCTGGACCTTTGAATAAGAGCAACACCAAGCAAGCCGCATACTAAGCATTGATTATAAACATTTTTTATATAAAATTGAAAATACATCCACCCAGTCTCCAAAAGTGGTTGACTCTAGGAAGAGAAGGGATAAAGGAAATTGAGACCAAGTGTGCTAATGCAGAAAAACAAAAACCTTTAAACTTGTATATTATTCAAATTGAATACAGATTTTGAACACTAAACATAATCTGCACACTAAAGTTTTATTTTTTATTTTTTTTACAACCTCAATTAACGCTGTTCACAGTCACTCACAAGTCAACCAGAAACCTATAAGCATTTCCCCCATCTTCTCTTAGGAAAAGAAATACACCCATTCCTCATGATCTCACCAAGTCATTTGATGGGATTACGAAAACTAAGGCTTAAAGAGCCATGTCAAGGAAGGCATTGAACCCCCAAAGCAAAACTAAACTGAGCGCCAAGCAGTCAGTGCTGAGACACCCCATGGGTTTCTGAGACTGGAACTGTTTATGAGAGTAGAAAGCCCCGTGGCTCTCTCCCCAGCTGCTGGTGGTTTTGAAATGCCAACCATGCGGATCCCAGCACAACACGTAACTACACCACCACCAGGGTTCTTCATTGTACCATAGATAGGAAAAGGAAAGAGATGGAGAAGGTAAGGGAGGGAGGGAGGGAGGGAGAAGAAAGAACATAAGTAGAAAGAAGAAGAAAAGGTAGAGGATAAAGGATTTTACAATCGTGGTTTAATGGGAGACAGAAATGTAACTTAGGTGGTTCTTTAAATATTATTTAAAATGTATTTGCTGCAAAAATTACACTTAAAAAGCATATATGGGCATTCTAATTCTAACTATATGGAAATATCAGCGTCTAGGCTTGTCCGCCTTTTGTATGCTACTAAATATTTCAACAAAGTATAAGAAAGACCTGTTCACATATTGGATACGAAGCATCATAATACTGTCACTGGTGAGGCAATGGAAATAAATTACGCATAGCTTAAAAACTTAAGAGTCAATTTTCTGACTTTAATGGGAGTGGGGGGAACTCAGTGATCGAGATTCTGTCAACATTGTCATAAACCAGAGTGGAAATGGGTATGTGGTGCCCTCTGATTTCTGTAGAAATCAGAGAAAAGCCAATGGAAACACTAAGAGGATAATACCCTGTGTCAGGTTAAAACAACCACAAAACAAGCAAGATACAAAGAAAAGTAACTACCTACCAGACCACAGCCTCCTACTATGCACATAGAACAACTCAATGTACGGTAAAGTGTAGCAACCAAGAAGATAAACTCTTGAATTATTGACTCCAAGGACATACATATATTTTCATCCCTTTTACACATCTCTTCCTCTAGTTCTCCAATCCTCCCCCCATCAATTACAGGTCCATGGAATGTGAGTCTATAAGCATGCCACTGCGTCCAAGGAACAAGGCCAGAGATGATTGCTTGACTTTTCTGCACTCAAGTTTCAAGTCTGGTGGGTGAGTCATCACATTCAGCCTCTCGCCCATTCCAGGCTTTCCCTGATGCTGAGTGACAAGGACTGGTCTGCTGAGAGATAGAAGCATTTGCTATGCTTTCTGGGTTCATTGCTTTGCTTCTTTTTGAACTTATTTTTATTTTATTTTGTTTTATTTCAATGCTCAATTTTGATCCCAATAGTTACCTCTGAATTCAGCCAATCATAGTGGTCTATAGTTATATTTATTTTAAAATTCCATCTGACAAAGGAGTATAAGAGCAATAAATTACTGCATACTTCATTTTTATTTGTGTCTGTCACTATCATTCATTGGAATGCCACGACAGTAAAAGCTACAACAGCAGTCAAAAAACCTCCTTGAGTTTGTTTTCCATGGTTACACCTACTATTTCACTTCACATCTATTGTGTATTCGTATATAACACCATTAACTATAAATAGATGAGAAAGAGGAGTTTCCTGTTAAGGAAACATCACTTCTTCATGATCCCAAGACTCCTCAAAACACAGAATTCAAATTTTACTTCTGGTTTCAAATCATATTTTTCTCTCTGAGCAGTGCCTTTTTCTCTACTTATACACAGTGGGAAATTGCTGAATGTGTATCAGTTACCTCTAACTAAGCACTTGAAATATATTTATTCTAATCAACACACTTATGGAAAAATATTATCAAGTCATGATTTTAAAATTAGGGAAAGCAAAACACAAGTATTGCTTGTTGAGATTAAAAACCCTTAAAACAGTGAAACATCGTATGGACTCACAATTATTTCTTCCTGTTTCCTTACAAGCAAAGTTATTCAATGCTCTAGAGAGGTCATACTTTTTTCTATATTAATTCTCAAAGCACTAACTTCAAGAATGAAAGGGTTATGCTAATAATGATTAAAGATGCAGTTAAAATTGGGATAAATGTTTCAAGACTATAAAGCTCAAAAAAATTCTAAACAGCACTGAACTGCACAAATGTCTAGGGAAATCTATGAATTAAGTATAGACCATCATCTCATAGTAACCTTTGATAGTTCTCATTAAAACTGCAGCAGTAGAATCTGTTAGAGGCCTCTAGAGGGATATTATGTGTAAATGCAGAAATTAAAAAATGAATATTGAATGATCCTATTGAGGAATTAAGGCCATTCAATTGTGCTAATGGTGGTAGAGTATCAGATCTATGTTTTTCATCTGTTCCTTTAAAAAGAAAATGAAAGTCTGCATCTCATTTACAGATTTAATGAAACATAATTCAAAATAACCCACCTATTTTGCATAATAATTTGCATTAAGGTTTTTAATATAGTGTTGTGTGATACTATATAGAAACCCTAATGCAAATTACATATATCGATTGACATAGTGGCCAAACAATGGGCTGAAACACAGCAATTTCTGTGAGGGTAGCACAGGATTAGACAGTATTACATTCTGTTGCACATGAGGTCATTAAGAGTTGGAACCAACTTGATGGGCCTTGACAATAACAAACATGAATAACCACAGAATATACACGAAAGCTCAAGCATAGACACATACTTATAAGCAGTCATCTTTTGGGGGCACTAAAGTAGGGAACTTGTTGCAAATAAGATTGCAAAGGTGATTACAGGCAGTAAACCATTCCCCTTTATAGATAATTTAGATAATGTATGATTTACCATTTTAATTCACATAGCTTCTTAATATGAGAGTAAATAGAATGCTCAATTTGAAAAATGAATGACTTGTCGAATAAAAAGAAAATAATCTTTTTGTTTGGTCACATATACATAGTTTCAGGGAAGATTAAAAATAGAAGACACAATAAATATGATTGAATGTCATCCAATTATTTTAAACTGAGAAGGAAACACAGAGAGGCTAAGTGTGTGTCCAAAATAACACAGTTTCTAATGAGGAATCTTAAACTAGAATTCTGACAAGCCCATATTCCAGAATGCCATATGAATAAACTTAAGTTCACTTTGATGGAAAGTAGGCCAGTTTGCTATTGCTGGGGGGAGGAGGGGCAGTGTTTGGGGACACAGCTTACTAGAGCATTACTTTGGTATTTTATATTTCTCTTCTTCTTCAACAGATCCTGCCAGGCCCTGTAATGGACAATAACAATAAAAAGATAAGAAATTACCATCTTCTCGTCATGAAGGAGAATAAAAACATTAGCTAATGATGTGAAAATGTCGGTAAAATAGAAGTCATCGAAGCTGAGGAAGAACATCAAAGAGCCAGATTGACACAGTGTCTAGAAAAAATGGGTTCAAACTTAAGGATTGTGAGGACAGTAGTGGGCTGGGCACAGGGTTTTATTCCGCTGTGCATAGGCTTCCTATGAGTCAGAACCAACTCAACTGTACCTAACACTAACAGCACAAAGATGTAATTGGGCTCATGGGGTTCAGCAAGACTGGGGTTTGTTGAGACTTGGTGGATCAGCATGGAAAGACCAGTAGAGGTCAGTAATGTTATCCGACAGCATTCAATGTACCACATGCACAGACAGCATCCCTCTGTCAGTCAGTGGAGACTTGCCTGATGCTGTTACTCAGCAGGTTTCCGTCGAACTTCCAGATAAAAACAGACTAGGAAGAAAGGCCCGATCATTAACTGGGGAAATTGCCAATGAAAACTCTGTGGATCACAGTTGTCATGTCGGCAACCAAATGATGGGGATGGTGACAGATAAGAAAATAGTTTAGTACGCCCTGGGTGCCCCTGAAGCTGGAGTCACCATCCATTATTTGACTTGACAGAGAATAAAATGTATAGGCAGTATCTTTTTTTAAAAAAACATTTTATTAGGGGCTTATACAACTCTTATCACAATCCATATATATACATACATCAATTGTATAAAGCACATCTGCACATTCCCTGCCCCAATCAGTCTCAAAGCATTTGCTCTCCACTTAAGCCCTTTGCATCAGGTCCTCTTTTTTTCCCCTCCCTCCCCATTCCCCCCGCCCTCATGTGCCCTTGGTAATTTATACATTGTTATTTTGTCATATCTTGCCCTATTCGGAGTCTCCCTTCCCCCCCTTCTCTGCCGTCCCTCTCCCAGGGAGGAGGTCACATGTGGATCCTTGTAATCAGTTCCCCCTTTCCAACCCACTCACCCTCCACTCTCCCAGCATCGCCCCTCACACCCTTGGTCCTGAAGGTATCATCCACCCTGGATTCCCTGTGCCTACAGCCCCCATATGCACCAGTGTACAACATCTGCCCTATCTAGTCCGGCAAGATAGAATTCGGATCATGGTAGTTGGGGGGAGGAAGCATCCAGGACCTGGGGGAAAGCTGTGTTCTTCATCGGTACTACCTCGCACCCTAACTGACCCATCTCCTCTCCTAAACCCCTCTACGAGGGATCTCCAGTGGCCGACACTTGGGCCTTGGGTCTCCACTCTGCACTTCCCCCTTCATTCAATATGGTGTATATATATATATATATATATATATACATATACACACACACATATATATATATACATATATATCTATTTTTTTGCATGATGCCTTATACCTGGTCCCTTTGGCACCTCGTGATCACACTGGCTGGTGTGCTTCTTCCATGTGGGCTTTTTTGCTTCTGAGCTAGATGGCCGCTTGTTCACCTTTAAGCCTTTAAGACCCCAGACACTATCTCTTTTGATAGCCGGGCACCATCAGCTTTCTTCGCCACATTTTCTTATGCACCCATTTGTCTTCAGTGATCCTATCATGAAGGTGTGCAGTCAATGATATGATTTTTTTGTTCTTTGATGCCTGATAACTGATCCCTTCGGGATCACTCGATCACACAGGCTGGTGTGTTCTTCCATGTGGGCTTTGTTGCTTCTGAGCTAGATGGCCGCTTGTTTATCTTCAAGCCTTTAAGACCCCAGTCACTATCTCTTTTGATAGCTGGGCACCATCAGCTTTCTTCACATTTACTTGTTCACCCACTTTGGCTTCAGCATTTGTGTCGGGAGAGTGAGCATCACAGAGTTCCAATTTAATAAAAGAAAGTATTCATGCATTGAGGGAGTGCTTGAGTAGAGGCCCAAGGTCCTTCCGCCCCCTTAATACTTAACCTGTAAATATAGACACATATCTATTTCCACATCCTCATATATATATTTGCATGTACATGTCTTTGTCTAGACCTCCATAAATGCCCTTTGAGTCCTAGGTCTTTCTTCCATCTCCCTTGACTTTCCTCCTGCCCTACTACCATGCTCCGTCATCACCTGGGCTACAGCTATCACCTGGGCTACAGCTATACCTCTTCTCTATAGGCAGTGTCTTGACCACGACCCTCTGAGCAGGAAGTCCAGAGAGAAAAAATTCACAAGAACATTTTTTTAGAGCTAATCCTACATTTGGAGGGATTAACACTAAAAATAAAGTTCCTATAGGAGTCATGGTCCCGCTACTCAATGTTCAATATGTAAATTCCATCCAAAGGGGAAGAGACCCAGCTCTCACTTACATGGTGTGTGGTTCTCCGGGCTCAAACACCTAAGGACAAATCACAACCACGAGACACCCCATATTCAACTTTCACTTCTCCGCATTGCGAAGGCTACCCAACAATTATGACATGAATAAAAGCTGTTCGTGTTTTAAGCCCAAACTATTCCAATCAAAGTCTCTTTATGAATTCATTGAATGACTTTCAGATTCCAAGCAAGTACTGTGACAACAAAATGTTTATTTTACTTATTTATTTGGGTACAGCGTCATTTGAATTGCCAGTAGCCGTTTCCTCCTTTGTTGTATTTTTGACGATGCCTTTTTGGGGATTGCAATGAAAGATGCAAACTCTGTGTAATCAACTTGATAGGTAACGGTAAAGCATCTGTCAGACTTTGTGCCAAAAGCGATCTACGAGATAAATGGAAAGTAGGGACTCTAAATGTCACCCTCTCTCTCCCCCCTGGAACTGGATACCCAAAGCACATCCCCAACCCTCCACAAGGCATATTCTCATTAGGAGCTATTCTGCATGTGTGCTAACTTATTCAGAATGCCGGACTCTGAATTCCAGAGCTGACAGGTAGTCCAATGCTATATCAAAAGTTTTTGTCTTTTGTTTTCATACATGAGCAGGGCTATGGATTAGTCAGTAATTTAATTCAGTTATGCAAATGCAAACATTTACTGTAGTGTTAGGCCCTGGTGTACCTTAGGGGTACAGAGTTGTGTGTTCCTATGGAGTAACAGCTACTGTTAGCCTCACTCAAATACCTTCAAGGGTACGCCAAGCCCTTCTTGACTCTTATTGGCATGCTCCGGCCCTGTATGATGTCTTTGGGGCATCAGAGGTTTCTCCACGTTGGTTGGCTATGCAATTTTCATCAGCCACATCAGCAGAAGGTTTCACAGACTTTTTCAACAAAGGACCATATACTTAGAAAGTATAAGATCTGTGTCTCACACATTCTAAACTGATATTATAATATGTCATATATAATCAGAGGGCTCTGGCTATGTTTCAGTAAAATCTTATTTATGAAACAAATCTGAGTTGGTTGATGTGCCGTAGCTTACCAACTCCTGCTCTGCTCTGTAGTCCAGTTTTTGCAGGGATAGAATTTGATGCTAATATTTTTTTGCTTTCATTCGAATTAAATTACTGAAACAACTCCAGTTCCTTCTAATATCATTATAGTGCGTCCAACTCATTGCTGCTTCCCCAGGCTGATGTCCCCATGGACCTGAAGCTAGTCTCAATGGGCACTAAATCTACTGCACCGCTGCTTAAGGTGGCCTTCCTTGTGACTCAAGCAGGGCATCATCTCTACTGTATCCCCTTCATGTGATGGACTTAAGGAGCAACCTCGTTTCACTGGAGATGTAGGTATTGCCTGTACCAGCAAGCTCTGCTTTCTCTGTACAAAGGAAAGATCCCCTTGTTGCATTAGCTCTTCAGATATTTATTTACATTAAGAAGACATCTAGAAGTAGACAGTTCCTAGTTTGTTATATTACCTTAAAGATAACGCAGAAGGCCCCCCAGTCATGTATTTGACTGGTACACCCAAGATAGTGATTTCAGGTCTAAGTATCCTCGTGCCACCATCAAAGTTAGATCTAAGGACTGAGACACTAAAGTTTTAATTCAGAAAAGGGGATTCCTCCAACTCATTTGTGTTCAATATTCATTAGTTTGAACTGGGTTATGTGCTGACCCCCAGAACAACCGGTACTAATGAGCAAATCAAAGTATGAGTGCTTGCTCAGATGAATTGGAATGCATTTTTCTAGTGCTAAAATACGTCTTAGGTCACAGGAAATGTTTTGCTTTGTTTTGCCAGGGAGAAAAGGACTTAGCAACAGTAAAGTGACCATGGTATTAGCTACACCATTCTTGGAAAACAGACTGGAGCTATGAACCCAAGGGAAGCAACAACAGCATGCATCCGCCTTTCTCACTTCCAGCCTCAGCTTGGAGGCACTGTTTAACCTCTCACTGCTTGAACTCCTGTGGACAATGAGCTTCATAAAGTTGCATTTTACATCTCATGGAAGTAGAAGACATTAGAATATATCATTCAGCCCCAAGTACACAATTCTGCATAGACCAGGTGTCGATTACAAAAAAATTGATTAGAGTGTATTCAAATGGCACTTCTGTTATTGCTGACAGCTCAACAGAGGATGCTGTGTCCTCGTCTGTAACCCACTGTTTTTCTAAATTGCCAATTTATGAAAGTTCTCTTTCAGAAACACTCTGCATAATGTACCTATGGCTCTACCTTTTCATATGCGTACATATTTAACAAAAGCAGCAAAAATACATTTTTCATTTACTTCTAAAGAAGGTTAGTTGCTTCAGAGATTAAGGAGCAAGTGAAGCTTTCTGGTGTTATGTATTGTGATACCGTTGTTCCCACAAATCTTAGTTGAGGAACCGCCCTTTTAAAAGTATCCAGAGAACTTCAGGGAATCCATGAGGATGGGAGATTGGAAAATGGGAACAGAAGTGTTGACTTTCAGAATCAATAGATTCACCAATTTCCCAACTGCTTTCATTGAAATCTTTTCAAAAGGACACGGTAGTAAGGGTATCCATGTGACAAGACAGACACTCTCTTCAACTGTAACACTGAATTAAAGGCATTGCCCAGCAACAATGGAGAGTCAGCAGCCACGTCCAAATGGCCCCTTCTGTGATTAGAGTGGTTGGCTGGGAGAAAGTTCTAGATTCAAAGGATGCCTCAGAAATGTCATGGACAGTGTGTTTAATGAAGCCACAATGATCACTTCTGCTGTTTGGACCCGTAATTGCAAATAGGGAGGTGCTGCTAGCATCCCGTTGGCAGATTTTCTGGGTGAGCAGGTCAGTAGGTGCTGTAGGATCCTGTCGGTTGTGAAGTACGCTGGAGAGTTCTCCCTAACAAAAGCACTCACAGCAGTGTTGCCTCTACAGAATCAGACACATTCTCTTCACGTTTACTGTCTTTCCAAAATCACAATCACTCTCTTCGAAAGCCCTCTTGGAAAGGAGAATAATGCTATGCTTCAGTATTGCCTTTACCCTCAGCTGAGTAGCTGTCTCTTGTCTGTCCCAAAGTATTCATTCTAAATTGATAAAGAAGACCTGTGAGAGCAAGAGATTTGGGGACTGGTTTATTAAAAGATGACCAAATCCTTTTATTTAAGAAAAATAGAGAGGGCTTTGAGGGCAGAAGAAACCGAAGATGCCTTGCAGTCCACTTGAATTTGTGATATGAGTTTGGGGACCATGGGAAGCAGTTTGATTTGGTTTAATAAACATGACTTTTAAAAAAAGGTGGGAAATTTAGCTTAGATCAAAACAGTAAAACTAATTTTTCTTAATGACAGAGTTTCCATTCACTTCAATTTTAAAAACTCCTGATAATAGGTTTGGGAATCAGTGGGCAGGGTATGGCAGTTGGCAAACATTCAGAAAGGTCATAAGACAGACCTGGAACAATTGATAGGCTTTTATTTAATTTTTTGCGTTTCCTTTTTCTCATACCTATCCATACAAGACAGGCAGGATAACAAATTCTGAGGAGAAATGATGGGACATATGGCTACAGAGGGACACAGGAGAGGACGAAGGAGGAGAAGCGGGGGGGGGGGCAAAAAACCCAGCGACAAGGCAAGAATAAGAGATTGACAGCATAGAATGACTGAGAGTCGAATGAAGGTTGAACATGATAATGGGACAGGAGGAAAGTAGAAAGAAATAGAAGAAAGAACTAGGAGGCAAAAGACATGTATAGAGGTATAAATAGAGTCATGCACATATGTAAATCTATTAACATAGCAACAGGGATATAGGTCTATGCACATATATTTAATGTTAAGTATTAAGGTAGCAGATGGGCATTGGATCTGTACTCAAGTACTTCCTTAACACAAGAACACTTTGTTCTAATAACCTGCCATTCTGTGATGCTCACATTCCCGATATGATCAGTAAAGTAAAAATGGGTACATAAGCAAAGGTGGTTAAGAAAGCTGATGGTGACCGGCCATTTAAAGATATAGTGTCTGGGTCTTAAAGGCTTGAAGATAAACAAGTGGCCATCTAACAGGGAAGCAACAAAGCCCACATGGAACAAGCACACCAGGCTGTGTCAGGGGAAGCCCGCCCCTAACACATCATCACGGGTCCAGTAGGCGCAACAGTACAGTGATAATAAGTAAAGATCATAGTAAAGTAATAGAGAGCATGAGAGATAGAAGAGAAGTATTGAAATAAATGGAGTCAGACACAATTCTTAGTAGCATGCTCACCTCAGGCCTGCTTGGTGGTCCACGTGGAGAGAGAGAGAGACTTTAATGCTAGCCCAGGCTTTTATCTTCTTTGGGGACATGCAAGCTCCCTAATTACAGGTGAGGACATTCATCACAGGAAGGGGTTGTGCTATAGGCAATACAGTAATGAGGGGTGGTCTAGGGAAATACACGCAATAGGAAGAGGAGGGGTTGGGGGAATACATGTGACAAGATGGGCGGATCCTAGATTTAGGATGGCAGCCCAACCTTGGGTATCCTTGGGCGGGTTTGACCTCTCTGGGGTCTCCTACAAGGGAACAGACAACTAGTATCCTTATCAGATGGGAGTGGGCCCTACTTGTTGTGGGATAAACAGTGGTGACTACTTGCTCTAGATGGCTGATAACCCTTAGGGAGAATGACCCCTGATCTACTCCTGATGACCTCCAAGTGTATAGTCATTCACAAGCAGCTAAGTTTGGCACATATTTGGAGGAGACAGCTTGGGAGAAATCCTTCTGTTTCCCACAAGGCTGTGTGATCATAAGATGTCTACAGGATCAGATATTGGGCATCAGAAGATAAAACAAAAAATATGTGCATACAAATGATGGGGATCAGAGTGGAGCCCGAAAGCCAATCCGCAGACAATTGGAAATTCCCTCACAGAAGGTTCATAAGGAAGGAACCCTATGCTATGCCAGGGTACAGTACAGCACCAACAAAATACACAATGCTTCCTTCCTCCCACTATCATTACCCCAGTTCTACCTTACAAATCCAGTTAGACTAGAGCATGTGCCTTGGTACAGTTAAGAGGTCTTGACACATGGAACCCAGGACAGATAAACTGCTATGGAACAGTAATGGGAGAGGTGATACCATAAGGTTAGGGGGAAGGTGGGGAGAGAAGTAGGAAAATAAGAAACCAACTACAATGATCAATACACCCCACCCCCACCCCCACCCCCACCAAGGGGGACAAACAACAGAGACGTGGGCAAAGGGAGACAGCAGATGGTGTAAGATGCGAAAATAATAAAAATTTATCAGGGGTCCTTGAGGATTGGGGAGGGGGGGAGTGAATAAAGAGGAGCTGATACCAAGGGCTCAAACAGAGAGAAAATTATTTGAAAATGATGATGGCAACATATGTAAAAATGTGTTTGGTACAATTGATGTTTGGATTGTTATGCGCTGCAAGAGCCCCCAATAAAATTATTTAGCAATAAAAACAAAACAACAAATAAACTCCTTAAGAGGGTTATACAATGCACTACTAAATGCAAGGTCAGTAGTCCTAAACCACCAGTCACTTTGGGGGAGACTAGATTTTTTTACTCCCATAAAAAGTTACCGTCTTGGAAACCCAGGGGGGAAGGTCTACTCTCTTCCACAGAGTCGCTGCAGGTTGGAATTGATTTGATAGCAGTGAGTTTATTGTTTTTTTGGTGTGGTGGATGTAAGAATTACTCTCTCCGGATATAATTCTTTTTCATTTTCCTGTGCATGTTTATAGGAGCAATTAGCAAGCTAAATAATTAGTGAGAAAGCATTTATTAAATAACTATGTTGCCAGCAGATGCGGGATCAAGGCTGCCCTTTGCTGTTGTAGCCAAAGACAGAGACCAATTGATTCCAGACAGTCTACGTTTATTGCTGTCAGTGCTTACAGAAGAAAAGAGTGAGGGTTATTCCTCCAAACTGTTACAGACTCAGGTGAAAATCAAGTAAGGTATACATCTACAAATTTGGGACAGAAGCAAGTTTTTTACTATGATCACAGGAAGAGATTAGAAGGTTTTCCCAATGATCACAGGGTACATACAGTTGACACGCTAAGAGAGCCGGTTTTACAATGATAACTAGGAAATTATTATACCTACCTTTCTCCAGGGGCCATTAGATCACCTTCCCCTGAAGCTTCAAGCACCCTTGTTCATCTAAATTGGGGTGATATTGGTGTGCCTTTCATGGTGTCTGTCTACCTAACTAAATTGCTCTGCTACCCTCCTTCCTGAGTTAGACCCTCCCTATTGATTAAGTTTAAAAGGAATTTTTACTACAAGGGAGCGGACGGTTACATTTTGGGTTTCCGACAACTAAATTTTAAATGAGCTGTCTGGCATTTGGTTAAGAGCAACTAACTCTTTCATTCCCTTCTATCAGCTATATGTACCAATTACTGGGCATTCTAAAAAGAGATATCCTTATTTGACCTAGCCCTAAATATAGGGGAATAGAAAGAAAGGGCAAAATGACCATTGTACTATAATTTTTCCACTTTGCTTAAATGGAACACTTCCTTATTTTATTGAATAGAAATTATCTACATCAAATCATTTTTTGAGAAAAGAATACAGATACTCAAAAAGAAAGAAACACATATATAATAATTCTGACCATCTGAATAGAATTATCCTATCAAATTTCAACATCTGTTACCTTACAGCAAACCTGTGGAGTAGGTCAAACAAAGATAGCTATATTTTTCAGTGGTTTACGTCCTATAGCTAGTTTAAATTATGAATCCAGGTTTTTAAAACACCTTTATCAAATGTTCCATTGACAATAAAATTAAAATATTAAGTACAATTAGCTTTCGGAATAGAAGGGATGTAGATATGTTAAGTTTGAACTGATTCAAGGGAGTTGGACAGGAACTGACAGGGCAGGGAAGGGATTGTGTGCTTGAGGAAATTCTTAGTTCCAAAATAGCTGGTATAAGCCTAATGGGTTGGTCCTGCTCTTTGAGAAAAACGCTACAATATCGTTTCTTGGGCTTTTGGCTAAGATCAAGTGAGAAAGATGCTATGGCGATGATCTCATCAGCTCCACGAACACTCGTGATCTAGCTGAGATTCCAGAGTCAGGCATAATCAAATACAAGAGTAAACTATTTGTAAGTATTATTATATGAAGTCCCATATAGATACCAGAGTATTCTAAAAGACAGCCTGTTTGAACATGCCCTTGCAATCACTCAATGGCTCAGACAAATTCTTTCAAGAGTAACTTGTCTTCGTCTCATTGGAGTACTTTTAAAAATAAGGAGGTGTTAGTGTCATAAGAAAAATTAATTATGAGGTTAGGGCTAATGTGAAAATTCAAGTGGACACCTGCCCAAATCACTGCAGCTTTGCAGTAAGTATGTGGGAATATTTCTCCACACAGACATCTGTTTTTAAATGGGACAAGTCTGGAAGGTCTGAAATGTGAGCCGAGAGAGGGACACAATCAACCTCAACAAATACAAAACTGGCTAAAGTCCAGAAGTGGTGGAAGAAACCACAGGCCACTGATAGGGTAGCTACGGAAGGCAGGATGTCACAAGGAAGGTTTGTTATTTCAGTTTCTAAGTCAGCATCTTGGCCTCGCTAAACTTTTACTCAACGGGTACAAAAATCACCAGATCTTGAAAATTGGATCTTCCCTTTAGTTTCTTAAGCAAGCTCGATTCTAAGGAAGGTCGTTTTGTGGAATGCATTCTAACAGGGAACAAGTCTTGGCTTCATGAATGTGACATAGAGAACAATCGTGCAATGGAGGTGTCCCAGGATAGCCACAAAGCTAGTCAAGTTCAAAGTAGAAAGGTCCGTTCAGCAGGTTTCTCAACCCTTTCTTGGGACTCCAAAGGGTTCTTCTTAATAGATTGCTGATAGTATATAAGATGATCATGATTAAGGACAAGTTTCAAGAAAATTGAAATTGGTATTGTTGAAAAGCAGACCAGGAAAACTGCACCAATATATCACAAAAATGAACCAGCTCATTCTTCAAGAGCAGCAAAGGGTGACCTCTGAGAATACTATGGGAAACCCTGACTCCATTTACCCATCAACCCAATTTCAGTTACCTTCTCAGACTTCTTTTTCTTTCAAAAAATTAAAGTTCATTCAAGAAGATGATTTGAGTCGCTCCATGATGCCAAAATTGCTGTTCTGTAAATCAAGCAGAGTGCCATTCTTAGGGGCATGAGATGTCCTTCAGATGAAGGACATGGTGAGAAACAGTAGCTTCAAGTTTTGTTAGTTTTGCTTAGTAAACGCCTCTATGGTTTTGCAGGAATATTTTTTACTTATCCCATATGTCGAGTGGCACGTTATCCCATATATCTTCTTCCTTCAGCTATTAGCAAAACTAGTTGGTTGAACTGGATGAAATTACTATTAGGTAACAAATAAAAAGGAAAGATACATGAGGTAATTAGGTTAAAGAGGAGTAAGTCAAAGGATGACGACAGGGACTGATGAAGGCCAGGATCCAAAGCAATGATGGGGGTGGGGGTGGGGTGGGGAGCTCATAAAAGTCACCAGTCTCGTCACCATCCAGAAAAAAGTTTGAAAACAATAGCAGTTGGGCTTTCGATCCCCTTTGTGAGCACACCGTAGGCATGGCATCTGACCACGTCCTCCTTCTATCTGTTAAATCTCAGAACCTATAACTAATATTCATCTAGATTTCTCATGTAAGTTGAGGCTAATTTGTAGTCATGTGATCATTTGCTTTTAATAAGTGTATTAAGGAAATAGTTTATAATAATGAACTCATTTTTGCCTTGTACTGTGCAACATACCACCTATACCTGGTGGAAGATGAAGCCTTTAATCTAAGACCAAAGCTGAGACTTAGTAGATTATAATACTTGAATGGAATAAAAAGAGTTTCCATGGCAGAGTTAGCTGGGACAAATTACAGTATTATTAGTGTAAACCTACCTAGGGGGGGATCCCAGTGTATCATGAGATGGAGACAATGACTCTTTTTTCTTTTCTCTAAAAGGCAGAGCATGCAATTTCTAGCATTGCTGTTTTTTTCTCTAGACTAATGATCTTGCTTTGTTATTTTTATAAAGCACTTAGCTACACTCTCTCTCAGGAAGGACTCTTTTATCTTTATCTCAATAGAATATGTTTCTTGGTCTTCCCCCAAATGCTGTGATTCAGAATATGTTACTGTTCTTTAATAAATCCCACAGGTGCACATTAAAGAGAAGGATAATCTATTTGAAAGAGCACATAGATATTTTTCTTTTTCCAATGTGAGTGAGGGGGAAAGACAACACACACCCAGAATAATCCTGGTGAATGGCAAAGCATGACCGATGTAACTAGGAAAAAGGTTATTTAATACCAATCTATTTATTATCTCACTTACACATATTTACCAGAACCTCACATACAACATATAGTTTAAATGTCAATTTATTTAATACAGCAACAACTGAAGTTTGTATTATTCATAAATTACCATGGAAAGAATGAAAATTTGGGTAGAAGTAAACAGTTACAGTATCGAATCAGTCACTAATGCTGTGGAATAAGACACCCCCAAATCTAATGAACTCAAATAAAATCCACTCATGAAACTTAAATAATTGTGCACTGACAATGTAGGCTTGATGAAGTAAGACGATTCTCTCAGTCTTGTCTAGGACATCTCTTATATTAGTTGTCAACTCTGGGCTGATTAGACAACACCGCATTTGAAGATTGACTCTTTGGAAACCAGAGTTTCTCACCTCTCTGCCATGAGATTTGCCATTTTCTAACATAAGGACTTGCCCTTATTCTTATTGTGGAGGCAACAAGTGAAATACAAGTACCTAGCTCTAAAAGAAAACAAGCATGTAAAACCTTTGAGAGTTTTTAACTGAGACAAATCAAAGAGTAAGCCAACCCATGAAGGTCACAGACATTCCCAGAAATACAAAATAACAGAAATGTAGAAGTCATTTCTTAGGCAATAAAGTCAATTTATAATGACCTGAATAAATTATTCATATCTCTCCAACACACACACAAGAAAATATGTTTATTCTTCCAAGAGGTTAATCCGATTGAGCTACCAAACTCTGAGTACAGGATTCATGAGTTTTGTGATGACACAAAAACATAACACATGAAAAGAACAAAAGGTCATTAAAAAATAGGAAGGTAAGAAAAGGCTAACTTGGATTCCAGTAGAGGTTTGAAAGCTTGATCTTGAACACAGAGAGGCTAAAGTGAATGGAAGGAACGACAAAGTAAAAGGACTGAACAGAAACTTCCAAAATGCAGCTCATTTTGACCAAGTCACTCACAAAACCTCTTCAAAGTGTTAAACAAGAAAAATATCAGTTTGAAGATCAAACAGCCAAGGCATAGTTTTTCAGTGGCCTTAAATGCATGTGGAAACTGGACCATGAATAAGAAAGAAGGGGAAAGACTGGGTGCATTTGAATTACGTTGTTGTCAAAGCAATATTCAAAGTATCATGGCTACCCAGAAGAATAAATTATTTGTCTGGAAAGAATTATAGCCACAATGCTCCTTAGATGTGAGGATGTTAAGACTTCATCTCCTGAACTGTGGACATGTTATAGCAGAGGCCATCCCATGGGAAAAGACAACATGCTTAGTCGAGGGACAAAATGAAAGAAGAGCTTGATTGACACAATGGCTGCAACAGTGCGCTAAAATACAGCAATAATTATGAGGATGCCACAGGACCTCAAAGTGTTTATTCTTTTACACTTTGGGTTAATAGCAGTCGGAGCTGATAATGACACCAACCAATAGCAAGCAACATCCACCCCCTAACAAAGTATATCATATTGGGTCAAGTAGAGGGTCAACAAATAGAATGGAAGTCTTCAATGAGAGGAATCGACACAGTAGCCACATGTGCTCAAACATATCAAAGATGATAAAAAAATATCACTAGGCCAGGCAATCTTTCATTCTCTTACCCGTACGATAGCCATGAGACATAGTCAACGTAATGACAACGAAAAACAACAACTTTCTGAGATGTCTTTACCATCCCTTATGCCACTTCTTATTCTACTCCTCCCCAAATTACGAGCTTCAGAAAGAGGTTGGGATATGGTGAAAAGTGCTTGCACGTCTGGCAAGCAAGTTCCACTTTTAACACATTCACCAGTAAACTGTGGCTTAACTTGGACCAGTTACTCCACCTGATGCTGTTTCTTTGTTTCCTTTGCCACAGGGTTACTGTAGTATCGTGCCTCACTTAGAGCTGCGCTTCTGGCCATCGGTTTTGAAACTCCCAGCAAGCAATTGAGTGGGAATAATACATTGTGTCTATTTTCCCTTTAGCTGCTGAATCTGAGTAAGAGAAGGTGGGGGAAGATTCTGCTGGTTTGGTGTGATCCAGTACTGAGGGATTGTTAGCAGTGTAATTGTGATGATAAAAACTTGTGAATCTAATGAGGGAATTGGTTGATTTTGACTTCCTTCTAGGTATAAAAGGAGCCACCTTTTTCAGCAGGCAGGTAGGAACTCACTACTCTCCAAAGAGAAGCTCCAGAAATAAAGTATGTCCTTTGAAATGTGCGATCCATGTGCAATAATGCCCCCAAATCCAGAGACAAAAAAACCCCAAAACACTGACACCATTGAATTGGTAGGAACAGAACTAATAGCAGAGTAAAAGACAGAGCAGTAGAATTCCTGGTCTACAGAACAAGTGACGCTGAGTGCCTTCATGCAGAAATCTTGTTTGTGGAATCAGACACTATATCTCAATGCCTTTGTGCTGAGGCTGACGGTAGAATGGAAGGTCCGTTAGATATTTTCCAGCAGTGCTAAAAGAGCTTTGTAACATAGTCCAGGCAGAGCAGAAGCCAGGTCAAGTTCCATCCTGTGGGCACATTTAAAAAGAGGCTGTCTTCTAAGAACTGCGTCGTCAGTGTTTTTGACCCTGAATTGTAACCTGTTAACATCCTTAATGAAGCCAACAATCATAGATATGAACTGTGAATTTTGAGTTATTGAACCCAGCTAACAAGCAGAGAAGACTGGAAGGGTGGATGAGCAAGTTTGGAGAGCGGAGGCACTTCTAACACCAACCTCAAAGGAATCCGCCTGGGGCAGCTGATGAGGGTGGTCTTTCTCTTGCCCCCAAATGCAGTTAGAGAAAGGTCAGATGCCAGTTCCCCATGCCATTTTTCACGGTTTCTCTGATAGAAACAATCAAACGATTATGTATTTAAGATTCAATTACTTTAAACAGCACCAGAGTTTAGACTTCCCTAGCTTTGAGAATGAATGTTCAGATTAAGAAGCCTGAATCTTTGTTTTATAGGATAGTGGTTGACATGTGACAGCAACCACTGTGTGGACATTTTTCCACGTCTTCTAACTCAGCAATGGGCCTTAATCTTTCCCCCAGTCTGCATATGAACCACTTTTTGGAAACATCTTTGTATCCCACACGATAAAACACTGCGCCATGAATTTTAATGTGACATAGCAGCACTTTCCAAAATTAATGGCTGACACCAGCAATAACCGAGGTGTGAATGCCTGTTAACAGTCTATGCCAATGCCTTGGCAGATATTTATCAATTCATTAATAATGTGTGTAATTGATAGCATCAGAAAGAGGTTGCTGTTATTAATTCACTACTGATTACTGAAGATTATTAAGGGCGATGTTAGTGTCTTTTCCTTCTTTGTCAATCAAACTACAGCTATTTCAAAATTAGTTGTAGTAAATAAATAAAAGGACACAATGTTTGGACATGATCCATATTTAAATTAAATACGCTTTTATAGAATATTTGGTACCATGAATGGCTAAAAGAAAGAGAGGTGTCTTGGAAGATGTTTGATCCCACTCCATGGAACCTGTGTTAGTCTAGGGAGACTAGAGAAACAAAATTCATAAACACTCATATTTTATGAGAGAGTTTTATACAAAGGATAATTGTACATTAAGCATCTCAATCCAGTCTGACATTAGCCCATATGTCCAACACCGATCTACAAAGTTCTCAATCTCACAAAACAGACACAATGATGCCAACTGCAGGAGGAAAGCCAAGTCAGTGAGCATGTAAGCATCTCAGCACTGGCGGGGGTCTCCACACGGCTGCTCCAGCACCCAGGGCTACATCGGGGTAGATCCATGTGGCTTCTCCTTGGGGATGTCTTGCAGAAAGTGAGCCTTGCCAGGTAAAGCAGGGAACTGGCTACAGCAGCTGCATTCTGGTCTGACCATCACAAAGCAAGAGACCCGAGAACTAGAAAGGCAAAGCTCACCAAGCCTTTTATCTCTCTGCCATTCGATTGATCCCACATGTGTTCATCGGCCACGTTGGCACAATAAACCTTAACAATCACAGACCCGAAGGGGTTGAGAGCTGTCTCACACATTTTGGACATGCTGATAGGAGAGATTGGACACCATGCTCGGTAAAGTGAAGGGGCGAGGAAAAAGAGGAAGACACTTGGCCAGATGGAGTGACACTGTGGCTGCAACAATGGGCTCAAACATAAGAACAATTGTGAGCATGGTGCAGGACTGGGCAGTGTGTCCTTCTATTCTCCACAGGGTTGCTATGAGCTGCAACCAACTTGAAGGCATGTAACATCAACAATAGGCAGTGGGTTATGTGTTTTAGATATGTTACTCCTATCAATCGTCACAATGACACTAAGAAACATCTCCTGCTTTCCAATGACTTGCTTTGGATTCAATGTAAATAATGTGTGGTTCATGGAAGACTCGACTTCAGAGGCCTTATTGATATGGTATTGTTAGTAGATAATGTCAAGTTGTTTCCAATTCATAGCACCCTTATATGCAGCAGAAGGAAATATTTCGATCCTCACAAGTGTGTTAGGTTTGAGCCTATTGTTACAGCCTTTGTCAATCCATCTCACTGCAGGTCTTCCTCATTTGTGTTGAGATTTAGAGGGCTTCATTTTACTTTGTTAAACATTAATTTATCAAAGCTAATTTATGGTTTAAAGTGTGCCCTCCCAAAAGGTATGTTGGAATCCGAATCTCTGTTGATGCAATCCTACTTGAAAATAGGAGTTTCTTTTGTTGGGTTAATTAGTTCTTTAGTTGGGTTAATTACCTGAAGAGGGTGGGTTCTAAATCTAATAAAGTCTGAGTTACTAAAAGAGTAGATTAGACACAGATGAGACATATAAGTAGAAGGCAACTGTTTGTGAAAAACACTTACAAATCATGTAACCAAGGGATGTTCAGAGCTGCTTAGTAGTAAGAAAAGAACACAATAGATTTGCAATATTGATCTCCAGTACTAAGAAAATAAGTTTCTGGTCTTTGACACTACCCACTCTTCTTCACATTTCTGTTACAGCAGCACTGGGAAACGAATACAGGCCGATAGATAAACTAGAAACCATGTGTTCATACCCAATAGAATTCGATGAACAACTCTTTTCAGGCAGGGCATCAGAGTTTCCAACAACAAACGTGAAAAATAATACATGCCCTCGCATATCGTGTTTAGTGCCACATCGTGTTTTAAGTGGATAGTTAGTTGTGTTAGGTTTCTGCATTATGATACTTTGGTTCTTGCTTCCGTACTGGAAGACTTCATGCGGCTGAAACTCATTTATACTCCAAGTGATTTTTATGAGGAAAGGACAATTTCAGGTATTAAAGTCTCCCAAAAGGACACGCTGTTTCTGGAATGCCTACAAGGCTGCGCAGGATCTGAGTGGCAGTTCGCGACTGTACTGGAAAAACCACATGGGGGGAAAAATACCCAAACAGGAGCACAAAACAACATGTGCAGAACCAGGAAATTCCCGGAGACCAAGAGAGAGCAGCCCCAGCATGCCCTGGGCAGGCACGGAGGAGCGTGCACACCTACCTGCAAGCAGCAGTCACCTCACCTTCTGTTTGCAGCGTGCACCTGAGCAGGAGCAGAGAACAAGAATGGCCAGCAGCCTGCCTCTGCCTGCTTTTATGCTTTTATCTCTGGGCTGGGGAGGCGTGGTTGAGGGTATTGGCCCACCTTATTGGCTGAGTTTAGGCATCCCTGTGTGATGTCTTGTGCTTAGTTTGTGGCTCGGTGTAGTTTCACCTGTGCCTTCGTAAACCTAATCAGCACATGCTCAGTTTGGATTTTTCCATAGCTATCTAATGGGCGCTGATTTACCTGCATCCCCTTTGTTGTGGGCCTGTGCAGGCATTTGGGGAGAACACCCCCTTTAATCCCTCTTCTGGCTCCCTAGCAGCTGCTACACTTGTGCTCACCACAAGCTGCATAGGAAAACATCGCATGTAAATGGACCTGCACATTTCACACTGGTGTCGCTCAAGGTCAACTGTAAATAGTACATGGGATTTGGATGAGTAGGAAGTTGGAAGCCCTAGCCCCTGTGTTATTGAAGGGCCGCCAGCAGTTGCCAAATAGGCGCCCTGTGTCGTATTCATGTAACATTACAAAGCATTTAGAAATCCTGCTATAGGGAAAATTAGCAATATAATTACACGTTTTTCAAACATTACAGACCAGGGGATACCATTCCATAAATATCTCATGACATTGGGATTCTACATATTATTCTTCAGGAAACATTGATCTCGATGAATGAAATGACAAAGAATAAAACCGCACAAAACTGATTTTTTTATCACAAAGATCTAGTTAATATGCCCAGAGAAAATAAAATATCCCAAACTATCCCTGTAATGAGTCTTATAAATGATGAACCTTGGAATAATTTCATAATGTTACAGCTATATAGTGGAGGACAATTCTCAGAGCACACCCTCGCCCTCCATTTTTTAAAGTTTTCTTTAGTGTTAGTCCATAGATTTCACGATTTGAAATAGAAATACCAGGCATAGATTTTGTAGAATGTTTTTAGTTACTGTTACAAAGGGCATATTAAAAAAAAAACCTAACACTTTTTGAAGTGTGTGTGAGGTAGGGGCAAAATTTACAGAGCAATTAGATTTTCCTTTCAGAATTCGTACATATTTGCTTTGTGACACCGTCACACTACCCGTACCCACAATGCGCTGGCATTCTGCCTCCTTCCCCTCTGTGTTTACCATTGCAATCCACCTTTATTCTTTTTCTTTCCTGACTCCTGAGCTTTCTGCTTGGGTAAATGCTGTCTTTTTGACCCCTTATGATCCTTTGTTCTAAGGCAGGGGTCTATAAACTTGATGTGAAAGAGTCAGTGCTGTCCCTTACAAATTAAAACTTATTTGAGAACCATAAACATTTTTACAAGCAAAGGAAATCACCATTATAATAGTTTGTTTGCATTTTCAATTTTATATCAGAGCCACATGTATGTACCAAAATAACTTCCTATGGCTGGGGAACTGTAGTTTGCCAACCCCTGTTCTAAGAGACTTGGACCTTCCAGGTGGTATGGTTCATCTTCCTCGATTTTGGTTGGTCCCGGTCAAGGGTATAGAAGGGCCATGGTCTCTACTAATATTTATCAGGCAGATAAGCCTGGTCGTTTCTATGGATAGGGATTTTGTTCTACCTTTCTTCCTCCTGCTCCCCAGGACCATGTATTGCGATCTACTCCAGAGCTGTCAGCAGTCGGACACCATCTAGTTTTTCTGGTCTTAGAGTCATAGTGGTTGAGGGTTAGCAGATGTGGAGGTTCCTATAGTCCATTAGTCCTTTGGATTAACTGATTTTAGGGGGTCTTTGAATTTTCATTGTTTTCCTTTGCTCTGGATAGGAAAAGACCAAAAGTTGGACAAACTTTAAGACCCCAGTCATTACTCACTACAGTAGGAAGTAGAGCATTATCTTTGTGCACTAAGTTATGCCAACTGATCTTGACGTCCCTCACATAGAATTGCCCTATAAACCATGTTTTCTGTCGTTGTAGGTGAGAGTGAAGACGACTGGCAAAGAGAATGAAATTGTGAAGTCATGGAGGCGTGGGTTAAAAGATCTTAAATCATCACAGAACCACTGTAGATCTGGGAGAAGAGCATGAGCACAGTGAAATAAGGCACCGAGAGCCAGCCTTGTCATGTCTTGAGTGAGACAATGGCATTGAGGGGCAAATGAGTTATATTTCGCAAAGATTCACCTGGATATTGAACAGAAACCATTGCGTGCAGGGAGGCAGATAAAGATTTAACTGTGGAAATGGAGGCAGGCCAGGAAGACTCAAGAGCTTACACTATTTATTTTTATTACCCTATAACTGGGCAGGAAAAGTTGCTACTAGCACAATAAACCCCTGTTTTCTTCTTTGATAATAATTTCTTAAGACTCCACATCTAGAGATCTGCCTTCAATTTCATCCATCTGTACAGATTTCATTATTTATAAAAAAGCAATCCCACTAATCTGTTTGGAAGAGCAGATAAGCACTATAGTGACTGTTGTCATATCGCCAGGCTGCCATGGCCTCTAGTAGTTCCATTTGCATGCTAATGAAGCCAGAGGCCAGAAGCCACTAATTACAACCCAGCCACTCTGTCCAACACCCCACAACCAACTGTTACTGAATGGACCTCATCACTCCATTATGCAAATGACACTTAGGAAGAACAGGAATAAATTCTAAACAGTGGCAACCAGTACCATATATTGGCAGGAGGTAAATTAATAAATATATTCAAGAAATGGAAATTAAAAATTATTATTCAACACTAGATTAATCATGGATGAATAAATATGGAACAGGGCAACTTTTCTTTTCCTTTTTTTTTTTACCTTCTTAGTGTCCTGAGTAATATAATAAAACTTCCAGTAACTTGCTAAGGTATAGTGTTTCCAGAAATCATCAATCATCAATCAGGTTGCCAAAAGGGGGCAGGGAAAGTGGTTGTTTTCACACACTAAAGTTGTTGCTTCCTAAGGCAAAAAAGAGCTTAAGCCGAAGGGATATTTCTCCTCCTTCCAAGTTACCAAGCTGAGCAGTGCATCCACATAAAAAGAACTAGCCATAAGGAGAGAGGAAAGCACAAATATTTTGTTCTTAATATTTTTATATAATTCTTTTAATAGATTGTGGGATTTTAAAAAAATGTAAATACTAATTAAAAGGACAGACAACGGATGTCCTTGAGGGACCATCTTGATTCAAGTCTGTGGTCTATGTAGTCTAAAACTACCCTTTGTGGAGTTGCTGTGGCTGTAAATCAGAAACATGTCATCAGCTTTGCTCTCTGAGCCACCTTGGCTGGATTCAAAGCATCAGCCTTTCTGATAGTATACAGACATGGAACTACTACCTCAAGGTGATGAAAATTACCAAAAAATAATGTAATTACAAAAATATATCTATAGATATAGATATATAGAGATAGATAATAGATAAATCATGTACACATTTGGGGGGAAGTCAGTTCTCATGGCATGAAGTTCCTCTTAAATAAGTACATCTGTACCTACTCCTAGATGCCTTAGGCTAAATAAATGAGATGACGTGTTTGCACCTTCTAGCCCAGTGCGTGAGGCACACTGGTGACCCCGTGGTTAACCACTCATCTGGGAAACAACAGGTCAATGGTTTGAACTCACCTGTCACTCTTCAGGTAAAAGATGGAGTGACATCCTTATGTAATGATCACCTTGGAAATCTTATGGGCCCTTGATAGGGGAAGGTTAAGGATAATTTCGATGTAAAGAGTAACAGTCTTGACCGTCTTGGAAACCTAAAGAGGCATTTCTACTCTGATTTACAGAGTGGCTATGAGTTGGAGGCAACTCAATGGCAATGGGTTTTGGATTACAGGATGACAGGGTACTGGAATTGACTCTGGACTAGTGGGTTAGCCTAGTGCCTAAAGCCTAATTGGTGTTCAAGCAAATTTAGTTACTATGTCCCTTCCATTTTAACAGCATTTATAAGAAGACTGTCCTCCTGGATAAGGTTTGTGTCACTTTTCATATGTGAGCCTCCGTTTCTTTGCATATCCTAGAAAGCTTTGGCTTTGATGGTGTCTAAGAGACTCTCTTGCTCTGATTTTTAGAATTATATGGAACAATAAGGAGGAAGTAAAGGAGTACTTGAAATCAAGCTCTTTCAGAACCGTGTTTGCTGCTCTGGCTTGAAGCCGCTTGCCTGGAAGTACATTGCACACTGCAGCCAGGTGCGAAGGCTGAGAAATCATCCTTCCCGGAGATTGCCTTAGGAGATACGAGTGAGTGGAGATCCGTTCTCCCTAAGGCAATGCCGCGATCATGGCATCATGTTGCATGAAAATCGCAGTGAGAGTTTAAAGGCTATTTTCCACATCTCTATTAGCAGCCTGTTACGCTCATGGAACATCGCACAAGCTCCCAGTTGATCATGTTCCTCTTTTTGTGACCATATACTTCCTATTTCCCAGCAGTTTTTATTGTATGTATTCTGATCCATAATTAAGGTAACTTGTTACATGTTCAGCCAGCTGTGATGAATAATACATTATGTTTTGTTGCATCTTTCCTTTACATTAATTTACCAGATTAAGGTTTTATCAGACCATGTCTTCTGTTATTTTTTCAGAAAAACACCCTGTTTCTTGGGTCCTCACACTAAAATAGCAAACATGTGGCATCAAGTGTAGTAATTATATGTGCTGCTGAGTAGATTTGCTCCAAGAAGAGAATTTTCTTAGCTGTAACCTTTACAAAAGCACTTCGATAGACTTTTCTTTCCATGGAGCTTTGGGGTGCATTCAAACACCAACCTTTCGCTGGAAGAGATACCACATAGCTTGCTCCACTTTGAGTCGATGTGAATTATAACTCAGAGAGATTCTGTTAACCTTTTCAAGACCAAGTTATCATCTACTTTGAAGTTTTCATTTAAATGATGTGCGTTCAACAACGGACAGCATTTATAATGAAATACAACTTTTTATGGTCTTATGGCTTGGTGCGATTAAAATGGAGTCTTTTAGTGGGTTCTGACTCATGGTGATCCTAGAAGACAAAAATAGAACTACTCCCTTATGTGTTTGAGTCTAAAAATATTTAGGAAAGCAGACTCATCATTCTTCAAAGATGGCTCCTCATCTTTCTTCCATAGAGTAGGTGATGAACTTGAACCACCAACCTTTTAGTTAGCAGCACAATACTTAACATACATGTACTTAATGGTCCCTACTTTGGGGATAAGTGAGGTGTGGCCTGTTTCTTCAGATTCATGAGGTTATATAGACCCTTAGTAGATGGCAGCATGTAATAAGGCTGGGATACCATATACCCACTAAACTCCAGAGATGGAGGCAGGTGGCATTATATTTCCCATGAGTCACAAAAGATTTTCAATAAAGAGAATTTATTCAGAAGGCTGACTAAAATCCCTCAGATGCTGAAATGATAAGTGGGTGGCATTCAGCTTACATGTTGACTTTAACATTCATATGCTAACTCCCCACTCAGTACTCTGGTGGTGTATTGGATTGATGTAAGCAAGGTTGGTGCTTCAAAAACCCACAAATCATCCCATGGGGGGAAAAAGTGAGTCTATCTGCTCTCATGAACATGTATAGCCTTGCAAGCAAAATATAGACTCACTGCAAGTCAGAATTGATTTAATAGAAGCAGGTTAATTGGTTTGACCATGTGCTTTTTAATATTTGTTCAACTTAACAACTACCATGGTATATCATAGGCACTCAACAAACACAGACACAATGGACAGACAACTTGGTGATGCAGATAGACAGCCTGCTTTCAGATATTGGGATTGTGGTTCAGGGATATTAAATAGAGAGGCATTGATAGCGCAGGGGTTGGCTTTTGGCAGAAGCTGGCTTGAGTCCACCAGGTTCTCCAAGGGAAAAAGATGTGGCAGTCTGCATGTGACACTCTGCTTCCATGAGACTACAGATTTGGAAACCCAACAGAGCAGTCCCACTCTATCTTGTAGAGTTGACATGATTTGAATAGAGGGAATGGGGACAATGGTTTTGATTTGGTGGGGCCCTGGGTAGGGGGTAAGGGTAGAGGTTACAATGAAAATCTTAAGTAATGGTAGCCAGGATGAGCACTAGGTAGAATCTTAGAAGTATTCATTTCAGCCTAATAAAGAAACTCTTTCTGAATATTATATATTTAATGTAGACTCCATGTAAAGTTATGATTTTCACCCAAGCAAGAGAAATGGAAAGGTCCCTATCCACCACACCTAGGCTGTGTAGTCCATACAGATGAATAATGAGGGTGCTGGCCAAAGGTCATCCAGGTTCTGAATGAAGGTAGGCAGCAGACTGGCAAGCCACCCAGAGATAGAAGAGACATACATTAGAATAAGACAGGGTCCCATAACAACCGCCTGAAAATGAGCTCTGAAAGTAAATCACAAGAGAGTATTTAAGAGAAAACTCTGCTTGATATCACATGGAGTCTCGTATGAATATGAATGTTGGCTCCACATTTAGAAATGGTCTCAATTTGATTGACTATGTAAGTTTCCTGAGTCTGTGTCTTTGAATGGATAATGGAAGTAATTTTGAACTCAGAGTTTGGGGGCAATTAAATGAGATAATGCACATAATATCTTTTTGTCAAGTGCTTAAAACTTACAATATAATTAAATATCAATACTATCGGCATCTTATGGATAGTATGAACAAACATTAGGAATATTATGCAAACAGTGACTTGGTACAACAATACATATACTCTTAGGGACAGAAATAGATTAGGAGAAAGAGGGAAAAGAGTAAGGCTATATTGTGTTTTGCTAGTTATGTTAATCTGGGTACTTCAAAGAAACAAATCCACAGAAACTCATGTATAAGTGTTTTATATAAAGGTTAAGTGCACATCAAAAAACCATCCCAGCCCAGTGCTGCCCAAGCCCACAAGTCCAACATTAAATCATATGTCCAACACCAATCCACAAAGTGCACCTCCATCTCACAAACACACACAATGAAGCTGAGTCAGTGAATGTGTAAGCATCTCAGCACTGGCAGGGGTCTCCATACAGGTGCTCCAGCACCCCGGGCTGCATTGGGGTAGGTCCATGTGGCTTCTCCTCAGGGATGTCTTGCAGGAAGTGAGCCTTGGAAGCTAAAGCAAGGAACTGGCTAAGGCAGCTGCACCCTGGTCTCACTATCAGAAAGCAAGAGATTTGAGAACTAGAAAGGCAAGGCAGGGCTTACTGAGCCTTTTATCCCTCCGCACTTCAATTAACCCCGCATGTGTTTATCGGCCTGGTTGGCAAATAAACTAACTACCTCACTAATCATCTTGAGTCTTATAGGAATTCACTTAATAATTTTGACAGGGTCAGATAATAAAGGCTCATAGTACCATGATGACAGGGAGCCCTGGTGGCATAGTGGTTATGAGTTGAGCTTCGATCTACAAGGTCCCAACGGCACCATTCCCTCAGAGGAAGCAAGATGGGGCTCTCTAGTCTTATAAACAGTTAACCGTTTCAGAAACATGCGGTTCTGCCCTGCCCTGTCCTGTCACTATGAGTCACCATCTACTGCATGGCAATTAGAGACGAAGAAAGTGAAGATGGTTGAAAAGCATAATGACAGTGGAACTGTAAGTAAAAGTAAAAATGTACCAGCTGTGTTGTAAACTCTGAGTATTTTCATCGGAGAATTCAGAGAGGAAACCACTTGAAAGCAAAGGAAAGCAAAGCAAAACAAAACAAAAGATATCTTTGATTTTATTCTGACTCATGACAACTTCATGCGTTATAGAATAGAACCGCTACCTAAAAGTTTATTGGCTACATTCTCTGTGGAGGGAGCGCTGGTGGTACAGTGGTTCACAGCTCGGCTGCTAATGAAAGGTTGGTGCTTAGAACCCCCTCCCCCCAATGGCTTCTGGGCTGATTGGAGAAAATGCCTGACAATCTGCTCCTATAAAAGTTACATCCTATGAATCACTCTATAGGGGAGCTCTAGCTTCTCTTAGAGGGACCTCAAAGTTGGAGTTGACTCAAGGCACACATGCCAACAGCCTTCAGGGATATAGACTACTGGAACTGTCTTCCAAGGTGCTGACAGTCAAGTGCAAGCAATCTCTGCCATTCAAGAATGTAAAGACACACAAATATACATTTGGAAATGAGGTGCTAACAAAGGATATGCTCTGTGAACAGCAAGACCTTATAGGCGTCTCCCTTCCACTTCTCCAACTCAGTAGCTGTGTGATCCAGTAATAGATGGACTTTGGAAAATCAATTTCATGTGACACTCAATAGGATGAAGTTTATAAAGGCCTAAGCACACACAAAAACAAACAAAAAAGCTACCCTACAGGACAGGGTAGAACTGCCCCTGTGAGTTTTTGAGACTGTAACTCTTTTGTGGGTGTAGAAAACCTTGTCTTTCTGCCTCTGATCAGCTGGTGGTTTTGATCTGCTGACTCTGTTGCTAGCAGCCTGGTAAACAACCACTATACCACCCAGGCTCCTGCTCTGAGCAGAGACATAGTAAATGTTGGACAAATGGAAGACAGTATAATTACTGTGCTTATTAGGAAGAAGATCACTATTGGAGGGATCCAAGACATTGGTGAGTTTTATACCCACATTACAGACAGTTTATGACCCTGCATGGTTAAAATCAGCAAAGGTGTGCTCCAGGGTTGTATCCTTTCACTATACCTGTCCAATTTTTATACTGAGCAAATCATCAGAGAAGCTGTTTTATATGAAGAAGAAGGTGGCATCAAGGTTGGAGGAAGGCTTATTAACAACCTATGATGTGCAGATGACACAACATTGCTTGCAGAAAATGAAAAGGAGTTGAAACACTTGTTGATGAAAATCAAAGGTTGTAGCCTTCGGTATAGATTACAAATGAATATCAAGAAGACCAAAATCCTCACAACTGGACCAATACGTAACTTCATGATAAATGGAGAAAAGGTTGAAGTTGTCAAGGATTTTGTCTTGCTTGGATTCATAATCAATGTACATGGAAGCAACAGTCTAAAGATCAAAAAACTCAATGCATTAGTAAATCTGCTGCACAAGACCTTTTTAGAGAATTGAAGAGCAAGGACTGAAGGGCATCTGACCAAAGTCATTGGCTTTTCCATTGTCTCTTAGACATGTAAAAGTTGGACTTTGAATAAGGAAAACAAAGAAGAATCCATGTATTTGAACTATGGAGCTGTAGAGAATACTGAAATTCCCCTGGACTGCTAACAGGACCAACTGGGTTTTTTCTTAGAAGAAATATAGGCGGAATGCTCCCTAGGGGCAAGGATGGCAAGAATTTGTCTGACATGTGTTGGACATAATATCAGGAGAGATCCGTTCCTGGAGGACAGGGTGTTAAACATTTGGGTTGCTAAGTAAAAGGTCATCAGGTGAAACTCACTAGCCACTCCGTGAGAGAAGGATCGGGCAGTGTGCTTTCATAAAGATTAACAACCTCAGAAACCATAAGGAGCAGTGTTTCCCGGTCTTTTAGGCTCTCTCTTGACTCATTGGAATTAACTCACCACTAAACCACCACCACAATGTATTTCTGATAACTAACTGCTCTTGCTATTTCTCATAGACTCTGTGCCAGCTACCCCATTCCACTCTAAAGTGGAAAGTTAGGGCCTTCTTGTGACTATGAAACATTCGTGGGAGACAGCTGATCTCAAAAGCAAAACAAAGGGATATTTAATGAATCAATCAGAGCTGTGTCTCTAAGACCACACCTGGGTGAAGGCAGACATACGCCGTGGTCCCAACAGCCTCGTCAAGGCCATTGTTGTCCACTAAGTGGAAGTGTAATTGCTTCTCCTTCCTAATTTCTCATTAAGTCAATCCCACAATTTGCAAGTCCCAAAGCAATGATCCACACATTTATAAGGGAAAAAAATGCCTCCAGCTAAATGGAGAGGCCACTAAATCCCAGACACATTGCTTATTCCTGAGTGTGGTATGAACCCTCCCATTAGAAGAATTTATGCAAATACTCCTAGGAAGTCATCAGTTGTTAGACACAAAAACAGGAGGATGCACAACCTTGCTGTACACAGTCATCCTACAGAGCTGGGAGTTCCTGGAGCAACTATCCAGGTAGAAACAGTACTAAATGCCTACATTGATCATTTTTGTGCTTGACCTACATTAGCTCATTAGATGCTCACTAGTAACAATGTGATGGAACGTTGGTGGCGTAAGGGCTTACACGGTAGGCTACCAACCACAAAGTCAGCAATTCGAGACCACTAGCTCCTTAGAGGGAGAAAGAGGAGGTCAAAAAGGGTTACAGCCTTGGCAACTCACAAGGGGAATTCTGCTCTCTCTTATAAGGTGTTATGAGTATGAATTGACTTGATGGCAGTGAAGTTCATTTTACTGGCGGAACAATATGCACTAATTTTTATCTCTATTTTATGGGTGAGGGAATAGATTCTTACCAAGGTTAATTGGAATTTTCAGTGGACAAGCCCATGTGACAGGTTGTCCCTTCATGCCTGTGATTGTCAGAAGTCTGGTGAATGACAGTGCAGCTTGTGAGAGGCAGAACTCAACTGGACCGCCTCAGTTTTCCAGTTGTTTCCGATTTCCCACTTTGACATGAGGCAAGGCTGTCCCTTTCTGTACCTCTTAGCCATCTTTTTAGTGGAAGATATTTGCATTTCCCTTCTCTGACCGTTTCTCCCTTACACAGGATCCAGCTTTCGCAGGGTTTATTGAAGAATATAGTACAGCGAATCTTCTCTCCCAAGAGTCGGTGTATGTTTCTTTGATTAACTATAAAGGGTTAGATGGCAAAGGTTTTAGATTTTGGATAGATTTTGATACCTAACATTTCTGCTCTAAATACTCAGCTCGGTCCTTGTAACTTGAAAGTAGCCAAAGGGGAGGCTATAAATTTGAAAAAGAAAGTAGCCAAAGACAACCAAGAAGGATCTGAGTGTGGCCATGCACCAATAAGACTCTCTTTATAAAAATAGACAATGGACCAATTGTGTCTAAAAGTGTCATCTGCAAATCCCTGGTCAGCATATAGGAAGCCCTGGTGATGCAGTGGATTGAGTGTTAGGCCACCGGCAGCAAGGCTGGTGGTGCAAAGTCAACCCGCCACTACGTAAGAGAAGCATGAGGCTACCTGCTCCTGCAATGAGTTAGTTTCATAAATCCTCTGGAGCAGTTCTACTCTGTACTAGAAGGTTGGTCTAACCGTGGCAGGATGCTTGCTTTGGTTTGAGGTGTAAAATGTGAACTGTCGGTAAATTGGGATATACTGATTCTGGATTTTCCACTAACGTGATATTCAACTGGGAGCAATAACCTATCACTGGGAGTTTTGCTTCATCAACTATGAAACAAGTGAAATCATTGAATGATTCCTAAAATGCAGGTCATAAACAAATGACACTAAGGCAGAAATGGATGCTTTTCCACCCATTGTCAAATCTCCTAGGGTCTATAATAGTGTCTGAAACTTGCACAGTGCTCTGATATTAATGAAATTAAGGAATTAATGGAATGAAATCATGCATATTCCATCTCAATAAGTATCCCTGATACAGCAGAGCTGCTTCCTGCAGGCGGTAGTTTCGATAAGGGTATCTTTGAAAGATGTTTTGAGGTGACAAATGCACTAGTCATAATCACACATTAATTAACAGGTAATAATAGGAACTGTCCCAGAAAAGTCCAATCACACGGTCAGTTTGTATTTATCTGTCCTCCCAGCTGTCCAGGACACAGCCCCTCAAAGCGCCCTTTACAAGCCAGCTGCTCTCCAACCATTACCATCTTGAGGAGCCGAAGACTCAGGAAGAACATGTTAAAAGCTTCAGTATTTCCCCACATGAAAGGGAATAACTTGAAAGACACATTTTTATATCAGATGTAACTAGCGTCCTTTTAATTGGCAAGCTAAAATGCCCTCCCTTTCCACACCCAGAGCACAGCAGGTAAAAAGCAAGACTTGTGACAAGTTTTCTCTGTTCATCTAAATACTAATATGCAGATTCCTCTCCCCAGACGGTTCCTTTGGCTCTCATGTTCTGTGATCTCTGTGTGCGCCAGACCCAGTGAATCAGAGAAGAGCAGAGCAGCGAATTCCAAGCTGGCCTCTGAGCAGGAGCTCTGCAAGAGCCGTTTATGTCCTGCATGTACTTGAATTTGTTGTCCTTAATGAGTAAGTCTGGGCGGGTATTTCCATTACAAAAGCAGCAGACCTACCTTACTTTCAATCCGACAAGGCCAACTCCTGCAAAGTGGAACAAAGGGTGTCTAAACACAGAAGGCCTGCAAGCTTCTCAAAGCCTCTCAGTGAGATATTAGACATAACTTGAGAGAATTCTGTTTCAAAGGCAAGATCCTGTCCAAAGTAGTTTCCGTGTTGAAACTTTACATTTCAAATGTAAAAGCAAAGAGAAACTAAAGTCCTTGGAGAAGCTGTTTTTTTGGGTTTTTTTTCCAGCAAATGATCCCACAATAATCAGTGAGCCTCTAACATGGGCTGGAAAGGCTGGGGAAGTGGGAGGAGGGTGGACCATTAGCTCTGATTCAGAGATTTTTATGAGTCTCATTAAATGAAGACAGGCAAGTAACTATGTGGAGCAAGATGAAGCCCCCACTGCTCTGTGAGGCAAACCCTGGACAGACATGTAAAAGGGAGGCCCTGGAGCCAGGTTACAATCAAGTGGGGTCTTCTTTGGAGCAAGAGGATGGCTTTTCATTGATAATAATCTTCAAAAGAGTAGATGATGACCCAAACACTTTTGGGCTAGTTTATCTTAGGAGATAAAATGTTTTGAGAAAAATGTCTGGAAGGGGAAAAGAGGGGGGAGTGGTTACACTTATAGTTACCTTAAAATACCTCAGGCCTCTTGGACTAAAGGCTGCACCTCTGCCAAGTTGAGACCTGCGAGTAATTGCCAACGACTTGCAGGCAAGTCCACTCGTGCATGGCATACTCAAGAAGGTCTTCAATGGCAGTGATCTTTCAAAATCTGATCACCAGACCTTTCTTCCAGGACTCCGAGCCACCAATTTAATAGCTAAGAAAGAACTTAACCATTTCCACCTCCCAGAGTCTCCTGAAATATAGAGCCAGAATCTCATTTTTAAATATTTTAACCGCCAGTTATCTTACAAAGGTCAAAATGTTTCGAAAATTGATGGCTTACCCTTAAAACGTATTTACTTAAAGTGTACCACAAGGAAATAGAAAGTTTCCTTCTTTCATCTCTCCCTGAGGAGACATGTGGTTGGTCCCTCACAGTGCTTCTAACTATTCCTGGAGGCTGTATCTTCTTCAGGGATGCATTGTTTCCATGTTTCTCCATCCCGCCTTTTGTAAGTGCTGCTCATTCCAACAATCTTGTCCCGACACCAAGTCCCTCTTTTGAAATCACTGACATGTCGCCTTCTTCTCTGAGTAGTCAAGTCCTACAACCACCTCTATAAATCCCATCGCTTATTTTAGGAGAACTCTTTAAAATTAGTGATGGATGAAACTCCTGAGTGTTTGGATGTTTGAACCTGCTTGAGGCTAACTTCTGGTTGGCTTCATTGTAAAGAAATCAATTCAAAGTCAAGGTACTTTCAATCACCTCATGGCATGTGGAAGTTGGACATTGAATAGGAGGACCCAAGGATGATGGTGCTGATGATGAATATTGAACGCATCATGGACTGCCAGGAGAACCAACAAGCAGGACCTTTGTGTTTCTGAGTTGGTCTTACCTACTTTGGACATGCTGTCAGGAGAGACCAGTGCCTGGAGAAGGGCATCAGGCTGGGGCTTGGTAAAGTAGAGGGCAGTGAAAAAGAGGAAGTTTCATCAAGAACAGTGACTGCAACATTGGGCTCAAGCACAGGAACAATCATGGAGATGACTGAGGACCAGGCATCTATTGTAGGCAAAGGCTCTGAGGTTCAAAGCCGACTTGATGAGACCTAACAAAAACAACTACAAAGAGGAGCTTTTCCATCCTTAACACTTACTTACTCCATGGTGGAAGCAGCGATGTCATCTTAAACAATCGTTCAATTTTATTAAGGGCACCGTAGTGTTCAAGTATTGACTTATATGTAATATTAATGATCAACCATCCCACCCCTTGTAGACCTTATAATCAAGTAGAGGATACAGACATTAATAAACTTGTCTCAGACTATGACTTAGTGTATTTCTACTTAGAGTTATTAAGTAGCTGGATTTAGGGACAATTGGAGTTATCTCCCCAATGCATGGTGAGATAGTTTATTGTTTTTTATGCCAATAAACTGGCTGATAAACACATGTGGGGTTAATTGAAGGGTGGAGAGATAAAAGACTCAGTGAGCCTTGTCTTTCTAGTTCTCGGGTCTCTTGCTTTCTGATGGTCGGACCAAGGTGCAGCTGCCTTAGCCAGTTTCCTGCTTTAACTTCCAAGGCTCACTTCAGCAACACATCCCTGAGGAGAAGCCACATGGACTTACCCTGATGCAGCCCTGGGTGCTGGAGCAGCCGTGTGCAGACTCCTGCCAGCACTGAGATGCTTACACATTCTCTGATTCGGCTTTCTTCCTCCTTCAGTTGCATCATTGTGAGTTTTGTGAGTTTGAGGAGGACTTTGTGGATTGGTGTCGGACTAATGGGCTAATGTTGGACTGCGGGCTTGAGCGGCACTGGGTTGGCATGTTTTCTTGATGTCTATTTACCTTTTATATAAAACTCAATCTTATGCATTTCTGTGGATTTGTCTCTCTAATGTACCCAGACAAACACACATGCAAAGGCCCCCACAGAGGGGTTGGAAAGAAATCAGGCAGCCTTTGGACACCTAGAGGAAGCCCCAAACTGAGCATGCACAGATTAGGATCCCTTAGCACAGGTGAAACCTAAAACCTAGCCTTTGTCTGGGCCATGACATCACCTAGGTGGGCCTAAACTCACCCAATGAAGTCAATCAATACCTTGAACCGTGCCTTCCCCATCCAGGGGGCTGGATAGAACAAAGGCAGGAAGCACAGCCCTTAAACACCCTCTTGACACCCCTTTTTGGAATGTCAACAGTCTCTTTTTGCTCTTCCCATGCTCAGGGGGATGCTGTATGAAGGGCCTCTAGCATTAGGGGTGAATGCCCCCGCAGGGCCCGCTCTGGGCTGACTCTGTGCTTAGGTGCTTGGTTCACATGCTCTTGGGGCTCTTGGCTTCATGTCCCCAGGGTTTCCCGTTCCGCACATGTGGGTGTTCTATTCATGCTCAGTTGTGAACCCCAGCACAGCTTGACACTCTTTCCAGAAATAGAGTGTACCCTTTTAAGACTATCAACCTGGAACTTTTCCTGTTCTCCATAAACTCTCACTTGGATTACAAAACATTCTTTCGCATGAATTCTTTCAGTGTGTGAAGCAAATGACCATGTCATAACCCACTCCAGACGCTTAACAGAGTGAAGGCTTTAATCCATTAAATAAATATTACTAAGAAATTAAATAATTTCAAGAAAACTTAACACTTAGGAACCAATTATTTTATTACATAAATTATGTTGAACAAGGGAAAAGTGCTTGCTTGTGCTGTGTTTTATGAGCAGTAAGTTCACTAAAAAAAGACAAAAATCATAGCATTTTTCTACCAAGAAAAATTCTAATATTTGAATTTTTCGAACCAGGCTAGATTTTGAGAGCCATCATAAGAGATTTGCTTGTGTACAATTTGAATAACTAAGATATTTTATCTGATATGATTTCAGAACGTAGAACTAGTTGGCCAAAGTGAACAATGCTCACATATTTATTTCTTTATATTAATCTTAGCAAATTCTCTTTCTAAATATAGACAGTGTCACAAGCAAGTAGCCACGTTTTCACACAAAGAATGACAATCAATGCATACATCTTCAAATGCTTTGCCATGTCATGACAATTAGTTTACACGTTTTTTCTATACAGAATAGATTTGAAGGCTATGATAGGCCTTGTCTTTATTAACTATAGTTTTGTTAGTCTGTCTTTGTTTTATTCTCACCTCCAAATCCATTTCATCTTTTAAAAAATGGCTCTGAGACCATTTACCACAAAGAGTCCTGAGAATTTCTTCCTAAGATTACATATACAAGGTCCTTCAAAAAACAGTAACACGCACATGGCAAAAAAATATTGGTAACCTAGAATTTGTGTGGCTCTTACAATTTTTTATGCACATGTATCTTAACATGCAGGAAGTTTCCGGGTAGTTCTAAAATTCTTCCCACTAAAGAAACTTTCACAGTGTCATTAATTGTTGGATACAATGACTGACTTGGTGTTCCAGAGTTTTCTAGTTCTCTAGAACATACTGGAGAAGCTGGACTCTATGAAGAAATATATGACATCAAGATTGGAGGAAGGCATACTAACAACCTTCAGGATGACAGTGCCTTGCCTGCTGAAAGGGGGGAGGGCTTGAAGTACTTGCTGATGAAGATCAATAAGTATAGCCCTCAGGATGGATGGCAACCCAATGTAAAGGAAACTAACATGCTCACAGCTGGACCAATAGGAACATCATGGGAAACAGAGAAAAGATTAAAGTTGTTAAGGAATTCATCTTGCTTCAATCCACAAGCGATGCTCAAAAAAGCAGCGTCTGGCTGTTCAGCACCTCTTGAAGGTGCTGGAAAGCAAGCATGCTACTTTTTGGGTTAAGGTGCACCAGATCTAAGCCATGATAGCTTCAATTGCTATATATATATATATATATATATTTATATTTATATTTATGAATTCATATATATATATATGAAATTGAATAAGGAAGACCAAACTAATCAATGCATTGAACTATGGTGTTAGAAAAGCATGATGAAAGTACCATGGTCAGCCAATAGAACAAAGAGATCTGTGTTGGAAGGAGTACAACTAAATTGTCCTTAGAGGCAAGCATGCTTATACTTCGTCTCACATACTCTTGACAGGGTATCAGTAGAAACCTGTTTCGGGAGATGGGTATCATGCCTGGTAAGATAGAAGGGCATCAAAATAGAGGAAGACCCTGGATGAGATTGATCGACACAGTGGCTGCCACAATGGTGCCAAACAAAAACAACTGTGAGAATGGTGCAGGACCAACAGTGTTTCGTTCTGTTGTACATAGGGTCACTGTGAGTCAGAACAGAATGGATGGCACCTAACAACAACATAGCAAACTTGACTGAACTGAAAGAATCTTGGTTTTCTACTCTCCCGGCTATCAAAAGAGATAGTGACTGGGGTCTTAAAGGCTTGAAGATAAACAAGCGGCCATCTAGCTCAGAAGCAACAAAGTCCACATGGAAGAAGCACACCAGCCTGTGTGATCACGTGGTCCCGAAGGGATCAGTTATCAGGCATCAAAGAACAAAAAATCATATCAATGGCTGCACACCTCCATGATACGATTGGTGAGGACAAACAGGTGCATAAGCAAAAGCGGCAAAGAAAGCTGATGGTGCCCAGCTATCAAAAGCGATAGTGTCTGGCATTTTAAAGGCTTGAAGGTGAACAAGCGGCCATCTAACTCAGAAGCAACAAAGCCCACATGGAAGAAGCACACCAGCCTGTGTGATCATGAGGTGCCAAAGGGATCAGGTATAAGGCATCATCCAAAAAAAAAATACCATAGTGAATGAAGGGGAAAATGCAGAGTGGAGACCCAAAGCCCATTTGTCGGCCACTGGGGATCCCCTCACAGAGGGGTTTAGGGGAGGAGATGAGTCAGTCAGGGTGTGATGTAGAACTGATGAAGAATATCACTTTTCCCCAGATCCTGGATGATTCCTCCCCCGCCCCCCCACCCCAACTACCATGATCCGAATTCTACCTTGCAAGACTGGATAGAGCAGAAGTTGTACACTGGTGCATATAGGAGCTGGAGGCACAGGGAATCCAGGGTGAATGATACCTTCAGAACCAGAGGGTGAGGGGCGATACTGGGAGAGTAGAGGGTGAGTGGGTTGGAAAGGGGGAACTGATTACAAGGATCTACATGTGACCTCCTCCCTGGGGGTATGGACAACAGAGAAGGGGGTGAAGGGAGACGCTGGATAGGGCAAGATATGACAAAATAGTAATCTATAAATTATCAAGGGTTCATGAGGGAGGGGGGAGCGGGGAGGGAGGGGGAAAAAAGAGGACCTGAGGCAAAGGGCTTAAGTGGAGAGCAAATGCTTTGAAAATGATTAGGGCAAAGAATGTACAGATGTGCTTTATACAATTGATGTATGTATATGTATGGATTGTGATAAGAGTTGTATGAGCCCCTAATAAAATGTCACAAAAAAAAAGAATAACAATCTTGGAAATCCACAGGGGGCAGTTCCACCCCACCCAGTTGGTTCTTTATGAGTCAACATTGACTCAATGGCAGTGAATTTGGTATTGGTTTTTGGTATGTGAATGAAACCCATTGCCATCAACTTCATTCTTACTCATCCACTACCAGTGCCGTTGAGTCAATTCTAACTAAAAGTGACCCTACAGGGCACAGTCGATTTGCCCCTTTGGGTTTCCAAAGTTGTAAATCTTTATAGGAATAGAAAGCCTCATCTTTTGCTCATGGAGCAACTGGTAGATTTGAACCACCAACCTTTCAGTTATCAGCCAAGTACTTATCCATTAGACCAACGGAGCTCCTTTTGTGTGAATATCCATTTCAGATACACATAATTAAAATCTCTTAGACTTTAAAACAGCATATGGGAATGCCATGATTTCTACAAAGTTGCCTCATTTGTTACCATTATCTTCAATCAATGAATGCTGTGCGCTTTCATCTGTTGAAAATAGGTGCATGCTGGTGGCACTGTCAAGTAAACATGAACTGCTAATGGCAAGGTCAATGGTTCAAACCCACCTGCTGCTCTTGGGGAGAAAGATGAGACTATTTACTCGTGGAAAGATTTACAAAGCCTGTGAAACCCCAAAGAGGGTAATTATGAGTTGAAATTGATTGATGGCAGTGGGTTTAGTGAGGTTTTAATACCTATTTTAAAGAGTCCCGCTGGCACAGGGGTTAAGCATTGAGCTGGAAACCAAAGAGTCGATTGTTCCAACCCACCAGCCACTCCATAGGAGAGTGATGTGAAAGCTTGCTGCCTGGATGATCACATAGTCTGGAAAACCCTATGAAGCAGGTCTGCTCTGTCCTCTAGGTTTGCCACAAATTGGGATCAATTGGACAGAAATGGGAATTCCTTTCTTATACAACTTCTTATTTGGTCCAGGTGTAAAATTAAACGTAGAAAGCCTAGAATGTCTTTGTTCAAAGTTGAGAAAGCAAGGCCCTTTGTAGGAAAAGTGGGACATAAAGTTGTCTTTCATTCTTTGTGGACCAAGAGAAAAACTGGTTCACAAAGATCTGTGGATACTTTGGAATGATCCCCTGAACCTGTCCTTCTCCCCACAGATAATACCGTGCACATTTCTTATTTCAGAGGGGAACATGCATCTCCAAGAGTTAATTTCAATTACACATCTGTGGGCAGAAACTGTGTTATGAATGTCAATCAGAAATAGATGTCAGACGTGCCACCTCTGTCTTATTAGTGCTGATGTAGCAGAAAGAGAGGAGATTTAGGGCAAGTCAGAATTTTGTTTCATTGTCCCATTTTCAGGAAGAGATGGAATTTAGGACAAGATAGAAGTCTCTCTTGTGCCCTATTTTATTGTATCTATGTTTATTCATATTTACAAAAAGGATTCCAAATTTAAGCTTTTCTTTTGGTTTATGTATTTTTAATGGCTTTCTAAAAAACTTCCCGACCTACTCTTGCTAGGTAGAGAAAATAGGAAAAATATTAACAATTAGAACAACATTTTAAAACGGCTTAGAGTTCCACCACTGGGAGAATAAAATCGCTTTTGATAAAATTTTTCAATTTTTTTCTAAGTGCTAAAAGTCTGAGTTACCATTTTGGCCCCATGAATTCTTTCCTAGTTTCTGAGGTTTCCTAGCCACCACTGATGTTCCTTTATTTCTTACAGATGTATCTGTTGTGGTTGTCACAGGATGTCTCCCCTGTGTGTCTGACACTCTGGGCCTGTACTTGCCTTCCCAAGATGATGGCCATAAGGTTTGAGACACATCTGAGTCTGGCATCGCCTCATTAACCTAGCCAAGGAAGCATTTGGCTCCAAACAGCATCACATTCACAGGTACAGGGATTAGGACTCTAACATGGAATCTACAGAGACACAATCAATCCCTCTCTCTCCTGAGTTGGGGAAATAAGAATTAGCTTCATTCCCTCTCATTTAAAACTTTCATTTAAAACTCTCAAAATATCCTTTCCCAAGCACTAGGTCCAAGAAATGAGAGGCAATAAGGGGTAGCAGGGAGATGGTGAGTTAAAACTCAGCATGACTTTGTTCCCAGTCTTGATTCAGTTCCTTAAAAGATACTTCCTGTGTGAAGTAGAACATTTCTGAGTCTCACTAGGCCTCAATTTGCCTAAATACAAGATGGAAATAGTTTTGTATGGCTGAGGCTTTCCCTCGTTATAAGTTACAGAAAAACAAATCCAAGTAACCTAGTTAAATAATGATTATAATTATAGGCAAGCTTGGAAACCATCTTTCACACAACGTTCTTGTCTTTTGATGTTCCTATTCAGCAGGCCAGTGCTCTGAACCCACTGGTCACTCCATGGCAGAAGCATGAGGGCCTCTGCTTTCAGACAGGTTTATATCTGTGGAAACCCATAGGGGCAAGTCTACTCTGTCACGTAGGGTCACTATGAGGCAGAATTAACTCGATGAAGGTAGGATTATTATTTTTGATTATTTATCGGGTGCTCTAATGTGATGTCATCTCTGCTTTTATATTTCTTTTGCATCATTTTTTGTCTCCATTTATCATGAAGTTTTTAAATTTTAATTTTATGGGCACTTTTGAAATTTATGCTTTTCCTTGAACCAAGTATAGTTTGTTCTCACTGTTGAAGGTAGCTAGATCCCAAGAGCAGGCCCTCATTGGTGCAAACGGTTAACACACATGACCGCCCACCATGGTTGGAGGTTGCAGTCCTCCCTAGTAAGAATGTGCCTTGGAAGAATAGTCTGTTGATTCACTCCTGAAAAAATCCACCACAGCAAACCTTGTGAAGCACAGTTCCTTTCTGACTCCTGTGGGATAACCATGAGTTACAGTCAACTAAAGGGCACTTAGTGTATCCCAGGAAGTTCTAGTAAATAATAAATTAGGGAATAATAAGCCGCCAGCTTTACTCAATTATAGCTAAGTATTTACACTGCTCTGAACATGCAGCTGTCTGTCAATGACCGGAGAATCCTTCTGAGTATATGAGTGTATTTGTGAATTTGGGAATCCTTAAATATAAGGACCAGCTTCATCTTATTTGGGTAGGCCTGAGTTACACCCACACCCAGACCCTGGAGTATGGGTGCAAGGAGCCCCATCCTTATAAGATAGAATGAGAATGAGTATGCATTTACCAGAATAATGGAAAATATATAATGAACAGACATAAAACAAAAGCAGTCCATTGAAGCTGTGTTTACATCATAAGAATGATACATGTTCCATGAGACAATATAAGCAAAGGTCTTAGGTCACTGATTAAGATCTATGTCTTATTTCCAAAACCTATTAAAATCAGTATGGTAACTGATAATGAATTTTCAACTAAAAGTGACATTGGGGGAAGCAGACGGAGTTTGTCTGCTGTAATGGGGAAGTAGAAACCAGCAGAATGAAAGCTCAGCACTGCAGGGTCCAGGAAGCATGCCCAGCAATCTGTAGGTCTGAGGCTTAATGCTTTGTCACCTGGAATGCCCGGGTTTGATCACTTTCCAGCCAGCAGGAGAGGGGTCAAGTACAACAGGAAGTAAAGCCAGCCCCAATATGAGGTTATTATGTAGGGGGCATTGCCAATTTTCTGATGGGGAGGGCTGAAGCTACTAAGAGCTACAATGAATTTAATGTTCAAATGACCTAAACTTGGATATGGGCAGACATCTTGCTATGAGTATGCAGTTCCCACCTTGCACCTATAGAAGAATTCTAACTGCTAAACATCCGTTCCACTCGAGATCTACGCCTGACTTACGTGTGGAGTTGAATGCAGACAAGTGTCGCCTCCTCTGATCATATTCAGCTGATGAGCAAGACTAGATCACAGCTTGTGGTGCGCTGTGCAGCAGCAAATGAATCTATGAAGGACACACATTCACCGCAGAGGCATTATTGAATATATTGATCACTGCTCAAAGATAGCGAGATATATTGTATTCAGGCTTTTCCAAAGATGAAATATTCTCAAGCCAACCTACAGAGGAAGAGGGATTGCCCAAAATCTCACACATAGTAATTTCCCATTTATCAATAATTATTGAGCACCTACTCTGTGTTCAGCATTATGATTTTTAAAATTATGTTCTCATTTAGTAGGAAGAGAAATTGTACATGCAAGAGAGTCAGCATTTCCTGAGATTGAATTCTGGCTCTAATATCAACCAGACACATGAACTAAAGAAATGCATACGACTTTTCTATGCTTCCTTTATTATTGGTAAAGATAGACATAATGATATCACCTGTCTCATGGAGGTAGCATGAGAGTTACATGAAATCATTTGTCTAACGTGCTTAGGTGGATTTCCTCTGTTGAACAGGATGGTGATGATATTGCTCTGCAAGATAAAGATGTCGAGATCTTCCTGTTTACGTTTAGATGACTGCAGATGGTATGTTGAATGACATCCATATAGCCATTTAGTTAATTAGAGACAGGGTTAAAATTCTAGGCACCAATTGATGCTCTTCCCCTAAATTTTTTTGGTGGGGTATGGGGTGAGTGTGAAATTCTAAAAACAAATACTATGTGCTATTATTCTCCCCTGTTATTAAATATATTCCTTCTTTCCCCATCACAACCCTGCTACCATTCCACTTTCTATCTCTCCACTGTCCTTAACTCTTCAACAAGTTGCGTATACTTTGTCTACAATTTCCCCCAAGCCCCTCCCCTCCCCCTTCTTTCTATTTAAGTTGATAAGAAAGTTTTTTCACAGTTATTTTTAAAGTAATTTCATTTTTTAAATCACGTGATTACAGGACTGTAAGGTTTATCGGGGCGCGAAACAGAACCAAAGCTCCAATTGGCAAAGTTTTAGAAGCAGGCTTTATTGAGAAGCTTGTGGGCAGGTTCAGTAACTCAGGGTATTGAGCTATTGAAGCCGCACTGTGGAGTTCTGGCTGCGTTTTTATACCCCCTGCTGGCAGACACAACTGGAGAGGACGTGTGTGCACAGGGGGTCTCACACAGGAAGCAATCATCAAACTTATCTATAGGTCAGGGACAGATGGAGTACACATATCTTCAAAGAACATCCTGGCTCCGGGGATGTTTGGTTCTCAGAACTTGTGGTTTTCAGCGAGGGGAGGGGAGGCCAGCGAGGGGTGAGTTCTGAGATGTCAAACTCAAAATGGAGTCCCTTGTGCCAAGACCAGGCAAGGACCAGAGCGTGTTTGTTCTGTTGTGCATAAGGTTGCTGTGTCAGAGCCAGACTGAAGAAGCTAACCAGACCACTGGTAAATCAGATTTCTGGGTTGGGGAACCTCAATCTTTCAGCTGAGTTCTTGGAAGACCCCCCTCCTCTGACCAATTAGGTGGCTCCTCTGAGACACAATGTACAGTGTAGACGCATGTGCCTCCACACCCACAAGTCCAGTCCACACCCGGCCTTCTCCACACCACCCGTCTCCGATGCCACGGGTGCTTGAGAACCACAAGCTCACTCTCTGCCAGCACACCTCATTTGTACTGACCCCACCCCCACCCCATGGAGGGCCTCCCAAGAAGCTTCTTGAACTCAGGAGGGGGAATTTGGCTGACCCAGAGCTGAGTGGAATATAGAAGAGGCTTTAAGACAGCCCCCACTTCCCTGTGAGGGAACACACAGGTCTGGGGGAAAGAGTTGAAGGTGAGGCATAGAGAGCCTTCCCAAGAGAAACCAGTAGACCTTCTTTGCAAAACTAGGACTTGGTTGTGCTTCCAAAAGCCCTGAGACTCCACCTGTTTGCGCCTACCACGTGGCGGGCTTGCCAAACGCGGCAGAGGCACTCTATGCCGATTTACTTTCATGCGTCCCTCTTTGGCCGCTGGCAGGGGAGAATTCTGAAATAGGTTGTTCTGAAAGGAGAAAACTAAATTCTATCGATTACTTCACTCACCTGTGAAGCTGGCAGGAGCCCACCCCCCACCCCCAACTCAGAGTCTCCACGAACTGCATCTGCCGCTGTGAGGTGTAAATGCACTGGGGAAACCACTGTCCCCGGCCCCTGTAGAATTCCAGCAGGTCTCTTTGTCTTGATCCAAGAGGCCTTTCTGCCCCAGCTACCAGATGCTGCAATTCCACACTGACCGCCTCTTTCTCTTTCTTTGCATAAGCCAAAGAGTGGTTCATCACAGCTCCACAAAGTCCCATAGAACCCTTAGGTGGGTTTAACCCGGCCTTTACTATCGTTGCCATAGGCGGCTATTGTCCCCGAAGCTATACGTGGCACAGCCTTCGGCACGCCTCGGTGCCTTTAGGTTTGCTGTGATTGGTGGGTGTTTATGAGTTGATTTTGACCCATATTGACATCAGGAAACAGAGTAGAAATAGCCCATGGGAGCTGGAAGGCTGTCTTCCTTCTGGGAGCATATCATCGTGTAGTTTCTCCCATGAAGCCACGGAAAAGGCTCCAACCTTTCCCAGAATATTCCAGCCCTTTTGTTCTCAGCTGAACCATTTTCACCAGGGCTCCTGTACCTTCAGGTAAACCCAGGAATTCAGATGAGAACCATCTCTTCTGCTGCTGCCCTTCTTCCAAAGACCACCTTTAATGCTCCCTTGCAGTCCCAAACCCACCAGGGCAGTTCTACACTCTCTTGTAGAATGAACACGTGTTGGAATGGCAATTGAGTGTGAGTGAATATTGAAAAATAGGAAGAGGTTTGGAGGATGTCTAGTGAGTGAATGTCAGGCCATTCACAGTGAACCCAGGAAACAAATGCCCATTTTATCTTCAATAATTCATCAAAGTAGCTTAAAAAATTACTACCTTTGGTTGCCATGTTGCTGAATCCATTAGCTGATAGGAAGTCTTCAACAGAAATTCTAGCCAGTCCTTTATGTATATGACCAGTTTTTGAAATGATCCTTTTAAAATAACTTTTCTTGAACAACACCCTTTCTTACAACTGGTTATACTTCTCTGAACTCAACAACTCCTTAGCAGTGATTGAAGATCTCATCTCTCAGATCTCTAAATGCTAGATGGTCCAGGATTCAGTCTGAAAATTGGCTTCTTTGTTCACTCACTCTACAAATAATATAATCCTATCATATGCAAATCTCTAGATGGTAGAAGGTCCAGGAGTCAGTCTGAAAATTGGCCTCTTTGTTGATTCTATAAGTGATATAATCCTATCATGTGCCTTTAGGTACTACCCTTTGTCTTTCTCTTACAAAGATACACTTGACTGCATTTAGGGACCATGTGGGGAAACCCAAGAAAATGCCCTCCCCTCAAGATCCTGGAAACCCTAGTGGCATTAGTGGACTGCTAACCACAGGTCAGTAGTTTGAAACCACTAATCCACTCTGCAGGAGAAAGATAAGGTTCTCGCCTCCCATAAAGCTTTAGTCTCAGAAACCCATAGGGGCAGTTCTACTCTGTCCTATAGCGTCAGTATGAATCAGATTTTACTTCATGGAACTGACCTGGATTTTGCGCAATCACATATTTTAAAATATAAGACAATGTGTATGATAGTTCCTAGGAGTTAAAAACAAAACAATAACCCAAAATGGCTGGTGGGTTTGAACCTGGGACTTTGTTGTTAGCTGCCCAACACTAGTCCAGCTTTGCCCCAGGGCTTGCTCCATGGATCAGAGAATGAATGTATCTTCTGAGCAGCACCAGGAAAGTGATTATTTACTCATCCCATTCCTATATCTCAAATAACTCTCATGATGTCAATGGACCTCTGCCCTTAGTCTCCAAAGGCTTTTCTTTCTCTCCCCCTCCTCCAAATCCTTGGTCTTAGAGTTAACTCAAAGACACAAGATCTTTAACGTCCACTGTCTATCCCTTTTCCAGACTTCTATTTCTCTCTCTTCAACTACAACCATGCATACTCCGTGATCATCCTTGACGAACTCATGTGTGCTTTCCATGTTAGGGCTCTTTGCTCATATTGTCATCTCAGTCTCAATATCCTTCTCCACAATATCCCAGCATTGACTCTCTCATCTCCTTAAAGTATCTATTGAAAGACCACTTTATAAGGAGTGATTTTCTAAGAGACCCTTTGTAACATAGCTCCAAACTTCCCACTTAAGACACACACAGAAACAATCTCCAATTTTCTATGTATATACATATAACTAACTGCCCACAACACAACATTCACTCAAACTTAATCTTTGTGTCTAATATTTAAAAACAACCACTCAATAACTTTGGGTTTGTTTGCGGGACGCGGGGGTTGTCCTTATCGTGAATCACAATTTATTTTTTGGTTGGGGTTAAGTTTATTTTTTTAACTTAAATTGTAACAGTTTTATTGGCATACAATTCATATATCATACAATTGAATGTATGAAACATATTAAAGAGTTGAGTCTTTTGTCACTTCACTCGCTTGTGAACCTTGCAAGTGGCCCAAAAGCAAATGATAAGGTACTGATTTTAACCTAACTCCATCTGCATTGGTCCGCTTTCCGAGGCACTACAGCTGTTAGAAAGCCGAATGAATCATATTTGACATATTGCCTGTAATATACTATATCTTTAGGAGCCCTGGTGAGGTGGTAGACTGAGCTCTGATCTGCTAACTGCAAGGCTTGGATCCACTGGTACTCCCTGGGAGAAAGATGGGGCAGCGTGGCTTCATCAAGATAGTCAGTCCCGGCAATGCTAAGGAGCAGTTGTACTCTGTCCTGCAGCATTGCTGAGTCAGAATCCACTCGATGTCACTGGATTTTGTTTTTCTTTGTGTATGCTAATTTTTAAATGCTTATGTGTTTCTTATCTCCATACGAGACCAGCAGCTCAACATCCATGAGAATTTGATTTGTTGTTTTCTTCACTGCTACATATCTCTAGCATTGTGAGCTGAGAATGTTCCTCATACATATCTAGCCCCACGTATAACATTTGAATAATGTTAACGGATCACTCGCTTCTAACCCCTGAACAATAATTGTATAATGCAAACACTGAAAAGGAAAAGAGAGATGGGAGAGAAAGGATAGAAGAAGAGGGGGCAAGGGAGCTAGGAGGAATAAAAAGAGGCAGGAAGGCAGCAACTCTTTCATAGCTTGCTGTGTTTTCCCTTCTCTTACTACCTTCTGTGTCCCTTCCCCTTTCCTGGAGTGGGAATAGAGATCTTAGGAAAAACAGAGAGTAAAAACACAAACAATGAACTAACTATCGTGACACTTAGAACGTATCAGCAAAACAAGTATTGATTGACTTCATGCACATCTCACTCTGAAGAATTTGGAATTCTTAAAGGACACGTTAGTAATATTAACTGGAGGGACCTGAACACTGTTTCCTTTGGCTAGTGCCTATGACGTAGGAGGGCCAGGAAAGGCAGTAGCATAAAGGGGAAACCTAGAGAGTAACAACTCGTCCAGAGAGTGAAAATTAGCTCTAAAATGAGTGTCTGGGAGCTAATCATGAATGAACTCCAGTGTGATAGGAATAGTAAACAGGTATTTTACAGCATCATCTAGGTGAAATCTAATTCTGTCTCTATGGCTATCCTAATTATTTTCTAGACAATGAAAGTTCCTTAATGAAGAAGAGGCATGTACAAGTGGTTCATGATGAAGGCACAAAGGCACTTCTCCTCCTGCACAGTGCAAGAAGGACTAACCATTGGTATTTGAAGTCTGAGTCTAATTGAATAAAAGCCTGCAAGACCAGAGAGAGATTCTGTTTCTGGCACTCCTTCTTGTCTCCAGAGGGTGCAGAATATTAACCTTAGGAAAACATCTTGGATCCTTGGGTATCTACGGTATAATCAGGAACTCAAGCTCCAAGAATTCTAGAATTCCTTTCGAATGCTAAGGTTGGAATGCTGAAAGAGAAAGATGCCCGATGCTTGGTTTTTCAGCCCGTCTTAATATTCAACTTAGAGGGAAGAAGATAAATGGTCAGCGTGAGCTCAGATGAATCCATACACGTCTACTTACCAACTGGAGCTTTGAAATGACTCCCCAGTAAATGTTAGTTAAGCATTACTAAGTAGCTGCCTCCAATCTCTTTCCTCTGACACTCCCAGTGCCACGAATCACCTGCCTTCTGCTTATTATTCAAGTCCCTCCTTCCCGGCTATCAAAGCAATTCATAGACCCGGTAGCCAGAGGAAAGGCGTCTCCGCCTTTCCACTCCTGTTAATTTCCTCTGATAATTGACTTCTGAAGACAGCATGGGAGACAGAACTTTAAAAAAAAAAAAAAACTCAGTTGACTTTCTAATGATTCCGCACTGCAGAGGGTCCCATTAGGTTTGGAACATACTTGACATCCCTATCAAGCAACCTGATCTGAGACTCGTAGTTAAACTTGAGACAGGCTCAGGTGCACCTGCTTTCTTCCCAGGGAGGAAAATTTGACACCGAGCCGATGAGATATATGGAAGAGCTGATGTGCATGTGTGTGGGGATGGAGGCGGCACAGGCACAAATCCTCCCTCTCGCCCCACGGAAACGGGGCTGTCTCCTGAAATTATCTGATGAAGGGGAAATCGGTGACATTTAATGTTCATAAATAATGTAAGCATCCCGTTTCGGCGGGCAGCATTGTCCCCGGTTGTCAGAATCATTTCAGTTATCACCGATCTAATCTCAGGACTTTGTTCCCATTGTCTCTTTTTAAAAAGAGAATGGTGAAATGAAAGCGATTCCAACCAGCGAGGCTTTTGTTGGGAAAATCCGGCGGGAGATATAAAAGACATGGTTTTGAAAAAGCTGTACTCTCTGGAGGCCCCGGCTTATTAATGGAATGGTAATGAGTCCACTGGTGCCGGGGCTGAGCGATTGCATGTAAGAAAGGGAATATTTGTCCCTTTTGTAAAGAATGAAAGGGGACATCAATGCATAATAACAGTTATCACTTGTTTGGAGACATTGCATGATGATATCGCAAACAGAATACAGGTGGCAGAAAAACGTCTTGTTTTGTTTCTTAAAGCATCCTGGGATTAAAATGACAAACATACACAAATGCCTCCAGTAGCAAGTGATATTAGCACCAAATAGAATAAGCATAGCATTATCTTCATTTCTCTGGTGCACGTGTCTTAGTTGTCTAGGTGTGCTATACACAAATCCTGTGAGAGAGTGACTTTAAGAAACAGAAATTTAAAAAAAATCATTTTATTGAGGGCTCGTACAACTTTCATCACAGTCCATACATCCATCCATTGTCTCCAGTACATTTCTACCTATCGACTCACAATTTAGGAGGCTAGAAGTCTGCATTCAAACTGTTGGCTCCGGGGGAAGTCTGTCTCTTGCTGAGGAAGGAAAAAGGTCCTATCCAGCGTCAGCTTCCAGGTTCCTTGAAGATTTCCATGTGGATCAGCATCTGTCTTATCCTATCTCTGCTCTACCTGCTTGCTTTCTCTCTTTTATATCTCAAAAGAAGTTGACTCAAGACATGTTACACTATTCCCATCTCATTAACATTGTAAAGCAACACATCTCCAATTGGAAATATTCCTTGAAAAATAGAGTTGGGATTTGCAACACATAATGTGGGTGGATTCAATTCAATCCATAACATTCCACCCTTTGTTGCTGTCGTCAGATGCCGGCTAATCAGCTCAAACTCTTGGCAGCCTGATGGTCAACAGAACAAAACACCAAAAACACTGCCAGGTTTTGCATCTTCCTTGCAGTTGGGCTCGAGCCTATTGCCATAGCGCCTGTGTGAACTCATCTAGTTGCGGGTCTCTCTCGTTTTCACTGACTGTTTACAAAGCCTGGTGTTCTTCTCCAGCACCAGTCTCTCACACACTAAGTGCGAAGTCTTGCTATTTCCCCTCCTAATGGAGAAGTTACCTGCAAGATAGATTTGTTTGTTCTTCTGGCAGTCCATGGTACTTTCAATATTCTACTCCAAAAGCAAAATTGAGATACATCGATATTTTCTCATTTTCTATATTTATTGGATAGCTTTTTTATGTGTAAGAGGAGATTGAAAATGCCATTATTTCGGTTAGTTGGATTTTCTTAGTTCTCGAAGCAACATCTCTGTTCTTTAATGCTTCAAGGAGGTCTTGTGAAACAGATTTTTCCAATGCAAAATGATCTTTTGATATCCCAAGTGCTGCTTCTATGGGTGTTGATTGTGGATCCAAGTAAAATGAAATTTTTGACAGCTTCAATTTTGTGTCCATTTATCATGATGTTGCCTATAGGCCCAGTGGGTTCGAGAACCAGGATTTTGTTTCTCTTTATGGTGAGTTATAATTCAAATGAAAGGCTTTATTTCTTGACCTTCATCAAGATGTGCTTAGTTCCTCATCACTTTTAGTAAACACGACTCATCCTCTTAATATTACAGGTTGTTAATGACCTTTTCTTCAAAATGGATGCCTGCTGAGTTCTTTGTCATATGGTACAGACTAGAAAGTATCATGAAGGGATACAACCCTTATGAAACTATTTCCCATTTTGAACCATTCAATATATATGTGTTCTGTTGAATGACTGCCTCCTTTTCTATGTACAGGCTCCGTGTGAGCTCAATTATGTTTTCTAGAATTCCCACTCACTGCAAGGTTATCAATAATTATGTTATAAAATCGAGACAATTGAATGCCTTTGCATTATTAATAAAACACAACTAGACATTTTCCTCGTATTCTGTGCTTTCAGCCAAGATCCATATGACAGCAGCAATAATATCCCTCTTTACAAGTCTTCTCTTTAAGCCAGCCTGAATTTCTGTAGCTCCTTGTTAGTGTGCTGCTGCAGTCATTCTTAGTTATCTTCATCAAAAATATATCTTTAAAAAACCTAAAAAAATCTTCATATGATATTAATGTTATTATTGGGTAATTTGAGTATTTTTCGGAATCCTGTTTCCTTTTGAATAGGCACAAATAGGTATCTCATCAGTCAGTTGGACAGGTTGCTGTCTTGCAAATTTCTTGGACTAGAGGAGTGGGTATTTACAGCCCTGAATTTGTTTAATAAAATATTTCACTTGATAGTCTATCAATTCTTGGAGCCTTGTTTTTCATCAGTGCATTCAGTGCAGCTTGGACTTCTTCCTTCATTGACATTGATAATGTGCTACTTTTTGAAATAATCAAATGTAGACCAGTTCTTATTGATATAGTTACTGCGTATTCTTTCCAATTTCTTGTAATGCTTCCTGCTGCATTCAACATTTTGCCCATAGAAACCTTCACTTTTCCAACTAGAGGCTTGAATTTTCACTTCAATCCTTTCAGCTTGAAAAATGCTTATTGGTTCTCCCTTATTGGTTTTCTAATTCCAGGTCTTTTAATATTTCATTTTAATGCTTTAATTTGTCTTCTCTAGCTGCCTTTTGAAATTTTCTATTTAGCTTTTTAACTTCAACGTTTTTTCTATCCCCTTTCCAAGACTCCGTCCTTACTACCATGTAGTCGATGTTGACTCATAGAGGGCAGGGTAGAACTGCTCCTGTGAGTTTCTGAAACTGTAATTGTTTACAAAAGTAGAAAGCCCTTCTTTCTCCCACATAGTGACAGGTGTCTCAAACTGCCAGCTTTTCAGATCACAGTCCACCACACAATCATGACACCACCAGGGCGCGTCATTCCTTCGAGTTTCTTTAAATGCAAGCGCAGATTTCAGAGTTGCTTCTGACACACATTTTGGTTTTTTCATTCTTTCCTTTCTTTTTAATAACCTTTGCTTTCTGTGCTCCTGATACTCTTGGTACCGTCCCACAATTCACTGGTCTTTGTTCATTATTGGTCTATGCGCTAAATCTCTTGTAGGCATCTTCTCACTCACTCACTCACTCACTGCCACAGAGCCTATTCTGACGCACAGCAACCTTCTGATACTGTAAATCGCTACAGGAGTAAACTCATCTTTCTCCCCTAGGACTCTTAGTAAGCATTAAAGAATGACTTCAAGCACTGGACTGCTAACTCCAAGGTTGATGGCTCAAACTCATCAACCACTCCATGAAGAAAGTGAATTAATTGGTTTCTGGAAAGATTTGTCAACTCTGAAGCCTGATAAAAGGTCACTTAGTGTCAGAATCGCCATGTTGGCAGTGGACTTGGTTTTGGTTTGACATCATAGTATTAGTAGATGGATGGAGCAGTAATGAAAGCAGTTACCTGCTAACAAAATCGTGAGTACCTTGGGTCTACCAGCTGCTCCTCAGGAAATGCACGTCTTAGTCTGCTTCAGTCAAGATCAACAGCCTTGAGAACCCTTGGGGGGCAGTTCTAATGTGTCTTATTGGGTCACTATTAATTGGAATAAACTTGCAGGAAGTGTGTTTAAGTTTGATTTTGTTATATCATGTGATATCAGTGGGAAAATATAGCTAATTTCTAAAATGCCATAAACTCTGCACTCTCCCAAAGCACTGAAGACGTCCTGGAGAACATTTCATTGTACAGACGAGGGAAATTAAATTTCCTCTTGGTTCTTAGAAAGCATTCAAGAGTCTGGTATTGAGATACACCATTTTTCACTGTTCTTGGAAGCGCCCTTGGGAGCAGAAGAGACCACGAAGTCCTCCGTGTCTGTCGCTCTTCTAGCTCACCGTGCACAGTTCCTTATTTGGCAGATGCAGTCACTAGGCTTATCTATGATCTGCCATGGGGAGAAAGGTTGTATGGCTAGAAAAAATATATTTCAAATTTACGGAACCAAATTATATCAGATCATATCACATGATCTCCTAATCCTGGGTTACATGTTTTGTGAGGTGTTAATACACCACTACATACATATTCTTATTAGTTTTAGGTTCCATTGAGTCAGTTGTGACTCACAGCAATCCCTCCTGAGTAAGAGAATAAAACGGTGCCTATTCTTACATGATCACGTGTTACAATGTTTAAGCTCACCATTGCAGCCACGGTGTCAATTCAGCATGTTGACTGCCTTTCTCATTTTCATTGGCCCTCTACCAAACATGATGTAATTCCAGAGGGACTGACCCTTACCACATGTGTCCAAAATAAGTAAGATAAGGTTTTTCCCTTTGTAAAAAGTGAATGGGACATAGAGGGGAACTCTGATATCCTCCAGTTTCACAAGGAAGAATGGAAATGACACTCCATGCCAACATCACCAAAGACAGGTTCCTTTGAGGTGGAGATCAGATATACCCCACCCTACCATTTCTGACCCCAATTTACCCATTCATAGCACCTTTTACTTTTCAACTGGGTTAGTCTCCTTACCAATACGCAGGGGGGCTGGAAGAGATTATGCCAAGTCATCATGGAAGACAAATCAGAAACTGCTTGCTGTACTATTCTCAATCAATACCTCAAAAAGAGCTCAATACCTCAAATTGGCATGCACAGAATATTAACTTAAAAATGTAGATGGATAGTGATTCATAGAAAAACAAATATTGTGTCCCTGGAACCTGGATCTAGAATCCCTGCGAGTTGGTTTGAGGTATAGGTATCTTTCAAAAGCCCTGTGAACTTTGATGTTCACAGACAGAAAGTTCTGTCCACTTGTGAGTCAGAAATGTTGATCACTCACACATGCCCTCCTAAAGCAATAATAAAAATTTATACACTCATCAATCCTTCCAATGGACGGTTATTTCTTTAAGGCATATGACTTATTCAGCAATTGTTTACAAGACTTTATTTGCAGAGAATGGATTCTAATTTTTACCCACAGGAGGTAAAAAAATGAGCCCCCAAAATGGCTATTCAAAGGTGTTATTATTCCCAAATTATAGATAGGGAACTGAGACTCAAGTATGGTAGTTGAGTCACACAGCTAAAATATACAGCAGCCTAGACTTTCAAAATGTTGCTCATTCAATGCTAGTTTTCTTGTTGTGATATTGGTACCTTGGTCATGGAAAATGCTAGCATTTTGGAAAGCTGGGTAAAGGGTGTAAGACTTGATTTGGTGATATCTAAAACAGATTGAAATTGAACTACCACATGACTGAGCAATCCCTGTACTGGGTATTTATCCAGAAGAGGCAAGACACGAACCACAGCCAGACATCTATGGTCCGATGTCCATCGCAGCACAGTTCACAATCGCAATGGTTGTTTTGGAAACAACCCAAATTTCCTTCCATGGATGGATCAATTAATAAACTGGGTGGGGGAGAGAGGGGGAATCAATTATAAGGATCAACTTATAACCAGTTCCCAGGGGGAAAATAATGAAAAAGTGGGTGAGGGGTGACAGAGCACAATGTAAGATATAAAAATAATAAGTTATAACTTATCAAAGGTTCGTGAGGGAGGGCGGGCAGTGGAGAAAGGGGAAGAAATGGGGAGTTGATATCAGGGGCTCAAGTGGGAAAGAATACTTTGAAAATGATGATGGCGGCATATGTGCAAATGTGATTGACACACTGGATGAATATTTGGATTGTGATAAGAGATGTAAGAGCCCCAATAAAAGTAAGGGAAATAACTGTGGTACATATATACAATGGGGTACTACACATCCATAAAAAGCAGTGATGAATGCATGAAGCACATCACTGCATGGGAAGAACTGGAGGAAATTATGCTAATCGAAGTAAGCCAAGCACAAAAGGACAAGTACAACATGAGTCCACTCAGGTAAGCTTAAACATTCAAAAGGGGCATAAGGGAAAAAGCTAATCTATGCATACATTCCTGGGGTGAGGTCCAGGCACTATGGCAGGGGCCAGAGCCAATCTAGGGATATATAAGGCAGCCAACTGAAAAGGAGTGAAGAAACAAAAAAGACATGGGTAGCAGGGGTACAGGGCACTAACCCACCCCGGGAGGGTTTTGTTTATATCTCCACAGGAGAGAGGTAGGGATCAGATTTCAACCTGGTGTACCAAGACGTGATTGCAACATATTGGCGTAAAGCAGCAAACTAACAGAGAAATCTGCAGAACTTGCCACAATCCCAACTATGTAGACAAACTACACGCCCCCCTCCCCCTCCCTCCCCCCCCCCCTCCCCGGCCCAGGAATGCACTTCAGAGGACAGCACTGAAGCTACAGCTCAGGGAGAGGGGCATTTGTGATCAGGAGCAAATGAAGAGGGAAGGAGAGAGAGTGGAGCACATCCTGGGGCCCATCAAGTCCCCAAAATGATATTCCTGCTCAGAGCAGCCAAGGCACAGAGAGGACCATTGGGCCGGCCCCACCATGAGAAACAATGTCCTTCCCTGACCTATAGTGTTACTGGGGACAACACTGGAGACACATTTGGGAATTGTGCCTGATCTTATCCCACCACAACAGGGTGAAACACTAAGGGCATGCAACAGAGCAGCGATGGAAGCAAAATAATATAGCCCCCCTGAGTAATACCAAAAACAGATTTGGGGGCCAGGGTGTGGCACCCAATCAGACTCGACTAAAAAATGCTCATAAAGTTCAACAGACTGACCTGGAACAATTTATAGGCTTTTCTCTTTTTGCTGTTGATTTGTTTTCTTTTGTTATGTTTTCCTTTGTCTTATTTTGTGCTTATTATTGTCTCTTATCTAGATAAGATAGGCAGGATAAACAATCCGGAGGAGAAATCAATGGGACCGATGATTTGGGAGGTCACAGGAGAGAGGGAGGTGGGGAAAAGGAAGGGAGGTACCAATAAAACCAAGGAACAGGGAACAACAAGTGATCTAAAATCTATGGTGAGGAGGGCATAGGATGCCTGGTAGGGATTGATCAAGGGCCATGTAGCTTTGAGGAATTACTGAAACCCAAATGAAGGCTGAACATAATAGTGGGACAAGAGGCAAGTAAAAGGAAATAGAGGAAAGAACTCAGAGGTAAAGGGCATTTATAGAGGTATAAATATAAATATAAATATGTTTTTATATGATAGGGAAATAGAACTATGTACATATATTAATTTGTTAAGTATTAAGGCAACAAACAGTTATTGGGACTCCACTCAAGTACTCCCTCAAGGCAAAAACACTTTGTTCTAATAACCTGGCACTCTGTGATGCTCACGTTCCCTGACATTATCGCTGAAGACAAAGCAGGTACATAAGAAAATGTGGTGAAGAAAGCTGATGGTGCCCGGCTATCAAAAGATATAGCATCTGGGATCTTAAAGGCTTGAAGACAAACAAGTGGCCATCTAGCTGAGAAGCAACAAAACCCACAAGGAAGAAGCACACCAGCATGTGTGATCATGAGGTGGTTGATGGGATCAGATATCAGGCATCAAAGACCCAAAACAGAAATTCACATTGATGTGAGTGGGGTGGGGGGGAATAAAGACCCAGAGCCCATTTGTAGACAATTGGACATCCCCTTACAGAAAGGTCACAAGGAAGAGGCAAACCAGTCAGGATGAAGTATAGCATGGACAAAACACTCAATTTTCCCATAGTTCTTTAAAGCTTCCTCACCACCCACCCACCCCCTACCCCCGTCATGACCCCAATTGTACCTTACAAATCCAGCTAGATCAGAGAATGTACACTGGTAAAGCTAAGAGCTCCGCAACACAGGGAATCCAGGACAGATAAACCCCGCAGGACCAATAATGAGAATAGTGATACCAGGAGGGTAGATAGGGGGAATCTATCACAATGATTGATATATGACCTCCTCCCACAGGGACAGACAATAGAAAAGTGGGTGAAGGGAGACAGCGGTTGGTGTAGGACATGAAAAATATATATAAGTTATCAAGAAATCATTAGGGAGGGTGGGGGGGTGAGCTGATACCAAGGGCTCAAGTAAAAAGAAAATATTTTGAATATGATGATGGTACCATATGTACGCATGTGCTTGACATAATAGATGTATGTATGGATTGTGATTAGGGCTGTAAGAGCCCCCATTAAAATGATCTAAAAGAAAGAAAAAGAAACTATTTTACAAGTCTGTAATTACATCGGAGCGAACTGCTAAAAACAAAAGCAAAACATTCACAAAAATAAACATAAAAATGGTTCTTTCTGTCGTTCTCTACCAATTGCAATTGAAGGACAGGAGGATGATTTGGGGAGAGCTGGCATCTAAGTGGTTGCCCATTGGGCTGCTGATCAAAGGTCTGAATTTCAAAACTACCAGTTTCCCCTGGGGAGACAGTTAGGACTCTCCACTCCCCTGAAGCGTTACTGTCTCAGAAACTCAAAGGGGTAGCTCTACTCTGACCTATAGATCCGCATCCGTGTTGTAGCAGTGAGTGTGGTTTTTATTGGTTCAGGTTGATTTTGAACACCCAGAGATGATGGATCTATGGCGCTTTCTAGATCATTGCCACACACACACACTCCTCTTGACATCCTTGCCTAGCTATTTAGTTACTAGACTAAGCCCTACTCCCTCTCTCTCCAGAATATCCTCCTCATTGTTATAATGGGGCAAACTCTGACTCAGACAGAATTAAGCATTTGCCTCTGGGATATGGCTAACTTATCCTTTGCACTGCGCCCCTCACCCCACTCACTGCCACATGGAACGAGTGGGGGTTTTACTGCGTATTAGCTATGTGCTAGATTTTTTCTGGGATTCCTGGTGTCATAATGGTTGCACACTGGGCTGCTAGCAACCAGGTGTGCAGCTCAAGACCACCAGCCATCCCGCAGAAGAACGTTGGGGCGTTCTACACTGCACAGAGTGACGGTCTTGGAAACTCATATGGGCACTTCCACCCTGTCCTATTGAGTTGCTATGAGTCGACTTGATGGCAGTGAAGTTCACTCTGGAGAAAAAAAATGAGACTTTTTGCTCCCATAAAGATTTACAGCCTCCGAAACACAAAGGAATGGAATCGACTCCAGGCCGGTGGCTTAGGAGTGAGGGTTTGCATGTATTTTTAATTCTCCACATTACTCAGTCAGGTAAGAATCATTTTAATCTCTAGTTTACAGATGGACTAACACTCATAGGAGTGAAGTGGAGATTTTAACCCTAGATTATCTCATAAGGACTCAGCATTTTAACCACATTCTCATTAATGTATTTATTTTTCATCAGACCTTCGATATTTCTAGTTCTGCTATTGATGAGTGCCTTACTGGTGTCATGTAGCGCACAATTCCATGGTTACATTCCCTTTAGAAGGAGATAATCAATTCTGTCACTTCCATTGTCCTTCGACTGAAAGCCAATTTTCCAAATTGATACATTTGTGTGCATCGCTCCCATAAGCACATACAATGCATATATATATTACAGACGTAAATATCCTGGAAACATAATTGTTTTGTTATTTTTTCCCCTTTACAGATCTATTTTCCCCCTCTCAGCTCAGAGGGTAACCTTAAATGAGTGACATTTTCAAGTGCTTTATATTCTAGACCTGAGGATCAGATGTTGCCATTTTCAGAGACAATTGGAGCTCCACTCACAAAAGGCCAAGTCTCTTATCAAAGAAGGAGTCATTGTAAAGTAAGCTGTTCAGAGCCATCTGCCCGATTCTGTGCAGGCGTGATAGGAGCAGCCTTCTTCAGGTGTCTGTTTGGGAGGAGGGCTGCTTCCTTGATGGGCTGGATGTAGAAACCATTTCTACTCAGTTTCGTTACTGAGAAATGCTGTGTACTGGGCACTGTGCTGGGAACAACGCTCTCATTGTTCTTTAAGACATTTGCCATTTGGTGTCGGAGCTTACATTCTACCAAAGGTTTAAAATTCCAATACCTCCTCTTTGCTTTCTACCTGCACACGGTTCTTAGATCATTCTTGTGCCTTTTCTCTTGGGTCACTTCTACTTGCTCCGGCTTCATGAGGGCACCAGTTGTAGCTGTTCAGCTCCATGGACACACCTCAATGGAAGCACAAAATTCTGCACCGTTTGTTGATTCTACTCCATGCCCGTGGGATGAGGTTAATGTCAAGTCCTCAATGCATGTGTGTGTGCATGCATGCACACATGTACAAATGCAGTCAGTTCTCACATTGTAAATATAACAGGAATATTGGATTGTTCTTTGCCCCAGAAAGACTTTATTTTTTTATCCATAATTTTGGTTTCTAGACTCTAAAGATGTTTTAGAGATATTTTAGCAACACAGAAAAAGAACAGATACTGAGTCTTTTTACTGTGGTCCAATTTTCCTTGACAATTTTATGTCCTTTTTTTATGCCCTATGTATGTTAACATCAACTATTTCAATAGGTAGGCAGCTCATCGAGAAGTAGATGACTACATTCCATACTGGTTTACAGACTACAGAACGCAAGAGTGATTTCAGTGGCATACTTAGTGGTCATCTTCCTGGTGTACTAAAAACAGAACAAACAAACAAACAAACAAACAAAAAACCAATCACACTCACAGCCATCTAGTCGATGCTGACTCAAGGCCACCCTGTAGGCCAAGGTAGAACTACCCCTGTGGTTTCCAAGTCTAGAACTCATTAAAGGAATGAAAGTCACATGTTTCTGCAGCAGAGAGGCTGGCGGTTTCACACTGCTGACCTTGGAGTTAGCATGCCACTATGCCATTAGTGCTCCTGGCCCACAGTCTTCCTGCAATTAGCCCAGTGGCAACACTTGAGCCCTAGGGGACTTGTCACCCTCAGAGACTCACCTCCTGAGATGTATTTGCTTCATTGGATGGAAAGCATGGATCGTGTGGTACTAGCAATAAGGAAGTAATGTTAGTGGAGGGAAGTATGGACTACTTTCAGAGACCCTCATATTCCTTCGATACAATCAAAATATATAAATGCACAATTATTACAAATGACCTTTTATTTAAATATCGTATTTGTCATTGAGTTGCCAACCTGTAGGTGTTTATGAATGTATACTCTTAACAAATAAGAACTTGTTACATATATATCATATGACTTTATTTCCTTCCCTTCATTTCTTCTTTTTCTTGATAACAAATATTTCAAAATGTTACTGTAAATTACAAATAGTCTAGAAAGTGAAGGATTCCCTAAGCAGAGTAAACAGTTAAGACATTTAATTAAGAGTCAAAATGTTTCCAGTTCAAGTCTTTCAAGAGACATCCCAGTACAAAGGCTTGGTTATCTCCTTCCAAAACATCAGTGATTGTCATCCCTGGTGCAGAAGCCTGACAAATGAAGGAGTTTCCATGTGTTCTAATCTCCAACTTTTCAGACTTCTTTCAGCTACCAGGCCTTTTGCCTGAGTTGCCTATAGGTTAGTTCAAGTCCCACTTTTTCTCTCAGCACCTGAGTACAGGAGTCCTTTGCACCATCCTAGTCTAACCTATACCATCGAGCTCTGAGCTACCCCATAGGGTTTCCAAAACTGTGAATCTTGAAGAAGTAGGCTACCATATTGTTTGCTTAAAGAGGCCATTGTTCTGGAACCACCCACCTTTTGTTAAGTAACCGAGGGTTTGAACCATTGAGCCACCGATGCTTCTTTTGCACCCCCTGAGCCTTGGCAGTATAGTAGTTACATGTTTGGCTGCTAGCTGCAAGGTCATCAGTTCGAAACCACCAAGACAAGAGTTTCTAACCTTGTTAAGAGTTAGCCTCAGAAACCCGCAGGAATGGTCCTGCCTTTCCTACAGAGTTGGTATTAGTCAGATTCAACTCAATGGCAGTAAGTTTGGATTTTACTTTTGTTTTTGAGGGCCTCATAAGCTCCTGATTTATGTATAAGGTAGTCCTCCCTGCCTGGTTTATTTTCTCATGTCTACTTCTACTTACAAAACAAAATTGTTACTTGAATGTATTTCTTGCTAGTTAACACTCAGTTACAACTCCTGATGCCTACATACATGTACACATGCATAGGTGTCCCCATGCACACAGCTCCATTCACTCTCTCTTACCACCTATAGTCTGACGAACTTCTGAGTCACTATTTCAAACCCAGTGGAAGTCCCCTATGTTTTCAGCACTAGTTCATTCTCTATGATTTTATATTCACTGCCATCAAGTCCATTTTGACTAAGAGTGAGCCTGTGTAAGGTTTCTCTGTCATCCAAATCTTTCTAGGAGCAGAGAGCACGATCTTTCTCATGTGATTACCGAGTCATGTACACCTTGAAATCATAGCTATAGGGAAATCCAACCCAGAATTGAATATTTATGTAGATGATTTTGAAATGCATTTATAAAGAGAAACCAGCACATGCAGTTGGGGAATGGAGTGAAGCTATATTGAAGCCTAGACTTCATCCGGTAGGTGACAGGAGCCATTGAAGCATTTTAAGCAGGAAGAGGATAAACTCGAATTGGACTTCAGAATACAATGGAGTGGGATGAGGACGTGGGAGGTATTGTCAGTGAGAGAGGCTAGAGCTTTGGACCACTCCTTGTCCTCTGGGGATTATTCTTCGTTGATAAGGGAGGCAGGCTTTACCCACACACATAAACGTTCAAAGCTTTGAGCAGCTTTCAGCAGCATATGAACTCCATTATGGAGTATAGAAGACTGGAGGTGGGCTGGCAGCTGGCATGTGAGTGGAGAGGGATGGCGGTCCTGCTTCATTTAACAGGGACTTCGTGGTCATTAAAGGGTAGGTGTGGCTGGAGCACATCTGCAAAGCTAATTGAACACTTGGAGGACTTCACGGAGAAGGTTTAAGCAGCACTCACTCCCGCTTCAAAGTTGCTGCCTGCTAAATGAACACTGGTTCATCTGCTCCTCTCCAGAGAGGCCCAGGTCTGGCTCATGAAAATTAAGCAGGCTACTCTAGGAAATAACTGCAAATTAATAAACAAATCCTGATGCTATGCAGATTGGGATGCTTATTCCAGACACTCGAGAAAATGCAAGAATTGGAAGGGGCTGGTAATTTTGAAAGAACTGTTGCAGATGCTTGATTTAATGATATTCTTTTAGCTTCAAAGAAGAACAACTTCAGGGGCCCATTTCCCTTTCAAGAGAAGGATTAAATAATCTTAAAGTAGTCTGATGTGCAGTTTATGTTTGCATTTTTTATCTAATCAGCCAAACAAATATAATTAATTCAGACAGTTATCTCTCTGGTTTGGGTGCCTGGTAGGAGCTGTATCATTACAAATGCAAATATGTTCCTAAAATAATGAGAATGTCATTAGCACCCCTGATTCATTTACGTGGCCACAGAGAAAGCTGGAATACCATTTATTAGGGAAGTGGCTTTTGTAAACTCTGTGACAAACAGTAACTACCTTGCCAGGGCAGGACATAAGTCTAGCTAGTGTTCCTGTATTGTTAATGGGCCATGCAATCAAAAGGATACTAGACTGGGAGCTTTCTCTCTGGACTGAGAATTCTTCATTTCCTTTTATATGTCCTCGGGACAGGTTCCTTAATATCTTGGAAGCTTAGTTCCTCAGCAGATAATAATTTAAAATATTCCAATGTCAATGGGTCTGATCCTCTATACTCTAAAGGGTTTCCAAGAATGTGAGACTTTATGAGAGAAACAGACATCTCTTTCTCCTGCAGAGCGGCTGGTGATGCCAACCATCGAGTCCCTTCCTACCGACAGCTAAACCAGAACTTCATTCACTGACCGTGATCAGCCCATTGCCTAACCCGCAGTGCCACCAGGGCTCTTTCAGAAGATGATAGACTTGCATTCAACCTGCCCTCTCCATCTCAAAGGTTGTTATAAGGATCAAATAAAATCAAGTAAAGCATGGATGGCAATATTGACATCTAACATATATATATAAGATAAAAACATATATGTAAAATTTATGTACATATAATTATTTAATAATAAATGCTCACATTAATTGAGAGATTGTGTGTGTATATTCATGTTTTACCTGTGATTTATTACAATGATCTGCTCTCAGCATTCACAGTTAAATTTTTTTACTGATCTCAATGCAAATATTAGTGAGGACTTTCTACGTCTATAGAGTCCTGGTGGCACTGTGGGTTAGTTTTTGGACTGCTCATCACAAGGTTGGGAGTTCAAACGCACCAGCCTGACCACAGCAGAAAGATGAGTCCACTCCCAAGAGTCGCAAAAACCCTACAAAGCATCGATACGAATTGGAATGGGCTGTTTGTTTTGTTCTATATCTATAGATAGTTAGCTGTATTTCTATAATCTGCTGGTAATTGGTCTCTCGTAAGCCCTCTTCTGGGTGATTCCATGATGCTCCCTTATTACTCGGGCACATGAACTTGGATTTACCCTAGGAAACATCACCTTTGCTTACAAGCACAGTCAGGTCTACCTAATACTGTCAGGATTTTCCCATGGTCATGCCCAGTTCTGCCAAGAGAATTCCGACTCATAGCAACCTTATGGGACAGAGTACAACTGGCCCATAGTGTGTAATCTGTGTGGGAGCAAACCTCCAAGGAGCGGCTGATGGGTCTGCATACCTGTCTTTTCCACTATTAACGGAGCACGTAACCACTGAACCATAACGGCCCCCTCCCATGGAACTAAAAATAACATCTCCTCTGCTTTAAAGTCAAATGGAAACAACCATCACCACTTCCCCAGTTCTAGACATTCAGCAAACTGTGATCTGCTCTTGCGTTAGGCTGGGTTGTCTACAGAAACAAGTCAATGACCCTCATGTTCGTAGAAGTAAGAATTTCATATCACGAAGCAACTGCACATCAGGAAGGCACGTCATTGAGTTCAACTCAAGTCCGTAAGTCCAGTGATAGCTGGGGCCCTCACGCAGCTGCAGGCCAACCATGCCAAGAGGTAACGCTGGAAGCAGAGATCACAGGCTATTGGGAACAGAGTGGCTTGGGTCCAAAGTCAGTGGAAAGACGGTAGGACTTTGTAGCTGTGAGGGTCAAGTGGCCCACATGGGGCTGCCACTGTAGGCCCTGAAGTCAAAGGGTAAGATAAAGGAAAGCCTTCCCAGTTTCTCTCTTATAAAAAGGTCACACCTCCCAGGGAGTGTCATCGGGCCATGGCCTAATTGACAGGTTGAACTCAACCCTTTCACAAGCGCAAGCTGACATAAAATCTAACTACTGCAGACCTCAGCAACAACTCACTACCTTCCACTCAATTCTGACATGTGGGGACCATATAGGACAGAGTAGAACTGCCCGGCTGGGTTTCTAAGATTTAACCTTTAGCATAGTAGCTTTCTCCTCTAGCTGAAATTGTTATATATATATATATATTTCCTGATAATCAGCAGGCTAGAGTTTATATTGATTCTAATAAATCTTCAAAAACATTTTATCAGTCCCAATCTCTAGAAATTGTACAGTATAAAATATTTAAATAAACAATGTATAGACCCTAAAGATGGGAGGTTTTAACTTAACCATTGTTATAGCAGAAGAAAAGACCTGGAAATCTACTACCAATGCGTTTGCATCTAAAATAACCCTAAGATACAATTCTTCTCTGCAGCACATGGGAATTCCATGAATCAGAACCAATTTGATCTGGCAACTAATGACACTGCTTGTTATAAATAGGAAATATTGAAGGCTTAGTAGTAACACGAGTGCCTTACTCAATTACCTATTAAGCTTGTATCCATTGGTGTTAGTTTGGGTAGACTAGAGAAACAAATCCATACAAGCTCCAATGTATATGAAAGTTTTATATAAGGGCAATTGTACATTAAAAAAGCAGTTCAGTCCAAGTTCAGTTCAGTCCAAGCCCAGTTCAGTCAACCCAGTTCAGTCCAAGCCCATAAGTCTGACATTAGCCATATGTCTGATACCAATCTATAAAATCCTCTTCAGACTCACAAAACACATGCAATGATGCCAAATGCAAGACAACCACAGACCAGTGGGTACAAAGTCTTTGAATCCAGTGGTGTGGTAAGCATCTCATTGCTGTCAGGGGTCTCCATGCGGTTTTCCAGTTCCTGGAGCATGGGGTCTATTAGCATAGTGCCATGTATCTTGTCTTCAAGGATGTCTGGCAGGAAGTGAGCAGAGAGAGAGCCTGTTCTCCCTCTCCAAGGAGGAAATCCAGGAATTTCCAGATTTCTCAGAAGGCCACACCCACACAAAGGCCTCGTTGGCTGATCTGATTGACAAACTAGATCCCACCCCTTCACTGTTAATCCTCTCGAGTCCCAAATTGACACCACATTATGTAAGTACCACGCCATTCAATCCCACAAGCCACTCAAGGGAGAAAGAAGCTCCAGTAAAGATTTACAGTCTCAGAAAGCCACAGGGGCAGTTCTCCTCTGTCCTGTTAGGTTTCCATGAATCAGAATCAACTTGACGGCAGTTGGTATACAGAGAAACTCTTTTAACATGAGTGGAGCTATGTTCAGGTGTCTGAAAAGATAAACATTAGACTCTAGAATTTATGAACTCTAAGTGAAATTCATAATCCCTCGTGATACAATAAGTTAAATGTTTGAATCTAATCAAAATGTTGGTGTTTTGAACACACCAGCTGCTCCATAGAAGAAAGATGAGGCAGTTGAAAGGGCCAGAAAAATTGTGCTATGGAAGTTTGTTTGGTTTTTCCTTCCCTGTCATAAAAGCATGTCATGCTTATTCTTCAAGGACAGCAAGGACTGTCTATGAGAATTTCTTTTGGCATCCTTACCCCATCTACCCAACAACCTTGATCTTGCCCCTTCAGACTTACTTTTGTTCCCCAAAATGGAACCTGATTTGAGTCACCCCTTGAGAAGATCCCAAAACTGTGACTTTGATGTGGCATAAATCAAAGTGATCAAGCTTCTTCAGCGAAGAGTGAGAGAGCTGACCCTCCTATAGGCAAATTCTTTCATATATTTCAGTGCTTTTTGAAAGAATATGTAGAATTGGGATTTAACAAAAATCATTTTATTAGAAGCTCATAAAACTCATCACAATCCATACATACATCACTTGTGTAAAGCGCATTTGTACATTCATTTCCCTCATCATTATCAAAACATTTGCTCTCCACTTAAGCCCCTGGCATCAGCTCCTCATTTTTGCCCTCATTCCCTGCTTCCCCTCCCTCATGAAACCTTGATAATTTATAAATTATTATTTTGTCATATCTTGCCCTGTCCAGCATCTCTTTTCACCCACTTTTCTGTTGTCCATCCCCCAGGGAGGGGGTTATATGTAGATCCTTGTAATGGGTTCCCCCTTTCCACCCCACCCTCCCTACACCCTCCAGGTATTGCCACTCTCACCACTGCTCCTAAAGGGATCATCCACCCTAGATTCCCTGTGTTTCCAGTTCCTATCTGTTCCAGTGTATATCCTCTGGTCTAGTCAGATTTGTAAGGTAGAATTTGGATCATGATAGTGAAGGAGGGCGGGGGAAAGGAAACATGTAGGAACTAGATGAAAGTTGTATGTTTCATCACTGTTACACTACACCCTGGCTGGCTCATCTCCTCTCCATGACCCTTCCTTAAGGGATGTCCAATTGCCTACAGATGGGCTTTGGGTCTCCACTCTGCAGTCCCTGTCATTCACAATGATATGATTTTTTGTTCTGATGTTGTCTGATACCTGATCCCTTTGACACCTCATGGTCACACAGGCTGGTGTGCTTCCTCCATGTGGGTTTTGTTGCTTTCGAGCTAGATGGCCATTTGTTTAAGTTTAAGACCCCAGATACTATATCTTTTGTTAGCTGGGCACCATCAGCTTTCTTCACCACATTTGCTTATGCATCCATTTGTGTTCAGCAATTGTATCTGGGAGGTGGGCACACAATGATATGATTTTTTGTTCTTTGATGCCTGGTAACTGATCCCCTCGGCACCTTGGGACCATGCAGGTGGAAATAGATCTATGTGCATATATGTATAGGTTTAGTATTAAGGTAGCAGATAGACATTGGGCCTCCATTCAAATATTCCCTCAATGCAAGAACACTTTGTTCTAATAAGCCAGCATTCCATGATGCTCACTATCCCGACACAATCACTGAAGAAGACAAAAGGGGTGCATAAGCAAATGTGGTGAAGAAAACTGATGGTGCCCAGCTATCAAAAGATGTATCATCTGGGGTCTTAAAAGCCTGAAGGTAAACAAGCAGCAATCTAGCTCAGAAGCAACAAAGCCCACATGAAAGAAGAATTGGGATATTTTAATGTATTAAATATCTGTGTAATATATATATATATGCACATATATACATACATATACATACATATGCATATCTCGGTAGTCCTATCAGCTCAGCAGTTAAACCTTTGGAAAACCCCCTGTACTATAGAATTGCAAGACATTAGAATAGATTCAACAACCAGAGTTCAGATTTTAAGTGAAATTCAAAATTTAGGATCAGTGTGCTATTTTTAAAATATAAAGCACGATAGTACTGAGGAATATATTATTTTCTTATATTTCAATTGAAGCACAAAAATGCTTCAGGGCAATTATTTTAATGTGAAACAACTATTTTTTCATATATGAAATAGGATATTGAGGAAAAGATCAATACATTGTTAAATCAAAAAGTATTGGTACAAAGTCATAGAGACCTTCATTAAACAAAAAGTATCAAAATGAGAAGCTATTGTTTCTATGCTTCATACAAGTCTATATACTTCTAAATGCAGTGTTTCCATCTATCAAACCTTCTCCGGTGGGGAAACAGGATACGTTTTGAACCTCAAGTTGCAAAGTGGAGGGATCAGCCCCACTAGCCACTCAGAGTCGTACAGCCTCAGGAAGCGTATGCAGGGTCACAATAAGTCAGAATCAAGCTGATGATAGTACATTTCGTTTTGCTGGGTTTGGTCAACTTTTCCCTGATGGTCATTGCTCTTCAATTTGCATCAAAGTCACAGTTTTGGCATCCTGAAGGAGCTTGAATCATGTTCCTTTGAAGTTTGCTGTGACTTTCAGGAACATAAAATAAGTTTGAAGGGGCAAGGGCAAGGCTGTAGGTGTGGATGATGTGACAGTTACATTTCTTTTCAACTTGGCTGGGCCAGGATTCTCAGGGATTTGGCAGCTGAGACTTCTTCCATGGTGTGATCTCACATAATATAATCAATTCCATGATGTACTCCCCGGTGCATCCAAGGAGTTACTCAGGTCATAGATATTGCCTCAGGGATATTTAATACCTAAGGAGACTCTGTGGAGAGTTTCACTCCTTCTTGTTGGTTATGGAGCCAATCTCTTGAGCCCACAGCCAGATAATCCTGGAAGCTGTCAATGGCCTACTATATTGCCTGTTGAAGGAAACTAAGAGCCACCAGAGGCTGCTGACCTTGATTCTTTCAACTCTACTACCAACAGGCCTACTACCAACAGGCCTGATCTACTGACATCCACCCTCCTTTGGTTTTCCTGCTTTCTGGTTCATCAGCCTGGATTAGCCTCTAGCATAACATCTGATGCAGACACTGAATCAGACTGTATTTACTTCCTTGTGCTATGTATGATCCATAAGGTTGACATTTCAAAACAATCAGACACTCCTCAGGATAAAGACAGAGCTTTCTACTCCAGTAAACATTTACAGTCTCAGAAACACAAGGGAGCAGGTCTACCCTGTGCTATTGGATCACTATGAATCGGCACTGACTCAATGGAAGTGAGACAACTGTCATTTGAATCCATTTTTCTTGATATATCTTTACAACTATCAGTGGTTTTGCTTCCCTGGATAACTGGTCCTATCACAGATAGGGTAAGAATTCTCAAAGAAATTCTCATAGGACAGGCATTGTTACCCTTAAAGAATGAGTAGGTGTATTGTTAAGATGGGATGGGAATAGGGGAGTAAATCACAACTTTTCTGGCCTTTTCCTCACCCATGCAGTTTTCCATTTTCTTAAAAGTCTTTATAGTGAGCCATGAGATTGTCCTGTATTATTCAAGAAAATCTTATCAAGATTACCACTTTTCATTCACTATTACTTTCAGAGCTGGTATCTCTGCTTTTAATTTAACTTGCCCAACAGATTATCTTGAAAAGCACTGTTTTGATTGAAATGTTTGTGGGTGTTGAGGGGGCAAAGGGAGGTCCTTAACAAAACTAACATACATGTATAATGGAGGGAGCTTGTGTGTAGCCATTCACTGATGTGAGATATGTTTAAACAATATTTCTTTGAAAAACAAACAAGCCCATGCATGTTTGAACTGCAACCTTAGAAGCATTATATGTTGACTTACCTTCATATAGCCTCTGGCAATAAAACCAACTATGATTTAATTATAGTGGTCAGGTCAGGAAAATTTACTGAGACACTGTAGCTCTTAATGAATCACACTTTCATATCAGGCACTACAAATTGAATTCACATTCTTTGTGTTCCCTGCTCTGAAATTTTGGTGAATTTATTTTGATTATTTTCTCTATATGAAATTAAAATCAAAATAAGTATTATTATATACCATTAACCAGTTGCTCTTGAGTTAATGGTGATCTATTTCAGATTCTCAGTGCTCTCCATAGGCTTATCAAGGAGGTAGATCACCAGGCTTTTATGTAGGACATTTTTAGACGGGCTTAAACTAACAACCATTCAACTAGTAGATTATTGCTTAACCATTTTCTCCACCCAAGGAGTTTGAAAATATCTAGGGATGGTTCGATCCTGGGTTTTGGCACCAAAAAAAAAAAAAAAAAGAAAAGAAAATATCCAGGGATTTCTAAATATTTAAGGTGAAAATGCCATCAGAGAACGTACAGACCATCGTCAGCACAATTCAATGCTAATAATGATTGGATTATAACCATAATGAACATGCTGTCATTAAACTATAACTTTTTAAGGAGTAAAGTATAAACATGCAAATTCTTAAAAAACACATTTAGGATATCTTTCTAAAATATGATTACAATAGACACTGTACCCTTGAGCAAACTTTTATAACTACTTCTGTAATTTTTTGAAGAAATATCTGATATTCAAATGGATAAAATATTATTTATAGATACACATGCACACATATTAGAGATTCCTGCTGACACAGTGGCTAAGCACTTGGTTGCTAACAGAATGGTTAAAGTTTTGATCCACAAACTACTCTTTTGGAGAGAGATTTGGCAATCTGTTTCTGTACAGATTTACTGGACTCTTTTTGTCTGACAGAACCTGGTGGAATCCCTGAGACTGTGATCTTGTTCTCTGGGGATGGAACTGGACTCACTTCTGTCACTCAATGTTCAGCTAAGCAAAAGACAGATCTATAAGGGCAATAACCACATCACTGATATATATACACCTTAGGATATCTAATACTTTGGATCAAAGCACAGCATTTTTTAAGGACAAAGTTCAAAAGCATGAGAAAAGGTAGAGGGGTGGGACTAGGGAGCACAAAGCTGAAGCAGAGTCAGTAATGCCATGCTGATGAGATTACCATGGATGAGAAGCAGAATGTGTAGGAACCATGGGAGGTAAAAAGGATGATTGGCTTTTAAATATTTAAACCTATTTAAAATAGAGAGTTAATTTTCTTTTACAGCCTTACTAACTCTATAGGACAATTCTACTCTTCCATTCTTTGCATTGAGTTCTGAAACTTTGGTCAATTTACTTTGATATTCTTTCTATAAATTAAATTAAAATCAAAATGATAATAATTATAGTGTTTCTATGAGTCAAAATTAACTCTACAGTAAAGGTTTTTCTTTTTTTAAATGCATATTTAAAATTTAGTATTTCCATTTTTGAGTGTAAGTTTATTTTATTTGTTTTAAATCACCTTGTCATCTATTTTAATATGCATCCCAGGTGTTTATAGATTTCTTCTGAATCTGTTGACATTAACAATGAGGTCAAATTTAGATAACCTTTGTGGAGATGAAAGTGAGACACAATAATAAGGTATTTGAAACTTGCTGGCAAAACAATCTCCTTGGGGGAAAAAAAAACAGATAATGCTGTGGCTTATTTCTGTCTGATTTATTCCACACCAGGCAACCCAATCCAAAAAGAAGTATGCTCCGGGTGGCAGTATCAGCTAAGGATTTGATGAGAATTAGTAAGAAACAGGGAAACCAGTAAGAAATAAAATACTCAAAAACTATTTAGATGACTTATTAATAGGTGATGGGCCACATGATACCAGTATAACCATGATGATGGTTAAGAACAAATTAGGGAACCAACTAGTGAGGTAGATTAGAAATGATGTGTTTTGCTTGTTTGCTGTGCTCTATTATACCTGTGGTTTTGAACATGATGAGGACTTTGGGTTGAGCGACTGGGTGAACGGTGGTTCCATTTAACACCAGAAATACAAGGAAATGCATGCCTTGGGGAAAGATTGAAAATAAATCCCTGATGAGATTAATTTTAAATTCCTATACTTTATATTATTTTAAAAGTTCCTCTGAGAAACAGCTGCCTTCTCAAAGTCAAGTCAACCATAGAGGCGTGGATGGAGCAAAGCCTGCAGGAGCAAAGCAGGTGGGAGCAAACCCTTTAGGACCTTCATTTGCTGCTGAGTCAGGACTCAAAGTGAGAAGAAAGAGATGCATACCCATTAATAATTGGAGCTTGGAATTTACAGAATCAAAATCTAGGATAATCAGAAGTCTTTACAAATAAAGCAGAACACACAAATATTGATAATCTAGGCTTTAGGATGGTAAAATGGGTTGGTAGTGGACCTTTTAAATCAGAAAATTGAATGGTCTACTCTGGTAGGAAGGACACAATCAAGAGGAATAGCATTGCATTCATCAAGAAAAGGGTTATTTTAAGAACTATTTTGAAATATAATGTCCATCTGCAGTCAGAACCAACTGGATAGTACCTACCAATAACAATAATATTTGCATACAAGGAAATGCAGACAACACAACTATTATTCACATTTATGCACCAAACACTACAGCTAATTATGGGGAATTGAGGCATTCTACCAATATCCTCAGTTTGAAATTAATCAAACATGCAATCAAGATGTATCAGCAATTATTAGCAATTGGAATGCTAAAGTTGGAAACAAAGAGGAAGGAACAGTAATTGGTTGGAAAATACGGTCCTGGTGATAGAAACAAAGCTGGAGGTTGGATGATACAATTTTATAACACCAAAGATTTTTTTCATAACAAATATCTTTTTTTCAAAATTCAAAAAGTAACTATATATATGGATTCTCCAAATAGAATGCACAGAAATGAAACTGACTACATCTCTGGAAAAAGACAATGGAGAAGCTCATTATTATCAGCTAAAGTTAGACCAGAGGCTGGCTGTAAAACGGACCATCAGTTGCTCATATGTAAGTTAAGGTGATAACTGAAGAAAATGGAAACAAGTCCATAAGAGTCAAATGTGACCTTGAATCAAACCATCTGCCTTTCAAGAGCAAATGTGATGCATTTAACACTAATGATGGAAGGCCTGGTAAACAGTGGGATGACAACAAGGACACCATACATGAAGGAAACAAAAGGTAATGAAAAAGACAGAAAGAAAAAGTTATCAGGGTGGATGTCAGAGGCGACTCTGAAATATAAGTATAGTGTAGCTAAAAGAAATGGGAGAAATGATGAACTCAAAGAGCTGAACAGAAAGTTTCAAATGGCATCTTGAGAGGACAAAGTAAAAAGTTATAATGAAATGTACAAAGATGGAGAGTTGGAAAATCATAAAGAAAGAATAATCTCAGTATATCGTAAACTGGAAAAGTCTAAAGAAAAGTCAAGTCTCAAGTTGAAATATTGAAAGATTTGGAGGGGATAAATTATTGAATGATGCAGGAGGCATCAAAAGAAGATGGATACACAGAGTCACTGTACAGAAAGAAATGGTCTTTGTTCAACTATTTTAAGAGGTAGCATATAAGCAAGAACAATAGTACTTCATTTCAAACATAGGGAACAAAAGAAAAGAAAAAGAAGAAAAACAAAGAACCAATAGTAATGAAGGAAGAAGTTCAAGCTGCACAAAATGTCTCATCCAAAAACAGAGCTCCAACAGTTGATAAAACACCAATCAAAAGGTTTCAACGAGGTGATGAAGCACTGGGACCATTCACTCTTCTCTGCCAAGAAATTTGAAACATAGGTATTTGGCAAATTGATGGAAGAGGTCCATATTTGTGTCCATCCCAAAGAAATGTGATCCAAAAGAAGGCTTAAATGATAGAATAACATCATTGATATCACTTACAAGCAAACTTTTGCTGAAGTTCATCCAACAATGTCTGTAGAAGCAGATTGATTGGGAGCTGCCAGAAATTCAGGTTGGATTCAGAAGAGGACAAGGAAGAAGGAATATCATTGGTAATGTCAGATGGATTTTGACTGAAAGTAAAGAATACAAAAAAATATGTGTTCTTGTGTTTCTTTGAATATGCCAAGACCTTGACTGTTGAGTCATAACAAATGGTGGATTGTCGAGAAGAATGGAAATTCTAGAACACTTCGTTGTTCTCATGAGGAACCTGTTGCAGGGTGCAAGAGGCCGTTGTGGAAACACCAAAGGGGGATATTGTTTGGTTTAAATCAGTAAAGGTGTGCATCAGGGTCGTATCCTTTCACCATACTTATTCAGGGTATATTCAGAGTAAATAATCAAAGAAGCTGGCTTATAAGAAAAATAATGTCGCATCAGGATCTTAGGGAGGCTTATTAACAACCTGAGATATGCAGATGACATAACCTTGCTTTCTGAGAGTGAGGAAAAGTTGAAGTCCTTGCTGATGAAAACCAGGAATTGCAGCCTTAAGTATGGATTGCAACTCAATGTCAAGGTCACCTAAATCCTCGCAATTGGACCAATAATTATATAAACATCAGGATGAAGGGAGAAAAGATTGAATTGGCAACGATTTTGTCTTGCTTGGATACACTATCAGTGCTCATGGAAGCAGCAGCCAAGAGATCAACTTTAAAGTGTTGAAAAGCAAGGATGTTATTTTTGGGACTAAGTTTCATCTGACACAAGCCATGGTATTTTCAATGCCTTCCTATACTTGTGGCAGTGGAACATTAACTAAGGAAAACTAAGACAAATTAATATATTGGGATTACTATGCTGAAGAATATTGAAAACACCATGGACTACCAAAAGAGCAAACATATTTGTCTTGGAAAGATAGTCAGAATTCTCCTAAAAGGGTAGGATGGGAGACTTTTTCTCGGGTACTTTGAACATAGTATCAGTTGAGACAAGTCCCTGGTAGAGACATCATGCTTGGCGAAGTAGAAAGGCAGAGAAAAAGAGGAAGACCTTTGGTGATTGGGACTTACACACGGCTGCAACAATGGCTCAAACATAAGAACAAGTGTAGAGAGGTGCAGGGCCTGGGAATGTCTTGTTCTGTTGTCCATAGTTCGAGTTGGAACTGACCCAAGGTACCGAACAACAATATCAACAAATAGGGTTGCTATGAGTCCCTGTTGTTTGGATGACACTGAGTTTTGAGGGTTTTGTTTTGTTTTTGACTTCTGTAAACCTTAGCTTTTGCAAACCTAGCATACAGGATTTAGCTCTAATAGATTCATAAGACAAGAATACAGGTTAAGGCAAACTTTTTGGCATATTCATACAAGACACTAAAACTTGGTGTGCCTCAGACACATAGGTGCCCAGTTGATGATAGGTTGGGCTGGAACAATTACTGGTAGATACAACTTAAAATATAGTATCCTGACAAAACAAACATCACTCATTTACACTTTGCAATGGCTTAGTTTTGCATGCCTTTTCTTAAACATATGCAGATAAATTTTATTAACCCAAAAAGCATTTTGGGGAAGTGCTTTTATATCAGCTATGCATATATTGTATTGGTGTATATTACCTTAGAATGCAGGAGATTTTAGAATGAATAAAAATTAGAGCAGGAAAGAAAAGGAAGTAGCTATGATGTACTGAGTATGAACTCTATGCCAGTGAGTCTTATATACCTAAGCTCATTATAGAGAACATTATCATCATTTTGCAATTAGAACAATGATGCTTTACCGAAGGTCACACAGTGACTATTATGAAAATGAGAATCGGAAAACAGGTCCAAGAATAAAACCCATGCCTTGCCAAATACATCCATAAACACGATAGTCTTGATGAATTCAAAGCAAAAGAGTCCTACACTTACACGGATATGTGAGATATCTTTACTAAAGCCTTTAAAGTTTGCTAGAATATGTGAAGGGTTAATTAGTGCAAAGTAAAAGTGTTAAGAAGTAAGCTTGATCCTATTACCATGTCAAGTGGGCTACATTTAAAGAAGTCTCCCTATCTCATTAGTACTCTACTATATGCATATATTTATTTGTGGGGAGCCTACAGGCAGATCTGGAAGAAATGCTGCTCAATTAGGCTTCATATTACCCAAATCACTGTTTCTGGGATGCCCTTCCTCATGAGCGTTTGGTATGTGCGTCTTCTTTTTCTTTCTGCTCTGCTTATTTGTTTGTTTTCGCTTGAGATTTTTGGCCAATGGAGTCTACTTGATATTTTGCTCATTCACAGCAAGGGAAATGAACTGTTTACTTCTCCCTTGCACACAGTCTAAAATTCACCACACACGATGACAAATTCGCATGAAGCATGCCTTCCCCTCTCTTATTCCCTCCCCATTACAACAGCACGGAAGGTATTTTTTTTTCTGAAACAACCTGATTGAGAGATTGAAATATTTGTGTGAAATGTTAAAGCTAGTTTTCAAACTGAAGTCCTGTGGTTTCGATATATCTGAGTGTTCCTGAGGAACCGAGACAGACATGCCACCTATTAACCCTTCAGACACCCGCATATTAATAGAAATTTATTCTGAGAACAATGACTTTTCAAACATGACAACAATGGGGAGTGTTCTGCCTGCCAGCAGCAATCTTTGATGAGAAAAGGGGACAATGAGGAATGAGAAACCATCTTTGGGTTCAGTCTCTCCACCAAATCCAAAGAAAAAGCCTCAACAATTGGTCTAACATTGTTTTAAACCACTGTTCAGTATGGCTCTAAAAAGCTTGGCAGTGGCCAACCATTTGTCTCTATTAACCAAAGATTTATCGCAAAACTAATAAAACCAAGTTTCATCCCAAAACAAATAAAACCTAGAATAGAAAAAGGAGAGGCCTAGGAACCAGAAAGAGAATTGGAATGTCTTCATAAACTACTAGCCCCAATACCATTTTACCACAAGAAACGGAGATTCCATCGATCATTTCTAAATTACTAAATATTTAATCAAGAACACAAAAATTGTATCACAATCAAAAGAAGGGAACACATAAAGCAGAATTTCAAATTCTTATTGGAAACTAAATTGATAGAATACATCAAGGATGGAGAAATCCCCGAATTGATTGCCTTAAAGAATACTTTGAATCCTTGATTAGAAAAGATACCATAAAGTCTTCTTTAAACTATAGAATGGGTTCACTTATTTACTAAATAATGTCTACCTTGAGGCTTGTAGATTTAAAAAATAATTATCTATATGAGACAAAATAGATAATAATAAATAAAACAGATGAGAATTTCAGTAGCAGAGAGTCTAAATTAATGGGTATGTGTGTGAAATAATATATACAGAAATATGGCCATTGGTGAAACAAAGAAATAAAAAGAATCAAACATTAGACTAAGACAGATCACTCCAGTAAATTTAAACTAACTGGGAAAATTGACATGAATAAGCAGAGCATGTACAATATAAAGCATTTCCTAGGAATTTACATTATAATCAATAGTTTCTACAGCCCAATTTTAAAAATGAAAATCTAATTGAACATTCAAATATAAGGAGAGATATTCAACGTTCATGCATGCTTAAAATGATTAAAATCTTTTAACTAAAACTAAATTTTAAAACATTTCCAATCTAGCTCACATATTGGGAGAATCTGGACACACATTGATTCTCAATATCTTTTAATTTTAGTTGTTTTGCTTAAAACAGTGATTTAATCTCTGAAAGTTCTATAGGCTAGAAGTCCAAAATCAATATTCAAGCAAGATCACATTCCCTTTAGACACTCTTGGTAAGAAATTGATCCTTGCCCCTCCTAACACGGGGTCACTTTGGAACCCCTTGTCTTGTAACTGCATCATTCCTGTCTCTATCTCCATCCTTACACAGCCTTCTCCTCTGTCTCACATTTGCTCTCCCTTTTATCATCCTCTCTCTCCTTCTCACTTTTCTTTGGTCTTCCATTCACCAATGTATTCACATTTGGGTATTAATTTCAGTCTCCACAAGGTAATGGCTGTCATCCAAGTTCCTGTCTTCATTTACTGTTTCCATTGGTCCGTCTTTCCTCTCTGCCTCAAGAGTGCTATCCATGAGCAAATATTGCCCTTTTTATCTCACACAGTTGACTGTTCTAAAGGGTGCATCTCTCCTTAGTGTGATTTTTCACTCTGTAGTCTTGTTTAGGCTTTGACTGAGAATTAAGCTAGATCCTGAATTGCATTAAAAGCTTGAAGGGGTGGAAGGGTCAGACACAGCTCTTTGAGGGCCCAAAAGTCTTCATCAGACCAGATAGCCTGATCTTTTAAAAATGATTTTGCTTTTTGTTTCATGTTTGTTCAGTCTCCTATCATGATTCCATTTAGAGCAATTATCAGTTGTACTTGGCAACCTTAAGTTCTTCTGGTCTCCAGGACATGGAGCCTGGAGTTCACTGGTCAATTAGACACTTGGGTTAATTGATTCCTTGTGTCTTTGATTGTATTCATTCTTCTTTGCTTTGGATGGGGACAGAGAAATAGCTGTACCTTAAGATAGTCAGTCATAAGCTTTTGAATGCCTACCCCCCAAAGGAAGGTGGAGAACAGGATCTTTGTGGGCTATGTTGTGCTGATTGCCTTGAGACTACTAACCTGAACCATTAGTCCCAATAACTCATTCCTTCAAGGTGTGGAATTATGGCTAGTAACTTTACATGTTACCCTCTGTATACTCTACTAAATTCAAATATAGTATACTCTACTATATTTCATAATGTTACCCTCTGTATACTGTACTCTATTCATGAGTATATTTATAACACATATACATGAGTGTTATAAATATACTCATTTCTGTGTGAAGCCAATTCAGCATCTTATCTTATCTTCGGTTCCAGTATAAACTTGTATAGGACCGTTATGACAATTACTTCAGGAATGGGTAACTGAGAGTCGGTTCCTGTGTTGCATTTATCTCTTGTGCTTCTCACAGCATCTTCGTTTGCCTTGACCATTTTGTGCTGAACTCCCCATTACTCTTTTTAATGCAAGTTAATACATGAATGCAGTTAATGACAAATGGCCCTTCATTCCCTCATTCTACCTTTAGGGAAGTACTGTAAGTTCTAGCCCCTGAACATCTGGTTGTAAGCCTGTTTTAGAGGGAGTTATCTGTTATGCTGATGACACTGTTAGTTTGAGATCCCCACCTTAAGAGAGAATGTGAATCACTCAAGTCACCAGCTTTTGTTTCTTTGGGGGTATTAACAGCGAAAGGCAAATCCACCTCTTCATCAAAGCCATCTTTGTGACTCTCTTTCCCATTAGAGTATACGCCAAAATTCAATGCTGATTCACTGGTAACAAACACCAATCAGAGGCCAGTTACCACTCAAAATGACTTGGCTCAGGACTCAGGTAATATCTTGGAATTAGTTCCTACTTGCTTTTTGGCCTGGCTAAGTGTGACAGTTACATAATCTCCTGTCAATTTATGAATGGGTGGAGTCTAGCCTGTCAATCAGTTCAAGGTGGTGACCTCAGTTGAAAGTACAGAAGACATAAATAGCTCACTGGAGGCAGGACACAGACCCTTCCTTTGAGATATTCCTGTTGACAAGCTACGTGGAGCTATGCTGATAGAGCCGGAGCCCTGGAGCTGGGGGAGCCACGTGGAGACCCACGTCAACGCTGAGATGCTTCCACATCCATTGGATCCACAAGATTGTCCACAACCACTGGCCTGTGATCTGGAGCATCATTGCATGGATGCATGAATCTAAAGAGGAATTTATGGCTAATATTGACATATGGGGTAATATTGGACATATGAACTTGATCTGGACTGGGCTGTGATGTTTGCTTAATGTACCCTTGCTCTTTGATATAAAGTTCTCTCTTACACACAGATGAGTGTCTCCTGGATTTGTTTCTCTGGTCTACCTGACTGACACACTAAGCAAGTTACATGACTGTCATTTTCAGGCATTTCAATCTCTTGTACTAGATCCTTCATCTAACTTGCCTCTGTCTCTCCTCTGGATTTGAGGACTTGATTGAGCCTTATTACCTGATCTGAATTCACCAGCTTACTCAGCTTTGTGGGTGACGATCCTCCAGGTGGATTTCTTCACTTTGTATTTGGAACTTACCAGCCAGCATAGTTATGTACACCAAATCTTTAATTGTTTGTTACTTCTGTGAAGTGTTGCAGTGAATTACAGAATCTTGGGGACTGAGGAGTCTCTACTAAGGGGTGAAACAGTGGTTGGCCTCAGAGATAAGAGATGGGAATCACATTTTGGAAAAGGTGAACATTTGGGCTCTCTTTAATTGAAGACACATTGGGACTAGTCTTGCTTTTATCATCCAAAAAGAAATGATTTTGCAACACATGTATAGCCTCCAGTTAGTAATCTCTCTCCTGCCTCTCTCCAGCCTAATAATGTTGAAATGAATTTTGTTTTTGTTTTTTATTTCTGATTGTAAATGTTCTTTTGGATTTTTAGATCAATGGCTTCATGTAAGGTTTGTTCTTTTTTGATCGATGAAATTCATTCAGCATCATGTCTTTTGGATTCATACAGCATTTATGGTGAAATATAGATTCACTGTAATTCTTTAACATTGTGTAGTATTTCCTTATGCATGCACTGTACTTCATCTATTCATTCACTGATGTGTATTTAACTTGTTTCCATCTTTTTGTTATTGTGAATGAACATGGATATGTATATGTTCTAGAATACACCTGTAGTTTGGGGATTGCTGGACCATATGATATTTTTTTATTTCCAAATTCTAAAGTTTTGAAGAGCTGGACCATAGTATTATCCACAGTGGTTGCACATTGTGCAGACCCACCAGCAGGGGATGAGGGTTCCAGTCTCTCCACACCATCACCGGTTTTGTTTTTGGACCTTTAACATCAATGCTGCTGTAAGATGATCCCTTTGGTTTGTATTTCTCTAATGGCTGATGGTGGCATAGTAGGCTATAGAGTGAGTTACTAACTGAAAAATTTTCTAGGATTTCTAAATCATAAACCCCCAGGGCAATTCTTTATGGTTGCAATGAGACAGAATTAAGTTGGTGACAGTTAGCTTACATTTCTGGAATGGTTGATCATGAGCATGCCTTCTCGTGTTTGCTGATTGCCACGGTGTTGCTTCATGGTCTAGTTATAAGAATTTAATTTAAAAACTTTTTTATGTTTCAGTGTAATTCATACTGAAGTCTTTGAATTTCATCAGTAAGTGTTTCAGGTAATCTTTGCTTTCAGCAAGAAAGATCTACTATCTGCATATTTCAGGTTTGTTAATGAGTTTTCTCCCAATTCTAGTGTTGTTCTCTTTCTCAAATATCCAGCTTCTCAGGTTATTTACTCAGTGAATACATTGAGTAAATATGGGATAATGATACAAGCTTGACACACACCTTGAAGGTTTTAAATGATGTAATATCACCTTGTGTTTCTTAACAGTAGGATTTTGGTCTCTATAAAGATTCCCTTGAGCAGCACAATTAAGTTCTTGGGTTTCAATTCTTTGTAATGTTGCCTTCAATAATTGGTTAGGATTCAGCTGAAGGTCATAACTTCAATAAGTATAATTTTTATTAACAGAGACTAACTTGATACAATCAAATGATATTATGTTATTTCTGTGCTGTTGTTGGGTATCACTGATCTTCTTTGAATGCATAGAGACCTCACCCTATATAAAATAGAAAGAAACATCTCTAATTCTCGTGCCATTCTCACATTGTTACTATGTTTGATCCTATTGTTGGAACTACAGTGTCAATCCATCTTATAAAGGGACTTCCTCTGTTTTATTGCCCTTCAACTTGAGTAAGAATGAGGCCCTTTTCCAAGGACTATTTTCTCCTGATAACATGTTCAAAGTACTTGAGACAAGATCCTGTCACCCTTGCTTCTTGATTTCTACCTGTACTTTTTCCATGACAGATTTGTTGGCTCTTTTGGCATTCCACACTGTACTTTCAATAAGCTTGACAACAGCTAAGTTCAAATGCTTAGAATTGTCTTCAGTTTTCCTTATTCCATGTCCAGCTCTCACATGCATATGAAACAATCACAAATTCCATGATTTGAATCACATACACCTTTGTCCTCAAACTAGCAGCCTTGCTTTCCAGTGCCTGGGGAGGTCTTGTGTAGCAGATTTATCTGATGCAATGCATTTTCTGATCTCTTGACTGCTGTTTCCATGAGCATTGATTGTGGATCCAAGCAAATCAAAATTCCTGACAACTTCAAACTTCTTTCCATGTATCATGATGTTTCCTATTGGTCCAGTTGTGAACATTTTGAATTTCTTTATATTGAGTTGGAATCCATAATGACTGCAATCTGTGATCTTCATAAGCAAGTACTTCAAGTCCTCCTCATTTTCAACAAGTTTTTCATTTGCATATTGCAGGTTTTTTAATAGGCCATCTTCCAATCCTGATGCCACAGTCTACTTCATATAAATACAACTTGTCGAATTATTTGCTCAACATCAAGATGAAATAAGTGTGATGAGAATATAAAACCCTGTTACACACTTTTCCTGATTTCAAACTATGCAGTATTCCTCTGTTCTGTTTGCACATAGCTTCTTGATCCAAGTACATATTACTTAAGAGCACAATGAAGTGTTCTGAAATTTTCGTTCTTCTCAAAGCTACAAAATTTGTTATGATCCAATAGTCTAATGCCTTTACATAGTAAACACACACACACACACACACACAATCGAACTTCTTTCAGGTGTTCTCTACTTTGAGTCAAGATGCATCTGACATCAACAATGATATGTCTGTTTGCATGTCTTCTTCCAAAGCTGGCTTGAACTTCTGGCAGTGCCCTGTTGATGTACTGATGCATTATTGTGGGATGATCATCAGCAAATTTTTACTTGCATATTATATCAATGATATTGTTCTATAATCTGAGCATCCCACTGAGTCATCTTTCTTTGGAATGGGGACATATAAGAACTCTACCAGTCAGTTGGTCAAGTATCTGTCTTCCAAATTACTTTCCATAGACAAGTAAGTTCTTCATCAACTTGTTAAAACATTTCGATTGCTATTTCATCAATTCCTGGAGCCTTGTTTCTGGTTCATGTTTTCAGTGCAGCTTGAACACCTTCCTTCAATACTATTGGTTCTTGTTCACATGATGGCCTTGAAATGTTTGAATGTCCTCTAGTTCTGTTGAATGTCCACTAGTCCTCTAGTGACTGTCTATTCTTTCCATCTTTTGATTGTTCTGGCATCATTCAATATATTGCCATAGAATTTTTCAAGATTGCAGCTTGAGGCTCGATTTTTTTCTTCAGTTTATTCATTTGAAGATATGATGAGCGTGTTTTACTTTTTGTTTTCTAACTCCATAGTTTTACACATTTCAATATAATATTTCACTGTGTCTACTTGAGCTGCCCTTTGGAACTATCTTTTCAGCAATTTGAATTCATCATTTCTTCCATTTTCCTTAGCTAGTCTATGATTTAGAGCAAGTTTCAGTCTCCTCGCATAAAAATTGTTCTTTTCTTTCTTTCCCATATTTTAATGACATTTTACTTTCTTTGTGTGTGATGTTCTTGATGTAAATTCATAGCTCAGTAGGTCTTCTGCCATTAATGTTAATTCATCATATCTGTTCTTGAGATGTTCTGGAAATTCAGGTGGGCTGTCCTCAAGGTCATATTTTGACTCAAGTGGGCTTATTTTAAATTTCTTGAACTGCAACCTGATCTTACATATGAGCAATTACTTGTTCCACACTCAGTCCCTGGCCATTGATATTGAACTTCTCCATTGTGTCTTCCCACAGATGCAGTGAAATAAAGTTCTGTGTATTCCTTCTGGAGAAGTTGATGTGCATATTCACTGTTTGTGTTGTTCATAAAAGATATTTGCAATGCAGAAGACCTGGGTCTTGCAAAGTTCTATCTTCTGATCTCCAGCATTGTTTCTATCACCAAGCCCATATTTTCCAACTATCATCCCTTCTTCAGTTTAATCACCAGTAATTATCGATGCATCTTGATCAATTTCAGACTGAAGACTTTGGTAGAATTCTTCCATTTCACCCTTACTAGCTCTTGTGGTTGGTGCATGAGCTAGTCTGGGTTGACTCGAGAAACAATCCATAGACACTCATATGTGTATAAGAAAAAGCTTTATATACAAGAGCAGTTGAATATTAAGAAAATATCCCAGCCCTGTCCAGATCAATTCCATAAGTCTGATATTTGCCCATATATCCAATACCAGTCTATAAAGTTCTCTTCAGACTCATGAAACGCATGCAATGATGCTGCATGCAGGACTATCAGTCCAGTGAGTGGGAAGTCATTGGACCCAGTTGCAGTGGAAGCATCTTGGCATTGGTACGGGTCTCCACATGGCTCCTCCAGCTCCCAAGGCTCTTACTACATCAGTGTATCTCTATCAGGCTAGTCACCTGTAATGTCTTCCAGGGAGCGTGTGTGTGCCCCACCTCCAGTGAGCTATTTATCTCCTTATCACCTCCAAATGAAGTCATCAAGCTGCAACCTGATTGACAGGCTAACCTCTACCCCTTTCACTCTTCCGTCTCAAATGGACAACAGATTCTGTAACTACCACAGTGCATCAACTTGAATAAAAGTTGTATTCATCGGATTTGCTTGTATGCAGATAGGTACTATCTTATCACAGAAAGCAGTGGACTTCAAGGTAGCACTTGAAATATCTTTATGACAGTGAATGCAGTGCCAATTCTCTAGATTGCATCATTCTCTGCATGTTAAATAAAATATTCTTCTAATTGAAAATGACCAATAAAAATCCATTTCACCTCACTAACGCCTAGATCTATCTTTTTGTGTTTCATTTATATTTTTCCCAACTTCCAATATTCCTAGATTCATACTTTGTATGTGCTGAGTTCCAATTGTTAATTAATGTTACAGCTTGGTCATCTCATTTTGACCCATGCTCCATCACTAAGTGAAGGTCTTGAAGGATTTATTCCTGCAAGCTTTATTACATTCAAATCATTATCATGAAATCTACTTTGAGAAGGTGTGTATTCCTGGGTCATATTTCGAGTGCCTTCCAAACTGTAAGTCTTATCTTCTGGAACTATCTCTGACAATGTTCTACTTTGGGTTGTTAGATTTTCAGTAAGTGACAATGTTTTGATGGTATCTATATGGTTTTCAGTGACTAATTCATTAGAAATGTACAGCTTATTCATTCTCAATCATCTGTTCTTAATCTGGAAGCTCTGCTTAAACCTGTTCAATATGGGTAACCGTACTGGTATTTGATATACCACTGGCAGCTTCCAGCATTACAGTAATACACAATCCACCACAGAATGACAAGCTGACAGACAAGTGGCGGCTTACCCTGCGTAGTCCTGTTATATATATATATATATATATATATATATATATATATATATACACACACACACATATATATGAAATTATATATACTTTATTTTGTCTTGTGTGATTTGCTCTTTTCTGTGTTAAATTGCTCTCTTTAAGAGTATTATTATCTTTTATTACTTAGGATTCCAAAGAACATTAATCAATTAATGCAATTTTAAACCTGTAATAACATGATCTATCAACCAAACTGTAATGCAAATTTCATAACCAGAATTATCTATTCAGCAAATAAAAGATCTGTAGGTTTAGAACCAAACAAATTATATTATTTATACAAGAAATCTGCAGTTGGGGAGAAAAGCTGTTGTGCTTATGTAATAGACAAATAATAAAATGTAGGAATGTTCTGCTTCAAAATAAATGAAAACATTACTATCTATAGTTATTGTTTAACAGGGACACAATCCAATCTCAAGACAATTTTTGAAACCTCAAGAAAATAATGCAATTGCCTGGAAAGCAATCAGCCATTTTTAATACTTTGATATTTAATAAAGATAGCTTTATCTCTGCATGCACAATTTGATAACCAATATTATATTCTAGATAAGTTTTTTAAAGCACTTGGAGCACGTGCTAAGATTTAATTCTAATATGTACTATTTTATCCTTCCTCAAATAGATGTACTGCAGAAGAAAAATTTCACTTATTCCCTTTATGTTAAGTCTCCTTAATGAGATATGCAGGTTCTGTCTAATATAAATGTGAAAAGAAAATAGTTTTTCAAATCAGATGGCTAAATAAAAATAATATTTCAGAGTGGTTTGAAATCTGAAAAATATATACCATCATAATATAGTTTGCCTTGGTAAGCTATAAGAAGAATTGTAATATGTCATGTGTATAAACAATAATAATGTTCGACTGGGAGCAACCAAATTCTCTAGAGAAACAAAACCAGTGGCACCTACTTATAACACATGATGCTACTGTGAGGAATAAGGTACCATGGTACACATGGTGCTTTGAGGAATAAGGTACACAAGCCAATGGTATTTTCAATTGCCTCATACATATGTGAAAGTGGGGCATTGACTAAGGAAGTCCAAAGAAAAATGGGTGCATTTGAATTGTGCTGGAGTAGAACATTGAAAGCACCAAGGACTCTAAGATGGCTAACAAGTCCGTCTTACAAGAAGTACAGCCAGGGTGCCCGTTAAATGCCAGGACGGTGACTTTGCCTTACGCACTTTGGACACATTGTCAGGAGATCAGTCCCTAGAGATGAACATCATGCTTGATGAAGTGGAGAGGCAGCAAGAAAGAAGAAGGCCCTCCTTAAGAGATGGATTGACGCTGCAACTATGGGCTCACGCATGGGCACAATGTGAGGATGCCTCAGGACCACGCAGTGCCTTCTTCTGCTGTGCACAGTATGGTATGAATGGGAACAGACTTGATATTACCTAATGGCAACAACAAATATAGTTTCTCATTTCTCTTACATTTCTTATTAAAATAGCATCTGCAAGTCCTATTTGAGGAATGTTCTTAAGGTTTAGAAAATAACATCACATCACGTTTGATGTCTTATACATTGATATAATTCAACATAGGGACTATGAAGAGTAAACAAATGTTTGGATTAAATAAAAGCAAAGTAATAGAAGAATATTTTAATTGTTTTCAGTATTACAATATCATTAGATATGGTAAAATATTGAGAGATATTTTTATAAAACATTTAAAGAGATCAAATTTGAGCAGAAGGAAGAAAAAATAAGTAAATGCATGCTATTTTTTCTTATTAATGCCCGTCTGCAGTTTCTCATGAACATCCCTGTATCACTGCAGGTAGCTCTTCAAAATTAACAAATGACCCCATTATTCTTCCCTGTCATCCAGGGCAATGCTCCACCTGGCCTTCTCTATCTGTGATAATTTTATCCCACAATATGGATCCTTACATCTCTCGAAGCAGCCCTGTTTCAATGGCATGCTTTCTTGTACTCTTTTGCATATCTTGATTGCATCGTTACTTTTTTTTAACCCATCCAAACTGTGATTCTACTTTTTAAATTAGTATTCATTTTATTGGAGGCTCTTACAACTCTTGTAACATTCCATACATCATTTGTATCCAGCATATTTGTCCATATGTTACCATCATCATTTCCAACACATTCTTTCTTCTTGAGTCCTCTGTATAAGCTCCTCATTTTTCCCCTGCGTCCCCCACAACTCCACCCTCATGAATCCTTGATCAATTATATATTGTTATTATTATTTAACATGTTACACTGTTCGTTGTCTCCCTCCACTCACATTTCTGTTATGCATCTAGCAGGGAAGCAAATAAGCCCACATGGAAGAAGCACACCAGACTGTGTGATCACGAGGTATCAACGGGATCAATATCAAGCATCAAACGATCCAAAACAAATGATTACATCAACGCAAACAACAGAGGTTGGAGAGGAGGCTCAGAGCCCATCTCTAAACAATTGGATAATGTCCCCCCCCCCCACATACACAGAAGGGTTATAGCTTATAACTTATAGGGAGGGAATGATTCAACCAGGGAGCGTGCCGTTTAGCACCAACAAAACACGTTATTCCTCTAGTTCAGTGGTTCTCAACCTTCTTAATGCCGCAACCCTCGAGTTTCTCATGTTGTGGTGACCCCCAACCATAAAATGATTTTCGTTGCTACTTCACAACTGTAATTTTTGCTACTCTTATGACTCGGGCGACCCCTCTGAAAAAGTTGTTTGACGCCCCCCCCCCCATGGGGTCGCGACCCACAGGTTGAGAACCACTGCTGTAATTCCTGACCGTTTCCTCCCGCCAACTACCATGACCCAGTTCTCCCTTACATATGGGAGAACACACATGGGTACAGATAAGAGCTCTCAACATTTTCAGGACGAGTAAACCTCAGGAAGAGTAGCGTGGGTAGCGATGCACCAGTACTTACGACGGGACGGTGTTGTGTCCTCTTTAAAATGCTCAGCATTTAAGAATGGACTTTTGTCATCCTTCCTAATCATCCCCTTGATACATCACTTCCTCCAAAAACACCCTGCCTTTAATAGGAAGCAATCCCACCCTCCTTCTATCTTACTTGAATGGTTACTTCTGATTAGATAGGCAGATACCGTGGGATTGTAGAGATAGATCTCACTCACTACCATCCAGATTGACAATTTATTTATTGGCCTGTGCTTGGTATCGTTTCTCCAAAATAGTTACTCAACTAACAGTAGCAGGACTAAAGTAGTCAATGGAGCCTGTAGATAATTAAGTGACTCAGCATCATGTTCCATAATTGGCCGGACAACCCATTATTTTCTATTTATGCATACTTAGATGTACTCTTCAAAATCATCATTTGACTTGGTTGACTTGTCCACAAGACTAGTGGACTATTTTAAAGTGAGAAATTTTAGGGGTGATTGGCCATTCTCCTATGTTTCCTAATCTTATCTGATTTGTTGAGGAGAGAAAGAGAAATTATAAACAGAATGACAAGGTAAAGCAACGAAAGCGTCATTATTGGTTTCTTTGCCCAGAAAGACCCTTCAGAGTCGTTTTTCTAGTAAATATATTTTAAACAGGATAAACACTTGGAATGTTATGCATTCTTCTCCAGGAAAGAGGGTTTGTATGTGCAATCAGTTTCTTAACGATCACATTATGTAAATAATATATTAAAACGACTGTATACACATTATAGAACAAAAAATAAAATAGGTAACAAGAGTCAAATCATATGCAAGTTTTAAAAAGTGTTTTTCACTACATCAAGTAAATATATAAATACTTTATTCAGTACATTACAACAAACTGCTGCCATTCTATTTTGGTCTGACATCCTTTCATCTTTCTTATCCGTGAACTCATTTCTAATTGTATGCCCCACAGTTTCCATCCGGATCTCACTAACCTTTATAGAATATTTTTTCTTAAATTAGAGTTACAAATTTAATTTGATCTCACAAATTATCTCAAAATATGTAATTTTGCACAGTATTATTTTCTGCTGTGCTTCCAATTGTAATTTTGTGTGAACTTTTACTCCTTACAAGTAGGAAGAAAAACCCAAAGTACTTTAAAAAAATCATTTTATTGAGTGTTTTTACAGCTCTCATCACATTCTATCCATCCATTCATCATTTCAAGTACATGTGTACATATGTTGCCATCATGATTTTCAAAACATTTTCTTTCTACTTGAACCCTTGGTATCAGCTCATTCCCACCCCCACACCTTCATGAACCCTTGATAATTTATACATCACTTTTTCATGTCTTACATCAACTGCCGTCTCCCTACACCCACTTTTCTGTTTTATGATGCCCTTGGAAGGATTTATATGTAGATCATAATAATCAGTTTCCCCTTTCTGCCCCACCTTACCCTTACCCTCCTGGTATCACTACTCTCATTATTGATCCTGAGGGTTTTATTAGTCCTGGTTTCCCTGTGTTATAAGCTCTTTTCTGTACCAGTGTACATGCTCTGGTTAACCAGAATTTGTAAAGTAGAATTGGGGTCATGATAGCGGGGAGTGGGGCGGGAGGAAGCATTAAAAACTAGAGTTAAGTTGTATATTTCATCTGCGCTATACTGCCCCCTGACTGGCTCATCTCTGCCTTGTGATCCTTCTGGAAGGGGAGGTTCAATTTTCTACAGATGGACTTTGGGTCTCCACCCCGTGCTTCCCCTCATTCACATTGCTGTAATTTTTTGTTCTGGATCTTTGATCCCTGATACCCATCAACACCACAGGATCACACAGGCTGGTGTGATTCTTCCATGTGGACTTTGTTGCTTCTCAGCTAGATGGCCGCTCGTCTGTCTTGAAGCCTTTAAGACCCCAGGTGCTACATCTTTTGATAGTTAGGCACCATTAGCTTTCTTCACCACATTTTCTTATGCACCTATTTTGTCTTCCAGACCATACTTATTTTTGAAACTAAATGTGCCTCTCCGAGACCTCTGTGATGTGCTGCCACTTAAGTGTGTCTATAATGCCACGATCTAAGACATGAAACTGTGAGGTGTGTTTCTGTCCTTTGTATTCTATCAGCATTGGAGTTTAGTTTTGACATTTTAACCTTGACCATAATATAAACTTTCTGTGGCATGATCTGAAAACAGATTCCACCACTGGAAAACAAGGTATATAACCATAGAATTGTCTTAGAATAAGAGAATTCTCCATTACTCACTGGCCACCATAACAATTCTCTCCATTCAAAGAATGAAGTCAACTTGGGAGTGAGTATAAATTATGGTCATAACATCCTAGGTGCCAAGATTACAAAAGGCACTGTTTATTTGGCTAACTTAGTTGTATTTCTGGCCTTGAGTTACTATTAACCTAATAGGAGAGATTTTTTTCTCTGCATGATGCACTTCAATAATTTATTTTATTTAATATCCATAGTCCAACAACATTAACTATGACTCCATGAACATGTTCTTTATCTCTAATATGATAGGTTTTGAATGCAAGTCTTAGCGACCTTAGAAGGGAGGAAAATCTTTACCATGATTTGTCTTCATTTTCATTTTTTCATTGCCATCAGCAATATCTAATTTGCTATATATTGATTATCAGTGATAATCAATGTTAATAGTGTATATTTTTCTGTTATTTTGTTCTTTAACTTATATTTTGCTTATATTCATTTAATCTTTTTGTAATAATTCTGTTTGTCATTTGACTCCCTTAAATTTTTATTTTAAATATATAATAAGTACAATAATCATATTACTTAATTCCAAGGATGAGAGAGCAATATATACATTCAATCTGGTTTAATGAAGCTTTATCATTGTATATAATAAAACTGCCATCATTGTTGATACTTAGGTTGATAGACATCATTTCTTTTAGTATTTATGCATTAATATATTTATAATATTTAGGTTTATTTGCATTAATAGTATTTTTGCTTAAATATGATATGATTATAGTACAACACCATTAGCCCTATCATAGCCCTATCCAAAATAAGGGGAGGTTACACTGGGTTGTGGCTGCAACATCTTTTCTCCTACAAGAGATAAAGGTAAGAAGGAAAGAAATAGGGACCCACTGAATCATGAAAGAGGAGCAGAGAGTGGAGTGTGTCTTTTTGGCCTAGTATCTCTGCACTGTGAAGCTTCTAGATCAGAGGGAAGATTAATGCCAAGACACTGAACATCTATAAGAAATCCCAAGCCTTCAGATGCTAAAAGCAGACAATTATGAAGCAATAGAGACAAAAAGCTTTCTCTTAGAGCTGGTGCCATAAATCTGAATTTCTAGTCTCCCCCATGACAAGGATAGGTATAGTGGCTGAGGCAATGGATTTGAAGACACAACTGTGAAGATGGTCCAGGACGCGCAATGTTTTGTACATAGGGTCATTGCAAGGGTGAGCCAACTGGACAGTACAAAACAGCAACAAACCACGAGATAGGATATTTTGTCTTGTTGAATTCACTCACTTGTAGTATTTATGTCATAGCACCACTAGTAACTAAGGCAGACAACCACCAACTCAAATATTAATTAATAAGTGTGAACAAAATCCTGGAGAAAAGCTTACATTGGTCTAGCTAATAAGCTATTACATAAATAACAGCTGGGTCCATTTGGCTTCCTCACTCTAAATTAATTTGGGTAGTATTTTCTTTTGGGGATAACTTTCAATTGGACTGTGTATATTTATTTTAGAAGAAACCTGGAGATCACAAATAAAATTGACCTATTTTATCTTCAAATACTTGAAGAGAGATATATTGTCTTATGAACCAAAAGAAGAGATGATGATTTTGAAATGCATGTAACAATCTTTAGCTCTGGGTAACTCAGAAACATTTCTGTGTGTTTCATTACATTGTCTACTACTAGTAGATTATAAAGTTGAAAACACGTGGGGCCAAAGAGAGACATTTTAAAGCTACTAGACCTTCCCATCAAAACTGTCGATTTGTTTTTGTTGCTCTACAGCCAATGGGTTGTATACAACGTATGTGTGAAGGTGTTCATCGACACTGTTATTGCCGCTCTTCTTTGGTAATTAAACTTATATTTGTACGTTCAGAGAACTTCTTCACTTCTTAATGGTCTATCTCACACCTCGATTTCCAACCTCTCTTTCTTGGGACCGGAGACAACATTCGCCAACACTACCTGCTGACTCGCGAAGTCATCAGCGCCAATCTTGGACTCATCCGCCTCTTCATCCATCAGCCTTGGTCTTACTGATTCCTTTTTCTGGTTCCTTGTTCTTCAACCCTGACAGTTACCTGATTTTCTCTCTCTCTCTCTCTCTCTCTCTCTCTCTCACACACACACACACACACACACACACACACACACACACACACACACACATACACGGAGACCTGCTGGTGTAGTGGTTATGAGGTGAGCTGCAATTCCTATAGTCAGCAGTTCGAAACCACCAGGAGAAAGGCTGTGCTTTCCGTTCCCGAAAACAGTTACAGTCCACAATCCCACAGAGGCTCATTACGAGTCAGCACCCATTGACTCAATAGCAGTGAGAAAGACAGACAGACAGACCCAAAGTTGGCTTACATGAAGAAGAGTCAGCATTAGGATGGAGGGAAGGTTTCCTAGCAGTCTTCCCTATGCAGATGAAGGAACTTTGTTTTCTGAAAGAGAGGAGAATTTGAAACTCTTGCTGATGACGATTGTGGAGAAAAAGAAAAAGGGTTTTCATTCTAAAGGATCAGATTTTGAAGACTCTGCAGAGGCCAGAACTGTCCGCAGGGCTAGGGAGAGGGGATGTCCTTACAGCGAATTAGGGAGGGAGAAACATCAGGACCGCATTCATGGGGTGGGGGGGGGGGCGGGGTAATAGGATGGCATCCTTGATTTCATTAGTCGACATGGGCTGCATAACGATATGGAATATATTTTTCTTTAAAAACAAAAATAAATAAAGTTAATACTTTCTAAAAGGAGAGGGAGTGCAAGCGCACACAGCCTTAAAAACTCTAGATTCCTTCTCGCTCAGGTCTAAACATTGGTCTGAATGATGAAAATGCAAGAAAAGTAAAAGTGGAAAAGAAATTACCAGGGCTTGGGTCAGGTACACCATAGTCCTCAGAGTAACATCCTGGCTTTTCAACATGTTAAGTGGTCGTGTGCTGCAGATTTACCCAATGCAATGTGTCTCATGTAGTATAAAAATATCCGGCAACTAGTAAAACCCCTATATTGGATGCCTGGCATGTGGAACTAGGGACATTATGGTAAGAAGAACCAAGTTGAATGCATTAGAAAAGTCTTTGCCTATGAAAATAATAAACCAAAAGCAATATCTCATATCTGGAAGGATTGCAGAGATTAATTCCACCATCAAGACCTCAAAGGATGCCGGAGTTGTAATTCTCACCACAAGTGCCATTTCATTCTTCCATGTGGACTGTGCATAAAACACAAACAGAAACCAACACGTGGATCCTGGAGAATGACGATAGATTTGCATAAAGTTAAACAGGTGGTGACTCCAATAGCAGCTGCTGTTCCAGGTGTGGCTACGTTACTTAGTTAATTAATACATCACTTTGTACCTGGTATGCAGCTATTGGCCTGGCCAATGCCTTTTTCTCAATTCCGGTTTCCAACAACGATGGGAAGTAGTTGAGTATAGCTGGGAAAGGTAATAGCGTATTTCCACCATTCTCTCTTAGGGTTATATCAACTCTTCAACACTATGTCATAATTTAGTCTTCAGAAAACTTGATTGCCTTCACACAGGTCTATTATTACATTGATGACATTTTACTGATTCGCCTGCGTCAACCTCCACCAGCCTGTGACCACCCTACTTCCAGGTGTATCATCCTGCTCGCTGCTCCATCAGCCTGTAAATATTTGAGTCACAGCTGGTATTTGATGTCCAGCTGAACATCTGGCCCACAGAATTCAATCAGACTGGACGTACCCATTTTTACAACTTTGTGAACCACTTCCTTGTTATAAATTAATTCATATACACCCATATACATATGTATACATATGTGTGTGTCTATATAAGTCTCTCTTATTTTGCTTCTCTGGAGAATCCAGCATAACATATATGGTATATACAATTTTAAAATTAGTTTTAACATGTTTTCTTTTTGATTTTCATGTTAACCAAATGTTCACCCTGTGAACAATATCACACTTCTAAAGATGGGTTGCTTGAAACACAAAACAGAAAAAAACAAACACCAAAAAATCAAAGCTATATCTCTCTTGCTATTTTTATGTAATATTAAATGATACAAATCAGCAACATGGTCTGCAGCTTCTGTAAAATAAGTTCATTGAAGAAACAAAAAACTCACATCTATTACTTCAGGTTTCCATGTCTTTCATATATCGTTACACAATCCCTTCGCTTTAAGAACACAAGACTGAAAAATATCCAGTTACCACCGAGCTGCTGAGCTTTCCAATGGGATAATGAGTCAAATGAGATTCAATAGAGGATAAAAGAACCTTGTCATTTAAAAATACTTTCTCAAGTATGGAGCTATTGAATTAAGCACAAAGTTTTCAAGAAGCACATAATGTGTCATTAAAAAAAGATACACTGAGACTTTATCAGCAGAAATCAAAAGTACATCAAAAAGTAGTATCACAGGGTCCTAGAAGCCTTTATTAAATAAAACTATCAAAGATGAAGCCATTGTTTGTCAAAATATCTTGCAGCTACTTTTATATACGTTGGAAGGCCCTGTTACCAACTTCCCTGATGAATTGTTCACTCGTGGGTTTGCATCAAATCGAAAAGGCAGTGTTGGCATCCTCACAGGAGTCACATTGCACTCCTTCAAAATATTCTGAGGACAAGAAGTTCAAGGGGGCAAGACAAGGGCTGTGTCCCAATAAAACCCTCACAGAGCTTTCCTAGCTACTTTCAACACCTGGTAAATTGTGAGAGGAACATTTTCTCAACTCAACTTTCCCAGTCTTTTTCTGACCAAGGCATTTTTCTCTTTCCTTAAAATTTCTATGTAAAAAGTCCCTGTGTTCATCCTGTGTCTTCTGAGAAAATTTACCAAGATTACCCCCTTTGCAGGCCAAGCACACCTTCCCTGGGCTGGTTGCTCTGCTTTGAATGTAATGGACCCAGCAATGTTCTCAGAAGCCATTCTTTGTGATTAGATCTTTTCTGGGAAGACACCCTAACAAGACTAAGGAATGCCTAATACTGAATAAAAAAAAACAAAAAACTTGTCTGCAGCCACCCAATGATTAGAGAGACATAGTTTAAAAATGCCTTGTTTGGGAAAAAAAACTGTGCATGTGTAAATTGGAACTCTAAAAGCAATACTTCCCAACTACTCTTGTATGTGGTCTTTTCGCTGATTATGAGCAAGTAAGTAAGAAAGTATACCAGTAAGTACATACTTTGTTGTCAACTTGAGACTATTAAGAGTGAAGGAGTGGTCAGCTTGATGACCTCATTTGGAGGTGATAAGGAGAGAAATAGCTCATGGGGAATAGGGGCACACAGACACTCCCTGGGAGACATCCAGCTGACATGACACATGGAGCTACTCTGGTGCCCTGAGCTGGAGGAGTCTGCTAGAGACCCCTGCTAGTGCTGAGATGCTTACACTGCCACTGGATCCATAAGGCTTTCTACTCACTGGCCTGTGATCTTCCTGTATTTGTTGTCATTGCATGTGTTTCATGTTTCTGAAGGACTTTATAGATTGATATCAGATATATGGGCTAATATAAGACTTACGGACTTGATCTGGACTGAACTGGGATGTTTTCTCAATATCCAATTGTTCTTGTATCTAAAACTCTTTATTATACATGAGTCTCCCGAAATTTGCTTCTCTAGTCTACCTGGACTAACACATATACCAAGTAAGGAAAAATACCAGCAGTGTATCAAACTCTTCACAGAAAGATGCATTTGTGTGAACAGAATAAAAGATGGAGGTGACCTCCCTGAATATGTAGTTGAACTTTTGAAGCACCTGCCAAGGGTTTGTTTGAATTTGCTATTTGTTTTCTTGATGGAATTAAAGGGAACAAGAAAGCCTGTTGTCCAACTAGAACCTTAGGAATAGTTACCTAAATTGCTTTTGATCTTTACAAGGGTGCTAAGTTGAATAAACAACCAGAAAACAAAGTTTCACCTATAGACCTAAGATTCTTCAGGAAGAGACATAATAAAAATATCAGCCTAAAAGGAACATGTGAACCTGTTATTAATATCAGGAAAATGGTTAGCAGAGAGGAAGGAAAATCTAAGGTAGTGGTTCTCAGCCTTCCTAAAGCCATGACCCATTAATGGAGTTCCTCATGTTGTGGTGACCCCTAACCATAAAAATTATTTCATTGCTACTTCATAATTGTCATTTTGCTACTGTTATGCATTGGAATGTAAATCATAATGTGTTTCTGATGGTCTTAGGTGACCCTGTGAAAGAGTTGTTCGACCCAAAAAGGGGTCATAACCCACAGGTTGAGAACTGCTGATTTAAGGAATCAGGGAAGACACTGGCCCTACTCCTCTGCTCTGTTATCACTCTTCTCTCCCTCAAACCCCCACCCCCTCTTTCTCACACACCCATCTTTCAAGAATATTTGCCTTGCCTTGGAAAAAAATACATGAATTCAAAGAAAATAATTCATTTAGTAAGATTTTATAACACAATTAATATACTATACCTTGCATTTAGAGCAGGATTTGTGACAAGTAACAGAGGAAAGGACACTTTTTCTTTTTTTGTAAAACAGCATTGAAACTTAGAGCATTCAGTAGACAACGTCCAGGCTAAGAGAAAAAGATTGAATCAACAGATATCTAGGGTAAAGGATAATTCTCCAGACCAACTAATAGGATAGATTTGTAAACAGAAGTTTCTGAGAAGGTATTATGAAGGTGAACTATAATTTTAATCATTTTATTGGGGCTCCATACATCTATCGATTGTGTCAAGCACATTTGTCTATTTGTTACCACCATTATTCTCAAAACATTGGCTTTCTACTTGAGCCCTTGATATCAGCTCCTAATTTTCCCCCTCTCTCCCCACTCCTCCCTCCCTCATGAACCCTTGATAATTTATTATTATTTTATCATATCTTACACTGTCCAAAATCTCCCTTCACCCACTTTTCTGTTGTCCATCCCCAAGGGAGGAGATTATATGTAGATCCTTGTAATCGGTTCCCCCTTTCTACCCCACCTTCACTCCACCCTCCCGGTATCACCACTCTCACCACTGGTCCTGAAGGGATATATGTACCTTTGGGTAGATAAGTGGTTCTCAAATGTTGGCAGGTGTCAGAACCATTGATTGGGCTACAAGTTCCATATTTCTGCATCAGGAGACAAGGAGTGTGGCTTGGAAGTTTTTATTTTTAACAAGCCACCAGATGAGGCAAAGGCAATTGGTGCAAATGTTCCTCTTTGCAAATACAATTCAAGGACCAAAGATGTCCTGGTGCCACGGTAACCACAAAGTTGGTAGTTTTTGTTTGCTTCTTCAGAAAACTTATTTTATTGCATTTACAGACTATTTTGCAGGGCTGCTCCTGTAAAGATGCGTGACCTCATTAGACCTAGATAGAGTCACGACGAGTCAGGATCTAGTAGATGCCCGTGGGTTTGGTTTTTGGTTAGTAAAGAACAAAAGAAGGTTCGAGGTTATGAACCTGTGGAGTCTGAGCTTGAGTTGATTTGCAGTCTTCAAAATTTTAAAACCTATGAGTGATTTCACAAGTTCTTAACATATACTTTCATAAGCAACCCCCTCCAAGAAAGTGTGCTTGTCTTTTTTTCTATACGTTTTTGCTGTTCCCTCATGTTATATGAGGCCCTTAATGTTTACTCTAACCCAAAACCATGAATACATGTTTTACATACATTACCCACATGAAATGCACAGGACAGTCAAACACCAAGAGAAGACAAGTAGCGAGGCAGGCGAGGAAGACTCCACGTTCCTCAGCACGTACATTTGACTTCCTACTTACTATACAGAGATCATGCAAGTCTGGAATGCACACTTACCCTTACCTAGAATAGCACCCTGTGCACTGTGGTGGGTCCATTAAGATTCTGTTGTTTTCCTTAAAAATGTGATATATTTTCCTTCAGGCACCAACAATGGATTCTGATTTTGAGCTTGGTAGTATGCTGAGAACAGTTTTCTTTATGTTCATTTTTAGATAAGGTAGTTGAAGGCCACGTTGTAAATAGCAAGGGTCCAGAGAAGAGGCATGGTGTACACATAGGTGCAAAAGAACCTCTTTAGGAGAGTTTTCTTTTTGTATTTCATATAGTTCAAGGTGGTCACACAGAAGGTGACTTGCCATGCCTCTGGGGGCAGTGTAGAATCAGGGCATGTAGAGAAAGGCTAGTGATGATATGGATCCTGGCAGGATGAATAGAGATCAGAGCAATACAGATGTTGGGGTACGTGGTCAGATAAATTCATGTTTGTTTCAGGGAAGTGCCAACAGACTCAGCGATTGTCATAGAGAGTGTCAGGGTGAAGAAACTGACTGGTTATTTAAACTACTGTTTCAAATATCCTCTGATACAGATGTATGTTTAAGATTCTGGAATTTTGAAATCCAACAGTGCTTTGTGGATTCAAGGATCACCTCAATGTAAGGAAAGCCAACACTGGAGAGAAGCGTAAAAAGCAGCAAAAAGCCATTCCAGTTCTGGTGACAGACGGTTCTGAATATGTAGGAGGCTGCACATTCGCTCCCTTTGTACTGGGTTAGCAATTTAAAACCATACTTTTTTGAGATAAAATTGTCTCAGAGGAGGGGGACTGGGCCCTCTGATGACTCAACATGAAGTGTGTCTTAATTTCAGGGAACCACATGGAAAGTTATTGGAAAGGTGAGCGTTATATTTTAAAATAATTGCCCTGAAGTGCTCAATTACATGTTTCCTAGTAACAACATCTGTTAGTAAGAAAATAAAGATCAAGTTCCCAGTCTCTCTAATGTACCCTTAAGTGATGAATAAACAGATTAAGGCATTTTATGAAATATAGCTTGCATTTGGTAGGGACATTCTGCTGAATAGGATTAACCAAACACGGGAAAAACAAAAGCAAGGAACTTTTCAAATTCTGTAATGTTTGCAGCATTTTTCTGCTAGTTCCACGTGTTTGATGGAAAGGGCCTTGGGTTTTCAGGGATTCCATGGAAGAACCATTCAATTTTCCCATATCTGTTCTTACAATTATGAAGCTCCAATAATAAAAGTATATCCCTCAGAAGGATTAGAAGGGATTAAGTAAATTAGTATATGAAAGCACCCATCCCCAAATCCCACATACAGGAGCGGTTTGACAAATGCTCATTTCTTCCTTTCATATGCTATTAATCTGCTCTCCAGGGAGGGAAACATGGCTCCCATCAGACATGCAAATCACTCAGCTAAGCCCAGTAGGTCCTCAATGCATATTTGCTAACTATGGAATCAGTTGAAGGTATTTTCTTTTTTTTTTTTCTCCCTTTGTGACTTGGGCTGAACATTGTGGATGGAAATCATTGCCTAATTAGCCTCTAGGAAGCTCTGGATAGAAAATAAGAAAGCGATGATTGTTGAGCATGCCAATATCAGTGAGCAGAACGCTTTATGACCAGATGATTTCCAAACAAGAAGGCAGCGTACGAGCCCACCGAGTGTTGACCAATAAAAGAAGGATTTGCTGGTGCCATCTGAACGGAGGAGGAAAGGAGTCGGCAGGGCCTCAGGATATGGAACACTGCCCTGACTGCTTGGAGACCACACAAGTGTGCTCTCAAGTGTGTGGACTCAACCATCACTGTGATAGCTAGCTGGTGGTTAAAAAAATATTTTTAATTTACTTTTGACAGGGTAACATACATTATCCTGCTTCAAAATCACGGAGTGCAAAAGATTATATATATGCTGTTTCCCATCTCTGTGCTGTAGATAACCAGTTTCCCGGCCTCAAAGAAACCCCTCCTCTGCATGTGTTGGGGAGCCTTACGCAAAAGGGGAAGCCTAAAAATCATCAAATATGCTGTTCCTGCTTTTGATACTAAGGGTAATAGCTGACTCCCACACTTTGTATCTGACATGCATATAAAAATATAATTTAGGGATACATTTATATTGGTGCACAAATTACTCCCAGAGTTGTAAGTAAAGAGGATGTAGACCCTGCATAGCAAGGTATCTGAGAAACAGCCCATGCGTCAGGTACCAAGACAGTGGTATGGATGGTCTGCCTTTATATTCTGATGAGTGCACATTTATACATCAGGTCATTTATTCATTGGCTCTATCCCAGGAAAAGCTAAACTAAAGCAGGAAATTGAAGGCATTTGAAGACCATCCATTTGGTTGCATCATGTCCCTGTCCAAACCTCTGAGCCATAAACACTCTGGAGGCAAACTTGTCAATGTATTTTTGAAAATAAATCTGGAAGATTCAAATATTTTTAGAATGTTTCGTGATTCCTTTTCTGTTCAGTCTTTGAGCCAGAGGGAATAAGAAACGTTTCTCTCATGGACCCAAAGCAGTGGCAGATGTTACGTGTTTCTACCATTCACACAGGTCATGAAAGAAGCAGGCCTGCCTGGTGAGCAAGCTTAGGAAGGAGGAAATTCCAGGTGCAACTCTTTCACAGCACACAGACCCTGGAGCAGGGAATCCTAGATTTTATTACATGATGACGGAACCATTCTTCTATGTCAAATCATGAATGCAGGCTGATTCCAAAAGAAAGGTGGGGAAAAAAGAAACCTTATTTGGGTTCTGAAACATGCATGGAATGCTGCCCCTGAAATTGTATTGATTCTCTAAATGCAAGCGAGACAATATTCATTGAGTCTCTACTGTGTGACAGATACCCTGCAAGGTTTGGAGGATAAAGAACCAGATAATATAGCTTGTAGAATGGACAATAGGACCGGGTGTGATAAGTGAGAACTAACTCAGAAGCAGACAGGCTTAGGAGAGACCCAGCTTGCTAGTAATTAGCCAAAGGAGATTTCTCTGAGGACATTATATGAAGCTATCTCTTGAGACATCAATAGAAGCTCTGCGAGTTTAAAACTAGGAAGAGCGACAAACACAACTCTATCCTTGAACAAAAATATCTGAGTTCATGGCATATCTTGAACAAGAAAGTGGTAGGAAAGGGACGAGAAGGATTTTCTGAGGTGGGAATATTTGAGTTATGTTTTAATCTCAGCAAATCCAGGGAAGGATTTTAGTACGATATCTATTTCTGTAGCAGATATAGCCGAAGGTTAATACAATAAAACAGTAAACAAAAACACCTTTTGCATCAACTTGAATTCATTGTGACTAGAACTACTCCATAGAGTTTCCTAACTGCAATCTTTAAGGGCGCCGAATGTCAGATCTTTCTCCAATGGAGTCGCCAGTTTCAAACCACCAACATGTAGTTAGACATTGAGCTTGTAACCAGTGCACTGGGGCTTGTTCACAGAAGACTAGAACGATTGAAAATCAAGTCATACTCTACCTACAGAGCTAACATGTTTGAACCCAGCATCTCTCGATCTGAAACAAGCCTCTTCAGCCTCACATTTTCCCCTAGAATGAAATGATCCCCTCAGTCACCTCCATTCTGAAGTCACAAAATCAGACCTAACATTCATTTCACTTTCGTCCTCAGATCAAACTGGATCAAGTGCTGCTGATTCCAATTTGAAAAGATCTCCTGGCGCTGTCTCTTTCCTATCCTTGATATTTGCGGTTCCAGGTCCTCACCGTCCCTCACTATTCATTAGGTTCTGCAATGGACACCCTGTCACCAGGCCTTTCTGTTTCAACTACACTGTGGAATATCACAGACCCGAGGTTCCACAGACATATACATGTGTAAATACCTGTGCAGTAATACTTGCTTTGCTCTTTAAAAAACAGATTTATTGCCACTTTATCCACATAGCATACAATTCAATAACGCAACCATTTCAAGAAGAGTTGTACAATCTTTACGACAATCAGTGTTAGAACACATTCTTTCCCCTATATTCATTGTTAATCATGTAATTTTTTGTTTTCCACTTTGGCAAAAATATACACAGCAAAACATTCACCAATTCAACAACTTCTACAAGTATATGACTCAGTGTCATTTATTATACTCTTCGTGTTGTACAGCATTATAATTATTGTTATCCTTCCATACTTGCCTTTTGATCCTCTAGGTCGTGTGCATCAGATTTACCTAATGGGAGTCGACTTTTGATCTCTTGAATGCTCCTTTCATGAGCATTGATTATGGATCCAAGCAAGACAAAATCTTGACCACTTCAACCTTTTCTCTGTTTATTATGATGTTACCTGTTGATCCATTTGTGAGGATTCTGGTCTTCGTATTCAGTTGTTATCCATCCTGAAGGCTGAAATTCTTGTTCTTCACCCTCAAGTGCTTCGAGAAGGATGATGGCAGTCAAGAGATACACCCAAGCAAATACTCCATTGAACCCAGGTAACACATGAACATCCGTCTCCACAATGCTGAGACCAGCGCATTACATGGTGTCTGGCTACCAGGACTAATTGCTCTGAAAAGAATTATATTGGAAGATGCAGAATCGAGTAGGAGAAACGTGATTTTGATGTATGGTCCTCCTAAGAGTGACCAGGCTTATTGGTTGAATGGAGACTGGTGGAACCCCCATGGTTATAGCCTGAGTCATCTTTCAGATTTGGAAGTTAACTTCATGTTAAAACATGCAACCCTTTAGGACCAAAAGGGAAAAACACAGCATGAGGAAATAAGGAGGCATGGAAATAGGCAATACAGGGTGGCAAATGTATTATTGCTTGATGGGGATGGCAGTGGATTATTTGAAACAAAAAAATGTATAAATTGTTGAATGTAAAATTCTATAAACCTTTACCTAATTCAAAATGGAACTTTAAAAAAAATAAATATGTTGTTGCAATTTCCCTCCATAAATTAGTTAGGGCACTCAGGTAAGTCTCCTAAGATGTTCTTAAGATTCTTCGACCTTGCATGATGCACATGTTTTATCTCTACTCTACCCCACCCCTCTCTAAAGGCTAATACTTTAAAATCTGACCAACATGGGAACTTTCATTCCTTGGCCACGCTAACCAATTACAAGTTTGCCTCTAAGTAAGTGCACCAGCTATTTTCCTTCCTTGAAATGTGGTCTCCAAGTACACCATCCCATTCTAGTGAGGACAGGGATCCCCAACACATGGCATAGTGGACTGTTCATGGCAAGAGGATATATTATTATTATTAATTATTATTTGTGTCATCAATTATATTCCAATCCATACGGACTCTACAGAATCAAATAGAACTTTCTCATAGACTTTCTTAATCTGTAATCTTTATAGAAGCAGATGTCCAATTGTTTTATTCTACATAGTAGCTGCTGGTAGGTTTGAACTAAGAAAAATTTAGTTAGTAAATGACAACTTCACTCTTGTGTCACTGGGGACTGCATCAGCACACAACACATGAGAGAGAGAAAATCTGAAGTGAATTTACATTTCTCTTCCTGCTCCTTTTTCTCCTTCCCTTCCTCTTCCTCCTCCTGCTTTAGTTGATATGAGAATCACTTAAGTGAAAGGACTTAGCATACGCATGAAAAGGAGCCCTGATAGTACAGTGGGTAAGCACCCGCCTGCTAACAGAGATTCGGGGGTTCAAGCCCATTAGCTACTCGGGAGGATGATGTGGCTGTCTTCTTCCACAAATCTCATAGTGCTGGAAATCATGTTGGGCAAGTCTGCTTTGTCCTATTGAGTTATTATGTGTTGCAATCAACTCAACAGTAATTAGTTTGGTATTGGTATGAAAGTAAGCTGAGAGGGGGCAGTATATCATTGAGAATATACTGGAAAAGGGCTTAAGGACTGGAGAACTATGGAATTGGGCATTTTCGTTGGTTGTCAGGGTCTAAATCAGCACTACTTTTAGAATTGCACAAACTTCCCATCGTTTCTTCATCATACGCTACTAGAATATCAACTCCATCATATCACGTTCATTTCTGCCTTCTTCATTGTAGCATCTTTGTTGCTTAAATTAGTGTCAATTACTTTTTGTTCAATGTACTCAATGCATTTGCCGGCCCACAGGGGTGCTGTGAACAAGGCATGTGCAAGACACTGTGAGAAGACAAAAAGAAAAGTTAGACTTGCATTTCAGTCCTCCAGAAGCTCTGAGCTGGTTGAAGAGCCTTCGTTCTAGATGAAACCTTTTGGTTGGGTTTGCTTCCTGCATCATTTAATACAGAAATATAAGCAATAACAATTATGTAAAAAAAAAAAGAATTGGTCAACCTAGAGTTTCTAACTCACCTCATCACAAATGGTAATTCCTACTTGTTGATCACAGGAGCCCATGATAACCCATGAAGTGAAATAAAATGATGGACAAAAGAAGTGTAGAACACTTAGAAAGATGATGCTCTTTCGAGAAAATGCTAATGATCATAGTCAATAAACTAATTGAGAAAGTTCTTTAATAATAACTGTGCTTTTTTTCTTACAAAGTTTGAAGATCAAGTAAGCTACAAGTGACTCACAAAGAACTTCAGAGTAAAATGTGAGCCTGGCAGCCAGATTCTGTCCACTGCTCCAAGTGCTGTCAGAGTTTACTCTTCCTCATGGCTGAGATGCATGTTTCGGCTCATTTCTTACCAGTATAAATAATTCATCAGTTACTATATGTAATGTGCAGCCTACACTGAAGATCAGAAGTAAAAGGCATGTCCATGCCTCATGGTTCCAGCTATTTATGAATGTTGATTTCAGAAGCCAGGAATATTGTTCAGTAAACTATTAGAAGCATATTAATTAGCTGATTTTCATCATGCTAAATTACATGAAACATCAGCAACAGAACTTTAGCTTTTAAGTGATCTGATTTATTGCCCATCTTATAAAACAAGACCAAACAAAATTTGGTGCAAGTTCATAAACTCCATTGCTTTAATTAATTCTGGTATCCACTAATCAACTCTAATATTAGTATTAAGTTATGTGGTAAGCATAATGAATATTGGATCACAAATTTATATGTATATGTTTAGCTTCTTTTTTATTTTCTGTCTTAACCCTAACATTTAGAACTAGAAGGTCAAATAGCTGTTATCTCGCTCCATCTGCTCATTTCAGAATGACAGATCTGAGGCCCAGAGATAAAATGGAATGTGACTTGACTAAGATCGCTCTACCAAGTATTTATAGGAAGGGAAGGAAATATAAAAGGAAGGAATAATAATAATAAAAAGAAGACACTAGAATTTAAGGCCCCTGCCACCATCTTATTTTTCACTTAATAAGTTTTATCAGCAATAAGGAATGCAATTTTTTTAAGTGACCAGTTATATTTTTTCCCCAAATATGCTCTCAAAGCAAAGTGCTACTTTGCCAAAGGGCAACAAAGGCTCCATGTGGAGTAACTAGAAGATATCAGATTTCCCTCCAAATTTACCAAATTATAATAGTGAAGGTTAGCATCTTAAAAAATTATAAGATTATTGAGCCTCAAGGATCATATTTATCAAGATTGAGACAATTATCTTAAATAAATGTTCTTGACTCTTACTACTGCTATCTCAGCTTTAGATTTATCACTGATCTCCATAAAAGTACACCCGTTCTCTGTTTTATTCACTGTACCCAGCAAATATTTGTAAAATGGGTGACCGATTGCCCAAATGATTAAAACAATCAATTAATGAGACACTAAGAGAGTCCTAATAACCATATTTTTAGTATAATTTGCCAAAAGTATAAAGCATGACTCACACATGGAATAAATTCTTGAAGATGTAATTTAAATCAATAACTAATGAAGGGATGAGGAAAATCATAAAGATACTTTACAAAGCATTTAAGAAAAAGAGTTCTATCTAAGCTTTCAGTAGATGTTTTTAACAAAAATAAAGGTATATAATAATACATTTGCTAAGTTAGTCCTTTATCCTTCAGGGCAAAGACTATCCTAATTGTCGAATTATCTTTTCTACCAGAAAATAATCTGTATGTAGCATTATTCTTTATAGTACATGCGCTCTAATCAATTAATACATAGCAAAGTCCCATTAAGTTACCTTCTCCTAGGGATTCAAATAATCTTTTAATGTACCTAATAAACCTTGACTAAGTATGCCCTTGAAAGGACACATAGGCACCTTCTTACATTATTTCCTATTTTTTTTTTTGGTAAATGTTCCTAACATCATTTTAGGTCATATGCAAAAGGGCATTATAATTAAATAAAATATGCATTATATCTGAAAATGAATTCGTTAATATAACATTAAAACCCTGAGGATGAATAACGCTATAAATTTGGATCCAAACTAGGGTAAAAGATAGGAAACAGATTTGGGGGAAAATGGAATACCATTTTAATCCCTATGTGGTTGCTTCAACATCGCTGAGGAAGACAGAGGGGTTGTACATTGCATCATAATCAAGAAAAATATACCTACTACCATATCAAGACATCACACACCAGTAAGCATCAAGCTGTAAGCGATTTGAAATTCATGAGAGTGACAACACAGTTCTTTAATAAACAAAACAAATGTCAAACACAGGCTACACTGGCATCCAGTTGAGTGTCCACTGTCTAGTCATTTAATCTGTGTCACTTTACTCCACAGGAGAATGATGAAACATATCTGACAGAGTAAGATAAAGCATTTTCTCAGTTTGGGATCTATCTATGAGCACAAGTAGGAAAACACATACATAAAGTCACGGACAGAATTTACTTTAAAGAACTGGGACATGACATAGTCAGGGGCTGGCAAGTTCCAAAGTCATAAGTTGCATTGGAGGCTGGAGACTTTTACTGATGTAAAGGGTTTGCGGATTTGTGAATTCAAAATCAGGAGGCAAGTTAGAGACATCTGGATGCTCACATTCCAAGAGCTCTACATGTCAGGTGATAAGAGTGCTGGGCTGAGATGGACAACCTTTGCCAGAAGATTCATCGGTGTATGGAGAAAGTACCACTCCTAATGATATCCTCCCTTCAACTGTTTGGTTGGTCCCATTAAATAACATCATGATAGAAGGTGATTTCCTTAGGGGAGAGGGTGGCAAAAAGTCCATGGAAATATTCTATTACCTTTTCATTCCATTTCACACAAACCTTTTGAAGCAAAATTCATATGTCGTGGAAGAGTACCAAGCCTAGTGTCTACCAAACCTCTGAAAATGATAGCCTAGCCAAACTGGCACATAACTTGACCCATCACAAGCATACAATCGGATATATGGCAAAGTCAGCGTCAGTTTGGACTTAGATCATCATCATTAGTCTGATGAAAACAATTGAGATTGCAGAAAGACAAGAAAAGAAATCCCAAAATCTCCATCCAGTTACCAGCACAGAGCGAAGTAAGGGAGCTGTCGCTGACATTGACTGGTCCAGAGAGAGGTCAAGGTTGATACAGTATCATGAAGGTGCAGCTTAGTCTGCCAATTAGTGAGTAGCTACTGTGGTACATAGATGGCAAAATCTACCAGGAAGCTAGATTTTGTGGACAGAAGTATCCAGGCACCAACTTAAAGTGATGTTTGCAGTAATAAACAACACACAAGTCTGAATCCAGAAGAAGACATGGACTCATGCAAAAAAAAAAATCAAAATAGTGATTGACTTACAGAAGAAGAGACCTGCAAATGGATGGAAAGTCAGTAACAAATCAATTAGAGGTAAGTCATAGAATCATAGATTTCACTGGTTTTCTCCTCTCCAATTATTGCTGGGTCAATATTCTTTTTCTAGTCAATGCTATACCCCCTTTTCCCCTCTCCAACATGATGCTCTATGGATCATCTGTTATACTTGATTATCATACCTCAGTGTTTGTGAACCATTTCCATAGGATTAGCTGTAGGCAGAAGGACTTTGACCTACTGTCAATACCTTAACGCACTGGCACTGAATAGCATCTATATGCCTTCCCATCCAGAATGAGCTCAAATAAGACAAAGGCCATCACTCTCTTGATGTTTACATTATTCCCAAGACCAGACAAATTATGTGTTATAATCTTAGTAATTAAACTAATAGTTTGAGCTAATAAATTAATGGTTGCAAGTCGAAACTGTGCATGCTGATCTCTGCAGTATGATTAGCATATATTGTGCCCTGGCCTCACTCTCCCTTAAGCCAGTGGCCACTGGAGCAGGCATTTTGTAATCACTGATGGGATTAATGAATGGCCCCTCCTACTGTCTGGGTATCTTTATAGTCACCTATGTGTGGGAAATCACACATCTTCCTTAGAACTCACCTGTGTGTGAACCAATTCATATATGTGTGAACTAACATGTGTGAACTACCTCACATGGGTGTGGCCTAGCCAGATGTGTTGGGGAGTTTAAACACGATGGGGCAAAATATCCTCCACTGGCGGAAAGAAGCCCCACAACAGGGGTTCTCTTGAAATGAGTATATATGACGTTTTGGGATTTATTTCCTTCTTTCAGCTATTTTTCACCCCTGCTATGTGAGAGAAAACGGCCTACTCATATAAAGTACTTTTATAGAAGTCCCTCTCTCTCTCTCGCTCTCTCTCTCTTCTTCAGGCTTGTTTGCTGGGGAAGTCAAACTAAATGTAAGTAGTAACTGACTGAAGCAAAAAATTGAAAATCATTTCCCCTAGTGAACATTTCAATCTATAATATTATGAATGTCCTTTGTAGCGGATACTTGCCCCAATATTATAGCAACATCACTCTTTGGTGAGTCTATTAAAAATGTTCACCTAAGTTTTACAAAGGCACCTCCTCATTACCTGAAGGAATAGCAAGCAAGTTATTCACTCTCCCACAAATGTAGGTCCTAACCAAAGCACAAACTGGCTAACATGGCGATTCTGATTCGGAGTATCCTATAGAACAGCATAGAAATGATTCTGAAGGTTTCTGAGGCTGTAAATATGCCCTAGAGTGGAAAGCCTCATCTTTCTCTTAAGGAGCAGTATTGGGCTCAAACTACTAATCTGGACATTAGCAGCCCAAGACATAATTCACTACAGCATTAGTAAATGTGGGGCGGGGGGTGCAGTGTGGGGAGGGATTTGAGTGAAATAAATGATTTAACTTTTTTAAACATGGACTCTTCTACAAGGTGCAAATACCAGTCTGTTCATTTGGTACTCAGAGATATTGCAAGCGAAGACACTAATGTTTTCACATTTTAGATAAGCGAACTAAGATTTTCCATAATGATGATTCCAAATTTCTCAGAATTGAGTAATGGCAGAGTAGGATTTGGGGTGTGGGGTATGGCTGCTGGGTATGTGTTTTTTTTCTGTTTATACAATGATCTGAAAATTATTTAAGGAGAGAGAGAGAGAGAAAGAGACTGTGTAAAAAGAGAGTTAGAAAGACAGGGAAGAAAAAAAAAATCATTGAATATTTTTAGAAAGGAACAGACTATTATAAACCCAAATAGAAAGAAATAAAATATTATTCTCTCTCTTGAAGAAAAGTCCTTAGGAGTGTTTGGCTCCAATCTAGTCACTTGGTTATTTCAGCTATAGCATTTTAAAATGAAAATAACAAGTTGAAATGGATGGGCTTCCAGCATTTGCTTCTCCATGTAATATTATGGGAATGCCAATAAGTTCAGAGGGACCATTCATTCACAATACTTTGCTATTTTTGAAGCATAAAAGCTGACTAGTGGCTGATTAGGGAGCGTGTGCATTGATAAGGGCATAAAGTTCGTGTCAAAGTCATCCTGTTCGCCTCAGTCCATGTGGCCCAGGTCATTGACGAAGGTCATAGTTGTGCATACATTCAAATGTGTGTAACACTGTGATCGGCATCCACAAAAGAGTCATTATCACCAAGATCTAGTAAGTTTAAATCACTTGAACCAAATTATCAGCTTGTTTTAAACCACCAAATTATCTGCCACCATAAAAACAACAGTGTTTTTGTTCAGGACTGAAATGTTGACAGATAACCATTTGTAAAAGCCACTAAATTTTCTCATACATGTCCATACACATTATCCTCTTCAATAATTCTATGGCTTCTTTTTTTGGTGGGGGAGGGGTGCTGCTGGTCTCACAGGACTGAGGTGCCTGTGAGAATGGAGACAGAGGAAGAAACCTACTTGAAGAATTGTTAAAAACACACATACACACACACACACACACACACACAAACAGCCATGGTTAAAGGGGGAAAAGGGAAGATCAGGATCTTTTTATCTAGGGAGATAGGAAAGATGATTTATGAGGAAATTTATGTGAATGAAGAAAGGACAGCCTGGGGCAATTCTTTGATTCAAGTTCAAGTGCCCTGTGGGTTTTAAGTGATGCCTGCAGGTGCTGTCTTGGGTGTGCTGAGAGCAGATTCCATGAGTCTCAATTTAGGCGAACTTACCACTCCCAGAAGAAATTGTTTTAAAAGCTGATAACTCTGAGCCATCCCCAGAAATTCTGATTCAGTAACTGGGATGCAGAGCCTGCCTAACTCTCTATGAGCCCCCTTTCTTATTCCCCTTATTGATTTTGGTTCTGAGGGTCTGACTAAGTCCATTAATGAGGTTACTCAATCCTGAAGCTCAGAGTGTGTGTACCCTGATGCCCGTTTCTCTTTCCTTTCAGCCCAGAGTTTGGAAATGTTGGTGATTCACTGATTGGCTTCCCTAACATCTTTATATGCATGTCCTTTTTTGAGAACAGCAGAAGACACTGTGCTTGGTGTAAAAAGCACAGTTGTATTATGTTTTCCTTAATTTCAAATGACTTCCATCAAGAAGCTAGTAGGTAAAGTAATGATAGGTGAAGGTTGGCAGTTCATACCTTCCAGCCATTCTTCAGTAGAATATGCTAGTCTGCGTCCTTAAAGAGTATACCATTGGAAACCTTATGTGCCAGTTCTACTCATCCTACAGTATCACTGAGTCAGAATAAACTAAATTTCAACATTGGCTTTGTTTAGAGAATAAAAGTATGGCAGTTTGATTTTTTTATAGCCAGTTTTGTCTTATCCCCTCAGAATCTATGAGTAGGAGAATATGCATGTTTGCATGGTTATGTAGACATCCATGGTCAGTTTACCTTGTACAGATACAGAACGTTTTTCATGCAGAGGGTGACGGCGGCCCTTTGATATCCTATTGTTCACCATTGTCATGTATTTCCAATTCCCAATGTTTATCTGTCAGGTTCCAGTAGATTTCCAATTGCTCATTGTAACTCCATGTCTGGTGACTTAGTCCGAGATCTACAAAGCACAACAGTGATGGACCTAAAAGCCCAACTGGGATACGTGGCAATATTGTATTATATTATTGTATTGTAAAATCACGTAGGGCAGGGCCCAGTTGTGAAACCTCATGAACTGTGTTCTCCATCTGCATTCCATCCATCTACCCATGCTAGGCCCTCTGCTTAAGTTGCACTTCCTAACTTTATCCACCTGGCCAGCCTGATCCCACGTCTTTCCACTATGGCCATAAGCCATTCTTTTTTTAATTTTTTAAAGATCATTTTATTGGGTGTTCCTACAGTTCTTACAATAATCGATATGTCAACTGTATCAAGTGTATTGGTATATGTATTGCCATCATTATTTTCTAAGCATTTACATTCTATTTGAGCCCTTGGTATCAGCTCCTCTTTTTATCCTCCCTCCAACCTTCATGACCCCTTTATAAATTATAAATTATTATTATTTTCATATCTTATACCAACTTCTGTTTCCCTTCCCCCTTGGTTTCTTTCACCCTTTTCTTTCCCCGCTCCTCCCTTCCCTCCTGGTATCATTACTCCCATTTCTGTCTCTGAGGAGTTTATCTGATGTGGATTCCATGTGATCTGAGCTCATATCTGCACTCGTGTTCATGCTCTGGCTTAGCCCGCAGTGAAAGGCAGGATTGGGTTATGATAGTGGGGGGTGAGAAAGCCTCAAGGCACCAGAGGAATATGGTGTGTTTCACTGGTGCTATATTTCACCCTGGTTGACTGATCCCTTCCTTGCAACCCTTCTGTAAGGGGACATCCCATTGTCTAAAGATGGGTTTGGGGTCTCTGCTCCAAACCCCCTCATTCTCATCAATATTTTGTTTGTTCAGTTGTTTGTTTTGGGTCTTCTGATGCCTGTTACGTGATTCTGTTGGCACCTCATGATAACAGGGACTTGTGTGCTTCTTCCAAGTGGGCTTGTTGCTTCTCTGCTAGATGGCTGCTTGTTTAATTTAAAGCTTTTAAGACCCCAGATGCTCTATCTTTGGATAGCCAGGCACTATCAACTTTCTTCACCAGATTTACTTGCTCACCCATTTTGTCTTCAGCAATCATGCCTGAAGGGTGAGCATCACAGAATGCCAGGGTTTTAGAAAAAAAAATTATTTTTAGGGAGGGCTTGAGCAAAGGCCCAAAGTCCATCCATTTCCTCAATATATTGCCATATAAATATATATACCTATGCAAATACCTCTATTTTTATGAATTAATATATTTACATAAGTGCACACCTATGTTTATACCTCTATTCATAGCTTTGCTTCCTAGATACTTCCTCTGTTTCCTTTTACCTTCCTCTTTTATCACCATCACACTTGCCCTTCTTCTGCCTCTTACTAATACCTCTCAACTAGATTGCTACTGCTCCAACACCCCCAGGATCCCTATGTCCTCCTCATTGTTGATTTTAATTCCCTAGTTGTTCCCCTGTCTATGGCAGTGTTTGCTCACTGCTCCCTTCCCCCACCTCCTCCTCCCCTTAAGTCCCTCTGGAATCTTTGGTCTATAGCTTTCTCCTCAGGCTTGCTTCTCATATAAAGGTATCTCATATCTTATATAGGTAGGCAAACCAACAGTAAACATAGGCAATACAAAAAAAGAAAATACAAAATTGAACAAAACAGGGAAAAATAAATAGAAAAAAATATGTGTGTATATATAAAGAAAAAAAAATACCCCCCCCCAAAAAAAACCCGGAAAAAAACACAGATAATTCTGGGTCTGTCTGCTGACTTTTATCACTATCTCCCCACTGGTCCTGGTGGGTCTCAGGAACTGACCCTCCTAGCCTGAAGTCTATTTTGGGGGCTCCTAAGGGGTTTTGTGGCTTTTCTTTGCTTCGGTTGATGATCTGTTATGTTCCTTTCTTGGTTCACCCCGCTGTTGGAGGTTCAACCTGGACTCGCTCTCCACCATGTGTCCCCAGCATTGTCCTCTGTTGAGGTATGTTTCAGTGTGGGGTCATCATGTCTCAATCTGTGATCCACCCTACAGTCCTTTCTGTGCCTTAGCAGATGCATGCACAGACAGCATCCTTAGGGCTTGATGTGCCAATATAGGGTCTAGAAGTTCACTCTCTCTTTTTCCTTCTTGGTTTGCTTCCATGTGGACGTGACAGACCAGTTACTCTCCCCAACGTAGACTTAGTGGTGTCCTCTGTAGCACATACCTCTAGGAGGGTCAGTTGGGCTCTGATTGGGGCCTGACCTATAGCCCACTCTGTTCATGTGTTGCTCCACATGATTACATTGCCCTCAAGGTTTGATATTCAATGGTAGGGTCTGCATTCATACTCTCACTTCTGTGGAGTTTTAACCAATATGCTTCTCCTGGGTGAGTTAGTACCCTGCTCCCCCAGTGCCATGATCCCTATACCCTTTCCATTTTCCTCCCTCCCCCTTCACCCCTTTCCCCCTTCTTTATGTTGGAATGACATGTACATCCTTCGGTTTGGCCTGTCTGCCACCCAACTGCCTGTACCTCAACCCATTTGTGGGAAGTAAGTGGCTTTTCTAATATAACTACTGTCCTGATTATACTTATCTCAGTGGACTCATGTTGTACTTGTCCTTTTGTGATTGGCTATCTTCACTTAGCATAATTTATTCCATCTCTTCCCATGAGGCAATGTGCTTCATGCATTCATCAGAGCTTTTTAATGATGCATAGTCGTCCATTGTGTATATGTGTCAGGTTTCTCTAATTTATTCATCTATCAGTGGACATTTAGGTTGCTTCTAGTTCTTTGCAGTTGTAAATTGTGCCCCAATAAACAGTGGGTGCAGATGACCGGTCATGATTTATTTCTTACCCTTCTGGATATATGCCTAATAGAGCGATAGCTGTGTCATAAGGTAGCTCGATTTCCATTAGCTTTAAATATTTCCAGGTCGTTTTCACCAGAGACTTCACATATCTGCACAACTACCAGCAGTGGAGGAGAATCCTTATCTCCCCACATTCCATCCAGCATTTGTTGCTCTGATTTTCCGATTTGGGCTGTCCTCTAGGGTATTAGGTGGTAAGTACTCCTGTTGTGGAGCTTTGGGGATTTTCAATGTTGAGAATCATGTTGTCTGAAAATAGCAATACTTTCACCTCCACTTCTCCCAGATGGTTAATTTTAATGTCCTTTCACTGCCCTATATTGTTAGCTAGGACCTCTGGTACGATGCTAAATAGAAGTGAGGAAAGGGGCATTCTTGTCTGATCCCCTTTTTCAGTGGGATGTTTTCATCTTGTCTCCATTGACTGTGATGTTGGCTGTTGCCTTTTCATAGATAGCTTGTATTAACTTGAGGAATTTTGCTTCCATTCCTATCTTCTTGAGTGTTATAATTTGAAATGGGTGTTGGATATTGTCCAGTGATTTTTCTGCATCCATCGATATTATCATATGATAATATAATCATATTATTGACTATATCATGATATAAGATATCATCTTATCTTTTTGTCTTATCAATTGGGTGAATAATGTTTGTGGATGTTCAGATGTTGAAACATCCTTGCATCTCTGGAATAAATCCCACCTGAATGATGTTTTATATACTTTTGTATTCTATTAGCCAATATTTTGTTAAAGATTTTTTTATCTATGTTCATTAGAGATATTGGTCTGTAGTTTTCTATTCCTGTGGGATCCTTTTCCTGTTTGGGTATCAAAGTTATACTAGTTTTGTTGAATGAGTTTGGGAGTCTGCCATCTTTTTGTATGTTTTAGAATAATTTGTGAAGGATCAGTGTCAGCTTTTTCCTAAATGCTTGGTAGAATTCTCCTGTGGAGCCGTCTGGTTCAGAAGTTTTTTCATTGGTACTTTTTGAAAACTATATTTCTTTTTTTGCTATGAATTTGTTGAGGTTCTTGACCTCTATCTGGGATAATCTATGGATGGATTGTTTTTCCAGATATTTGAATACATTAGAACACAGATTTTCATAGTACTTTGTAATTATCCTTTTAATCTCACTGGAGTCCATTGTGATTTCCTTGTACTTGTGGATTCATCTTGTACATTTTGAGTTGGCTGTTTTCCCATCTCCATTCATATCAGTGTGCTGTGTTCGTGTGGGGAGCTTCATTCCTGCCTTGGTAATTTTTTAAGTGTGTTATCTTCTGGGTGAAGTTGTGCTATTTGGCATTCTCCTGCTTATGCTTGGTGGATATTCTGGCCATAGTGAGTCAGCAAGGAATTTCCTCAGGTGTCTTATGGCGTGTTCTTTGAGTTTGTCTGTGTCTGGAAGTCTCTTAGCTTGAGGTCCATTTTAATAGTTAATTTGGCAGTGTAGAGATTCTCAGGCAGGTGATTTTTTTCATTCAGCTTTCAGAAAATGTTACTATACTCACTCTTCCTCTCTATGATATTTGCTGATACATCTGAGCATATTCTTACCTGAGCACCATTGTATGTGGCTACCTTTTTTTCTCTTGCTGCTCTTAATTTTTTTTTCTTTTTCCTCAGAGTTGGACAATTTAACTCCTATGGACCTTAGTCAGTTCTTCGTGGGGTTTAGTCTAATTGGTGCCTCTCTGCTTCCTGTATGAGTGCTTAATTCTTATTTATTAAGGTGGGGACATTTGCTTCCAGAAATTCCCTTCCTAATTTAGCTGTTGACTTCTTTGTTGTGTCTTGTTCTTTTTGACAAAATATCCAAATATTGTTCCTCTTCATAGCATCTGTCATTAACCTCAGGTTTTCTTCTGAATCTCATTATCTTGTTTGATTGTCTTTCTTGTTTGTTGAAGTCTGCCTGAATGTCCTTAAAGTCACTTGTAAGATTCTCTGCCTCTTCTACTTGGTATGGGATGTCTGTGATCTTGTGATTTGCTTCTGTTACCTTATCCACTAGTTCTTGTATGTTCCTTTGGTGCATGGACTCTGTTCCCTATATCATGGACTTCATTTCTTCTATCAATGCATTCTTATTCTGCGTTGCTTCCTTCGTGTATTACTCCAAGCAGCATTCTGAAGATTTCTCTTTGTGGCAGATCAGCCTCTGATTCTTCTATGAGCATAATTAGGTTTATGACTTGCTCTACTAGTTTGTTTTGTTTTTCTTGTTTTATGTTGTTGTTGAAGGTGTTGAAGTATGATGTTCAGTGTCATTTTGGAACTAGGCACAATGCTTCTGGAGACGAAGGGACCCTAAACTCTTTTTCTGTGTGACTGGAAAGAGTGTCTTTAAAGACTACCTGTGGCCTACTGTGGTGGTGGGCAGGACTTCTCTGTAGGCCAGGTGCTGAGGTGACTTAGTGCCCACCAGCATTAGGTGAGGGTAAGGGGGACTCAAAGTCTGGGCTGAGGCAGACAGCTGTAGGTTTGCCACTAGCCTGGTTGGGGTGGGATTGCAGTGTGGGCAAGAGCCTGCGGGCCACAATTTACAACCTTTTAAAGATTCTCTGTGGAGCCCAGAACTGGTTTTTGGCTTGGGCTGTTATCTATCAGAACCTGTTCCCTGTTCCCATTTTTTATGTTAAATAAAATCCTAGGTGGTGCTCTGGAGATTAGAGTTGCTATGTTAATGTTATACTAAAGGACAGGACAGAGTTCTGGCTGCTTACATTCAAAGTTACACAAAGGACCACAGCCTGGAATTGAGAGCACTTGTTTGTTTGTTTTAAAAAAATCCCTCCTTTTTATAATGGACTTGTGGGGTGCCCTGGTATTGGGGATATGTCTCACTGTCCCCCATTGAAGGTGATTAGCAGAGTGGGTTGGGGCTGAATGGAACTTAATTCTCCCCCAGAGATGCACTCCTGTGGCACTCCTGTTACTATCCTGCATAGCCTACCAGTTATACCGAGTAACCTTTAAACTTACTAAAATGTCTCAATTTCTTTTTCTTTTCTTCCTTTCTTTTAGTGGGTTCATAATCACTAATTGCATAATCTCTATTTTCCTAATATTCAAATCATCACTTACATACTCTTTATTTTCCTAATTTCCCTTTCTTCTAGCCACAACAATTATTCTGCCAGGGATGCATGAATGAGCTTTTAGAAATATATAGGCATTTTTGAAAGCTTCCCTTTTTATTTTACTCTCAGAAAAGTGGGGATTCCATCTAGGCTTTCACCATTGTTACAGTAACTCCAACAATTTGAAGTGTTTTTCTAGTCTTTTAGTTCACAGAGATCTGCCCCTGGTCCATTTCTGAATGTGGGTTATTGATTAGTCTAGGAAAGGGGGAAGACAGACTAGTTAGAGAAGCCACATATTTGACACAGCCACTTGATCTGGAATACGGCTGAACAATACCCAAGAAGGCAAAAATCCATTCTTAAATCCTTAACTGGCCTCTTTTATCTGGCATATTTGCTTAAGACTTGAGCAATCTCATGCAAACTATCCTCAATCATTTTCTGCTAAAGTGTTGACAGTTGGAGGAATCAGGAGCTGCTTTCACTCTGCACACACCTTTTCCCTTAAGTGCCAATTGTTATTTCCCAACCCAGGCTCTCTGCTAAGGTCTCAGGTCTCTCATTTTGGTGTGTTCCACTCCATCAGTCACAGGCATCACTTCTGAGTTGTCTATGCCTCATATTGTAGCCAGCGATGTTATGTTTTACATTATTAATTTACCTGTTGGATATATACACATACATATATATGCACATATAATTATATATGGGAATGTTATGTCATGCCTCCTCACCATAAAGGATTTGCTGCAAATTCTTGGTTAAGCTTTGTAAACCACCTAGTGAGAAATCAAAAATCAGCAAAGTGGTTTTAGCTCATTAATGAGAATCGGGATTGTTGTGAACCATCAAGTTTATTCCAATTCATATGGACCATATAAGACAGAGCAGAACGGCCCATTGACTTGTCTAGGCTAGAAGCTTTTCAGGTGCAGATTACTATGCCTTTTAGTCAAGGAGCAGCAGTGTGGGATTGAACTGCTAACCTTCTGGGCAGTTGTTGGCCACTTACCATTGTGACACTACGATTTATGCTCACTAGCATTGTTAGAGAGAAAAAGAACTAGGATTGGCCATGATTAATTGACAAAAAAACATACATCTTTTTGAAGTCTAATATTGGGTGCATCTAACAAAATAGAAAAGAAATACTGCATGACACAAGTCTAGAAGCCTGTGTGTGTGTGTGTTTTCCTTTTTTTGTCTAAACCCGCTACTTAAAAACTGTCTGATGTTGGCCAAATATCTAATACCATTGATTCTCAGTTGAGTGCAAACACACAGAGGGTCCAAGGCACCAGATATGCAAACACACAGAGGGTCCAAGGCACCAGATATTAACAACCATAATCCTAATTATTAATTAACTTCCATAATTCCCACTATATTACCTCTTTACAATACTTGCTTACCTCTCCACTCTACATTTAGGGAAATTCTCTTCATTGAATGTTCTCCCAATCACCACTCTTCCATAGAGGCTTTTCTACGTACACATGCTCTTGTTTCACAGGCTTGCTTTCAACTTCTGTGAACCAGGAGCATGTATTTTCTTGCAATAGTGCTATTTTGTTGTGCTGAGGTGATCTACCTATTTGGAGCTTGAGTCCATTAAAAGGGTGCAAAGGGTGTACCTTTGGGCTGTTTTATCCCTGGATCCTAGAGCTCGGAACAATGTCTAGCACAATATTTGGTTCCTGCTAGCTTGAATTAAAGTATCAGACATGCATCATAGACCAATGGAGAGTCTCTCGTCCCTGCCTCTGTCTCTAGCAACTGTTGCGGCGACTTCTTTTTAGCAGAGTTCCAGCAATTCAATGCAAGAGCAAGCTGAAGCTCTTCACCCTAAACTCGGGCCACACATCTCTCTTTTCCCACTTTGGGAGAATCTCTGAAATACTAGTGGCATGCACTAGGCACTCAGAAGAGCACACAACTAATTCAGGGGAGACAATGACCTTGAAGTCGCATTCAACAGATAGTAATAAATTCCTGTTCCCTTCTTTAGTTCCTCTCCAAAATCACTGAATCAGACCCCATAAGATTTCTCAAAGTCTTTTAGCGAGACTGAAAGCATTGGATCCCTACAGCGGATGTTATGGCACTCGTTTTCCATCTTTCTTGTGTCACTTCTATTTTCTCCCTTCTGGGTTTTTGTAATATTTCCTAAATATGTTATCTGTATTTAGGTCTTCCTCAGGTCATCTTCTTCTTCTTAGCTTTTTTAAGGTATTCTTTTGAATGACCTGGACAGTGATTTTTGCAAAGTGACCACACTCTGTGATGTTGAAATGCCCAAGGAAGAGCAAAGTCTATGTAACATAAAGTAAAAGGGAGAGTAAAAAAGTAAGCTAGATAACGATAAATGTAGAGATCATGGCTTTTAAAGGCCCCTAGGGGTGATATTTTGTAGTTGCTAAAATTGACTTCAGAAATAAATTCTCCAGAACGTTGTCATTTTTCTATCCAGACTTATACTCTACACCCCTTGCCCTTTAATATTTAGATTTTTCTGAATGCCACCATTAATAGACGACAGAGAATGTGATGATCTTGGAATCTTGAGAATAGGAGAGAAAAGATGGGGAGTTCCCCACTTGGCTCTCTTTCAAGACTTCGCATTGTGGAACCCTAGATTTTCCTATGAGAAATCTACATTGAAGCCACGGTACTTAAGACATCAATGGAAAGACCACCTAGAGATAGAGGGCAATATCTGTGGTTACTAGCTCTTTCTGCCCCCAGTTGCCTGCGTCTACCTAGCTCAAACTCCAGCTATATGAGTGAAGAGGTTCTTTGAGGTGACCCCGCCCTGGCTACATTCTAAACACAATCTCATCAGAGAACCTAAGTGGAATTTCACACCTGAGCCACTTCACAATCCTTGATTCACCAGAACCAGGGAGACATCCAACAATACTTTTGAACTACAATTTACAGAGGTGAATTTATAGATTTCAGAGGGAATTGAAATAAATGCATAAAACTAGGTGATTTATTTTTAACCCTCTAGCTTTCTAGTACATTGACATGCATTCCTCAAAAGCACAGCAAGCCAATGAGATTGCTAGTAACTATTTGTTCATAGCCCCAAGTAGGGTAAAAAGAAGCTTAATTTGTGTCCCATTAGATATTATTTTTCACAGGTAGTTAAAATATTGGTCAGTTTGATGTAAATAAATCAGTGCAATCAATTATTTCACAGTATACAGAACAATGGAAAACAAATAAACAATAAAGTAAGACAAGCTCAGCACATAATTCTACTTATTCATTTGCTCAATTTCCAAATCATGCCATTGAGATCTTGCAGGTGCCACTAGAATTCCTTGAAGTAACTTGGTGAAATGTGCTGTTACTGTTTCTGCCGTTAAATGTACTTGCCCAAATGGTCATGTTTTAGAAAGCCCCATTATCTTCTCACCCCTACCAGTAACAAGTAAAGCCCCATATATTTACGGCAGGCCATTCTACACCACGCAGATCCAGATGAGCTGGCCAAGACTAGAATAATGGGACAGTCAACTCATAGTTTGCTTAAACAGATGATAAATCTGCATTACATGAATTCACTAACGTTTGAGTAGTTTGTTACAAAACAAAAGCTGAAAAATACAGTAAGACTTTTTTTTAAAATTATATGAGTCATGTGAAAACATATGCATTCTATGTATTTTTCCAGTTTCCCTGGATCAAGTATAATGTTACTAGGGAATATCTGTAACTTTTTTTTAATGATCATTCTTGGAAACCACGTTCATGCTGTAATTACAAGCAGGATGAAAGTGCTTGATTCTCAAGTGAGTCAAGCTGCTGAACCTAAATTCACTTGACCAGCTGGGTCAGTGAAAATAAATGGCTTTCTTTGACCAGACTTGGCTTGGATCCATTAATAGTACTGTTTTATATCCTGGTTCAAGGACACAATTTTGCTGGACAGGGCCACATTACTGATAAACATGCCACAAAGAAATAGTTGGAAGTGCAGCAGATGCAATTATTTCCCCCATACAAAAAATTCCCAAAAAATATGTTCTTCCTCTGGGTTACACTGAAGGTCAAACCTCATTAGAGGTAAAAAATAACGGTGTTGCTAAGTTTGACTGGGGAGAAAACTGCTTAACTCTACTTTTCAGAAGTAGCACAATTATACAAAGAAATGAAGTGTAAGAGGTAAAGGAACAACTTCAAAGGTCCGTCTTAGATGACCAGTATAATAATTAAATATATAAAATCTAGAATTGAAAAAACTGAAGAGATGAGCGTGCTTGGGTTTCTTTTTTAAAAGCCAGGCCTTGGGTTGGAATATTGAAGAACTCTTTGGGCAAAACACAAATGATACAACACAGGAAGCATCTAACAAAAGAGGGAACACTCAGTCATGGTAAAAACAAAAGTCCATGTTCAGTCATTTCAGGAGGGACCGTATGATCAAGAACCCAAGGGTATTGAGGGAAGAAACCCATGTTGCACTGGTCACACGCAAGCACCTTGTGACCAGGTCGAGTCACAGTTGTGCAGGGTTACCGAGACTATACATCTTTGTGAGAGAGTCTGGTCGCGGGGCTTCTGGAGAGTTTGAACTGCAGTCCTCGTGGTGGAAGCAGGCTAAAACCAAGTCTTCAGGAATTGACTAAATGCAAGTGAGATAATTCAGCAAAATGATGCAACCTAGAGAGTGCTTACTACTCTATGCCGAGAAGTTTGGAAGGCAGCCACCTGGCCAACTGACTGGATGAGATTTATATTTTTGCTCATTCCAAGGATAGGTTATCCAATAGCCTATCATTTAACATCACAAGGCAATAAAACTATGCTAAAGTGAGGAAGAACGGTTGCTGTGGCAGATCTCTAGGGAACTGTCAAAAATTCCAGCACAATTCAGAAGAGGCATGAATTAAGTGGCAGCGGTGATAATAGAATACTTTAAAATCAGGAAGTGTGTGCACCAGGGTTGTATTTTTTCACCACCCGTATTCAATCTGTATGCGAAACAAATAACCAGAAAAGATGGCTTACAGGGAGAAGAAGGCAGCATCATGTTTGGAGGAAGGCTTATCAACAATTTGCGATACACAGATGACACAGCCCTGCTGAAAGTGAGGAGGATTGAAGCACTTGGCGAAGATCAAGAATTGCTGCCCTGAATGTGGATTACAACTCCATGTAAAGGAAACCAAAATCCTCACCACTGGTCCAATACGTGACATCATGGTAAATGGAGAAAAGATTGAAGTTGTGAAGGATGTTGTCTTTCTTGGATCTACAATGAATGCTCAGGGAGCAGGAGTCAAGAAACAAAATGACGTATTATATTGGGTCAATCTGATGCATAAGACCTCTTTAAAGTAGTGAAATTCATGGATGTTACTTTGAGGACTAAGGTGGGCCTGACCCCAACCATGGTGTTTTCAATTGCCTCATATGCATGTGGAAGCTGGACATTGAACAGGAAGACTGAAGAAGAATTCATGCATGTGAATTATGGTGCGGTGAAGAATATTCGAAGTGCTCTGCCTGGATTGCCGAGAGAACAAACAAACCTGTCTTGGACAGAGTATAGCCAGAATGATCCTTGGAGGACTGTGAGACTTTGTCTTACAAACTTTGATTGTGTCGACAGGAAAGACCAGTCCCTGAAGAAGATCTGATGTAAAGTTGTGGGGCAGCAGAAAAAAGAGGAAGTTCTGCAACAAGATGGATTGACACAGTGGCTGCATAGATGAGCTCAAACTTAGGAATCATTTTGAGGAAGACTCAGGACAGGCCTGTTGTATGCAGTTTTCCAATTGCTGGAGATTATCCACCAACTTTGGAAGTCTCCTTGTATATAAGAAAGCCATATCTATACAAGACTTCATCATGACTCATTTTTTTCTTCTGTTATGCATTGTTTTCAGTCATGGTGCACTTATGCTGGTAATTTCACTGACTTTGAAGTGTTGTGTTTGAATAGACCTATTTTTTCATGTAATAGTATATTTGAAACACTTCTCAGAGTTTCTCATTTTCTAAAACGAGTCTTTCAATGCTATATATCCTACATGACAAAAGGACTATGATTTACGCAACGTGTTGCTAAATTTGGCAAGTAGGTTTAGTGTCCACATCTTTGTGGAAACTTACTTTCTTCTTTGGATGGTTTCCTTAGGGTAAATTCCAGTAACTAATATAATTAGATGAGATATCTGCATACTTTCAAATCTCCAAATATGCATTGCCAATTAAAAAATAATAAACACCACCCACAAAAGGTGCCATTTGCATAGAATCCAGTAACAAGGACGGCCGATTTTCCCGCCCCCCCATGCTCACACTGACACCTACAACTATTCTTGCTTAAATATGCAGGGATTTTAAAAAAGTTGGCGGAAAATAGAATTGAAAGATAATGGAATCTTTCCAAGAACTTTTGGAAGCCCCCTGATATAATTGCTATATCAGTCCTGTTTCATTTCTGTAGAATCAAACATGCTGCATCCCATTCAAATTCAGAAGCATGTACTGTGTACCAACAATACAGCAAGACACTGGGCTCATCCTTAAAAAGGCAGAGATAAGCACGACATCCCGCTTATTCCAGTGATCAAGACAGTGATAAAAACAGAGAGGCAAGCCAAACTCCAACCCACCACAAAGATGCTCTGCTGGTGAGCACAGTGCCATGTGGTTAGTGAGGAAAAACGCCACAAAAACACGCAAGCGTGGTTGGGAAAGTTTATCATGTTGTATCATCGCCTGTGCAAAAATTATTTGTTCATTCTGGGCATGTCCCTCAGTGTCAAGTATTTATATGATAGGATGCCATATCTCCATCGCCCCTTCTTTCTTCTGCCTCACCTACTGCGGTGCTGGAGATGTGGCTTATCCTTCACTGCCCTCAAGCTTAGGAACTCAGCTTGCAGCTCCCAAGCACCTCACAGTCTTAAATCTTACAGGGCCACTCTTTCTAACTAGTCCTGCCTCCCTCACTCCCAAATACCCTCACCCTATAGGGGAGAGAAGAAAGCATAACCTGTGTTAATATTTTTTTTCTACATGGTCAAATATTAGGGCTAATGTCTTGATCCAGAGACAAGATAAACGATATTGTTATTATTAGCAGCCATTTGCTAACAATTGAATTTATTGCTTGACCCACTGTCCGCAGTTCAGTCAGCACATGGGCTGTTTGGAGGACACAGATGTTTTCTTTAAGGCCTTTAATTGGTATTCTGAGCAGTTTAATCACTAGTCCTTAGACCATTAGGCTGCCTGGGCCCCACAATAGGGCACAAGCATAAATCCCGTCATAATCTCAAAATCCAAACTCTAGCATAAAGTCACCCAGGCTCCAATTTTTGCCCTCTTGGTATTATTTACATAAATCAAACATCCACCACCATTTCAAAATCATTCAACAAATCCTAGCAAATCCATGCATTTTAAGAAGAAACATAGTATGGCCACTCAAAAGGGATGCAGGGATCCCCAGGATCCTTATGCTTAGTTATGTTTCCTCCATCAGCTTAATAGTTAGCAAAGAAACCCCAGCAATCCAGGCACTGCAATAGAGTGCCGTTCTTTGTAAGGCAGGTTGCAGAAGAAAAGGAATCAGCACGTGCTCACAGGCCCTGCAGAAACATACCTTTTCTAATGCAGCCCCATGCTGTTCCTCTTGGCGCCGCCGGCAAGTTCTAATAATACATACCCATTTTTGACACTTGCTACGGGGCTACTGCCCGTGGTTCTTCAGACATGACAACTGCTAGTGCCCTCAAGGCACCACTACATCCTACCCCATTGGAAAACATATTGCCGACTCCCCCCACGTGCAATGGCTTTCATGAGGGGGATGTGTTCAGTCACAGCTGCATCTTGAAATTAAAGTCCGTCTCATTTACTTGACCCTGGAGCCTTGTCCAAACAAGCTCACTTGAGCTTCACCCAGATGGTGGCCATTTACTTCTGCCTAATTCATTACCATTCCCTTAAATCATGGCCCCAAGCCAGCTGGCACACTAGCGCAGCTTTTTAATGGGAAGATTGCACATCTTCATCCCTAATTTGGTTAATACACAAAGTGGCCATGAAAACAGCAACAGTAACTATGTTGTCTTGTCCTCTCTACGTCGGCGCCCACATCGTACATATCTGAGGTGCATGTAATTAATCAACCGAGGGAGTTGCCTCAATGGGGAGGAGGTGGGGTGGCATCTGAGTCAACACACAAGCAATAGCCATTTTCGATTATAATATGAAGCAACTCCTAAAAGATCAGTGCTAATAAATAATCATTACAAACTCACGAAGCCATGCCAATAAGAATTCATTCACACTCAAGTATCAGCAGGTCAGGAAGGACTTATCAGACGGGTACTGATGTATCCTAAGCTTGAGTTAGGTCCCATGGGTCTTCATTCTTCCCTCAAAGAGAAGACACAGCAGTGATCAGGGACATGGCATAGCCAGTGCCAAGTCCCACTGCATAAGGGAATGTACCCATCAAAGGCTGATGCATGTCCACTGGTCAAACTAGGTCACTTATCTGAGCTCAAAATGAATGGAACAGTGGTGTATAATCTGTCCTCTGCCTAGAAAGGCAAAACCCAATCCCATTACCATCAAGTGGCTTCTGACTCAGGGTACTATGGGTAAAAGAGTTGTGAGCTTATGGGTCACAGTGTTGAATTACTCCATGGGATTGTCTTGGGTGGGAAACTACCAGGCACTCCACAGAACAATGAACAGTCTCAGAAACTCAAAGGGGGCAGTTATACCCTGTCCTAAAAGATTTTCTTTAATTGCCTGCAGTGACTTGATAGCTAACAATCATTTAATTGATTTATTCTCTTACAGAACATATGGGAGATTACAGTTCTTAAACTTGCTTGCTTTAGGAAAGACTGGCTGATGAGGTGATGATCAGAGAGCTGGCAGAGGTCATTTCTGGCTGAAAGCACTTAAGAGCTTGTGTATGATAATGCTGTTCTGTTGATAATATTATGCATCCTCTCTTGATTGATGCCATGTCAATTAGGGCCAAAGCTGTAACAATATCTTAGACAATACTATTTTCAAGTCAGCATCCGCTTGATGGCAGTGAGTTTAATTTTTTGCAGGTTTTTAATATTAATTAATTAATTATTAAGGGAAGCAAATAGTTTTCTTCCATGATACGCCTGGGTGAATTCAAAGTGCCAGCATTAGTGAAAATTCTCAGAATGAATGCTTTACCCCAACTAGGAACTTTTGCCTAAAGAAAAGGGGAGTGTGGACGGCCTGGTAGGGTTGATCAAGGGCAAAATAATCGAGAGGAATTACTGAAACCCAAATGAAGACTGAACATGATAGTGGAACAAGAGGGAAGTAAAAGGAAATAGAGGAAAGAGCTAGGAGGAAAAGGGCATTTATAAAGGTCTAAACACAGGCATGTGCCTATGTAAATATCTGTGTATATGATGATGGGGAAATAGATCTATGTACATATATTTATAGGTTTAGTATTAAAGTAGACGATGGACATTGGGCTTCCACTCAAGTACTTCCTCAACACAAGAACACTTTGTTCTCATAAGCTGGCATTCTGTGATGTTCACCTTCCCTACATGATGGCTGAAGACAAATGGGTGCGTAAGAAAATGTGGTGAAGAAAGCGGATGGTGCCCAACTATCAAAAGATATAGCATCTGTGGTCTTATAGGCTTAAAGATAAATAAGAAGCCATCTAGCTGAGAAGCAGCAAAGCCCATATGGAAGAAGCACACCAGCCTGTGTGATCATGAGGTGTCGATAGGATCAGGTATCAGACACCAAAGACACAGAACAAAAAATCATGACAATGTGAATGGGGGTGGGGGTGGGGAGTACAGAGTAGAGACCCAGAGTCCATCTGTAGGCAATTGGGCATCCCCTTACAGAAGGGTCGTAGGGAGGAGATGGCCCAGTCAGGGTGCAGTATAACACTGATGAAACATACAGCTTTCCTCTAGTTTTTTAATGCTTCCTCCCACTGACTATCATGACTCCAATTCTGCCTTAGAAATCTGGCTAGACTAGAGCATGTACATAGACACAGACAAGTGCTGGAAATACAGGGAATCCAAGACAGATAAACCTATCAGGACCAATATTGAGAGGAGTCATACCAGGAAGGGAAGGGGAAAGTGGGGGGATAAATGGGGGAGTGATCACAAGGATCTACCTATAACCCCCTCTCAGGGGGATGGACAACAGAAAATTGGGTAAAGGGAGACATTGGTCATTGTAAGACATGAAAAAATAATAATGATTTATAAATTATTAAGGGTCCTTGAAGGAGGGAGGGTTGGGGAGGGAGGGGGAAATGAGGAGCTGATTCCAAGGGCTCAAGTAGAAAGAAAATGTTTTGAAAATTACGATGGCAACAAATATACAAAAGTGCTGGACACAATGGATGGATGGATGGATTGTGATAGAGTTGTAAGAGCCCCCAATAAAATGATTTATTAAAATAAAATAAAAAATCATAAAACCAAACACCAGAAAAGGGGAGCAAATATTTACTTTAGCGTAATTTTAATTATCAGGATTATAGTGATCTTAAAAGACATAGTAACACTGCAAAAGTAAATGATTATATGACTGAGTTACTGATATTTTATCCAAAAAGGGCTTATAAACACTGGCAATGGTAAAATAATGTAAATCTCCAAATAGCTAAAGACATAAAACTTTATAAAGAAGGAAATAAAATCAGTAATTAATATATAGCATGTGTTTAACTTAAGAATCTAGAGGAGACTTCACTTTTAGCTAGTATATTCATTAAAAAGTTTTCTAATTGCTTATGGTTAATTGATAGTTAACAATCATTACATTGATTTATCCTCTTACAGAACATATGGAAGATTATATTTCTTAAACTTGTCTGCTTTGCGAAGGAACGACTGATGAGGTGATGATCAGAGATGACAGAGGTCATTTCTGGCCTAAAGCACTTAAGAGCCAGTATATGATAATGACATTATGTTGACAATATTATGCGTCCTATCTTGAATGATACCTTGTCAAGTAGGGTCAAAACTGTAACAATAGCTTAGACAATGGTGTTTTCAAGAAACTTCCCAAGTTCCCATCAAGAGGTAGAGAGGTTATCTTTCCTCTTGTATTCTGGTTAAGTGTGTAGGCAATGCACTTGTGCTTGACTATTAATCTAAAGGTTGGTAATTCAAACCTTCGCAGAGATATTGTGAAAGTCCTGCTTTTAGCCATGCATCAGGCTTAGAATTGAATTCAACCCTTGGTTCCATTTTCACCCAAACAATATCAAGGTCTAAGTGGGAACATTACTAGTAGGGAGGTACACATTCCTCAGCACACGTAACCACCTGAGAACAGAAGGCAACAGTTCCCCAGAACAGAAACCAGAAGGGTTAGGAAAGAAGGAAGAATGTAAACAGGAAGCACAAGGAAGAAGTGGGAGAAATGATATCACTTGGGGATTGCAATCAATGACACGAACCTAAATTTGTATGAATAATCCAACAGGACGGTGATTTGCTCTATGAACCTTCACCAATCCATAATGTAAAAAATGGGGGACTGGGAGGGGACAGAGAGGCGTGGCAATCTGTTTCCGTAAAGAAACAGTCCAGAAAACCCTATGGAGCAATTGCCTTCAGTAGAACGTAGGGTCACTGTGAGCTGGGCTTACCTTGAGAGCAGTGGGTTTTTGTTGCTCTTTATTTTTCACTTGGATAAACTTGGGATCCATGTGAGACCGTGGGAAATGACATATGTAATCCTGTATGGTTTTGAGCCAGTTCACTGCTTGCTTAAATGTTTAATTCTGAAGCCCATTTCCGTGTTGTGAGCAGTTTGACCGTCCTGAGGCCACCATCCTATGAGGAAGCCAAACCACAAAGATGGCTGCACAGGAAAAGTAATGCTCTGTTTATAGGTTGGACTCAAGGTTTCCAGCTTCCTGGTTTTCCAGCTCTAGCTGTTATCTAACTGCAACTACGTAAGAGGACCTGGTCCAAAGCTTCTCCCTGAAGCTTACCCAAATCCTCACCTGCAAGAACCTTGAGAAACACTAAATTAACTATTATAGAAGCCTCGCTATTTATTTGATAATTCTTTTAATACGAAAAGATGGTTCTCACCTATTTCTGGCAAGATTTTAAGTAACTTTCTCCAACTTGGGATAAAAATGTAAAACAAGGCATTAAGAATCATCTAGATTTTCTTTCCCACTGACCTATTATTTTCATCTCTAAAATGCTAGCCCATGTTTCATTGGTGAGGAGTAAACTTTAATCTCTTTTTAAAGGAAATCCAACTTCAATATCTGATAGATAGTGATGGTGAATTAAAACTCATCTTGTAAATGATTTATTTGTTAAACTCCAAAATAAATATTAGAATGAGGACTACATAACTACATGAAAATAAGCACTGTACAATATTTTTAAAGGCCGTAAGGTTTCAAGTCTCCCTGGTGGCACAGTGGTTACACATTGGGTAGCTAACTGCAAGGCCGGCAGATGGACATTATCAGCCGCTCCAAAGGGAAAAGACTGAGCTTTCTACTCCAGAGAGATGCTCTCAGAAGGAAATGCACAGGGGCAGTTCTACCCTGTCCTATAGGCTCACTGTGAGTTGGCATCGACTCCATGGCAGTAAGAAACTTGCATTTGAATGTGTATCTGCAGAGCATGTATAGGAGCATGTCTGCTCTTTGGGTTAGGTACCATCATGTCATTTCTGACTTACAGCATCCCTGGGTAAAGGAGAGCAGCCACTGTCCAGATCGTTCACCATCTTCGCAATTGCTTTTATGAGTGAGCTCATTGTTACAGTCACTGCATGAATCCATCCATCTAGACAAAGACCTTCCTCTTTGTCACTCCCCTGATAAAGCGCAAAGCATGATGGCCCTTTCCAGAGACTGGTCTCTCGTGACAGCATGTCCGAACTACATGAGACCTTGTCTCGTCATACTAGGCTCGAAGAAACATGTGGCTCTACTTCTTCTGAGACAGATTTGTTTGTTTTGGGGTTTGTTTGGCGCTTCTTTTTTTGGCAGTCCAAGATGCTTTCAATATTTTTTACCACCACCATAATTCAAACTCATCAATTCTTCTTCCTTATTCCTTATTTAATGTCCGAATTTCACATGACTAGGGGGCGACTGAAAACACCGTGGTGTGGATGAAGCACACCTTAGTCCGTACAGTAACCTCCTTGCTTTTCAACACTTGAAAAGGTTCTCGTGCAGCAGTTTCACCCAATGCAGTGCATCCTTTGAGCTCCTGACTGCTGCTTCCATGAGCATTGTGTATAGAAACATTTATTTTCATGAACTGCCATTGGGTCCATTCTAACTCACAGTGACCCTGTAGGACAAGGTAGAACTGCCCCTGTGGGTTTCCAAAGCTGTAACGCTCTAAGGGAAGACAGTTTCATCGTTCTCCCGGTATAGAGGCATAAAACTCAAAAATCCACTGTCACAGCGACTTCCCTGTGGGTTTCCCAGGCTGTAACTGTGGTGGTAGGAAGCCCCATTTTATCTCTTGTGGAGCAACAGGTGATTTTGAACTGCCGACCTAGTGGATTGCAGCTAAGATCCATTACAGCAACAAGTGGCGCTCCTCTCCTAGAGCCACATAGATGGAGCAAATTAAACTGATCGTATATGTGAGTTAAGAAGTTAAATTTGAGGACTCCGTTCTGCGTTTTCCTTCTGCTACATTCTAGTTACGTCATGATCTTGTTTTCACTTTCTGTAAAGCGAGAATAAAGGCACAGAAAGGTAAGAATAGATGGGTGTAATGAAATTAAAGGGTTCTTTATGTTATACTGGCTATATAATTTTAAGACACTTAATTGAGCTCCTAATGGAAGGTCAGCAGTTCGAAACCACCGTGGGCTGTGCAGGAAACTGACAGGACCTAAAGTTACAGCGCTGGAAGCTCTCAGAAAGAGTTCCACCCTGTCCTGTAGGGTCACTGAGAGTCAGGATCGACAATCTGGCCCTGAGTTTGGTTGGTTGTGGTGGTTTTAGAAAGTGAAAGGAAAGTACTTCAGATAATTTGTGTTTCTAACTTTTTCCCTGCCTTGTACTTATACTTTAAAACTTACCTATTGCTGAGAAATTTATTTCTTTAACCTAAATGCTGTTACTGAAACCCTTGCATTTTCTTTGCCCTGAAAAATCTGCCAGTTCTAATAAAATTTAGTCTGCCAAGTAGTGTGAAGATGTAAAAAAATGAAGCTCTCAAAAAATTAAAGGACGAAATGAGAGGTTACTTATGTCCCAAGAGTAAAGCTGCTGGACTACACCCTTCTGAAAACACATATGCAAGTCTCTGACTGCCTGAGCCCTTTCTTCTGAGGAAACGTTTATCATAATGTCGGAAGGGAGTCAATCACCACCTAATGTGTTTTCAGAGCCTTCCTGTTATGGGTTGACATCTAGTCTCTGCTTGGGGAAAACTCACATGGATTGTTGATCGTGTTTTACAAATGAGAAATCTTGAGTCCCAGAAAAGGTGGTTTGACTGTCTTGAAGTTAAAATAAGCTGTGTTGGTACTCGGTATTCATTTGCATCATTCCAAGAACTCCAATTTAATGACTTAGCCTGGGAAGAAAAAATATGCCTTCCAAATATTCATATTTTAGTCAAAAACAAATACAAAAGAGCACAAGGAAGTCATCTCCTTGAAGGCCAAGCACAGTGAGTTTAGACTCTGGGGTGCAATTTCCTTTGAAGAATGTAGACTGAGAAGTAGCACAAAGAGGCTTCTTGAGCTGTGCTAGTAGTGAGTGAGATGCACGAAGCACTGTGTGCTCTTTGTGCCAACAATCCCCACATATTTGAGCTATACGCAATTACACTCAAATTATCACGTCAACAAAACGTATAGAGATGTTTGAAGTATATTGTTAGGTAGAGAGGGGAGCTGGTTTGTGAGATTTTTTTAATTGGTTAAAAGCTAAAATAATTGGTGAAGAATTGGTTATAGGGAAATACTTGTAATTTAATTAAAACTTTATGAATTGTCAAACACTTGAATATTTTGATGCCAATTGTACAATGGGTTCTACTTACATTTTAAATCAAAACCTTCATACAGTCAAAGCTTGCTCAATTTTAATCAGGAAAAAATTTCAGACAAAAGATAAATCCTATTCAAAAAGGTCTGCTTTAAATTAGCTGCTCTGAATTTTAATTAGTTTTGTTCTCTTTAAGCAAAAGTTTTGTTGCTTTTGCATTTTTGAATTAAAAAAATTAATGTTTTTTAGGAATGCGTTTATCAGGTGTCCTTTACAATGAAAGGTCAGACTTTTTCAACAATATCCCTGTGACTTTGTTGTGTATGTTATATGGATACTTTAAGTTTTATTTTCTACATTTTGTCTTTATATGAATATTTATATATTTATTCACACACAAATTAAGAAGCTATTTTCTATTAAGCTATAACAACGTTGAGTTTGAATAAATTTTGGTGAAATTAACTTTATTTTCAATAATGGTTTTCCTCTATCTCAATGCACTATTTTGGAAAGCAATTTGAAACATGTACTTTTTATAACCGGTTGACAGGTCAAATGACAGGATAATAATGACTCCCAGGATTTCCAGGCAGTGAGGCTGACTGTTGGCCCAAGCCCCAAAGAAGCAGGAATCAATGAGCTAAAAGCAGCATCCAGTCCTGGTTGAAAAAAAAGCAAGCATGTTCTCAACAGCATCCACTTATATTGGAAGCAGGCCACACCTTGAGGCAATTAATTGTTTCAGGTCTGTGACTTGAGTAAGGGTGTTGCATTCCATTTTAGCCTTATCTTAATTTGGAGCTTTACAATGAAATGACTGTGATTATATTGTGCTAGGTCAGGTCATGGGTGATTACTAGGTCTTAACTGACAAACCAGTGAGAATTCTGGTCCTGCCACGTTGACACAGAACCTTACCCGTGACAACTTTGTTCATGGTCTAATCACACTGTGCTGAGGCATTTTTATTTAATGACTACTCCCTGCCAACTATATTAGGGAAAAAATCATAATAACCATTCCATTGCCTCATTGAAATTAGAGTCCCATTTTTTCTTTGGTTTTCACTCTTTATTAATGAATAAAACCTTTGGGTTTTCTCTACAGGTATATATGTGCATACATATTCATATATATCATATTTATAATACACATGCAGATATATGCTGCACATAAAAACAATCAGACTCACTGCCATTGAGTCCATTTTTACATACGATGACCCTAAGGGGAGGGTAGAATAGCCACCACAGGTTTGGGAGACTGTAACCCTTTACAGCTCGAGTAGAAAACTTCATTTTTCTCCCATGGACGAGCTAGCTGGTGGTTTAGAACTGCTGACCTTGTGGCTTGCAGCCCATTGCGTAACCACTACACCACCAGGGCTCTTTTATTATTGATATATGTAACATAAGTATGCTTCCATGTGGTATATAAATTTATAGTATGTATTTATATTCTAGGAATCTTAGATGGATACTTACATTCTAAGGATTTTCTTTACTCCAATATCTCTTAGAATTCTAAGATCCAGAGGGAGCCATTGCACTTTTCTTGTTTTTAAAATTATTTTATCAACTCGTGTGATTTTAAATAGCATCTAATGTTGATCCTACTTTCTATACCTAATATTTTACTACATACTCCTTAAATGTCACTAATATGCTTTAGTAAGCATCATTTTAAATAGCTAAATGAACTGTTTCAAAATGAAAAACATATCTCCTAAGTGAAGATCATTGAGATCAGCCTAGATTTTGTATTTGTAAAACAATGCTATAATAAAAAAGTTAAATATCAATCACTGTCTTTCTTCTAGATTACCTGTCCCCATAGAGCCAAAGTTGTAAATGAATTGACATAGTTTTCAAATTGCTCTCCAAAATAGTGGAAGAAACCTAGTATTGAATAAAAATCTATTTTGAAAAACCTTATGCAGCCTGGTATTTACTTGAATCTAAAATTGATATAGTTTGAGAGAAACTGGCACCTCATTCTTTTCTTCTCTATATTTTCTCTTGTTTAGAAGAAACTCTGACAGAACTTCCCCCACTGAGCTTTACAGAGGTAGTCTCCTGTCCTGTCATGCAGCTCAGTACTGTGTTCCTGAAGCATCTTCCTAGTATATCTTATTACAACAGTTACTTTTGGGGTATACTTTAGTTTGTGATGCATGCAGTTTCATTTCACAAATATGACACATCGTGATATAATGCTTCAGCAAATTCAGCTTAGTTAGGGAATTTTGAATAAATACGAAATACATTGTGATGATTTTTGTTTTGTTTACAATTTATTAATCACCTAAGACATTCCAAAGCAATGAAGGAAATACATACGAACCACGCTATTGCCACATGAGAGCATTGCTTAAGGAGGCGATTAAATAACCTCATCTCTGTCGTGTAGTATTATTTGAACCTTGCTTGTTATGTGTATCCAAATGTTATTTCATTGCTTCTTCTACACCTAGTGTTAGTCTCAAAAATGTATTTTTATTTGTATAGTCATTATTCACTAATTGGAAGATTTATTATAAGTGCTAAGAAGGGGAGTACTCAAATAACCAACCATACGAATGAATGCATGAATACCAAACAATCTATACAATACAGCAGAATAAACTTTTGAAAACTATTAATCATCAGGAAAGAAAATGCAACAGCATTAGTACAAAAATTGCTCTAATTAATATAAAATGACTTCTTGAATTAAGCAGTATGCGAATTAAGTTCACATTTCCATAGGAGCTCTCTCGCATAAAATGAAATTATGATGACTTATCTTGATGGCACACATCATGATGTGTTTATGTGATGATATGTTATGTTTTGATGTTTGATGACAATGTTGATGTACATGTAGCTCCCTGATAAGTGTTTATAATTACCTACAGTCTTGGTGACCTGCTGAGCAATAATATTGAGCCAATTTGATCCATAGAGTTACTGGTTGATCCTTGAGAGTAGGCCAGATCTGTCTTCTTATTTTGGCTTGGTCTAGAATCTCTGCTACCAGCAGTTCAATCTTATAGGGCTACAAAAGCCTTCCCTGACAGATGGGGCGCCCCATGGCTGCTCCTGAGGCACATGGGCTGGGAATCAAAGCTGGCTCTCCCATGTTAAAGAAAACTAAACACTGAACCCAGGCTGGAGGCATATGGCCCGCAACTAGTACTCTGCAATAAGTTTTGAATAATTGAGGAGAGGTGATCTTCTAATTTTTTTAAATTGTGTATTAGCCACGTTTATTAAACATTCATACAATCTCTGTGTTCTTTGCCCATTTGTCTACTGAGAAATTAGACATTCTATTTACATTGCTTTACCTTTATTATTTCTTAGGGACAATTATTTTCTCTCTTAGATTCGACACAAAAATCAGTTTGATGGGTGGCATTGTGAAAGAAGTCATCCTTGTCTTTGGAGGAATTGGAGTCCCGATCACCTGCTGACAGGTACCTGCACTGAGAGACTGGGGGGGGTGAGTGGCGGGGGAGAACCTTGAACACATTGTTCCTCTGCTGTCATGCTCAAAGCTCTTCTGCCTCTAGGCCTGTCCTTTGGCTCAGGGTTGTCTCCTTGGCAGTGAGCTAATCCTACATCTCTACTGATCCACCTTGAAGGATACATAGGAAAGAACCAGGAAGAAGCATGCCTTCTCGAGGTTTCTCGGGTTCTTACGGTCACAGTTATAAGACGCTAGAATGGTTCATTCATGTTCCTTTTCCTAATCAGCTACTCAGATGCCTAGCAGTCCGGCTTAGCTTTCTCTGTCAGCTCAGTTCCCTGGTCATAGTTACCGATTCCAGCAAACTAACCAAACACATTATGTAGCTCCAATCTGATTAGAAAAGGGGTACAACAAAAGTCCTTTGGTTACTTTCCCAGCAGCTACAGTCTCTGTGACCTCTACTTACCATATAGATAGAAACCATAGGATGAAGGAAGTGGACAGGAAAAAAAAACAACAACTGTGCTCATCGTGTTTTATAGGACTGCAATTTCAGCAGTAGATCATCAGGCCTGTTTTCCAAGGAGTCTCTGGGTGCACTCAATCCTCCTACCTGTCTCTTTATCCACTGGCATCTTTAACTGTGTCATGCCATCCAGGGTTCCCAGGCACCTTCATAGAAGACCCAGTTGTTCCCTCAAAGTGCTTTTGCTAGATCTTTAATTTAGGAAATCCTGCTATCTAGAGAAAGCTAAAGCAAGACTGACCAAAAGATGTATTTCCCTTTACCTGGTATCTTGACTTGAATGACTTTAATCACTACATTGGTCCCTTGATGGATCTTTACTTATGAGGAGGCCTCATATGATTAACTTTGGAGAGGAAACTTTTGAGGAAAATGAATCAAGTTATGGGACTCTTTACATTTCTAATTTTGAACAAGTTGGTAGAATTTACTTATCATATTGAGAGAATCCAATGTAGGTTGGAATTGGATTTATTCAAAAACCAAATCTTGCAAGGTCTTTTATTTCAGCTTCTCTCAGAAGTGAAAAATGGGATACACATTGCTTTGACTATCAAACATAAGCCATTTTCTTTATCATTTTCGAACAATCACTCAACTGTAAATAATAGAAATTATTACATGATGATTTCACCACATTGCCTGTCAAAGGCTATAATTGCAATAATAATTTAGATGGTAAGTATATGTTGTACAGGAACAGTGGATACCAATTCATATCAACATCTGGAACCTTAGACTCATTTACATATAAACACCACTCTGATAGAAAATTCAGGAAGCCTCTGTGACCTCTACTTCCCATGTTGATAGAAATCATAAGACAAAGGAAGTGGACAGAAAAACAATGTGTTGCGCAAGTATCTTTGTCAAGTAGAACACTTGCTAAAGAACCCAGACGTACTGTGTGAGTCTGTGACCCACAATAGAGAGAGATGGGGCAGTCTGCTGCAGTAAAGATGAGATCCATGTAAAACCTATGGGGCAGCGCAATTCTAGCCAATAGGATGACTGTGAACCGGAATCTGGCTGCGGGTGGGCATCAGCTTCTTTTTTGATTGTTTGTCTGAATGTCACCAGATAATTCCAATGTGCAAACACATGCAATGAACAGCATTGTTTTAAAAAATTAGTAACACACATAAACATGATTAATAAGAAATAACTAATTGATCATTTTAGGAAAGAGTATTCTTTACCCTTAGCGATGTCTTCCCCAATGTTGGAGTTGTTAGGCATTGTCCAGTTGGTTTAACCCATTGCAACCCTTTGACCAATGGACAGAAATACTACCTGTACCATCCTCACAATTGGTCTTGTGCTTGAGCCACTTGCTGCAACCATTACGTCAATCCATCCTGTTGAAGGTCGTCCTCATTGTCACTGCCCAGGTACTTTACCAAGCATAATGTCCCACACCAAGCTCTGGTCTTTCCTGACAACATGTCCAAAATATGCATCTTCCCTCTAAGGTGCATTCTGGCTGTACTTCTTCCAAGACAGATTTGTTTGTTATTTTGGCAGCCCTCAATAGAAGCATATTCTTTCCCAATAGAAGCATATTATTAATCACCAGGAAGATAAGCTGAGGTAGTTTATTGTGCCAACCTGCCCGATAAACACATGTTCGGTTAATTGAAGGGCGAAGCAATAAATGGCTCAGTGAGACTTGCCTTTCGAGCTCTCGGGTCTCTTGCTTTGTGATGGTCTGATCAGGGTGCAGCTGCCTTAGCCTTTCCCTGCTTCAGCTTGCAAGGCTCACTTCCTACAAGACATCCCAAAGAGAAGCCACATAGACCTACCCTGATGCAGCTCTGGGTGCTGGCGCACCCGTGTAGAGACCCCAGCAAATGCTGAGATGCTTACACATTCACTGACTCGGCTTTCCTCCTGCAGTCAGCATCATTGTGTCTGTTTTGTGAGATGGAGGAGGGCTTTGTGGATTGGTGTTGGATATATGGGTTAATAAGGTAATGTTGGACTTGTGGGCTTGGGCAAAACTGGGTTGGGATGTTTTGATGCGCACTTAGCCTTTATATAAAACCCTCTTATAAATGAGGTTCTGTGGATTTGTTTCTCTAAAGTACCCAGACTAATACATAAGCTTTTAAAAATCATAACACTAGAAGTGTTAATAGATATTTCTTAAGTTCTTAGAGGATCATAATTACATATTTGGTGACCTCAATCACATATGAAGAAATTCTGGGAAAGGTAAAATCACAAACTAAAAGAAATACTTCAAAATGAAAATTAATTATATTAAAGAATTATGTTATTTATATGTATTTTAATAACTGGAAAAGTTTCCTATTACTGAGTAAAAAACATTTACATATCAATTTTGACAGTTTTATTGACCTATAATTCACGTCATATAATTCAATAGTTAAATCACCTTAAGAAGATTGACAGTCATCAATGCAATCAATTTTGCATTCTCTTCATCTTGTGCTCATAGTTTTATCTCCCCATTTCCCCACCACCCCCGAGCTCCTCTGCCATACTCCCAAGGAACCATCAATCCAGTTACTATGGATTTCCTATCTGGAAGATCATTTTAAAAAATAATAATGCCTAACAACAAGGGCAAAGTAAACAGATAAAAGACCTCCATAGAAAAGAAAGCAGAAAATACAAACAACCAAAAAGGAGAACAAATTAAAATGGCACAAAGGGTAGAGAAGATGATAAAATGTTAAAATTTAACTTACCTGTCAAGGCAAGTCACATCCCTGGTCGACGGTCAGAAGGGATTCACTTGAGGTTTAAATCTCTTCTTAAAAAAAAACAAAGAAAAAACTTAAACAACTTTAAAATGGATTAAAAGAGAGATCGAATGGTAAGACAGTATATTTTAACCTTACCTAATTTTGTTGTTGTTTTTTTTTCTTACCTCATTTTTCATAATAGACTTTACAGTGGTCTCTGCCTGATACAGGTTATTCATGCCCCTCAAGCATGATTAGAGGGTATTCATAGGAGGATTAATCCATGTGTGGACCCTACAAATGGATTTTAAGCTTCCACTGTCATCCCTAGCTTTCTGCAAATTGGTGCTCACGAGTTAAGCTTTAATACCATTCCTTCTGTCAAATTTGGAGTTTATAATTTACAAGCCTTGGATCGCATGGGCAGATGTGCTTCTTCCATGTGAACTTAGTTGATGTCTCACTTAGACAGCTGCTTGTTTTAAGATGAACCTTTAAGAACCCAGACATTATTCCTTCTGATAGCTGGGCACCATCTAGCTTCTTCACCACACTACTTGCTCAGAGACATTTACTAATCAATTAAAAAAAACTATCATTTTATTATCTTAGATTTTATGTAGGAAGGCCCACATCTGGACACAGTTTATATAGGTTCTCAAAAACTTCAGTTAACCGTTGGCCAGGCTGAATTTCTTTCTACTGCTCAGAGACCTCTTTTTTTTCCCCTTTCTTTTTCTTTTAAAGTCATTTTACGGGGGATCTTACAGCTCTTATCACGACCCATACATACATACATCCATTGTGTCAAGCACATTTCTACATATGTTACCATCATCATTTTCAAAATATTTTATTTCTACTTGAGTCCTATACCTCTTTCATGCTCCATTGTTTATTAATATTTTCCTCCCTCCTCTCATCCAGGAGAAGCTGTTTGCTGATCCTTTACCACACAGGCCTCTCATAAGCCATGTTATACCATTGTATCTTCCCTGTTCAAAGCCAGCAGGAACATCTAATTTGAAGATTCAATTCTTCTTTTACACATTTTACCTGATCATGTCAAGTCTTCTAAGAATACTCTCCTTCCTGATACACTAAAGCAACAACTCACTTTAAATGACTCTTAAAAATGACTTCTTGAATGGATGAGGGTATTTCAAAGGCATGACTATAAAATCATAAAAACATTTATTAAACATATTTCAAAATGTGAAGCTTTTGTATCTTGACATGTCCTCCATCTCGGTTGATGTTCTTCTGAAGTCAGCATTTCTGTCTCTTTCACTCTTCCTAGAAGAAGCCTACATTCTTAAATTTATACCACAATGGTGATTTGGGCATTCTCAAAGGACTCAAATTATGTTCCATTTAAATGTTCTTTGAGCTTTGGGAAAAGAAAGAAGTTTGAGTGGGTAAGGTCTGAGTCACAGGGAGGACAGAGTCAGGTTTTCCATTGAAGTCCTACTTGACAGACCTCGTTGCCCTTAAATAATGAGCAGATACATTACCGTGATGAAAAACAATTCCTCAACACAACTTTGGTGGCCCTTCTTCTCATCAATATAGTTTTCTGAAAAGTTCGTCAAAATAAGCCCCCAAGATTAGCCCAATAGCCTAAAAGTCTATCAAGAGTTCTCCTTTGGAATATTCAAAAGGAATGATAATCTCCTGGGATGACCTCCTGATTTGAATTTAACTGACCCAGGGATATTTTAATCTGACCTCTCTTTGAAGACAAGCGGAAAGAGACTCAGTATATGGGTAAGATAAATTGTCCACAGCCACCCACTGATCTCAGAGACATGTTTAAACATGTTTTATCTAGAATAAACCTCATGCATGTTAGAAGTAGCATCCTCGTAGCAATACATTTTGACTTACACTTTTATAATATAACCTAATAATAAAAGAGATTCTCCATTGTTGCTACAGATTTTGCCCATGCCTTAAGAGAAGAAACTTTTACAAGACATGCATATCAGAGCTTGGACACGTAAAGGCTTTCTTAGAATATTCTGTCTAATTGCAGTAACATTTAGCCTTTTCCATACATTCCATCCACTATCGACGGTAATGTTAGGTAGCTAGAAACAAAGACTGGGGTATTCCTCTCCATGCCTGGAGGCCCCCCTACAGGAGGCTGGAAGCGATCAAGGCTAAGGGGCATGTGCCAATTCAAGCCCTAGGCAGCTGGGTGATACAACTGGGTGGACCCAAACTAGGCCAGGTGGGCTTAATTCAGCCAATGGGGTCAACCAATAGCATCCACCACACCTCCCAGTCAAAGGTCCCAAACACCGGGACCTCGAGACCACCCAGCCCTTCTGTTTTTAATCCACCTTCTGCTCGGCTGTGCCCTGGTCTCTCCCTTTGGCCTCAGGCCCCCACGTGTGGGTGTGCAAGTCCCATAAGATTGCCCATGTTCAGAAACTGTACAACCTGAAACTTCTTCCATCCTTAATAAAAACTCACTTGAATCACAAACCAGGCTTCAGCATGAATTTTTTTCTCATGCGAAGCCAAGAATGAGGTATTTCCCACTGGAGAAACCAAACCTATTGTGGTGCCAGTGACTTAGAGATATGTAGCTTTTGGACACAACATCTCAAGGTAAGCCTGGCTTGGGACATTTTCCTGGAGCGGACTCCCCTTTTGGGACTCACTGACTTTGGGGGCTCCTTTCAGACTTTCACCACCCTCAGGTGATGACGCATGGTTGGAAAGGATGCCAGCCTGGACCATTCCTGCTAAGACATGGCTGCGGATGTACCCAGGACCTGTCCACTGGGGCCACGTGTAACATATGGTAGGAGCCATCTTTCCCTGCCCCTCTTGTCGGTCTTTCTATCTCTGCTTCCTATTTACATGTGGGCTGTGGGGCTGCCTTTCTGTGATTCCCAGGGATTCAGTTCTCCTTAGCCTTGCTTCCTGGGATGGGATCAAAACACGGCAACCTGCAGTGTTGGGGAATTTCAGTCAAATCATTTTTTTATTTTTAGTGGTCCACTACATGTCCCAGCTAGCTGGATGGCCACGAGCTTATGTGTAAACCCTTTTGGTCTCTGCAGGATTCTGGTTCCTGTTGCTTACCGTGCCCCACCCCCTAATCCGCCAACTCTCCACTAGCCTGCATGTGGTGGTTGCCTTTTTCTCGATCACATGACTCTCCGTTCCCCAGTGAGATGGGACCACCCACTATCTGCCACTATTTTTGTTGCAGGACAGCTGAGCACATGGCTCTGGACAAGATGGCACCCAGTGCTCCAACCACGTGAGGGGGTATAGTAGTTAGTGGACTGACCCGTCTTCCTGACCCCAGGGACTAGCCCCTGCCTAGTCCCCCGGTGGTCGACCTGTGTTTTTCCCATAGACATCCCTTCCCCTTTTCTTAGTTTTCTCCTAGTTTTACAATAAGCTGCTTGGTCCTGTTGGGTGTATGCTTTAGCATCCTGTTTGTACTGGTTCATTTTTTTTTTCCTACTGACTGGTTTTCCTTTGCCAAACCTTGGCCATTGGCAGTCGGAAGCCAGGCCCCTGAGTAACTGCTAACTATTTGTCTTCAAAGGCTTTTCCGCAATGCTGCCTACAGCATGTTCCTGGTACAGTTCACTGTGGCAGTGTGTGTCCAGCCAAGGATCCCAATTTCCCTACAATATCCCCTGAGTCAATTGATGGATCTTTCCTCCCATTTACAGGTTGCAAAAGGCCACTCATGCCAGTGGTCACCTTTGACGGCTATTGGAAGGCCACTCTAAGCAGTGGTCTCACCTTCAGAGGTCAGGTGAATTATCCGTGCCACTAGTTCCATCTGTAGGCCCTGTATGGTCACCAAGCCAGTGGCCATTACTTGCTGTCTAGAAAACAGTTGGGACCTAGTTTGCTGGCAAAGACTGGGTCCTTGACCCCTCCCTTGTGAGGGGCACTTGCTTAAGGACCCAGTTCCACGCTACCCTAGTGGTGTGCACTGGAACTGCAGTCATGACCTTGAGGCATGGGGCCCTCTGGACTTCTCTGTGGATTTTGTTTTCTAGATGGTTATTGGAGGATCTGTCCCCCATTGTTTCCTGTCCTTACATTCTTCCCTGAACCCTGGGTACCATTCACAGGTGAAACTGTGGAAACTGTTGCACCCAGACCCCCCAGAAGCAGAGCATACAGACAAGTACCCCTGAAAGCTGTTGGAGGATGTTTCATCACCACCCCAGGATACATAAGTTCTCCACAGAAAACCCTCCCTTACACCCATCATAGTCTTTAAGCCAGTACATCAGCGGTCCTCAACCTTCCTTTTAATAGTTCCTCATGTTGTGGTGACCCCTAACCATAAAATTAATTTCGCTGCTATTCCATAACTATAATTTTGCTACTGTTATGAATCAGGCGACCTCTGTGAAAGGGTTGTTTGACCCCCAGAAAGGTTGTGACCTACAGGTTGAGAACTGTTGGAGTACAAGCTTTCAGACCATTCCTGTGTTTAATGTAAAGTGGCAGCCATGCCTGTTGGTCCTAAGCTTTCTTTACTAAACTTCTCATGAAGCTAACCTCCATTTCTAAGGGCACTGCCATCTCGCAGATCTGCCCCTGCCTCACCTAAACGGTCTACCTGTTTTGTTTCTTCCAGAAGTCAGCAGGTTACCAACATCTCTGAGCCAAGCGTGCCCACCACAAGATCATCAGCTCCTGGATCACCCGACTTCATCCATTCTGGGCCCTGAGTGGACAGAGTAAGAAGAGTGTGGATCCAAAGCCCCACTGTGTGCCCTTTTGCCAGCAGGAAGCAGGTAGAGAAGTTATCACCCAGCACCCCAAAAAAATTTGGGTCCATACTCCTTCTGGGGGGGAAATGTTAGGCAGTTAGAAATAGGGATGGGAGTGTCCCTTTCCATGCCTAGAAACCACTCCCTACAGGAGGTTGGAAGCCATAAAGGTTAAGGGGCATGCTCCAATTTAAGTCCCAGCAAGGCGGGCGGTACACCTGGGTGGGCCTAAACCAGGCCCAAACTACTAAAAACAGTAGTTTTATTCAGCCAATGGCACCAACCAATACCTTCTACCATGCGTCCCAGTCAAAGGCCCCAAATACCAGGCCTCGAGCCCACCCAGCCATTCTTCTTCTCCACCTTCTGCGTGGCTGTGCTGTGGTCTCTCTCTCTCTGACTTCGGGCCACCACCTGTGGGTGTGCAGTTCAGCAAGGTTGCCCGTGTTTAGTGACTTTAAGACCTGAGACTTCATCCATTCTTTATAAAAACTCACTGGGATCACAAACCAGGCTTCCCCATGAATTATTTTTCATGTGAAGCCAAGAACCGAGGTATGACCCACCCAAGAAACCTGAAAGATTGAGTACTTCAAACGTCAGAAGAAAAGAAATCATTCTTATGTTTAATAGTGGATTCATACGCATGAAAGATCCCATTGTGAGAAGTGTCATTATCTGTTACTAGCCTTTCACTGTGTGAGTCCAAAAGGCAAGAGGCATTCACAGGCACCACATGTGTTGTTGACTTCATTTCAATCTTAAGAGGCAGACCCATTGAAGAAAAATCAACAAAAAGTAAAATAAAATGTATGTTGAACCAAAATGACTTTCAACTGCCCAAAACTGAGCCTGGAATTTTCCCGTCTTTAGGTGTTTTGCGTGGACTCATTGAAGTATGAGGGCAAATTCTACTGCAAAGTCCCTGGAGGTATCACATGCACTTCCGGCAGGGAGCATGAACTCTGGAGGCTCTACTACATCTCTCTGCAAGGACTGAGCCTTTGATGATGTCAATGAAGCATCTCCCAGACTTCCACAGACAAACTACAGGAGTCCCCAGGAGTCGTGAAGGTGTCCGTGTGAACGCCTGAGCCTTTATGGCTTCAATGGAAATAGTAGTTGAATGTCAATTAAACACAAGTTCGACTGGCATCATAAAAAGGACAAGAACCGAATCACAAAAAGGCAGGCTGTTATTTGATAACAAATCTAAATTAAGCCTTCCAGGGCTGAGCCAGGCTCATCAGCGACTGACAATTTGTCTGTAACCATTCTTCCCTTGGCTAGAGTACAGAAAAGTTTCCTGGCAAAAAGTCCCAAACGTGACTGCTTTAAAACAATGGCAGAACTGAGGAGTCAATTTCATCATTTAAAAAAAAAAGAAGAAGAAAGAAATAAAGAACCCACTCACACCCAAATAACCCACCTAATACAGACACGGCCCCCATCATGAAGAAAATGTATGCTTGCTCTCGCCTTGAGTTTTATTGATCACTGACTTGCTCCTTGTGTCTTACTGAGACATCTTGATTTTACCCGCAGCTCTCACCCTTTTATTTTCCTATCGACTCACTATCAATTACATTCTGTATCTTTGCTCAGTGCTCAGGATCTGAAGGCGAAAAAACATAATAGCTTCGTCTAGGATCTACTTTTTCCTCACTAATAATTGCCTCTGCTCTGGAACACGGACCCAGTGGAGATGGGCGCTTGGTGGAGGTTTTTCTAAGGCGACACTCTATGTCTACATGCCTGTTGCACTGAGTCCTGCTCTCTGGTCTTTTGTCTGTCCCTCAACCCCACCCCATTTCTACGCCTGGCAGGAATACAGGTTCTGAGCCCAAGGGCAGAGCAAGGTGATGCTGTGCCGGGCAGTGGCAGTGTGCAAGAGAAAGGCTTGTTTGTGTTTCTTGGGCTGCAGTAGGTAGGGTACAGAAGGCAAAACATGCAAAGGTGCTTCTTTGCCTGAGCCACTGCTCTCCCTGTGGGGTGAAAAAGCAAAGGCCCACATCCATCCAATACAGACTGAAAAAGTTTTAAAATAGGTCACCTGTTGACAAAGCCCTGTCTGTGGTAATTTGGAAGTGGTTTCACTGGAGATTGATTTAAATTTTCTTTAGCAACCTTCCTGCTTGGAATGTATAAATATAATGACATTTCTTGCCTGACTTAATTTGGGACCCTAATTAATTGTTGTATCAGGTCTCTAATTACTAAAGTACTTAGTGTGCTATGCATCAAACATTAACAAATTGTTGACTAACCAGCTGGGTTGCACCTGCAAGTGTGTGTTTGCAGATATAACTAATTGCCAGAATTTCACCCATAGAGAAGCGAACATTTGGTTCCGTGCCCACCATGATAAAGGGTTCTGATGGCTAATGGGTCATAATGTCAGATAAACTATGCTTCCTTTTATAGGACATTTACCTTCCTGAGTAGCTTAATAAATATTAATACATCCTGATTGTTTTGTAAACATCATCTGCTGATATGAATAGACAGTATTTTTCCTGAGCATAAGCCTCCTCAGTGTGTTGGCAGATTTGAATGGTCAGAGTACATCTTGCCTGCCCAGTGCTTTTCGAAATCTGGATGATGAAATAAAACAGCAGAGTGGAGAGTTTCAGTCTCCAAACTTGCTTGAGAAGTGCATGGTAGCAGGATGCCAACTCTCAAACCGCTGAAACCATAGAAAGAAGAAAGTGACAAGTGGGGCAAAAATGTCACAGAGAGGCCATTTTTAGAACAGTTAAGACCAACCAAGAACTTAACTTTGGGGACATATTTGGTCATATTTATACAGCTTTTATTATAAATTACCTTTTTTTGATTAAAAATGGGGGTGCCTTTAACACAGCACTTTCCCACACAGTTTGGAGATTGTTGTTTGTTTTTGTCTTGCAGCTGACCATTTCTTCCGTTAGAATGAAGGACAATTATTTAAAAGTACATTGATTTTTTTATTAAAAATAAAACTAAACAGAATCCATCAGCAAAAGTTCATAATTTGTCATCTCTAGATGTTTATTGCAGGTTGCGGGTGAGAACTCGATACATGAAAATGAATCATTGCGTTCATCATTTGCCAGTTATTTTTCTGTAAATTGTTCATAGGAAACAAATGGATTTTATGGTGGCATCTGAAAATTTATCAAAAACGTGCTTACTGCTTGAGATTCTAATCAAAAGGTAAAATGGTCACATTATCTGATGATGGGTCAAATGCAAGGTTTCAAAACGCTGTGCACCTGCAACATCAATATAGGATTATGACTGATGGAGCGCTGGGGCTAGAGTTAGCCCTGAGTTTTTCATTGAAGACTATAGAATTAAAATTTTTTTCAAAGGAGAAATAATTAACGCACAGGAATAAAAAGGATTTAAGTATCATCGAGGCCTCAGTATATTTCTGACAATTTACTTAGTAACTTATCTGCATTTTCTCTGTTGGTTTGACTAACCAGTCTATAAGCTGGATCCCTGGTGCTGTAGTGGTTATGCATTGAGTTGCAATCCTCATGGTCCAAGGTTTGAAACCACTAGCAGCCCTGTAGGAGAAAGACTGCACTTTCTACTCCAATAAAGAATCGCAATCTCTGAGACACACAGGAGGTTGCTGTGAGGCAGCACCAACTCGATGGCAGTGTGGATAATTACTCTGTGAAGGAGACTTCTTTTTCATTTAGGACAGAGAGTTTCAGAGAGTCACACAATACGTTCAAGGTAGTTATTTTAATGCGTTAAAGCTGGGTGTTGGAATCCAGGTAGACTGACAGCAAACGTAAACCACATACTCAGCAAACACGATATATCCCATATTTGCATGGCAGTCAAGTTCATCAGTTTTATGTTCATTATTGTTGGGTATTTATGCCAAGGGTCTTCAAACATTTTATGAAAAAATTCATTATATTTTAAATGAACAGTTCTAAGTTGTCACTGATGCTTCCCTTTGTTATGACTTGATCTACATAAGATTGTTATTTAATTGCCATTGAGTCAGCTCAAAATCATAGCAACCTAAAGTCCAACAGAAGGAAACACTGCCTAGTCCTGCACCATCTTCGTAATTATTGCGATGCATGATCCATCATTGCAGCCACTGTGTCAATCTCATGGAGGTTACCTTGAGAGTCTTCCTCTTGTTCAATCCCCTTTCTCCCAAGAACTGGTCTTGCTTGATAAAATTTCCAAAGAACATGAGATGCAGCCTTGCTGTTCTCGATTCTAAAGAACATTCTACCTAGAAATCATCCAAGGCAGATTTGTTTGTTCTTTTGGCGTTGGGGCTACTTCCCACACTTTTTACTATAATTCTAATGTATCAATTCATCTCTGGTCTTCTTTAGACTCTGCCCAACTGTCACCGGCAAACGAGGAGATTGAAAATACCATGACATGGGTCAGATGCACCTTAGGCCTCAAATTGATATCCTTGCTTTTCAGCACTTTAGGGAGGTCTTATGCAGCAGATTTACCCAATGCAATGTCAAGTTTTACCTCTTAACCGCTGCTGTCTAGAGCATCGATTGTGGAACCAAGCAAGACAATGTCCTGACAATGTCAATCTCTTCCCCATTTATCACCATGTTTCCTGCTGGACCAGTTCTGAGAATTTACATTTTCCTTAAATTGAGTTGTAACTCATATTGTAGGCTGAGATCCTTGCTCTTGATCAACAAGTACTTCATATCCCCCTCATTTTAAGAAAGCAGCTTCGTGTCATCTGCATATTGCAGGTTCTTCATACGCATTCCCAATATTGAGAGGTAGGAGATGGAAAGCCTATAGGCAGAGTGAGGGAAAGAGGCACTGTGGAAAGCGTTGAGAGCCGCAGGATGTCTGCAAGAGTGATTTCCTGGAACATCCCTGAACAATTTCAATCCTAGGCCTGCAGGCATCAGACCCTAGGTTGATCTTAAATGCCAATGTCAGCCAACCCACCAGTCTTTTTGCTGAGCCATGGCATGCTTACCTCCTCATCCAAGATTGTGCAAGATCCACCTGTGGAGAGAGCATGACCAGGTTTATGATAAGACCTGAGTAATAGGACCCGAACTGGGAATGGCTCATTTACAACCTGAAGACAGAGAAAAGCCACGTATCCCACCGTGATAACAGGCCCCAGACACAGTTCCTTCAAGGGAAATTCACTGGGGTCCCCACCTGCTGTGGCACATGCTTTTCTTTCCTTTCCAAATAGACGCTGCCTTCAGCTTGCCATTTGTGGTCTCTGAGTCCATTCCTTGGGTTTGGAGAGCACCGTCCCTGGACACATCAGAGCAGTTGCAACAATAGGGAGCTTTTCTACATATAATCCAGTTCCTTGGGTTATATTCTTATATTCAGTCATACAGATTGAATGCTTATGGTGAGAAGATACAACTCTGACACATACTGTTCCTGATTTTAAAATATGCGGTCTTCCTTGTTCCGATGACTGCCTCTTGGTTCATGTTGAGATTCTACATGACCACAATGAAGTGTTCTGCAATTCTTATTTTTCTCAGCGATGTTCATAGCTTGTTATGATACACAGAGTTGAATGCCTTTGAAAAGTCAATAAAATCAAAGAAAACACTTTTTTCTGGTATTCAGTGTTTCATGTCATCTTTCGAACCCACCTTGTATTTCTCGATGCTTCTTGTCAACATATTGCTGTCCCTGTTATTGAAAGATCTTCAGCAACATTTTAATTTGTACAATAGCAATAGTATTGTACAGTAATCTCCATATTCTGCCCTGTTACATTTCTTTAGAATGGGATATGGACCCTTTCTATTCAGTTGGCCAGGTAGCTCTCTTCCAAATATCTTATCCTAGGTAAGCAAGTATTTGCAGTGATTTTTATAGTCATGTTCTCAATGCCTGGGGTCTTGTTGTGGCCACATGCCTACAGTGCAGCTTGTACCTCTTCATTCAGTACCTTGGATTCTTGATCATGATTCTCAAAATGGTTGGATGCTGACCAGTTCTTTTTGGTACAATGACTTTGTGTATTCCTTTGATCTTTTGATGCTTCCTCCATAGTTTAATGTTTTGCTCATAGATTTTTTTAATATTGCAATCCTAGTGTTGGATTTTTCACCAGTTCTGTCAGCTGAAAATATGCTCAGTGTTTTTCCCTTTTTTTTTTCTAACTCCAGGTCTTTGTACCCTTTTTGATAATACTTGATTTTGTCTTTTCAAACTGACCTTTGAAATTTATTATTCATTTCTTTGACTTTATTTCTCCATTTGATTTAGCTTTTCTATGGTCAAGAGCAAGTTTTAGAGTCTTTTTTGACATTCACTTTGATCTTTTCTTCCTTTCATGTCTTTTGAGTGACCTTTTGCTTTCTTCATGAACGATGTTTTTGATGCCATCCCAGTGCTTCTTGGGTCTTCTGTTGTGTCCACTGAGTCAAATATATTTTGAGATGATCTCAAAATTCAGGTCATAATTCTGGCTCTCGTGGGCTTGCTGTAATATTTAAAAATTTCAAGTTGAATTTACATATGAGCAATTGATGGTCTGTTCCACAGTCAGCCCCTAACTCCATTTTGACTAATGAGATTGAACTTCTCTATTATCTCTTCTCACAGATATAGGTGTTCTTATTTCTGTATATTCCAAATGGAGATATCCATGTTAATAATTATCATTTGCCTTGTTGGAAAAATGGTAATTTTGATGAAGAAATAATTGGTCTTGCAAAATTTTATTATGTCATTTCCAGCTTCATTTCTATTATCAAGTCTATGTTTTCCAAGTGATTCTCCTTCCCCTTTATTCCCAATTTTTATATTTGAAACACCAATAATTATGAATGCATCTGTATTTCATATTTCATTAATTTCAGTCTGAAGGATTAGTTACAATTCTTCAATTTATTCATTACTAGCTTTAGTGGTTAGTATGTAAACTTGAATAATACTTATATTAACTGGATTTCCATGGGTACATACAGATATACATCTTGAAATATCCTTTTTGATAAAGAATGTGACACTACTTTTCCTGAATTGGTCAATCCTGGCATAGTAAACTATATGATGTTCTGATTTTAAATGGCAAATAATAGTCTATTACTGCACACCAATGCCTAGGCTATCAATCTGTATGTGTTCCATTTTATTTTTGATTAATTCCAATCTTCCTATAGTCATACTTTGTGCACTCCAAGTTCCAGTTATTGATGGGTGTTACAGCGGTTATTCTCATTCTGAGTCACGTCTCATCAGCAAATGGAGATGCTTAGAGGTGTACTCCTTCTGTGCCGTTATAGCTGAGTCTGCTTTCAGAAGGCAGCTCTTCCTCAGCTATATTTCAAATCCTTCCAACCTGCGGGGTTCATCTTTTGGCACTATATCAAGCAACATTCTGCTGAAATCCATAAGATTTCCAGAGGCTAGTTCCTCAGAAAAAGACAGCCAATGAACCCTGAAGCTGCAGAGTCAAATGAACCCGAGGTTTATAAGCAATATGACAGACTGTTGATAGCATTCAGACGAGCTGATTAATGAGCCAGATGCATGACCCCGACCAACAAGAAGTGTGCTAGCTTCCCCACGCTCTTCTTTTGGTGTTTTTAGGAGTCAGTGAGTTGGTTCTTACCCATAGTGACCCTTTGCACAACAGGATGAAACACTGCCCGCTCCTGCACCATCCTCTCAATTCTTATGCTTGTGCCCATTATTGTCATCACCCCGAATGTCAACTCATATTAAGTCACATCTCTGGTGAACCTTCCTTTCACTTTTAGCAAGACTGTGATGAAACTAAGGGGATGGCACTCCACCACCTTCTTCTCACATCTGTTTGGCTGTTCACAGAAAATCTCATCATGGAACTGGTATATTATTGTAGACCAGACTGTGGGAGAATCCTGGCCCAATCAAGTTGGCATAAGCCTAACTATTATACAATGGATAATCTTGGTAGAAAGACCATGGGAGCTTATTATGATGGATTTTTCAGAAAATTTGGAATGGATTGGTGACAAAAAGGAAGCTGTCAGGAGGAATTTTCTTTTTCCAACTTAATAATATATTAGCTTATTTTTCTATAGTAACAAGAACTGTCCATTGATTATTGGTACATCTATGCCACCCATTCTATATCCCAGATCATCTTCCTGTTCCCCAAACACAAAGAACATGAAAGGGGACATGACTAAGTCCCTCAAGAATGACACAGCTGTTTTCTGAATGTGGTGTAAATGGAAGAGCACAATATGTTTCAGGGAAGAGCTAGTGAGTAGAAACACTGCCTTCAGAAGCATATGGACTAGATGGAATATATCTCAGAAACCATTATTTCACATTTTGACATATTTGTTTAATAAATGTTTATTTGATTTATAGCGATTCTTTTTCACTGGGCCTCATCTAGGCCAATGCTTGCCAAAGTAGTTAAATAGGGTTTTTAAAATTTATTTTTCTGTATTTATTGCAACTTTAATAGGTACATGGGTTACCACTGGCTTACTTCCTTTTGAGATTATTCCAACTTCAGATCACCCCATATATATCAGAGTAGAATTGTGTTCCATACCATTTTCAATGACTGATTTTTCTAAACTAAATTGAAAGGTCTTTTTATTTATTTAATTTTTGAGGCATGTCTGGGAAGATCTGAGCTCCAGTCCTTTGCTGCACAGCCAGACATATTAACCACTTGTACCACCCAGGGACTCCTCCATTTGTCATCATTTTTTCTAATCATAACATATGAAATATACACTTCTCAGACACAATTAGCTTTTTCATGACTTCCTTAAGAAATAATTTGGTGAATTCTTTCAACTTTAGTTCCACAGACATGTGTCGTAACCTAAGAAACAAATTAAAGGCAAGATAACAAGAAATCCCTGCTTTATACCAAACAGTAAATCTTTGAGAGACATAAAGATCCACATAAGGAAATTCATAATTACTCCAATGTGGGGCCATATACCATATGCCCTTCTATAACTGGGCACAACAGGACCCTGCCTAAATGACTTTCTTACTACATCCTACTGGATATAGGTACAGAACTTGAAGCCATATGGTGCAATTCAGTCCTCCGCGTGAACTTCCGGGATTTTATTGTCTTCTGTCACATTATTTTATTATCCTTTCTGATTTGAATATCAAACTGGTTTCGCAGGAACAATTAAACCTTCACTGAAAACCCTGAAAAGAGAAATAGCTTCAGTTTGCTTTGACAGAAGGTTATGTATGTTTCATTCAGCTTGTCTGCTGGTTTGGGTGCCAGAAAGTCCACAGTTTCCAGAGAATGAAGTGTAAGCTGCTGCATAGCCATGGAAGCAATAAAAAGCAAAACAAAACAAAACAAAACAAAACTTTATCCAGGCCCTGTTTCATGATTCCTTTGCATCTCTGAGTTATGGCGGCCCTCTCAACCCCATTGTGATTTGCATAGGTTGGATCATCTCTTCGGCCATCTATTCATTCACTGTTCATTGAAAAAACAATAGCCGAACAGGTGCCATCTACCAAACACAAAACTAGGTTGGGGGATACACAGAAAACTGGAGAAAGTCTTTGAAGTGCTTCATTCCAGTTTGAAAAAATCCTGCTTAGAATTTGAATCTCTACTACAGATAAGATCGAGTTGATACTTATAGATCCCCAGGTCTTAGGGATCTTATTAAAAGGTAGACTCTAGAGACACGCTGGCATCCTGGTGACACACTGCCCAATCCCTCAAAAAAAAAAGGAGTGAAATACATGCAGATAAAAAGAATAGAACACTGAGCATCAAATGAAAGGTCAAGTGATTAACTTAAGACTCTAATTTAGACTTTAATTTCAAAGTAGAAGCATTCAAACAAGAAGGCAATGGGATGGCATACATAAAACCTTGAAAGGGAAAAATGCCAAAAATTCAACCTTATCTTTGTTTTTTTTCTATAATATTTTTGAAATTTCTTGGCATAGACAACTGATCACTTCCAGTATTGTGTGTCTTCAGTGAAACATTCCAATCAGTGTTCCTAAAAATCCTGGAGCACTGTTGTTGCCAATGTTGATCTCCCGAAAGAAATGAAATAGACTAATTCCTTTTGGTAGAGTGGCTCGATGTGTTTCTTCCATTTTATTGTGCTATTTGACTGCTTTTCACATTGTTTAATACTTTGATCAGGGAATATTTGAAATTAGAGCTGGGCTTTTCTCTTCAGTTCTTCCTGGTTAACAAATGCCAAAGCTGATCATCCTGGTTTGGTTTTACAAGTTCAAGTTTTTGCACATTTTCATGCTATTTAACAAATCATTTTATTGGAGGGCTCTTACAACTCTTAGAACATTCCATACATCAATTGTATCAAACATACATGTACATATGTTGCCATCATCATTTTCTAAACATGTGCTTTCTATTTGAGCACTTGATATCCATTCTTCTTTATTCCCTCCCCCTCCCACTCTTGTGAACCCTTGATAAATTATTAGTTTCATATCTTACACTGTCTGCTGTCTCCATTTACTCACAGTTTCTGTTGTTCAACCTTTGGGAGTGTGGGGGTGTGTGATTTATGTGATTGGTTCCCCCTTCCTCCGCCTTTCCTCCCACCTTCCCCATACCCTCATGGTATTGCTACTCCCATTTCTGTTCCTGAGGGGTTTATCTGACCTGGAGTCCATGTGTCATGAGCTCTTATCTATGTCAGTGTACATGCTTCAGTCTAGCCAGAACTGAAAGGCAGGACTAGGGTCATCATGATAGTGGGGTGTCAGGAATCCTCAAAGATCCAGAGGAATATTAAATGTTCCATAGGTGCTCTACTGTGCTCTGGGTGACTCGTCCCTTCCTTGTGACCCTTCTGGGAGAGAATGTTCTATTGTCTTCAGATGGGTTTTGGGTTTCTGCTCTAAACTCCCTCATTCTCAATAGTATGTTTTTATTATTTTTGTTTTGGGTCTTCTGCTGCCTGTTATCTGATTCCGTCAACACTTCAAGATCACACAGGCTGGTGTGCTTCTTCCTTGTGGGTTTGTTGCTTCTCTGCTAGATGGATGCTTGTTTAACTTCATGCCTTTAATACCACAGATAGCCATGTACCATCTGCTTTCTTCACCATCTTTCTTATGCACCCATGTTGTCTTCAGCTATCCTGCTGGGAGGGTGAGCATCACACAATGCCATGTTGTTAGAATAAATTGTTCTTGCTGTGAGGGAGGGCTTAAGCAGAGGCCCAAAATCTATCCACTTCCTCAATGTATTTCAATATAAATATATGTACATAGGCCAATACCTCAATTTTGTGGATTAATATATTTACATGAGTGCACACCTATGTTTATACCTCTATACATAACTTTGCTTCCTAGATCTTTCCTGCTTCCTTTTACCTTCCTCCTGCCCCACCATCACGCTTGCTGCCCTTCTTCTGCCTCTTAGTAATTCCTCAGCTTGATTGCTGTTTTCCAACCCCACCAGGATCTCTATGTCTGCCTTGTTGTTTCCTTTAATTCCCTAGTTGTTCCCTGTCTATGGTGTTTTCACATTGCTTTGTTTCCATGCCTCCTCCTCCTCACAATTCCTTCCAGAACTTTTGGTCCCTTGCTTTCTCCTTAGGCTTGTTTTCCATGCCTATCTTATATAAATAGGCAGACCAACAATAACAGAGACAAAACAAAAATAAAACAACAGACTGAATAAAAGAGAAAAAGGAAAAGGGAAAAACATAAATAATTCCAGGTCTGTCCTCTGGTCTTTATGACTATCCCCCACTCGTCCTGGGGGATTCTAGCCTGAAGTCAATTTTGGGAGCTCCTCAGGAGTTTTCTGGCTTGACTTTGCTCCTGTTGCTGATCAGTTATGCTCCCTTCTTGGTTCACCATACTGTGGGAGTTACCAGAGATACTCCCTGCTATGTGTTCCCAGTATTGTCCTTTGTCGCGGTATGTTATAGCTAGGCGTCATCATGTCTTGAGCTGTTGTTGGCCCTACAGTCCTCTCTGTGCCTCAGTTCTTGTCTTCTCCAACTCCAATGTGAAAACCAGAGTAAATTAGTCCCATGGTTAGCTGATTTTTGACATGAGGCTGAAATTCAATGAATGTGAAAAATATAGCCTCCAACAAACGATGCTGGGCAAACTTGATGTCCATTACAGAAAAAGGAAGCAAGATCCATGTCTCACACCATGTACAAAAACCAACTCAAGATAAATCAGAGACTTAAATAATCAAAGATCACCAAGGAAAGATAGGGGAAACATACTGGGACCTAGTTTACAGCATGAGTAGACATCAAGACATTAGCCTAACATAGTCCACAAAGACAATGTTTTACATCTTATTTAGGGGAGTAGTGACTGAGATATATAAAGCTTAAGAATGACCATCTAAGGTAAAAATATTAGCTTCTCCTCACCTGGACCAAAGATGAGTGGAGAAAATCTGCTGTATGGAAATAAGTAGTTCAAAGAACCAATGGGCCATGCAAACTTCATTCTCTAAGACCAGAAGAACTAGATGATGCTTGATTATCACTGCTTGCCACCCTGAAATGAATCATAATAGAGAATCCTTCAAAGAGGTGGGGGGTGGGAAGTGGAACAAAATTCCAAATCATAAAAAAGATCAGGCTTACCGGTCTAATAGAGACTTGTAAAAACTCCAAGTCTAGTTACACATCAGGCTTAGAACTGACTTAACCTCCATCATGCATCGAGTTAAAAAAAATTATACAGGTCTAAAGGTGAACAATAACAGCAGGAAAACACAAACTCATTTGAAATATTAAGCTTAAGAGATAAATGGGTAGCATTTACCAAAGGCTAAATAAAAAAAATGTGTTGCACCGGGTATATCTGCTGCAGATGACCTTTTAAAATTTTGAAGAGCAAAAATGTCACTTTGAGAACTAAGGCACCTCTGACCCAACTCATGGTCATTTTAATGACCTCATATGCATAGGAAATCTGCATAATAAAAGAAAAGACTGAAGAAGAATTCCTGGCCTTGAAATATAGTGTAGGCAAAGAAAATTCAATCTGTCATAGACTGTCGAAGAATGACCAGATCCATTTTGGAAGATTCACAGCTGGAATTCTCTTTAGAAGTTCGGATGCTGAGACTTTGTCTTATGTACTTTGGTCATGTTATTAGAAGGAATCAGTCCCTGGAGAGGGACATCATGCTTGATAAAGTAGAAGAGAAGAGAAGAGAAAGAAGCTCAACAATATGAATGTCACAGTGGCGAAGAAGAAGAAGAAGAAGAAGAAGAAGAAGAAGAAGAAGAAGAAGAAGAAGAAGAAGAAGCAGCAGCAGCAGCAGCTCAACAATATGAATGGACACAGTGGCTTAACTGTGGGCTCAAAGGAACAATTGTGAGGATGGTGCAGGCCAGGTGGTGTTTGATTCAGTTGTATTTAGGGTCGATTTGAATAGGAAATGACTTCAAGGAATAAAGTTTAAAAGCAGAAAGGGATAATAAAAAGTGAAAATGGTAAACATTGAGAGAAAATGGGAAAATTGTTGCTACATTGTGGCGACTATATGAATTATTGAGTGGAAACCAATTTGCTCAGCAAACCTGTACTCCTGTCATAATTATTGTTATTATTATTTTAATGTCGGCCAGGATTCAGTATAGCTGTGATGGAAATGTAAATTCTCAACATGGAATTGAAATGAACCCATTCGATGTTTGGGTGGAAAACACCTCCTTGGTGCCTTGGATGCTTAATGTCCAGTGTGAAGCCCAGATGTGTTGAGGTGATTAAGTGTGGTGGAATGCTGATGGAATTATGCAAAAAAGAAAGAAAGAAAAGAAAGGTGCTGTGGAAACACAAAATATAATGACTAATGGGATCTGAATGAAATTGAAAGGTTTCAAATCAGAGATAATGGGGTAGCATTGATAACAATAAATAGAAGTTGACTGGGGAGGACATAATCGGAATGGCATTCAGCACAGATGCAACGTGATTGAAGATGTCAGAGGAGTGACGGTGTAGACTGTGCTAAGTTCTTTGGCAAGTTATTCCGTAGTTTCAGTATATCGTGTGGCCCTACTGATGGTGTGGAGTAAGCTCCTTGAAATGTATGCAGGTCAAACCCAACCACTGCTCAGCAGGAGAAAGATGAGGCTACTAGCTCCCATGAAGATTTACAACTTGAGAAACCATGTACACTGGTCTGTAAGCCATTCCATAATGGCTTGTACCTTGCTGTGGTGCCGGAAACTATGCCATTGGCATTTCAAATATTCACATGGTCACTGAGCAAATTTCAGCAGAGATTCCAGACTAAGAACAGACGACAAAGAAGGAATACCTTGTCTACTTCTGAGGATTTTGCCACTGATAAATATATAGCTAGCATCAAAGCTATAGTCAGATACTTAAAACTCATGAATAGAAGCAGAAAATTGTAAGATTTAGTGCCAGAAGATGAGCCCTTCAGCTCAAAAGGCACTCAAAATATGTCTGGGGAAGTGCTGTTTTCTCAAAGTAGAATTGACCATAATGATGTGGATGGAGTAAAGCCTGTGAAAGTAAAACCTTAGGGACCTTCATTTGCTGATAGGGCACTGCTGAAAATCAGAAGAAATCTACTGGTAATCAGAATTTTAAATATGCATAAAATATGAATCTAGGAAAATTGGAAGTCCTCCAAAATCAATATCCTAAGAGTTGTTGAGCCAAAATAGACCAATATTGGCCAGATTTAATCAGAAAATCATATAGTTTACTATACTAAGAATGACATAATCAAGAGGAATGGATTTGTATTCATATTCAAAATCTATCTTGAAGTAAAATGCTGTCTGTGATAAAATACTATTTATGCACATAAACTCGCTTCCATCATGTCAATTCCAACTCATATGTGGTTTCTGAGATTGTAACTCTTTATGGGAGCAGCCTCACCTTGGAGCACCTGGTGGTGTCAAACTGCTGACCTTGCTGTTAGTAGCCTGAGAAAGGGGTAGTGATTAAGCACTGGGCTGAGATCTGCAAGATCAACAGCACAAAAAGACCAGATGCTCCTTTGGAGAAAGACAGGGCTTTCTACTCTCAAAAAATTACCATCTCCTAAACACAGAGACAGTTCTGCTCTCTCCTATAGGGTCACTATGAGTTAGCATTGACCCCATAGCAGTAGGATTTTTTTTTTGTACGCACCTAAAAGTAAATCGAGTCAACATAGCTACTATTCAGCTTTATGCACCAACCTCTAAAGCTAGTGATACAGGACTGAACCATTCTACCAATATCTTTTGTTTGAATCTGAGCAAACGTGGAATCAAGATGCATTGATAATTATTGGTGTTTGTATTGCAAAAGTAGGAAGCCACATTAGCTGAAAGATATGGTGCTATCCCTTTCTTGTGACCCTTCTGTAAAGGGATGTCCTATTGTCTACAGATTTGGGTTTGGGGTTTCTGCTCTGAACCTCCCTGTTCTCAACAATATGTTGTTTTTTTGCGTTGGATATTTTGATGTCTTTTACCTGCTCACTTTGATGCCTCATAATCGCACAAACTGATGGGCTTCTTCCATATGGTCTTGTTGCGTCTCTGCTAGATGACCACTTGTTTCACTTCAAGCATTTAAGACTCCAGACTATCTTTTGCTAGCCAGGCACCATCAGCTTTTTTCACCACATTTGCTAATGCACCCATAAGCACTGGTGAAATACGTAATATTCCTCTGGTTCTTTGAGGTTTCCTCAGCCCCCCCACTCTCATGACCTCAGTCCTGCCTTTCTGTTCTGTTCTAAGCCAGCATGCTGGTTTAGATAAGAGCTCACAACACACGGAATCCTGGTCAGACAAACCCCTCAGGAACAAAAATGGGAGGATTGATACCAGAAGAGTAGGGGGGAGGTGAAGAAAGAGGGGAGGAAGAGGAACCAATTGCAATGATTGATCCATAACCCTCACCTACCCACCACCACCCCTGAGGGGACTGAACATTAGAAACATGGGTGAAGGGAGATAGCGGTCAGTATAAGATATGAAAATAATAATAATGATGTATAATTTATCAAGGGGTCAGGAAGTTGGGAGGTTAGGGAGGGAGGGAAAAAAGAGGAGCTGATGCCAAGGCCTCAAATAGAAGGTAAATGTTTAGAAAATAATGTTAGCAACCTATGTACAAATACTCTTGATACAATTGATGTATAGATTGTATACAATTGATCTAAGATCTGTAAAGTCCCCCAATAAAATGATTATAGATAGATAGATGATAGATAGACAGATAGATAGATTTGGTAAAATATATATTGCTGGAGATAATATGGTTTAATTCTGTAATACCAAAGACTTGTTCATAGTAAATACGTTTTTCAACAACAATAACAATACTTGGACTTCTACCGATGGAAATATTGAATGATGTGGGAAGTATCAAAGCCAATGGAAAGAATACAGATTCACTGTACCAAAAAGAACTAATTGATCTTCCACCATTTCAGGAGTAGTATATGATACAAAAACCAATGGTACTGGAGGAAGAATTTCAAGCTGCACTAAAAGTATTAGCCAAAAAGAAGGCACTAGGAATTGACAGACTAACAATTGATTTTTCAAGAGCAGATGGACAATGGAAGCAATCTTTAGACTATTTCTGGAAATTTGGAAGACAGCTACTTGGCAAACTGACTATAAGTGCATTTGCATATGTATTCTTCCCAAAGAAAAGATGATCCCACAGAATGCAAAAAGTTTAGAAAATATCATTGATATCACACGCAAGTAAAATTTTGCTAAAGATCATTTAGCAAAGATTGCAGCAGTGCATTGACAGGGCACTGCCAGAGATCCAGGCCTGATTCAGAAATGGGCATGGGACAAGGGATATCACTGCCACTGTCAGATGGACCTTAGCTGAAAGCAGAAAACACCAGAAAGGTGTTTATTTGTGTTTTCTTGCCAATGCACAGACTTCCATCTGCGTGGAATATAACAAACTATAGATGGCCTTGACAAGAAGGGGATTTTCAGAGCACTTCATTGTGCTCCTGTAGCACCAGGAAGTGGGTCAAGTGCACAGAGAAAACGGGGATACTGACTGCAGGGTGTAAAATCAGAGAAACTGGACGTCAGGGCTGTATCTCCCACCATCCTTGTCCACTCTGTACGTGGAGCAAATACGTAGAGAAGACAGATTTATGAAGAGGAATGCCACATCAGAATTAAAAAAAAAGGCTTATTAGCAAACGTCAATGTGCAGATGATACAACCTTGCTTGCTGAAAGTGAGGAGGACTTGAAGCACTTGGGGATGAAGATCAAGGCAGCCTTCAGTGTGGATCACAAGTCAATGTAAAGAAGACCACAATCTTCCCAAATGGACCAGTAGGTAACCATTGGAAATGGAGACAATTTTGAAGTTGCTTGGATCCACAGTCATTGCTCATGGAAGCAGCAGTGTTGAGAGAAAAGGACACATTGCATGGATAAAAAGCCCTGCACCAGACCTATTTAAAATGTTGAAAAGCAAGGAGATAATTTTGAGGACTAAGGTGCACCAGACCCAAGTCAGGGTATTTTCAATAAACATATTCTTGTGAAAGTTGGACAATAAATAAGGAAGACCAAAGAAGAATTGATGCATTTGGATTATAATGCAGGAGAAGAATAGTCCATGGACTGCCAAAAAGGACAACCCTATCTCTTGGAAGAAGGTCAGCCAGAATGCTCTCTAGACACAGGAATGGTTTGATTTCAGCTCATGTACTTGGGACATGTTATCATGAGAGACCAGTCTCTGGAGGACTTCATGCTAGGTAAACCAGAGGTGCAACAATGATGAAGACACAGTGGCTGCAGGAATGGGCTCAAACCTAACAATTCAGAGGATGGCACAGGACTGGGCAGGGTTTGTGTGTTTGTGTGTGTGTGTGTGTGTGTGTGTGTGTGTGTGTGTATGTGTGTGTAGGGCCAGGATGAGACAGAACCATCTTGATGGTATGTAACAACAGCAATAAGAGAAACTTGTCTCCACTAGGAACGCTCCACAACCTTTAATTTTTACACCAAAATTGTCTAGATTGAGGCCCAGCAGAAACTTTCTTGATAAATTTGACTTTTAAAAATCCATTCTTTTTTGCAACCCCACAATTTTCTTCATATTTCTCATTCCATACTCGGGCAAATAAAAAGCAAACACTTGAAGTGAGAAATAAGTTTGGAGTTCTAGCAAGCTGGTGACTGAGTAACACACACCTGAGGGACTCCACAGAAATCAGCGCAGCAAAGCCACTGAGACGGAAACTGCACTCTTGAAAGTCACAGGAGGAGCATCGTGATGATAAGTAGACTCAGATCCACTAGGTTTTAAAGAGCGGTGGGCTTTGGGCTTCCCTCTGCAGAGGCCAGCTGGTGTGTAGCTTTAGCCTCACCACAGCTGGAGTCAGTGCCAGCTACTCAGGGCAGGTCAAGGGAATTACTGGAACACAGTCACAACTTCCGCCACTTTAGGCAGGGTTTAAACCCTTCCCACCCCACGGACACGTGATAAGGACTCATTTCTTTCTTTACTTTTTCCTCTCTTTTGTACCATACTCGTGGCTGCCTCAGTTAGTTCTCGGGTTTTTTTCCCCCACTCTCTTTCCTTTCACCTGCCACTGCCAGACTCCAGGACACTCCCCTCTGCCTCGGGCAACTTGGCCCTCGTGCCACCCAGTTCAGGGAACTCCTGCCCACCTCCTGTACCACCCTCAAAGCCTCTGGTGAACTCCTACCACCCCAAAAATGGCTGGGGGAAATAATATCCGCCTTCTACCACCATCCCCCACACCCCAGACAGCTGCAGGATACCTGCCCGCTCTCAAAAGCCCTCTAAAGAGCTGGCAGAACTCCTACCCACCCTATGCGGTGCTCCATTCAGCTGGGGGAACCTCTGCCTGAATTCCACGGTGCTCCATGCAGTTGTTGGATTCTCTACCCACCCTCTGCAGCCCTACACACGTGGCTAAGGAAACTTCCTCATGCCTTCTTAGCACTTCACATGGCCCAAGGCAGGCCCACCAGCTCTCCCCAGAGCTCCATGCAGCTGCGGGACCTCTGCCTAACCTCACTGACAATCTTTCCGACTAGGACAATTCTGCCCACCATCCACAGCGCTCTACACCAATGCAGGCACACTCGCCCATCCCCTGCAGCACTCCCATTACAGTGGGTGCCCCTGCACATGCTCTGAGGTGCTCCAAGCCACCATGTCCCACGCCACCACTGCTTCCTAGGAGATCATCCTGCGCAGCGTCGACCTTGCAGGACCGCAACCATCTGACTAACATCCCCTGAGAGGGCCATCCAACTTGCCCTCCAAATAATGGAATACTGCTTGGCTAGGGAAAGAGTTAAATCACAGAAGAATGAAGCGGGAGTGAAATTAGAGAAATGGCCATGGACAGCCAAAAATGACCTGGTGGAGATTAGGAGGAATCTGAAGAGGAAAAAGACGCTTCATTTTAACGGAGGGCCAGTGCTATGGTAAAGGCCGATTTCCAGAATGGTTGTACGAGTAGATGTTTGGATTTGAATCTGAGACTAGTCCCGCATTTAGGCGAAGGTACATTTGCCCAAAGGGTTATAGAAGATGTAATGAGCTAGCACTTTATTCTCCCACTCTACCTAACTCCCTATGTGCCCTGTCCTTATAAATGAAGCAATGTGGCTTCTGGATTACTATCTACCCTATGCAGGATTTCCCATGACTAAAGCAGAGTCTGGCCATTTTCATGATTGCTTCATATCCAATGAAACATCCTTTGGAAGGAAGGTTGGATCGCTCGATATGAGATCAAACGTTACTTTTATTGTTGCCAGTGTTCAACATAGCAACCGACTCCCCAAGCTATTCTGGTGTTGCCATACTCCATAGCTTCACATTATTCCAATCACAAGTGATTTTGATTTGTCTGGCTATATGGCTCAACAAAGAGAAAATAATAGTAGTGATGTTCATTTAGTATACATTCAATGAGGAACGGGGATATGATCTATATATATATACATATTTATGATATGTATCCTTCAACATTTTGTGAAATATGGAATTAAATGATAATATATTTTACATGAGAATTTTTGAAAGATATACTCATATATATGAGATGCAATACTGTCACCACTGTTTCAATAGCCTTTCAATATAAAGATACTATCCCCCTTTTATTTATTATTTATTTTTAGTAATCATTTTATTGGGGGTTTCTTACAAATCTTATAACAGTCCACCATTCAATTATATTGAGTGCACTTGTACATATGTTGCCATCAATATTTCCAAATATTGTATTTCTACTCGAGCCCTTGACATCAACTCCTCTCCCCCCTCTTCCCTGCTCTCCCACCCTCGTGATTCCTTGATCAATTATCCATTATTGTTGTTATTTCATGTTTTACACACTGTCTCTTTTCTCCCTGTGTCCACATTTCTGTTATTTGACCCCCTGGGGTGGCTATATATCCAATCTTGTGATGGGTTCCCTTCCCCCACCACCACCGCCTCTACCATCATGATGTACCCACTACTCTTCCTGAGGGCTGTATCTGTCCTGAATCCCATGTGTTGAGAGTTCTTATCTGTACCAATGTGTGTACTCGGGTCTAGTCGGATTAGTAAGGTAAAACTGGGTCATGGTATTTGGGGGAGGAAGCAGTCAGAAACCAGAGGCAAGATGTGTGTTGCATCAATGCTATATTGCACCTTGGTTGAATCACCCTTCTTTATAACCCTTTTGTGGGGGGATATTCAATTTTCTACAGATGGACTTTGGGTCTCCACTCTAATGCCCCTCGTTCGCATCGATACAATAGTTTGTTTTGGATCTTTTGATTCCTGGTACCTGCTCCTGTGACACCTTATGGTCACACAGGCTGGTGTGCTTTTACCGTGTGGGCTTATTTGCTTCCCTGCTAGATGGCCGCTTGTTTAACTATAAGCCTTTAAGATCACAGACACTGTATCTTTTGCTATAATGGGCAACATCCACTTTCTTCACCACATTTGCTTATCCACTCATTTTGTCTTCAGAGCGTGTGGCTTGAAGGTGAGTTTCGAAGAGTGACAGGTTATTAGAACACAGTGTTGTTATGTTTAGGGAGGCCTTGAGTAGAGGCCCCAAATCCATCTGCTGTCTGAATACTTAACCTGTAAATATATCCCCTTTTATAAAATAAGAAACTCAGGCTTTCAAAGATACAGCACTTTGCATAAAGGTAACAATGTATAAGGAGTGGAATAAGAGGGAAATTTTAAGTATGAGATATAAGTGGGTTTTTCTCTATAGTGCCCTTCAGTACATTAAGTGTGAGGAAACGTTTCTTGTGTGCCATTCAAAATCTCTCAGCAGAGGAGTCGGCGTCATGCCTGATTTTCAGCTAGCTACAAGGGAGACGTAGCAGGGGTACTAGGCCAGTAGTCCTGCACAACTGCTCCTTGGGTGCTGATATAGCCTTTATTGGAGTAATTTTACCTGTGAAATTTTGTCTTTCATCTCTGAATAACCCAAGCTTTCCCCCTGAAGCAAAGATGTTTGAATCATGGAAGAGAATGTTAGAAGTTCAAACAAGGACTCAGCTATTTCCATCCAGGTAAGTTTTTCAAAAGTTAATTTCATTAAAAATGTACTTTTTTTCTAGAAGACTTTATTCTAAATTCATATCAGGATCACCAACCACTCGGAACTGTGGCAGCACAGTGGTTATGAATGAACTTGGCTGCTAACTGAAGGTCAGTAGTTTGAACCAAGCTTCCAAACTGGTTTGTTTAGGTTGAATTCCCTGCTGAGAATGTGCACTTCCATCTGATATATTGAATCTGCTGAATCTGGACCTGCAATTTTACAAGATCTCCAGGCTCAGATTCAGTATACCAGGGGAGGAAATTCAAAATCTCAGCAGGGGCTTAATCAGGACAAATTGGTTAGGTGACCTGGGAATAAGACATGGGGATATGCATCCACAAATATTACAGCTTTGGAAATTGTCTTGTATGGAGTCACTACGAGTTGCGATACATTGGAAGGCAATGCGTTTGTTTCTTGTGGGAGTTTGCATCAATATATCCTATCTTACTCAGTTTCTCATCATCATCAACTTCATTATTGTTCACAGCTGCCTGGCACGTTGCAGAACTGCATTCTCAAGTTGCTCACTGGAATCATCTAGCAATATCCTAAAGTTCAGATATCAGGGCACCCCCTTTAGCATTATAATGTAGAAAATCTGAAGGGGAATAAAAAGACTTGAAATGCAGATAGTAATGTGTCCATGTGAATCCACTGGCCTTTGGAATTTAGAGCACAGGTTCACTTGCTTCAACAAATGTGTGAGCAGGGTCAGAGTTTTAGGATGGTGAGGAGAATGTTCCATGGGAAAGCAAATGAGGCTGCATCTCCAATCTCTCCTCTACAAGTACACGCATTCTTTGGCCAATGCAGTGACTTATAGAAAGCTTGCGTGATGGAGAATAAAGGTTCTGGGAAGGCGTTATCAATAAGGCCCAGGGAGACGACTGGATATGTTTCCTGGAAAGCTGCCATTTTGATGTGGTGTCAATTGAATAGCATAGAAGTCTTCAAAGAAGATAAAGAAATGAAAACACTGCTGCTAGGACCTGTATGGATCTAGATGAAGGATATGTCAGAAGCAATAACTTCACATGTGGATGTTTCTGTTTAATAACAATATTGTAGCAATTTAATAACAAGTATTGTAGCAATACTTTTTTTGACTTATCCTCATAGATCTCCATTAGCCCTGTCAACCCCTCAGCAAATAAAAGAAAGAAAAGTGAGAAAAAACCTGGATGAAGCCAGGCCTTATGAAACTCCAAAGAACAAGAACAAAGAGCCCCAAATTTGATTCCGTAGGATACCGTACCTAAGAAAACTGTCAGGAAGTTTCATCCACCTTCCAATGGCCTTCCAAAGGGGTGTTTCACCTCAGGAAGGTCCCAGCATTACAGCTAGCTCTAATTGGTCTGTGTTTAAAGCAACAATAAATGGTCAACACAGAAGAAGTCAGATATGCTGCTGTGTGCCCTTGGAGAGATTTGCCTTCAGCTGCAGGCTGAGGACAATTACATGATTATCAGGCACCGCGAGTGCCGGGTTTGGGGACTAATCAGGCTTTGAGGACATTTTCACACGGTGACTCATAGGTGCCAATCTCTCACTCACTCATTATGGCACCAAGCTCTTTTGATTATGTGAGAACCAGTGAGCCCTACCTTGAGGCATATCAGGGCTCCGGCTGGAGGTATTAGAATTCTTGACAAGGTAAAGCAGTGTATTAAGAGCTTTGCCATTTAGGAGCCTCTTAACAACTGAGAACCCAAAGCTGCTCCTGCCCCCTCTTATTTCATCTGAGACATCAAATGACATTGCTCTTATCAGTTTGGCTGAAAAGTCATTAATTTTATGTTTGAAATGGGGAAAAAAGGTAAATGTTTTTAGCTGTTGAGATGTCCAATGAATTTCACAGCGCTCTAAAAGAAAAGTTCACGTTTTCTCTTTGAAGATGTAAGATGATGTGATAAGGATGACTGACTGGCTGGCATTGTTCAATGACTGTTATAATGATAGAAACTCTCTGTATGTCCTGGTCTTGAATCAATCAAAGTAATCAAGACATGTTTTAAAAGTCCCCACTGCAGTCAAAGTCAGAAATTAATCCTCAACAACATTATGACAGAAAATATAATTCGTATGAATAGGAAGCAATCAGATTGATATGAAGCCATACTTGTGCAAAGGCCTTAAGAAATATAATATGAGTCCCTAATAAGATGTTAATAAAAAAGAAATATAATATGGATAAAATCTAGAAGCCATCCTTTGGTACAATGTTACGCTGTACTTATATGCTTTGCATTACATAAGGAGTCCTGATGGCTCAGCTGCTAGCCGGCAAAGCACATTCTAACCCACTTGCGCTACATTAGAGAGAGATGTAATCGTTTACTTCTGTAAAAGTGTTGTTGTTGTTGGGTGTCACCTTAACCACTCTATACACCACTGATAGCCACTCTATACACAACAGAATGAAGCAGTTCTTTACAGCCTTGCGTAGCATTTGAATTCATGCTGAATAAGAAACCCCAAAGAAGAAGTGATGTATTGATGTAGGTCTATGGGTGTCATCCTTTCCCTGAGAACACTGTTCTTCAGGATAACTCTGGTACACTTTTTGATAATGAATACAACACTGGTCCTCTTAAATTTATTATTGTCATAGTAATAGATTATATGACTATATGATTCAAAAGAGCCAACAGTAATCTGTTTGTCTCATACGGTACTCAAAGATGAGCCCTTTGGGTTATAAAAAACTTGAAATACAACTAAAGAAAAGCTTCCTCCTCGAAATAGAGTTTGCATTAATGGTGTGAGTTTAGAAACGTCATTTCCTGATGTAGACTCAACTGAGAAGATATAGCTGCAAATATTCTTTAGTATTTGCCACATGGAAAGTCGGTAGCACAGAACTAAGGAATGGAGTAGCGTCTTACAGACCAGGTTCTATAATCATATTCACTACTTAAGCAATACAGTTGAGACTTAAATAAATTAATTTCTCCCCTATAATCACCATTTTTAAATGGTGATTAGCCTTAAAATAAAATCAAGCTATGTCTGTCTGATTCCAGACCATGCTTTCTTAAACATTTGCTCTTCATCACTTAATGGTGTTTTGTGATGATATCAACATGTGTTCTGGGAGCACAATGTTAAATGTCTTATCTTTAATTCCACTGCTTGGGGGGGGGGAGGTATTTTCATTGCTTACTATCACAACATCATTTCTTTAAGGCGTATTTACAATTTCATTTTAAATGACTGGAATTTGAGAATCCCACTGACTTGATTTCATTTTTCATTTTATTGAACACGATCAAAGATATGGGGGACAGCTTCACAAATTGGGGGGGGATTAGACACTACGTCTCAGAATTTACTTCTCAGTTTAATATGTAGCTTGAATCTTTATTCCTAATTTTAAACTCGATCCTCATTGTCCCAATTGAAGATGAGGTCTACCAGATAGTCTTGCCACCAATATTTCCCTCATAACCATTTTGTGTTTGAAATCAAAAGTTGGAACTAGAAATTATATGTTGATTTTGAATAATGAATCAAGTTGAAATGTATTAGCCAGAAAAAAAATAGCAGGAGAAAATTTTCCTATAACAGATTTCAAATCCCAAATTACTACTTTGCATCTTTCAGGTAATTTGGGAATGAGGTTGTATATATATTAAATGCCCACCATCTTGCAAGTTGTTTGTATACACTAACCCACTAGGGAAACTTAATAATTGATGAATAGAATACGAAGTAGGTTTCCAATTTAGTAGAACAGAAAAACTTTAGTGAGGAAGTACTGTAAAGTGATACAAGGAAACTTTTGCATGGCTATACCCTGGCATTAAAGAAAGCTCAGCTCAGCTCCCCCTGGGCTATCTATCACTTCAGTTGGCAGACATTGCTGGGAATTCTTGGTTCTGATGGAGAACTCACTGAGGCTGTGTAGCTGAGTGATTGCTTCTGGACACAGACACTTCTAGATGGCTATCCAGGGTCCAGATGTCAAAACGGGGCTGATAGGAGGAAAACGCATCATTTGTTTTACTGTAACTTCTCCTTCTTGTTAGTCAAAGGGAAAACATTGTCTTTTAGTAGGGAGATATCTCAAAATAAATGAGGTAATCATGTAAACATCACTTTTTTTGTTTTTTGTTTTTAAGCACAGTAGCAATTGTCAATGAGGAAAAGTCTACTGGGAAAAGTCATAGAGCTCATTAAAACTCTGGCAGGAGATAAACTAATTAGGACACCAGTGTACAAAGATGTGTCATCGTGTCATCCTAGAAATAGAACATGAGAAGGACGCACTGAACTTCTCAAAAATAAAAAGTAAAAGAAACAAAATGGGGAGTTTTGTACACGAACGGAAAAGCAAATTAATTACTGCTTCACTCAACAACGAGAGTTTAATAAAAACAAGAACCTCTAGAGATAGTTTTAAAGATTTCTAAAGAATAACTTGGTTTTTTTTTAAACTTTTAATGATCACTTGTTTGCCTCATTTTGATATGCTGCTACATTGCCAAAGTCCCTTCCCCTCCTGCATACCTAAAATATTTTCTTTAAACTTTAAACGTTAAAGTCATAGCAGTACAGAAGTGGGGTGGGGTGGGGTGGCGGGTGGGGGGGTCACTCCTCACCAAAACACTTGGAATCTTGAGAGTGGCTCTACATTTAAGGTTCTGGGTCCTTAAAAATCATCAGATGCATTTGCATACGCTGCCGCCTAGCTTCAGTGTACAGGGAGAAAACACAAGACACATCACAGCTCTTCAGTTTCTGAAATCCATTTTGTGCACACAAGCTACTGGTCATGTCTTTGCAGATTTCTCGAGCCGCATGCCCATAAAACAACAAAATTGGGCACTGTCAGCAGAAAAGGAGCGTTTTGAATACATCAGTCAGAAAGCAAGCACATCTGAAAAGCAGACTTAAGAAAAGGTCAAGCGGGAGGTTCTAGAAACTCACTAAAAGCTCTCACGTGAATGCCTGTTTCTATATATTTGGGAACTGATAGACTGCTGACTACCGCAAACTTGCATTATGCGCAATTCATTTTCATTTCAGCTTCCATAGCAAAACTTAATTAAATATTTCTACATCTGGCTTCTTGATATGCTTCTGAAACTTGCAGCAATCGCTCCCTTTAGCCTTGAAAAATCCTGAAAAAGAAAATTATATACAAAGAACTTTGCTAGAAGTCACTACGGTTAATTACAATAAAACAATCTTGGTGATTGGTATTATGTACTGTATAAAGTCAATTGTCTCATTAACCTTAGCTATTGTAATCTCATCCTATTATAAATGAGAATCAAAAGACGGGCCAGGAATGAAATATAAATAAATGACATCAAAATAGTGTATATTCCTCCACTGTGATCTTTACATTTAAATGCCCTTCTTCCCAGGTTAATAACTAATAAATGCTGTGAGATCAAGGTGGTAAATTGACAGAGGACTGGGCTTAGTGTCTGCATTCATGGTGTCTGAGGATATTTTAGCACTTTATCTGAGGGTATCAGAATCTTTATTTTTCTTAGCCATCTCTATCTCTGAGCAACATAAAATTAAGTAATTACTTGAAAAGGAAGAAGCAAATCCCTTCCCTAAGCAGCAGATATCTTGCTTCATTTTCTGTTGTGCTTTCTCCATCTTGAAGTAGATAAAGGAGGGCGTGAGCACCAAGGAAGAATTGCAGACCATTCTGACATGGTGATGGAAACATTCGATGAGAGGACACATTTCATTGTCTCTGAGGATGTTCCACCAGGTACGCTCGGGGGTGCAGCCATTCTTCCACCTTAAACTGAAGTCCTGGATCGGGAAAACTCAAGGGTGTGAAGACGACTACAGAACCTGGATGTTTCACTAGAGACCATCTTGCCTGGAAGGCATGGGTTAAGATTTAGGCATAGTGGGACCCTGAAATTGCAAACAGAATTACTTCCCACCTTGTCCCGATGGAGCTTTCTGGACCCAGCTATTGAAAGTCAAAATAAAATGTGAAAATGACAACAAGATTGATCATTAATTGAATGCTTACAATTAATTGAGCGCTTGCTAATATTTGGTTCACAAACCAAACTCATTGTTATCTTACTCAGAGAAACCCTATAGGACAGGATCATACTGCTCTGGTGGACTTCAGAGACTAGGAGAAAGCCTCATCTTTCTCCCATGATGTAGCCAGTGGTTTTGAACTGCTTACCTACAGCTATCAGTCCAATGTGTAGCTCATTATATCACCAGGGCTCCTCTGTCAATACCTGTTAGATATTCAATATGTATTTATATTTTCATATTCATGTGCATTTGTTTCCTCAGGCTGCCCCAACAACACACCAAACACTTGAAGGCTTAAAATAACACAAAGGTGTCCTTCTCACTGCTCAGTGCTCTCTCTGCATCAGGGATGGAAGTCAAGTGTGAAATCAAAAACAGTTTTGATTTCTTCTGAACTCTCAGAGGGAGGATCTCTGCCATGGCTCTCACTTAGATACTGGTGATGACTAGAAATTCTTGCTGTTGCTTAGCCTGTGCCAGCAGAACTCTGTCCCCAGTCTCTATCTGCAGAGGGAAATCTTTGTGAAGACCCTAACAATGCGTAATGTGCTGGTGGTATACTGCCAGCTGCCATGACATTGACTCACGCACCCATGGCCATCCATCGGTACAACAGAAGGAAGCTTGCTGGTCCTGCAGCATCCTCACTACTGCCCACCTGTTTGAGTTCCTTCTTGTGGCTCTTGTGTGAACCCATCTCACCATACCAAACTCCTGCCATTGACCCAAGGACAATTCACAGGGGCCCTCTAGGACAAGACAGCACTGCCCTTGGGTTCCTGAGACTGTAACTCTTTATGGAAATAGAAAGATACGTCTTTCGTCCATGGACACTCTTTCTTCCATTACTGACCTTGCAATTAGAAGCCCCAACAGTCACCACTACATCCCCAGGGATCCTCATCACACATAAAGGTTTCCCAGAGTCCTATTAGCCTCCTATTTCATCAAACATGAAGTACCCCTCAAACAATTGATCCCCTGATGGCATGTCTGATACATGAGGGTCAAACAATATTCTGTTGTTATCCACAAAGGCTTCTTTTTTAATAAGGAACTGACATGCTGACTTTTAGAAGTTGATTGCCACATGTCTTTTCCTATTCTTAGTCTGTAATCTCGGCTATTTCAACATGTTTTGTTTAGAATTAACCCATGTCCGCATGCAATGGAGTCCTAGCTGCAATCCTTCTTGATTCACCCGCTTAAAATTTAAAAATCAAGGTAACTTTCCAGTTATTATTTACAAGAATTATAAGATCAAATGTTTCTTTGTGTGTATATGTGAATGTTGTATATCCTGTGTATATATGTCTTTTCTCTGACAAAGTTTAATCTACCTATGAGTAATATGTGGCATACACAGTGAATACATTTTAGACCATAATTGATATTTCACATATTTTGTAGCTTGTTGGTTCAGTAGGTTTCTAAGCGTATTGATTTTAATTTTGAAAAGGCCATTAGTACAATGGTAAAAGCCTATGAAATTTGTATGGTATTTAGTAAGACATAGTTAACATTAAAGATACATTACCTTGACAAAGAAAATAAATAAAGGTATTCATTTAATTTATACACACACACAAGGTGACTTCAAAAAATTAATGGAAAACTGGAATTAAAAGATAATAGATTTTTATCCCAAGAACTTTTTGAAGTCTTCTCACATATATTCACATGTGTATGTAGGTGTATGAGCACACATGTTACTTTGAAGCATATCACAAATTCTCATATTAAATGACATGAAAAAGAATGTGTGGCCTAAAATTTCTTAATCTGGAATTTATTTGAAACCTACCATTCTAAGCAATCAACATGATAATTATTCCAGGAATCCAGCTTTTGGGGTAATTATCTTTGGAAAGACTAACACTTAAAATAAATGGATAGTATCAGCTATATAAATGCTTACAGTATATTATTGTACTTTAAATTTTTATTCATAGCAGTTTTTGTACAACAGGGTTGCTTGTAATTTGCTATAATTGCTGCTCAAATAGAGCATTAAGTTTTATGGCTTCATATTTTCCTTGACTAAAAGGCTTTATTACCATAACAATGCATAGAATATGGAAATATTGATACCCATAACCTCTAAGTAATGTTTGCTTATTATTTAATGTAGGAATATGCAGCTTCCTTCTAAATGAATCAGAAAGTGCCAAAGAGGTTTTGTTTTGTTTTTTACTTCTCTCTAACATATTATTTTCGGTTCTAATAATCTCAAGACTCTTAAAGAATAGAACCATTCTATTTTACTATGTGTGGCTATGGGTAGCTAGACAGGATACTCTGGTAAAACTGGAGATAAACAGAATAGGGTTCTAATTTAAACCTTGGTTTCTTATTTTTTCCGCAGACCAATGCCCTTTGTGAGAGCATAGAAATTTATAGCCCAGCCCAGATCTATTAGGATGAAGACATAAAAGAGAAAAAAAAAGGTTTTTAGTGCAGAGGGAAATAACCTTTTACAATATTAATAAAGAGTCTCTATACTTACTATATTTCTTTGACCTATAATGTCAGAAATATAGATTACACTCTTAAATCATATACTTCTAGCTTCATACCAAGTTTTCACCATTCAGCTTTATCACAAATGTGTCCAGATTTCTACAACATCTGGCACATTTACAGCAATTAGTTTGGGGGATGTTGTAGTGCCTCTAGTTTCCATTGTGAAGTCCAAGAGCATACACAAATTATGATTAGTAATGATTTATTCAACCATGAGGTAATTCATCTTAGTCAGTTACAGCCTATAACTGTATGAGTTGACAGTTGAGATTTGTGTTATTATTTTCTTTGATAACATCAAATTCTTTCAAAATGTTAAACCAAATGGTGAAAGAAAGAAAAGTAGTTAAAATATGTCACAATAAAGCATCCTTAGAAAACATTTCTTTACATTCAGGGGGCACACAATGATGAGATTGTGTCAATTAAGCCAGTCTTTTTCAGAATTGATGACAAAAGAACAGTGTTTGGAACATCGTGACAGGTCTTGTAAATTTAATTAATTGTGTTTTCATCACCAATTGGCTAACACCCCTCTGCTGCTTATGGATTTTCCTATAGAAGAACTTCATAAAAGATTTGGCATATGATTAACCATTGTGATTTTTTAACAACTGAACTATGATTTCAGGTTTTCCTCTACCCCTGCATGTTGAAATACTTTCCTCCTTTCTGCATGTCCATGTACATTCTATTTTGGGCCTTTCTATCATTATTTCACTTCTTGCTGATACCTGGAATTTACTAGTTTAGTGCCCATAATCTGTATATTCTGTATTCCCTACAGGACTGAGTATAACGCTAGACATTGTAAAAAGGGGTGGGGGGATGGGGGAAAGAACTGCAGTAGAGTTGCCTCCTATTCGTGTCGAGCCCACATATGTCAGAATAGAACTAGGCTCCATAGCATTTTTTCACTCCCCAAAACTCATTAACATTGAGTCAATTCTGATTCAAAGAGACCCTAATGGACAGGGTAGAGCTGCCCCTGTGAGTTTCTGTGACTGAGACTCTTTACTGGAATAGAAAACCTCATCTTTCTCTAGGGGACCAGCTGGTGGTTTCAAACTATTGACTTGGTGGGTAGCAGTCCAACATGTAACTAGTTTGCCATCACTGACCCTATAGAGCTTTTAGTGGCTGAAATTTCAGGAACCTAATCAAAATAGCAATAATAGAAATACTAAATACACACCCAGTGAGCTGATTTTGATTCATAGTGACCCTATTAAAGATTCCTGAGACTGTAGATCGTGGCCTGAGCAGACAGCCTCATCTGCCTCCTGACAGAAGTCTGGTAGGCTTGAAGTGGGGACCATGCAGGTAGCAGACCATCAGCTTACACGCAGTGACACCACAGCTCCTTTCTGAAGTAGGCAGCTAAGCCTTTTTTCCAGAGGTGCCTCTGGGGAAACTCAAAACTCTACTCTTTGGTTAGCAGCGGAGTGCTATTTGGGTCACCTAAGGATTCCCCTTGAACACATGTTCTAAAAACTAAGCCCGACTCACAGCTGTCGAGTAGAGTCCAATTCACAATGACTGCCACCGAGGAGTCGGAGAAGGCTATAAACCTTTACAGAGACAGACAGTCTCATCTTTCTCCTGTGGAGCAGATGTTTGCTTGAACCAATTACCCAGTGCTTAACCCACAGGATCAGCGGGCTTCTCTGAGGTACATGGTTCAAAACCACTGATATTGAGGTGATTCCAACTTATAGCTATCCTCTACAGGCTTTCCGAAGCTATCCATAACCTCATCTGTCTCTTATAGAGGGGCTGGGAGGTTTGAACCATTAACTTTGTGGTTAGCAGTCCAGCCCTGACCTGACAGTGCAACTCGGGCTCCTGAGACACATGCTAGGTGTGGACAAATGCTTTCTTCGGTGGACTGTAAAAGGGCATGGCTGTGTCTATGGTCCATCCAGGCACATCTTCAGAGGACTTTCTTCTGATGGCAGAGCCGCAATAAAATATGGACTGTGATTTCAGCCTGGAGAACTTACGCTTCAAAGATCTGTGTGTTTCTTTCATTCTGCACCTAGGTAGGGAGATGATGCTAGTTCTTAGCTCTAGGGTGGAAGCAGTGTCACCTCCCAGTCACAGTGGTAAAGAAGGAACTGCGCTTTCTTCATTCTCTTTCCATTTGCAGAGGACTCATGACTGGACTCAAGGCCCTGGAGATGGCTGAGCTAAGCAGGATCCCTCAACCAGAATTCACATATTGGTCTGGTAAGTTAGCTCCTAACACTTTTCTTTACGAGGAGAAATTAGATCTCAATAAAGAATACTAGGATGATGATTAATTTGTTACTAGCTTGAAAATACCTGCTTGAAATCTAGTTTTATCTGATGCAAAGTTTCTATCTCATATCTCTCAACTCTGTATTTTGGCAAGTCAGTCAAAGTAAACCAATTATTCATGGTCCAGACAATTGAACTCTAATATTTTGGGGCAGTATCATTCATAATTGGGATCTTATCACATTTACACAGGTGTAACCTCAAAGCAATTTTACAGTGGTGGGAAAAATAAGTTCTCCCTCCTTCTGCAGTTACTGTTTTCTTGTTTGTTTGTCTGTTTCTTACCATCAGATTATTCCCCCTGTGAAGAGGAGAGTAATGCTTTTTGTGCATGGTGTTTCCTTGAGATCCATTTGCAGAAGGCCAACCAAGACAAAAAATTCAAAAATAGCTTTATTTAGATAGGCTAACTACAGATAACAAATGGAAGGAGGTTTTCAACTTGCGTTGTTCTTCGAATGACCAGGACCTTACATGATGGGCTTGTTCATCTTCCTGACAGTTGCATAAGGACTACAGGTAATTGTGTGGTTACAGTCTGGCTGTCGGAACAACTTCCTTCTGCCTTGTGTATGTACCTGAGAAGCCTTTACCTCAGCCTTTGCTCCTTATTTCTGGCAATACTCTCAGCCACATCTAAATGACAAATAAAAAAGGTGTCGCTCTATCTTATACTCCACATTTTCTTAACTGAATTGCAAATTAGTTCTCAAATGGCCTACCTGTGGATGGGCATACTTACACACAAAAACACACACTTTTCATGCCTTCATTGAAAACTGTATTATTTCTTCCATGTTCCCTCGTTGCCACCTTTTTAGGCAGATGTGCTACACATCCATCTCCTATGACACCTTTGGCGTTTCTGTTGTTAGAAACCAACAAGCAGACTCCGACTCATAGCAACCTTATGCACAACAAAATGCAGCACTGCCTGGTCTTGTGCCATCCTCACAACTGTTGCTCTGCCTGAACCCACCGCGGCAGTCACTGTGCTGCAGCACACTGTTGTGGAGGCCATCCGCTTTGCAGACCAGGATCTTCTCTGAAGAAGGATCTCTCCTGATGATGTGTCCAAAGATGTGACAGGAATTCTCACAACCCTGTCTTTCAAGGAGCATGCCAACGGAACTTCTTCCAAGACCAAATTGCTTACTTTTTAAATTAAAATGTGCGATCACTAACTTTTTTCCCTGATAGTTAGTTGCTCACATGACATTTCCCACTTACGTGATTTCATTTCTTAGCTATTTTTTAATGTTTCTATGCTTAAAATACAAGGAGCTCTGGTGGATTAGTGAGTTAAACACTGAGCTGCCAGGAACAAGGTCAGCACTTTGAACTCATTGGTGGCCCCATGATAGAAAGATGAGGCTTCCTGACCCCATAAAGATTTACAGCCTCAGAAACTCACGGGGGGTGGGGGTGAGGGGTTCTTTGTTGTCTATACCATCCCCATGAGTTAGAAATGTGTTTGGTTTTGGGATACCTAATATAATTCTGGTTTATAGAAATGCCTGTGAATAAGTCTCTTCAAAGGAAATTCTGTATTTCATTTTGTAAAAATGTACCTTTAGATTTAATACCATATGATCCTAATACGTTAACAAACTTACAACATCTCTCCCAAAAGTGTAACTGTCCCAATATGAAAACTCTGGCATTGGATTCCACTGACTAGACTCTATATAAGATGGTGTGTTAGTCTAGGTACATTAGAGAGACAAATCCACAGAAAATCATGCATAAAAGAGCATTTTCTATAAAGGTTAAGTGCGCATCAAGAAAACATCCCAACCCAGTGCTGCCCAAGCCCACAAGTCAAACATTAACACATTGACCCATATGTCCAACACCAATCCACAAACTCCTCCTCCATCTCACAAAACACTGACTGCAGGAGGAAAGCTGAGTCAGTGAATGTGTAAACATCTCAGCGCTGACAAGGGTCTCCACACAGGTGCTCCAGCACCCAGGGCTGCATCAGGGTAGGTCCACGTGCCTTCTCCTTGGGAATGTCTTGCAGGAAGTTGGTCTGGCCTGCTGAATCAGAGAACTGGCTAAGGCAACTGCACCCTGGTCCAACCATCACAAAGCAAGAGACCTGAGAACTCAAAAGGTGAGGCTCACTGAGCCATTTATCTCTCTGCTCTTCAATTAACCCCACATGTGTTTATCGGCCAGGTTGGCACAATAAATTTTAACTGCCTCAGATGGTTTTAAAGGTCATGCCATTGCTAAATCCACTGCAAAGGTCTCTGCAAAATATAAAGGCACACATATATCGCCTGAAGGACTAAGGTGTGCCTGACCCAGTAAGAAAAAAATCACATAGGAGTCCTGCTGACTTCCTCTAGCTCACAAGATTGATTGCCACAAGACAGGAGATGGACATGCCTCGACCCTCTATCCTTCTTAACCCCATCTGATACCAACAATTCCCCTCATGGCACTTGAATATCTCTACATTGTACTTGTCTGCCGGGCTGGATAATTCATTGCAATGGTTGAACAGAATTCACAGATGGTCTTTATAATAATTTGGGTGCTTATTAGGGAGGCAAACAGGTGACAATTCAGCATATAGTTGTTCAGACAAGAGAATTCTTCTCTGGCCCTCAGTCTTGGTCCAGGCCTCTGACTTGCTCGGGCTATGTTAACACAGCTCTATTAGGACTACCAGTAGTCAAATGGTCAAAGGATACACCACCCTGTTATAAGCCTCAGCCTGAAGGCATACAGAATACACAAGTCCTTCAATGAAGTGCCCAGGCACCCCACTCCACAAGTGGACCTTCTGCCCCAAAGTTCTGTGGGCTAGAAGTCTACCACTCTGCCTCGTGCTTTCGTTCCTGGTTCTGCTGCTATCCTAGGCCGATCCTCTGGTGTCACAGCTGCTACCTGATCAAGGGAATCAAATTTCAGGGATCCAAAGGATATTCTCTACTCCTGCTCTTTTCTCTTGCTGATATTGAGACTCCACCCCCCTCACCCAACTCCTTTTTCTGAGATGGCTCATGTCCCTTTGAAGAGGATGGCCATCACAATTGACCCTGTTGACAGTTACTCACAGCTTACTTCTCTAATACACTCAATGTCTCCACCCCCACCTCATCCCCACATTCTTATCCACACTCATCTGTAAAAAGTCATTTGATGGGAATAGCAAAGACTATGGCTAAAATATCCATAAATAATTCAATGCACTGAGCCCAGCCATGCTTTTTTTTTAAATTGACTAATAAGGATGCAAGAGTTGGAAAATGAGTAAGATTGAAGAAGATGCATTTGAACTATGCCAAAAATGAATACATCTATCTTTGATAAAGTACAGTAATGAATTTTGAGATGGCAATTGTTTCATGTACTTTAGATATGTCATCAGGAGAGACTATACCCTAAAGATTGATATAATGCTTGATAGAGAATCAGTGAATAAGAGGAAGACCTTCAACGCAGTGATATGACCCAGTAGCTGCTATCATTGTCAATAATTCTCTTTCTCCTTTTTTATAATTCACTCTGACTTTGATAGACCTTCATTGCTTTCTAATATAAAAGCATACTTTGTTTTGTCCTTAATGTATCTTAAGTTATTTAGAGTCCCTGTTATATAATAATTCATGTCTGATCTCCAAGTAGTCCACATCCCTAATTTTCCTTCTTCTACATTCCCTCAGGCATTAATTGCTGATATGACCTTATCATCTATCACTGTTCACTGCTCTTTCTAGAATTTGATACCACAGTGTATGATTGGAAAGCAACAGATTCGGTTTCCCTTCACATTGTGGAATCTGACAAAGTGAGAAAGCAGACTCTTATTTCAGGCATACCAAGTTGAGTTTTAAAAGAAAACAAAAGCCAGTTATAATTCCAGAAGTTACCAGTTCCAAAAGTATGAAAAGTTCAAGGAATTTTTGCTAATTAAAAGGGGACAATTAAAATTTGAGTCATTGAATTGAAATAGCATTTGGAAAAGCTCAAAGGAACAAGCAAATTTAACACAAAAGTGGCAGACTTAAATTCCAGTGTCATATTTGGAGAAGTGGATCCTTGGCTAAACTCAAGAGTAATGTCTTAAGGAGTTAAGTGTCCTTGGAATTTACTTAATGAATAAAGGTTGGAGATTCTATGATTCAGGAAGCAACTGAAGAATGATTTACTCCCCCTTCTTTGTGGGTCTCCTAAAGGACTTGTTTGCATTAACGATCCACTGAAAGGGGAGTTTTTAATTCAGAATCAGTGATGAGAGTGTTGTTTGTTGTTGTTTGTTGTTAGGTACCTCAAGTCAGTTCCCACTCACAGCAACTCTGCCTACAACAGAGGGAAAGCAGACTAGGACCTGAAAGCTGTCTAGTTCTTCCAAGTCCAATGGACTTCCTGGAGCTGGGAGAGAAGGTCCGTCAACAGTTAACCCAAACTTTTCCACAGTATGACCTCCTCATTTTAATATTCCATTTAAGAAATGTATTCATCAATATTTGAGCATGTTGCCACCATCAATAACTTCTTAAGGCTAAGTTCAGGTCTGAATTACATAAAGCTGGCTTTTAAGTGCACAGATCTTGATAACCTAGGCAAGGAGATTCTGTCATAAAAATGAAGCCACCTGGCATGCTTCTGCCGTACAAAGGGCCGATATCTCTTTATGCAGGATTTCCTAAGGAGTATTTATTTTCACAGGAATAAAATCTCCTCATCTTTGAATAAACCATTTCAAGAAGAGCACAATGGTGGGCACACATTCATTTAATGTGCAATTGCGCACAGTTCTCAATAACACTAGAAAAGATCTTTCTTCTCCGTTTTGTACAGCAGGGAAAATACTGTCAATAAGTCATGAAAAATGTTTCAACTTTCTTTCCTTTCTATTCTTCTGCCATGCATTACATGTCAACATCATCAGCGAATGAGACAAGTTAGACATATTACATCAGGAGACTAAATTCTCTAGGGTTGAAGATATCCTTAGGGCAAGGTGCTCTATATTCTGACAGATGCCTTTCTGAAATTAGACTTTTCCTGTGTGCCACATTCTCTGTAGCCACTCCAGAGCAGAGACAGTGAGATCAGGTTGATTTGGGGACTGCTATCAAGTATAAATAACAATTAACTCTTGTGTCGGCTCCTAGCAGGCAAGCAAGATTGCACAATGTCTACACCTCTAGGAAACAAACACACACAAAAAAAGACATCCTCCTTTGGGCTGAACGATGTAAGAGAGCTGTATGCCAGAATAAGAAAGAAATGTCAACAGTCCTACTGAAAGCGAGTCTCTAATTCGAATGGCAGGTATATTTACAATAGAAAGTTCTCTTTAGGGTCCCCAGTCCTTAGAACAACATGAAAACCAGTGCCCAGTCTCAAGCTACCTTGGTAGCCTTTGCTTTAGCTAGGTTACTCCTCCATATCATATGTTCTGGAAAACTGAGTACGTGTTTTCTGATCTTGCTAGACATTCTCTACCCATAGGTCTTTTCGAATACTACTTTCATCTTTCTGGATTCTCTAGCATTTATTTCAAAACCGATCACTGTCCCATAAGCTTTTGATTCAGTAGCAAATGGGAGGGAAAAGGTGGCCAAAACACATTAGTTTTCGTGACCAACGAGACATATAGTTCCCATCTACATTGTTTTCCTGAGGGGTTTACTGGGCAGCTGTTTTCCCAGTGACCATCCATGCAGCCATTCTGAAGGGAAAAATTATGATTTTTTACAGCATATTATTTTGATGCATCCTGGTGCTTCTGGTGCATGTGTGTTCTACCAATTTGTAACAGAGTCTACATGAAATTTTTGTCCTGTTGGTCAATCGGACACATGCATCCCACCAACCCTATGCCTTGGAGATCAGTGGGCCATACATATTTCACTAGACCCATCTTCATAGTCTTGGAATCCAGTATTTCTATCTCCAGACTTGAGAAGCTCAAAGGAACACATGTGTCCTTTGAATCCCTCCTCAATGTCTGAGAGACATAATTGATTCAGACAGACTCAGTGGTTCAGTATGTGTTCCATAAGTGAAAGACATGCAAAAACATATGAACAAAGACTTTAAGGGGAAAAAAAACTCAGTCACAATAGGGTTAAAAGCTTACATTCCTGTCACATAAAATAAATCTGGAGCTAGAGTCTATAATTTCTAAATGACACCAATGAATATCAAAGAGCCTGCTATTGACCCTTGTGGGAATGCCATCTTCAAAATATGCTTTTATTTCCTTTTTATTGAATAAAACGTATATGCATAAATTTGCATATATCATAAGTATAGAGCCCAATGAGTTTTCAAAAATGGGGTAATCCATATAAACATCAAGCAGACCAGGACAGGGTGGTATGTTTAACATTTCAATTCCCATGGTCACCACTTTACACTGCCCAGATGGTAATGGTCTCAGAGTGGTCACCGGATCTGGAGCCTACACTGTAAGTGACAAAGACAAGGGTCTGTCCTTCCTGTCTTGTGAGCTCTCTTGGAATAGGTGTTTACACTATGACGGCTTGAGATACAGAAATCAGCATTGGAGGAAAGAAACACACCTCTTCTTTCAGTGCACTTTCCAGAACTTGCACATAACATTTAAATTCCATTTGATCATATTTTAGTTATATCTTCTCAAATCATGTAATGTAACAAAAGTTCAATCTTCTTTTATGGTGGCCACCGGAGCAGCTAATTAACGTATTGGTCATGTTATGGGAATGGGACAGAGAAGGGGAATTTAAGAACCATTCTATTTTCACCTCAACAAGTTGTTGAGATTTTACTTATGCATCATTCACACCTACCATTCAACATGACATCTGTCAACATTTCCTGGTCCCTGGAGTGAAACTAATTAAGTTATCTCCCCATATTGCACATTAAATTCATTAATAGACTGTTTTAGCATACTAAAGGGTTCATTTCAAACAAATCTTAACTATCCATATAAATACAAGAAAGTAGGGCTGCAAAGGAGTTAAATATTTTGTTTGTCAGAAATGAGATTTTGCAGTACGAAGCACACACACACACCACAAACACAAATGTTCCCAAGTTCACTTTCTTCACCTAAAAAATAAATATTATTTTCCAGACTTTTATTGATACTTTAGTGATGTTTAACACGAGAGGGCAGATATAACCTAATGAAGGAACTGCTTTTTAAATTTTAGAGTACATAAAATATTAATTTTCCTTTCTAAGCGATGGCCAAGTAACGAATGAACACAAGAGTATCTCAGGTTTATGACTCACTTAGGATCTAAATGAAGAGCAATCACAGTCACCCTAATTCCCTAATGGATACAGAGGCCTCACATTACATGATTTCTAATTCCCCATAGTATTCACTCATATCTACAACACATACTTCCAGAGCAAGAATACTTGCTGGGCAGTTTGAGTCCTGGGTTCTCAGATAAGAACACATACAGAAATTTTGAACTCATGGAATTGAGAGTTTCATGGTGAATCAAACGCATCAAATCATGATGTAAATAGAAAATTGCTCTGTGGTGGGAAAATGGAAAATATCATGTAAGAACATGCAAAAATGGAAGATGAGATGTAACACTGAAGGTCCGTGACAAAGACAGATCTTGCTGGAGATGGCCTGACACATCGACCGTAACAGTGGACACCAACCTAGATGACAGAAGAGCAGGACAATGGCACAGCACCAAGCGATGTTTTCCTCTGCTGTGCACACAATCACTCTGAGTCAGAACCAGCTCAGTCACACTTAGCAACAGCATGGCAGCGGCTGGAGCAAATCACGCACCTGTACACCTGTGGTGCTTGAGCCTCCTCTGAAGGCTGGGGAGGCGGTCACTATGGAAAGAAGAACACAGGGAGAGAACTTAGAGCAAGAGCAGCTTTCAGGAAGAGGAAGCAGCATGCGCTAAGATTTTGAAGAGTGGAAGTGTCAGTTTGAGTGACACCGTCACTTAACTGTCCTGAACAGTAGAAGGAGGGATGGTGGCTTAGTACTTTAAGCATTGGGCTGCTAGTCACAAGGAGAGCAGTTCAAAACCACAACCTGCTTCATGGGAGAAAGGTGAGGCTTTCTACTCCCTTAAAGAATGATTGTCTCAGACACCCACAGGACTAGTACTACTCCGCCTTATACAGGAACCACATTGCACTGGCATGCATATAACTGGACAGGTTTCATGCCACTTTGAGGAATATATTCCGGCATCATTGGACCTTAACTTTGTTTCTAGAGCACACATGGACAATGTGCTGTGCCTGCAGATCCTTAACTCTCTGCCTGTCACTGCATCAGAGCCTCCAGGAGACACAACTTTCAATTCCAAACAAAACTTAGCTTTTGTAAACCGTTTTTTAAAAAGAGCATCATTTTATTGAGGGCTCTTACACCTCTTATAACATTCCATACATCAGTTGTATGGAGCATGTTTGTACACATGTTGCCATCACCATTTCCTAAATATTTTCTATTTGAGCCCTTGGTATAAGCTCCACTTTCCCTCCTCCCCCTCCTCATGAATCCTTGATCAATTATATATTGTTATTATTTCATATCTTACATGGTCCATTGTCTCCCTTCACCCACATGTCTGTTATTTGTTCCTATCGGGGAAGGGGAGGAAGGTCGCTATTTTTCCAACTGTGTGATAGGTTCCCTCTTTCTGCCCCTTCCCCTTCCCCAGCCATCCCTCTACCCTCATGATATCACTCCTCCCACTACTGTTCCTGAGATGTTTAGCTGTCCTGAATTCCATGTGTTGAGAGGTCTTATCTGTGCCAATGTTTGTTCTCTGGTCTAGCCAGATTTGTAAGGTAGAACTGGGTCATGGTAGTGGTGGTGGGGGGGGGGGGGAAGCATTCAGGAACTAGAGGGATGATGTGTGTAGAATGCAGCATGTGAGTCAGAATCAGCAATTATAATGTGTGCCTACTCTGCCGAAGGTTGTGGTACACTGAGGGACTGGATGAGAATGTAATGCATCTAAATCCTCAATGCTCATAATTACAGGTCTCAAAAGCCAACTCCAGTGGGGAAAGGCCCTCATGCTTATGAGATATAAATAAATCTTCATACACAGTCCCTCCAATAAGCCCCCATAAAGGAACTGTCATAAAGGAGCTATCATAAAAGATGTTTCATGCATTTGTGTGGCTATTCACTGGGGCTGGAGGTTATCTATAGATAAGAGCAATCAGATTCCATTGCCTGTCCCACCTACAGTGTAGCAAACCCTCTTCTGACTCCTGATACTGACCATAGATTGTTCTATTGGGGAGGGCTCAGGGCCATCCTAGGTCTAGAAGCTACCTCACTACTTTGCCTGCGCATTATGTTACCCATTTATGATATTACCCATTCACAATGCTACCTGTTTGCAATATTATATGTATGCCCTTTGAAAGATTTGTAAGCCCCATGATTATATATACCCAGTGAAAAATACATTCTCTCTCTTTGTCCTGACATAGGGACAAGGGGGCCCTCTGCCTCACTGTCTCTCTGTCTGTATTATTTTCCATAATTGTGTTGGTCTTTCACATGCTTTCATGGGGCTTGCTGACCAAATATTCCCCACAAGCCCTGTGATTAATAAAATTGCAGATTCTGATACCAGTTCTGCAGCTAAGGGAACAGAAATTTGGAAACACTGAATAACATATGTAAATCACAAACCAGAAGAAGCAAAGCCAGAATTTCCCGTTGAATCTGTCTTACTCCATCTCTGATGTTTGGCTTCTGATAAGCATCTACCACTTCCTTTTGTCACTGTGACTCACGCTCTCACGCCCACACACACTTTTTCAAAGTGATGTCAAGATTAGTGAGAAGGGGTCATAGACTTCACTACTCCCTCTTAATGGCCTTTCTGAATGCATGGCCCCTTATGTTAAATCGAGAGGCAAAACACTCTTGATGTGAAGAACATTTTTTTAAATTGACAATCTGAAATTTGAAGCATTCCTCTATTTGAAATCTCAGAATGCAAAGATATGTACTATCTTTGGTGTCTTTTATTCTCGCCCCAGCCTTGACCCTAATAACCTACAAATCTCACCAAGCCGCAAGATCTCTGAGCTGCGGTCAGCTGTAGACAATGTCTTAGGGATTGACATTCAGATAGTAATTTATTCAGGAATCTCGGACAGCTATGGATCTATAGAATCACCAGTGAACAGATCCAAGTGTCAAGCCGCTCAAACCATTTCAGTCTTCCAGGTCGGTTTCCTCTTTGTCCCACGCAATATTGTCCATCAGATGTTGAAAACAATATAGATCATGTGGATCCATCAGGGGAGTTATCGTTCCAATTAATGCAGAAAGTCAAAAACAAAAAATGGCCAAAGGAGACACACGAGATAGGTTCTTACAACCTCCATCTTCGTATCATTCAAGATATTTCCAACAAATACAGCGGGAATTGCTGCTTTCTGTGGATCTCTGGTGCTCTAGTTGGACTGCCTAGCAGGAGGTCAGTAGTTTGAGTCCACCCGCCCCTGCATGGGAGAAAGATGAGGCATTTGCTCCTGTGAAGATTGATAGGAAGAGCAGTCCCGCTCAATGCTATCATATGGCTAAGAATCAGAGTTGACTTGATGCCAATGAGTTTGGAGCATTTTGACGAACAGGACATGGCGATGTGGCCATCGTGGTGATGCCGGGGTTAATTCCTGTGTCTGCCTCTGTGGGAAATTTTGGTTCATTTTTTTTCATTAGAACTTATTGTCATGATAATTGATCATTTTCATAAGCAGTGAATTTGTTGAGAGAGCATGCGTTCCACTTCTCATGGGTTAAGAAGAGCATGTAAAGCTACATGTCCAGGCTGTGATTCTCAGGGGGAAGCAATGGCCTTTTGAGGCAGACCATCAGAGGCACTGCAAATTATGTCCCATCCCTCAGGTCTCCACCTGTCACTGTGTCATCTCTCTGCGTGCTAGTCACTGCGGCAACCCCAACCTTCTCCACATTCATTTTTCCAACATTTCCTGGTTAAGGAAGGCCTACTTTTGCCAGTGAGGGGTCCTGCCCAGATTTGGGCATGCAAAGAGAACAGAACCAGTGGTTATGGTGAGATAGGCTAGATCAAACTCACCCCCCATCCCCTCAGGAAAACATAGCTTGTGCAGATCCCTGACTTTGGGGCACAACAACAGATAGAATGGACAGCTGTAGGACCAGCAAAGTAATTGGGAATGGTGTTAACACACTACTCTGGCTGGGTTTCAGCCTCCCAAACAGGGTCATTAACTTCTACTGCAAACTCACGTTACTCACTCCAGCAGCATCCACTGGCTGGGGGTTTGTGTGAAGTGCAGGATCTCTGGCCCCAGTCTACAACTACTGAATCAGATCCTCAAATCAGTCACAAAACTTTAAAATTTAAGAAAGGTTGAACTGAAGCATCTCTCATTAAATTAAGTAACTCTGTTAGAATGTTTCTCCTTTGCAGTGTGTCTTAAGATTAGTACAGCTTATTAGATCATAGAGATCCTGAAAATTGCAAAGGTTTAGGTTGACTTTTTATAATTCTAGATATGTGTCCAACCCTCCCATTTTTCATTTAGGGTTTCCAGGCCAGCAATATTAGACCATTTACCACAAAACACACATCTAGTTAGAGGCAGAGCCTGGGCTTGAACAGGGATTCCTGACCCTCAGTCTAGGGCACTTTCTACACTGCTGAAGGATTCCTCTAGAGTCTTTGATGCTTGGCAACAAACCAAAAGAAATTATTTAGAGGCAACTTGGAGGAAAATTTTGGCAATGAACTTTTGAAAATGCAGCTGTTAAAAATCTAATAGAAGATGGTGCCCAGCTAACAGGGGAAAAACCAAACCACCCGATGTCTTAAAAGATTGTCTTAAAACAAGCAGCCAACAAGTAAAGTGTCAATTAAGTCCACAAGAAAGAAACACATCAGCCTGTGTGATCCAATGATTGCAAATAATAAAATCCAAATCCCAAAGAGGGACTGGCATCAGAGCTTACATTGTGAACATCTGGTTTGCAGAAGATAATGGATGACTGGGGAAGACCAAAATCCATTTGCAGGGTGTACACAGGGATTCAATCGTCAATGAACCCCCTCTACACAGTCCCGGGATGTGAATGACATTGCCATCAGACAGAGAACATTATAAAGGAAATTATGGCAGATGGAGTTAGATAAAATGTAATATTCTATCATCTTTTTTCCCTTTCATTCTAAAGATGTTTCAGTTTCTAATATATTCTCCTTTCTTTTCGATTCAGGTTTTTCTGTGTTTTGTCTAGCCATTATGGTTAGTTGTATTATTTGTTTGTCTGTTTGCTTCCCATTTGTGTTTTGTCTGATTTTCCATATGTGAAATCCAGGATTGGTAGATCTATAGAAACAATAACTGCATTGATGATTTGTTAGGGTCACGGTGTGGGGGGTGGTTGAGGGGAAATGGGAAGCTAGCAATGATGAGGATGAGCAAAAAGGATTCTGCAACTGATTGTGCTGATAATTGCACAAACTTTCTTACTATGATTGAATGATTCCATTCTATGCTACATGACATATATGCCAATAAGACACTTTTACAAAACTGAATGCAGCACAGTTCTACCCTGACACATGCAGGTTTTCCCAGATTCTGAGTCTATTCGCTGTCATTGGCCTTTTTTATAAAAAACAAGGCTCATCAGTTGTAGAAGGATCCCGGGGCGGTGTAACCAGTTACTGGGCTTGACTGCTAACTGAAAAGTTAGACGCTCCCATCCCTCCAGAGATGCCTCAAAGGAAATACTTGGTGATTTACCTCCAAAGAATCAAGCATTGAAACCCTACAGAAAGAACACAGTCTGCGCTGGCATACACTGGGTTCACCATGAGTTGGATCAGCTTGACAGCAACTGGATGTGGATTCCGCTGTAGCTGGCAGTGCCTGAGAGGCCTGACCCGACTGCAGTTAGATGCGCGTACCCTACTCGGACAGACTGGTGGAGGTCACCCTCAGCACCTGCAGTTTGTAATTGTCAGAGAGTAAGAATACCCTTTTCCCCACCAAAATGCTAGAGCACAGGCGCTCAGCATAGTTAATGCCGCGGTTGTCATGGCACCCATGTAATTTAATTACCACTCTTTGGTGAATATTTTAAAATTAAATTGTTAAAAGATCAAACAATACATTCAACATTGCATGGCTATCGAGATGATAAGTAGCTTTTAAAGGGAAAATGTTCTGTTCCTGTCGCGAGTTGATTGTTTTTATGAGTTAAAATTTAATTATGGGATTGGATACATAAGTGTGTTTCTTTAATATATTACTATCTTTCAAAAGCTAAATATGTCAGAAACATTTTACCTTTTAATTTACCATTCTGACCAGTCACCTTGCAAAACTCAGCTATAATTTCACCACGGTATTTTTCCTCTTTCTTATAGAAAGCTTCATGTACATAGCACAGTCAAAGAAACCTAGCGGAGAGAGAAAGAAAATCCAGGGGATTTTCAATCTGATATTTGAGTTACGTGATAGAAAGACAGCAACGTGGGTGCAACTTATATTGTTTCTCAACTGAATTCTGTTCTCCCTGCTTGTAATGCCGCCTAGCAACATTATCATTTATGGGTAATCTGTTTCCAGAACTTTGACAGTGAAAATCTTATGGATCACTACTGAGTATTCGCCAACACACTTGCTTTTAATATACCATGTTGTTACTCTTTGGTATTGTCTGGTCGGTTGGAGTACGTAGTAGTAAGCCTCTGTCAAACAGAAGGACACACTGCCCAGGCGGCACAATTGTTCTTCAGCTTGAGGCCATTGTTGCAGCCAGTGTTAATCAATCTCACCCCAGGTCTTCCTTTTCTGCTGCCTTGTTACTTTTCCAAGCAGGAGGTTCTTGCCCATGGATGGATCTCTTCAGATAACCTGTCCCAAGTACGTGCGACCAAGTCTTGCCGTCCTTGCTTCTAAGGAGGGTCTGGCTGAACTTCTTCCATGACAGATTAGTCTGTTCGTTTGGCAGTCCGTGGCATTTTCCAGATGCTTTGCCAGCACAATAATTCAAATGCATTGAATCTTCTTTGATCTTCCTTGTTCAGTGCACAACTTTCACAGGCTTGGTCAGGCACACATTAGTCCTCAAAGTAACATCCTTGCTTTTCAACATTTTAAAGAGGTCTTGTGCAACAGATTTACCCAATGAGATGCATCATTTGATCTCTTGACGACCACTTCCATGAACATTAATTATAGATCCAAGTGAATCAAAACCATTGACAACTTCAATCTTTTTCTCCATCCACCATGGTGCTACCTGTGGTCCAGTTGGGAGGATTTTGATGTTTTTGCACTTGAGTCCCTACTGAAGACTGCAATCATTGAGCTTCATCAGCAAGTGCTTCAAGTCCTCCTCACCTTCAGCAAGTGAGATGGGAATCGACCATTAGGAGGGATCAGCTATTGAAGGAGGACATCATGCCTGAAGAAGTAGAGGGCCAGAGAGGGTGAGAGGTACACTCAATGAAGAAGGTTCGCACAGTCACAACAACTGTGAGCTCAGAGATGCCAGAAATTTTCATAAGAACACAGAACCAGGCAATACTTTTTTGTTGTCGGACATATGGGCTAATGTTGGACTTGTGGGCTTGGGCAACACTGGGTTGAGATGTTTTCTTGATGTACACTTACCCTTTATATAAAACTCTCTCTTATACATATGAGTTTCTGTGGATTTGTTTTTCTAATGGACCCAGACTAACACAGCAATGGTTTATTGAACCCAGCCAGGAAGTAGAAACGACAGGAAGAACAGTCGCTGTCAAAATAGGGTGAAGAAGATTGGAAGGTGGAGGCGTGTTTGATGTCTGGCTCACGGGACTCATCCTTAGGCAAATTTAAAGTAGAATTTTCCTTCCTCCTCGTAAGCCCAGAGGAGGTCAGATGTAGGCGCACAACACTCCCTCACTAGGCCACCAGGAGTTTGGAGGCAGTGTCTGTTTACAGAATAAGGAAAGCACAGGCTTGCTTGTGCCAACCTATTACTTTGTAGTGAATAAACTCACATTTTTCACCACATTAAGGATTATCTCTAGGTATAGCTGGTATTGTTTCTCTCTCAATCCCATAGTACCTGTTTACATATTCAGTCTCTTCAAATTTAGGCTGTTCTGGTGGCATCGTGGGTATGCATCCGTAGTAAGCTGAGATCCTGAGGAATCGCAGTTCGAAACCACCCATCATTTTGTGAGAGAAACAGGGCTTTCTACTCCCGTAAAGAGCTATAGTATGGGAAACACACGGGGAAGTTCTGCCCTGTTCTATAAGGCCAATGTGAGTCCGCCTTGAGTGGCTGGGAGTGAGTTTTGTTTTTTTCACATTTATAATCCTTGTGAGAGATAGAAGTTCCCTGGTGACTCAAGGTTTAAGTGCTTGGTTGCAAAATGAAAGGTCAGAGGTTTGAACCCTCCAGCTGCCTGATGGAAAAAAAGAGGTGGCTTTCTGCTTTATAAACATTTACAGCTTTGGAAAGCATGTGGGGTAGTTCTACTGTATTTTATAGGGTCTGTGACAGTGGCTTTGTTTTTTCTGTTTGTTCGAACAGAGTGGAATACCCGGTAAGTAAGGCAAGTATAGGTTTATTCTACCTTGTCCCTCAAGCACCCACTCTAGGTAATTAGAATTTAATCCTATGGCAAAACACAAGGCGTACGTACAGATGCTTGCTTCAGAATTATATGACAGCATGGGTGAAAGAACTGAGACATGTACACACAAATCTTGGCAGACATTGGCGGAAGAGTGCTCCTGATGTTGGCACCTCCAAGGTGATTCTCACAGATCCCATGTGAAAGATGAGAACTGCACCACAGAAGTGTGTGTGTGTATGTGTGTGTGTGTGTGTGTGTGTGCTGGAGTTGTGGTGGGGGTGGGGGTGGTAATAATCTTTCAATCAGCATCTAGGTCCCTAACAATTTGCACTACCAGGAAGATAACGCAGAGGTAATAATTTTTTAATTGTTGCTGTGTGCCACAGAATAGATTTCAGCTCATATATATATGGCAGACATAGAAGACAGAGTAGAATTTCCTCTTAAGGTCTCCTAATCTGCGATCTTACTGGAAGCAGATTTCCTAGTCTTTCCTCCCACAGAGCAGAGCTGCTAGTGCGTTCCATCCGCAGACCTTTAAGTTAGTAGCTAAACACACATCCATTGCACGTTCAGAGCTCCTTGCGTAGTGTAGACTAAGTTCCTAAAGCTAAAGGAAATTACTGAAAAATGAAATGAGAATGTGATCGTTTAATAGGGGTGGCACTGGCTCTCACAGACACAAAATAACTTGCTTCTAAGACCTGGATTAATTTGTTCATGTTTACAAAATCAACGCTATTATTCAATTATTCTTTGCAGAAGGAGAGAGATTCCCATTAACCTGGTTCACATATACCCTTGGAAAAGCTTTCTTACTAATCTAATAGATACGTAACTTTTTGAAAGACCATTCACGTATCTCTGTAGGAAGGTTACTTTAAGGGACACTTGCTATCACTATATTTGACTTATGACTGCTGGCAATTTCTTTGGGGGGGGGCTAATATCAGATTTCTGAAAAGCACATTAATTCCTAGTTGAATATCTACGGTAGGATATTGTGCTGCACATATTTTACTGCTAATTTGATTTGATTTGTGAAGACATCATAGTGAGCTATGCATCCAGGATAAGAAATATAAATCATTTACCCTTCCTCATCTTGGTTCTATCTAATGCAGGACAGATGGCAGATGCCATATGGAGATTTCAAAAGTATCAGTCACATTAGTTAAAGAGCTGTAATGAATGATATGACTTTTTCACAAAGCAAACATGAAACTTTTTATTCCCTTTTCATCTGCCCCTTTTCCACTCAGTTCTCCCACTGACGGAAGAAAACCAGCCACTCTCCATGCAAGAAGCCAAACTGATTATACAGCTAATGAGAGACAGGGGAACTAGCATGGAAAGGACTTGGGAACTCGGGATTTGGGCTTGGCTGCTTGTAGCATGGACTCCTCAGAGAAGTATGGCATCAGTACTAAAAAGTTTCAAGAGAATCCAGACCAACAGTGTCTTTCCTGGGTAAAAATTAATTCAAATCCAAAGCCAGGGGAGAAAATACGTCTAATGAGTGTCTGGTGGCTGTGCATCCCTTCTGCCCTTCAGAGAGACAAGCAAGAACAATAGAAATGGTTGGCCACTTCCCAGGAATCACTTCTTCCGGAGTAAGGGCAGAAGAGAACAACCCTCTCAGTGCAAAGCCAACATCTTTAGAGGAGTGAAATTGGAGAGAATGGAAAAAAAACACTATGCAGGGGTGTCACAGCGATAACGGAACTCTCTCATAAAAGGCGAACTAGCCTATTTAAGGAGGGGCTTCGTTTTTACTTTTGTTGAACTATGAAGGACACAAGCATTTGGGTCTGACTCTGAGGTTTTGATCTCACCTTCGTTGCGTAGAGATCGTATGATCTTGGCAGGGCCCTAGGGAGTAGTGGTTACACATTGCAGTGCCAACTGAAAAGCCAGCTGTTTGTGAACCTCAGGAGGAAGATGAGCATTTCTACTCACATCTATCCTGCAGAGTTGCTGTGATTCAGAGAGGACTGAATGGCAACGCTTCGTTTCGGTATAAAGATCTTGAACAAATTCTTGGAAATTTGAACTTAGATTCAATAAAGTATCTCCTTCAAGACTTTTTACCCAGCCATGTGGTGCTGGCACTAACTTCTTAACACCCCTAGGTTTTAAAAATTAAATTGAAAAAAATCCATAATGTACTCTTACTCCCAGTAACCCCGCACATGTTACAGTAGACTCTGCTCCATAGAGTTCGTCGTGGCGATTTTTCAGAAGTAGATTCTCACACTTTTCCTCTTGAGCCTCTGGCTGAGCTAGAACCACCAATCTTTCAATTAGCAGCATCGTACGTTAATCAGCTGTACCATGCAGAGGTTTCATGAAGTTTCTCAGAATCTATTCCTGGGTTATGTCACCTGATTCGAGTGTGAGTCTTCCCCTCTTTCACCATCTAAAATAATTAGCCTCTGTCTTACTGAGCTGGGTCTTACTGAGCAACATTGGACTGCTAGCATCAAGGTCAAGAGTTCAAGTCCATCAGTCGCTCTTCCCGAGAGTAACTTGACTTTCTACTCCCATAAAGGGTTGCAGTCTTGGAAACCCACAAGGGAAGTTCTACTCTCTGTCCTACAGGGTCACAAGTCAGAATGGACTTGATGGCAGTGTTAGGATCACAGACAAGTTTCAATAACAGTCACAACAAAACATTATGGGCAAACATTTTCCTTTCTTCTAAAAAATATTTGAAATTCTCTGAGATATGATAGCTCTGTTATCTTTGTATTCCTATACAAGTGCTATTTATAATCCACAGCTCTATGAGAGAGGGTGCCATGGTCATAAAACAATGCATTGTTCAAAATTAATGACATTTTAAAAAATAAAATGAACTAACACTATAAAGTTATTTAGAATGTCTGCCTCCTAGCATTTTCCATTCAATAATAAATACTTGCTTTAAAATCAGCTCTCTAATATGCATGTATCACCAGCAAAGTTTTAAATGTTAATATGTTATTATAAAATAGAAGAAAGAGGGCTTTCAATGTCACCTTTAAAAAAAGATCAAAGCAAGTATTGTTAACTTTAAAATGTATATTTGAAAAATAACTTTTTTAACTATTGACACATCTAAAGTTGGTGGTGATGTTAAACTGATTTGGGTTTTGCTTTCTTGGTTGAATACACTTAGTAAAAATAAATAATAGCCATTATTCCAACCTGCAAGGTTCATTCATTTATTTTTCTATTTACTCAACCCTTCTAACCACTCTGCTGTGTATGCAGAAATGTTGATGTTCTCAGGGGCTGTACTGTCTGTTCCGATGCATAGTAACCCCGGGTGCAACAGAACAAAGCACCACCTGGTCTTGCAAGAGCCTCACAGTTGTTCTTACTTTGGCAGCCACTGTGTCAATCCATTTCACGGGAGGTCTTCCTCTTTTCTATTGCCCGTCTAATTTACCAACCATGATGTTTTTACCCAGGGGCTGGTCTCTCCTGACATGTCCAAATTACATGAGATAAAGTCTCACTAACTGTGTCTCTAAGGAACATGCTGACTGTACTACTTCTATGACAGATTTGTTGGGATTTGTTGTTGTTTTTTTTTTGTCAATCCGTGGTATTTTCAATATTCTTTGCCAGCACAATCATTTAAGTACTTCAAATCTCATTTGGCCTTCCTCATCCAGTGTCCAGATATCATTTGATTATGAGGTGATTGGAAATGCGATGACTTGGGTCAGGTGCAGCATAGTCCTCAGAGTCACACCCCTGCTGTCTGACACGCTGAAGCGGTATTCTGCATCAGATTTACTCAATGCAATGAAGCGTTTAATCTTCTGACTGCTAACTTCAGTCTTCTCGCCATTTAGCATGATGATCCAGTTGTGGGGGTTTTTATTTCCTTTACATTGAGTGTAGTCCACACTGAAGACTGAAATCCCCGATCTTCATCAACAAGGGCTTCAAGGCCTGCTCACTTATAGCAAACAAGGTTGTGTCGCCTGCAAATTACAGGTTGTTAATAAGCCTCCCTCCAGTCCTGATGTCCCATTCTCCTTCATATTATTCAGATTCTCTAATTATTTGCTCAGCACACAGGTTGAATAAGTATAATGAGCGAATACAACCCTAGCACACACCTTTCTTGATTTTAATCCACGTGCTCCTCCACTGTGCTGTTGGCACAGCTGCTTCATGATCCAGGTACAGGTGTACCATGAGCACATCGGAAGGTTCTGGAATCCCCATTATTCTCAAGGCTATCCATACGTTTTTAGCATCCACACAGTCAAATGCCTTGGCACTGTCAATAAAACACAAGTGTGATAGTTAGGATTATTGTGGCAACTAGGCCAATAAGAACATGTGAGCTGCTGATACCAAGGGTTTTAGTAGAAAGCAAATGTTTTGAGAATGATGAAGGCAACAAATGTACAAATGTGCTTGACATACAATGGATGGGTGGATGGATTGTGATAAGAGTTTTATGAGCCCCCTCAAAAAATGATTTTTTTTTTAAAGAAAGAAATGCACCTTAGAAGCATGAAGTTTTGCTTTTAGTTGCAGTTGTCTTAGCACGTTTTCGATTAGATGCCTTAGGGATTTGGGAAATGTAATGATTATTCGATAGAGCTTTCTTCCAGATAGCTGTACTGGTTCAGGTGTACACCTGGTAGAAGGAAGAGAGAGCTGCGGGAGCTAAATATAGTTTATAAATTGTTTCTAAAAATCAATTTTAATGTCATTTTATGTTGTAGAAGTTCATGGCATGTAGTTAAATGCAAAAATGAAGCCATTTTATCTTAATACTATTAAAAGGCTTACTTTATAAGAAGGGGGGGGAAGAACATGTGGGCTGTGTCACAGCTTGATTGGAGGACAACCAAAATGAATAAAGATAGCAAGCATCCCATCGTCCTCTTGTTCCCTCATGATCATATTTACATGCTGTCGTTTTAGCTGGTTCTGTGCCTAGACCTGTGTGCTGCACTACTTGTGGCCTAAGCTAACCTGTGGATCTTGCCACTAGCATTCTTCAAGCCCTGCTTTGCCATGCTGCTGGTGTGTACATTGCTTGAGCTTGAGGCTGGTGGATCATGCAGCTTTGCTTAAGTTTGAGGTCCCATTAGGGCGTGCTTCACAGAGCTGCTGAGCTATGACTGTTGCTGACCCACCCTGCTGCCTTCTGCCTTCGGGCAGACTCTGCCTGCTTTGCCGCTGTCTGCTTCCTCAACCTTGGACCTGGCAGCCCACATGAGTTGAAAGACTTCCAGTATATCAAACGTTCCAAAAAAGTGAGTTGAACGAAACCCTCTGTACTGCTGTATGGACTAATTAGCTGTTATATTCCTTCTTGCTGTATAAATCTATCTATCTATCTATCTATCTATCTATCTATCTATCTATCTATCTATCTATCTATCTATCTATCATCTATAATCATAAGTGTCCTGTTGCATTTCTTTAGAGAACCTTGCCTAACACAACCAGTAAACATCTTTCTGATTTTTCTGCTTTTAGCCAAGATCCATCAGACATCACCAATGATATCTCTTGTTCTATGTCTTCTGAATCCAGCCTGAATTTAGGGCAGCCCCCCGTCAATGTACTGCTGCAACTATTGTTGGATGTTTGGGCATAGATGAGGCGTGGCTTTCAGTGCTTCATCATATTATAAATGAGTGATGGCTTCCAGTGCTTCATCAAAGTATGGAAACATTTCAGTTGAATTTCCATCAATTCCTTGATCTTTTTTTTTAATGCCTTCAGTGCAGCTTGGATTTCTTTTTCGGTACCATTGGCTTTGGATCATATGCTACCTTTTAAATGATTGGAAGGAACCCATTCTTTGGGTACCGTGTCTCTGTGTATTCATTCCAGCTCCATTTGGTACTTCTGGCATCATTCAGTACTTTGCCCTCAAACTCTCCCAATATTTTCACTTGAAGCTTGATTTTTTTTCTTTAACTCTTTCAGCACTTAAAATATGTTGAAATACGATGCGAACCTAAAAGTCTCACACTGTGAGCTCTTAGCCTTTAATCTTGAGATTAAAAAAAAATCTCAAAATATTAGCTTTCTCAAGTACAACAAGGAAGGAATAGGGGAAGAGAATATAGAGAAGTCTTGGCTGAAATTGTGAATTGGCTGAGTAGCTGATGGTCTAAAAATAAAAATGAGGTCTCCTAACACAGTGGGGAAGGAGAGCCAGGGGAACGTGAGAGCTGCGGCGTTAGTCTCAGAGATGTTTCATTTTCTAATAACAGTCCCCTTGGACCCTTTCCCCACTCTAGCTAGCAAGCATCAATTTGACTCTGACTCATGCTGACACAGTATATGTCAGATTAAATCTATGCTTCCTAGGGTCTAAATGGTTGATATTTTGCAAGTACCATAAGATGTCTTTCTCCTGAGGCATTGCTATTGAACTCAAGCATCCAGCTTTCAGTTAGCAGATGAAGGGGTTATATATGTATACCACCCTGGACCCCAACCATACGAAAGACTTCCACGATCTCAGCTCTCTAGAGCTGCCATCAACTCTATCTGCGTGTGGGAGGAAAGCAGTGTGCAAACCAACCTACTTACTCACTTGCTGCCTACTTGCTTTCTCTCCACATTAGAGGCTGTTTATTACCTAATACAATTTTGAGGCTACAAAGAAGCGAGAGAGAGGAGAGACTGAGAGATTGGTTCAAATTCTGGAAAATCTGCATTCCATAAACATAGTTGTTAGTCAATGTTCCTAGAGTCATCTTTTAGATTGTTGGTACATCCTCTTGGTACATCCCAAAGCTTTAAGTATTAGCCTAAGGGAAAGCTTTTTAAAAGAGCACATTATTCCCATTATTATTAGACAATTAAAATTTTTATTTTGGGGTTTGTATGATCCTACTTATATGTATATGTATGTATATATATGTATATATATTATAGATCGATGTGTATGTATATATTTAGCATAAATATTTAAGTAAGAAATATTTGTATTTTAATTGTATAAACCTTTAGATGGTTATGCATTTGAATCTGAGTGGGCCTTCGGAAAGAGGTGTCTGAATAACCCTTAATGTCTCATATTTGACAGCATTTTACATTATGCTAGGTCATCTCAGTATCAGTATTTGTTCTGTGCAGCAAAGCTGCCCTCAAAAGCCTTTCCAGATCTAAGTTTTAAAGGTATTAGAACGATCTAGAACAATATGCAGTATCAAGAAAATATTGGCTAATTATTTTTATCAAGGTTCTTTGGAGTACAATGAAAAGACTTCATATTTGCTTAAGCATAAAACTCAAACTCACTGTCATTGAGTCAAGAACTCTTAACTATATGATATGTAGATTTAAGGTTAATACACTTTAGTACATGTAAAAGTGTATTTGTCCCAATATCCCATTCTAAAATGCCACTTTCACTCTTAGTAGCATCCTTGCGTGGAGGGTAAATTGTGAATCATCTTTGCAATCAAGGTGTGGTTCTGATTAGCTGCTCCCTCTTCCTTCTTCACAACCATTACATCAGAGCCCATTGTTTTGGCCACTGTGTCAGTCTATCTCTTTCACGATCTTCCTCTTTTTTGTTGACAAACAGGATGTCCTTCTCTCTGCAGATAACATGTTCCAAGTACATGAGAATGTGCTCCCAGGGAGCAATCAGGGTGCACTTTTCCAAAGCAAATGTGTTTGTTCTTCTGGAGTCCATGGTATGTTCAATATTCTTCACAAACATAATAATTCAACTCATCAGTGCTCCAAAGGCCTCCTTGTTATTGTCCAACTTCACATGCATATGAGGCAATGGAAAATACCGTGACGTGGGACAGGTGTATGTTAGTCATCCAAGCAACATCTTTGCTCATTTTCACTTTTAAGCACTGTGGTGAAAACATTTTAGATCCTTTATCATACCAAATGTATCTCAAGACACAGAGTATGCAACTAAAAATAGCAGGCAATCTCTATCTGCCTCACACCCACAATCCAATTGGAGAAGCCAGATAAATAGGCAGCTGCTGTAATAAAGAATGTCACATACCCCATGTATTAGTATGGGCTTCCTTGAGAAGCAAAGCTGGTGGAATTTGTATGTTTTGTAATAGGTAGAGATTTATATCAAGACATGACTTGTACAGTTGTAGAAATAGGTAAGTCCAGTCCAGTTCAAGTCAGGTTAGTCCATGGGCAATTTCTGGGATCAGCAGGCAACACAACAGGGGAACAAGGAAGCTGACATGAGATCTAACTCCAGCAGAAGGTTAAGGGTCAAATGGATTCCATTGCCCTGGGTCTCTCCCAATTATACAAAAAGGCATATGGTGTCAAGGAGGTGTCCTCAAGCTCTGGTGCAAATGATAGGTTGGGTTCCACCTCTATCCTCATGTAGAAGTGTTTAGTTGACATAATCTCTAACCACCACATCTCAGTAGACATATATTCAAAATGACAACACCAAAATCCAATGGAAAGAGAAAGAGGATCTGAATTGATATTTTATCAGCTACTAGATGTAATTTCAATTATCATGTCCATAAGAAATACACCAAAAGGAAATACAAGGATAAGACAAAAAGCATTGCTACCAGAATTTCTGTTCATGCAGGCCTGCCTGGGTTTATCCGGGTATGAGTGTAGACAAGTTTTCTCAATAATATATTTGTCTCGGTCTCCTTTGAGTGCCTTCAAATAGAAGGACAACGCAAACGGGCTTCCAAGGGATCTGCTGGTTACATTCAGGGCAGACAAGAAAGATATGCTGAGTCTCTCTTCTAAGGGGTAATCTTGATAGATTTTCCTTAAGGATTCTGGATGATCACAGGAGCTTCAGATGAAGAAATTTTTTAAAAAATGGAAAAATTCAAGGAAGAGAAAAGAGCAAGGAAAGTTGCACCTATCCCCGCCCCCAAAAGACAACACACCATTCATTTCCTCAGGGTAACCACGGAATGACCATTTCATTTGTAAAGCTGTCTCCATCCCCCGAAAGCTCAGAGCTCACCCCTTCAGATTTCCTTTTGTTTCTGAAGCTCAAAGACCCTTTAGAAATAAAGTAGGTGAGTCCCTTGAGGAAACCCAAACTGCTATTTTCACAGGGTCTCAAGTGAACAGCACAATCATCATTTTGAGGACTAAAGAGATGGAAAGGCCACCTCTGGAAGTGTGTAGACAAAGATTCAGTATATGCTGGGAAACAATTTCACGTTTAGATGATTTTGTTTAATAAAGGCTTCCATTAATTTGTGGCAACACCTTTGACTTACCTTCCTATATTGGGGTGTCTGGAAAAGCCTATTGAGAGACTTTTGTGTAAAACTTAATGAAGGGATTCTTGATTTGTTCTTTTCTAAGTGAAAGTTGTACAGTGATAATTAAGCTTCCAATCACCGATACTATTCAAAAATAGTCAGGTGACTTGAAAATGTGACGAAGAACACATATAAGTGAATAGAGTCAAATTCATCATTGAAAGCCAAGAAATGCTTTGGTGAATATTTGATAGCTTTATATTTTTCCTGAAATTTACATATCAATATCAATTTTGCATTTATAGGAGTTAGACACTCTCTTTGAGAGGGAAAAAAAAATCCAAATACTGAAATCATGTCTCTTAAATAGCTAAGCAATAAGAAAGGCAGTCTTTCACTCAATCCCTCTCTGCACTTTGCCGCATGTGCTGTAGACACGTCGAAGACCCTAAGCTGTCAAGAAGAGGCAGACGATAAAAGGGAGAATGATGAAAAGAAATGGAAGCTTGGAGCTGACCGACTAAAAGCCAAAATTCCTCCTGGGATTTCTGGATAAAAGCAAGGCTTTAGCACTTCCCAAAGAACCCAAGATCACATTAACTTATTCAAATAGGAGGTCAGAGCTCAGTGTTTAGGTTTAAAGCTGTCCTGTATGCTCCTTGATAAGGGGGAAAATTGACAAATCACACCTTTGAATAAATTCATTTTAGTCCCTATCTTCCTTTTGATGTAATAAAAATAGTCTTGTCATGTAGCTACGATTGCATTTAATGGTTGTCATTTACTGAAATGGAAAAATGATCTCTGAGTATAATGCCTTCAAATATGGCTAATAACATTTTTTACATATGGAGAGAAATACTTTTATTTTACATGAATAAGACCATAGCTTCCTGATGATGATTATTGAAAATTCAGCAGCTTCTCTTATTAGAGCAAAATGATAAGAGCAACTCCATCTCTTCTCTGTCATTTATGTTAAAAAATGGTAATCCAAGCAAATCCATATTCCTAATGTTTGCTGTAACCCCATTAGTTCTCAGATGAATTCTTATCAAGTCTTGTCTAATGATTACCACTTTACCTGATTTTAATCTCTACTTTAAATAATAAAGATGTCTTAATCTGTTATATTTTTAAATGACCCAGTAAATGCTGCAACCCCCATCTTTAAGCATTTCCTAAGCACATAACTTGTCACTTCTGTACTAATTTGCTGTAACACTCATTGATAAGTGGACATTAATTAATGCTAAATTACAATGGAATTTTTATGGAATTACAGGTGACATCCGCATCAGAACTAAATGAGTTCATCATGATTAAACTTATTACCATTTCTAATTAACCTTGAGTGCCCCTGGATGTTAGCGGCACACAGGCAAGTGTATATGCAGCCTGCAGCCTTTACTGAAAACAAACTCAACACCGCACCCAGCCATGAGGAGTTGAAGAAAGAATGCCCCAAGTTACACTTGTACTCGTTGGGTATGCAAAAGATAAGTAAATGAAAATATTAACCATTCTCTGGAACTATAGTTTAAAAAATCCTTATACTAGAATACAAACTAGAAGAGAGAGAAAAAAATGTGCCATTGAGTTAATTTCAAGCATCATAGTTTGGTAGTATGTAGGTGTTTATTTTACTATATACAGCTATATTTGGAGAGTATCTCTATAAAGACTACATTAAATACATAAATAACAAAATCCCATATATATTCCTCTTGCTCCCAGGACTGATATTCACAATGAAGGGGTCAGGGGTGCCTTTACCTCCCTTTTTTCTTAACCCTACTCTTTCACCAAAGAGCCACAAATCAATAGCTGGCAATGCTCACAGGTGTGGAGATTATTTGATAAGTTAACAAGTTACAATCCAAGTGAGAAGTTGTTCAGTCAGTACGGTTTTTGTTTTCTCTCCCTGGGCTGCCAGACGTCTTCCCCAGCCTTTTGGCTTGGCCTCTGCCCTGATCAGGCAAGGTTACACAGCTCTTTTAGGGCTGCCAATGAATGTCAATATCATGCCCCTCGACTGAAAGCCTCAACCAGAAGATAGTCAGCTATAGCTCCATAGGTCAGAAACATTCAGTTGCCCAATTAGTGTCCAGAAGCACCCAACTCTACAAGCTAAACTTTTGTTCTGAAGCACACGCATTCACTTGCTCTGTCAATGGAAAGAGCACTACTCTGTCTAATGCTTTAGCTCCTGCTTTGGCTGCTGCACTTAGGGTGTCACCGCTATCTCCTAGAGCAAGGAAGTTCAAAATGTGGAGACCTCAGGGTCCAAAGGATGAGCTCCACTCCTAGCCCTTCTCTTTTGGTGTGAGTAAGAGCCCCACCTCCAGCTTCTGAGAGGATTCACTTTATGACAGACTAGATAGCCATCTTAATGAATCCTTCTAATAATCACTCATACCTGACTCATAATCCAATCAATCAATCAATCAATCCACTCCAATCCCCTCCACTCTCTTACCTAGACCTGTCAAGAAACGGAAGGTGGGAATAACAAAAGCTATGGCTAAATGAAATAATTCACTGCATTCTATAAAGTTATGGGAAAGAAAGAAAATGTGTTGTTGTTGTTGTTGTTGTTGTTGTTAAGTAAACTAAAGTGGGTCCTAACTCAGCAACCATATGGACAAGATTGAAATACTTCCCAGTCCTATGCCATCCTCCCAATTATTCTTATGTGTGAGCCCATTGCTGCAGCCATTGTGTCAATCCGTGACATTGATGGTCTTGCTTCTAAGGTGCTGGTAAAGAATCGTAAAAGTACCATGGCTTGCCAAAAGAACACAAAACAGAATCTGTCTTGAGAAGAAGTACAGATAGAATGTTCCTAGAGACAAGGATGGGGAGACCTCCTCTCAAGTACTTTGGACATGCTGTGAGGAGTGACCAGTCCCTGAAGAAGGACCCCATGCAGGGTAAAGCCGAGGAGCAGTGAAAAAGAGAAAGGCTCTCAACAAGATGACATCATGGCTGCAATAACGGACTCAAATGGGAGAACAACTTGGAACATGTGCAGGACCAACAATGTTCCATTCTGTCACCCCTGGGATTGCTGTGACGCTGAATCAGCTTGATGGCCCTATGCAACAACAACAACAACAGCAACAACAGAGTTTATGGAGAAATCTCTTTTCATGGTTTTAAGAAAACAGCCTGATTTTAAGAAGGCACGATTTCAATGATTTGTTGAGTAAATGAATAGGGTGATGGTGAAACTTGTCGACTCATTTACTAATGTATCTTTGTCAATAAAATAGCATGATGAATACTCCTAGTATATGGTATTGATTACATAGTCAAATATAACCTCTTTGTTAAATAAGAAATTAGTTTTGACATGTTTGTTTGTGACGTGATAGAAATGAAGAGTACTCTTAAAATTTTGTGGATGGTATGGGGGAATAGAGAGGCTGTGGATGTGAAGTATAGCATTTGTTGTTGTGTGGTGTCCATTGCTAAATCCTCCCACTCAGCTCTCCTCACAAAGATAGTAGCATATAAAAGACTTCAATTGACCAATTCTTATTTTAATAGAGGAGCTTCAATCTGGAACTATCTAGAATATAAATATGTGCTTTATCCTTATTATATGTATACTCGTGTATAAGCTGAGTTTTCCAGCACATTTTTAAATTTTATATTAAATTTGGGAGTCAATATTGAGTGCCTAGTTCCCTTCCCCATTCAAATCTAACCTGAATGTAATGTGTGTGTGTGTGTGTGTGTGTGTGTACAACAATACAAAAATTATTATCTCGAATGCGTCTCACTCTTTATACCCAACAGCTTCCTGCCTACTCAGGAACCATGCGATGCATTCTTTAAGAACTCTGATGATAACTGACATGTCGGTCGTGCACGTTCTCCAATTAGGCCATAAGAGGAAAAGGTGGCAATCTACTCCCCCAATGATTACAGACTGGGAAACTCCGGAGTGTTCTACCCTGATCTGTAGGGTCATTATGAGTCAGACTTGAATCGACACAATGAGTTTTGGTTTGTTTAGCAGCCTACTATAAGATACCATTATTTTCCCCAAAAAACTACTGAAATGATGTTCTGTTAGTCTTCTTGATTCCATGTTGTTGTTGTCAGGTGCCGTCCATCCTATAGAAAACAGGACCAAACACTGCCTGATTTTGAACCATCCTCAAAATTACTATGTTGGAAACAACTGTTACTGGATATCCAGTATGTGAATCCATCTCATTGAGGGTCTTACTCTTTTTTCCACTGACCGTTTGCTTTACCAGGGATTGAACTCTCTTGATAGCATACCCAAAGCACATGATTTGAAGTCTCACCATCATTCCTTCTAAGGAGCATTCTGGTTGTATTTCCAAGAGTTTTTTTTCTGAAAGTCCATGGTACTTTCAAGATTCTTCCCCAACACCATGTTTCAAATACACCATTTCAATTCTCCTTCAACAAAGAGGACTAAAGAGGGATCATCCTAACAAATGTGGGGTCTTTCAAAGGGTGAATTCGATTTGAAGAGTCCTCCTAGTTTGAACCAACGTGTTCCTACAGCTGCACCTGCCCTTTGAGTTTCCTCCAATATAATTCTCTTCCTGTCTACCTCTCCTGTCTTCACTGGGGTTAGATCTGAATTCCAGTTCTGCTTTCTGTAGCTCAATCATTTTCAGCTTGGCGATTGTATCTGCAACAACCCGAAATAATGACTCAAATCATTAGGTAGAAGGATTATGAAAACTTTTTCCGCTCTCACTATGAGAATAACAATGTCTCTTTTCAGAGTAGACAGCTAGGACTACGGAATTGGAAAAATGGGGAAAGGCTGACAAGTGCTCCCCAAAATAGGGTGAAGAGACGATATGCCTCAAAAAACAAACACTGCCATGGAGTTAATTCCAACTGACAGAGACCCAATAGCACAGAGTACCAAGAGTCTGGAGTAGAAAGCCTCATCTTTCTCCCAAGGAGTGACAGGTGGTTTCAAATTGCTGACCTTGCCACCAGGACTCTTGGGGTGAAGACTAGACTTACTACTCCCAGAAGAGTTCTAGTCTTGGAAGTGCACAAGGACAGTTCTACTGTGTCCTATAGGGTCTCCATGAGTCAGAGTCGACTTAATGGCCGTGAGTTAACATAGGACTAGTGGAAGGATAAGAAGATATTTCTGGAAACTATTAAAATGCTACTACACTATATTGCTTGGCATAGTGTGGGCCTTGTCAATATCAAAAGCCAATTCTTGATAAGTTGTCAGCTCAGTTTAGAAGCAAATATTTGACTTTTTTCCAACATACATCTATATGCCAATCAAACAAAAGAAGCATATTTCACACATTTCTCCTTTATATTCAGTATTATTAAAACACAGTGGCTTCATTAATTGAAAGATACCCATATTTAGAATGAACATTAATATTACATTTAAAATACACTTTGACCACATACTATTTTGAAAGGGAAATATATTTGCTATTTTATACATCCACTTATGTCTGTTGAAAATTTTACTATGTCATGTGCAAGAATGAGGGCTAGAAGAAGACTCAGTTTACTTGGGGAAAATAAATACTTGATTTCAAGAGACATATTTCTCTTCTTTTTTGCCAAACCCTTCAATACTGGATTTTTTTTAAGAAACTTTTTATTGTAAGTTGGGTGAAAATTTACAGGGAAAATTAGCTTTCCATTTAACAATTCATACACGTTTAGTTAGCTGGGTGACATTGGTCACGCTCTCCTGCAATGTAATATCATTCATGACCTTTATACCCTGCTTCCTGTTTTCATGCCTTCTTTCCTAACGTTGCCTGCCTCCTGAATTTTGTCCTTGGGAAAATGCTGCCTATGTGCTTTGGAATGGTTGGTTGTTCTAAGGAGTGTGTACTTCCTTAGTGCTATGATTCATTTTGTTGCAGTTGTTCTTGTTAGGTGCCACGAGCCAGTTCCAACCCAGAATGACTCAATGCAACATGGGCAGGTGGTGCTGTGCATTAATTGCTGGATCACTCACAGCAAGGTTGGTGGCTCAACCCACCTGCCACTCCAGGGGACAAAGATGAGGCTGACTGCTCTCTTTAAGTTTATACAGAAAACCTGTCTAAGGTTGCTGTGAGAATTGGTTTTATGACATTGATTTGGCTTTGATTTCTCAAATGTATCAGGTATCATAAACTTATTTTTTGAGCCTTCCTCACTGTGGTCCAGCCTTGAGATAGGTTAAGATTAGTGAATGCCATGTTCATCCTATCATCTCCTAACACCAGCACCTCGGATACAGACACTCAACAGTTTGGGACTTATCACCCATTTAGATTTAGATTTCATGTAACTATCTAATGTCCACATTTCTTCTGCTGACCTTGCAGATTATTAAAGATGCTACATCATCCCACATTACTTACCAAAGGGGACAAAATGGAATGCCCTAACTTTATGATCAGCAGGAATACATGCGAAGCCATTATTGTAAAATATGACTTTTAAATATGGATCTGATTGAGCATGACTATAAGAACTGAATAAGCAGCTGGGTGATTACCTCTCAACACTGAAGTATCTTGAGTTTATCAGCCAAACAGACGTCTTGACACAGGTGTGTTGCTGGAGACTAAAAAAACAATAACAGCATTATGATTAAATTTTGAATATGAAATTATGAATCACATTCAGAAAACTTAGTTTAAAGCAACAAAAAGCAAATCTTTGGCTACACACATCGCTGACTTCCTTGAGATTGCTATGCATATGAAACCCAGGCAAAACGCTTTGCAAAAGGGTAAGTAAAAAATACTGGTCCCCGGGTTCCAGTTCCTAAAAACCAAGAAGCAACCTAAGAACAAAACAAAACAAACTCCCCGAAAACTAACTGCCATTGCATTGATTCCTACTTTTGGAAAACCCATAGGACCAGATAGAGCTGTCCTTGTGAGTTTATGAGACACTAAACCACACTGTTTTCCCATGGATCCTTTGGTGGTTTCAAACTGCTGACTTTGCTGTTAGCAGCCCAATGTCTAACTCACTGTGCGGCAAGGGCTCCCTTCAGTTCATAAAGGCAATAGTATCTTTTGAACAAAACATGTTTAAATGTGTCAACAGTCATTGGATGGCTGGAAACAAGTTCTTTCAGTAATACACTTATACTTGTCTTATTCTCATTAGGATGTATCCAAAATAAAAAGTCCAATAAAAACGGTCCATCACAAGGAAGGCATGAGTCAACCAGGGTGCAGTGTAGCGCCGATGAAACACACAATGTTCCTTTTGCTCCTTGAGGCTTCCTCACCCCCCACTATCATGTCCACAGTCCTGTCTTTCACATAGGCTAGACCAGAGCATGTGCACAGGTACAGAGAAGTGCCCAGGACACACAGAATCCAGGAAGAGGAATGGGAGTAGTGAAGAAATGAGGTAGGGGGAAAGTAGGTAATGGAAGGGAGGAAGGGGGAACTGATTGCAATGATCAACTCATAACCACCGCCCCTCCCTCCCAGCCAGGGGGATGAACAGCAGAAATCATGGGGGAAGAGAGACAGTGATAGGTGTAAGATATGAAAATAATAATTTATAATTCATCCAGGGGTCACGAGTGTGTGGGGGGAGGGAGGGAATAAAGAGTTGATACCAAGGGCTCAATAGAAATTAAATGTTTAGAAAGAATTTATGGCAACATGTGTACAAATATGCTGGATACAATTGACGTATGGATTGTTGTAAGAGCTGTATGAGGGAGGGAGATTTGGGGAGCAGGGGAAATGAGCTGATACCAAGGGCTCAAGTAGAAGGAAAATATTTTGAAGATGATGATGCCAACATATGTAAAAATGTGCTTGACACGGTGGATGTATGTATGGATTGTAATTAGCACTGTATTAACCCCCAATGCAATGATTTTTTAAAGATTAAACAACTTTTAAGACTACGCAGAAATAATAAAGTTAAAAATTCATTACAACAGCAAAAGAGCTGTAAGAGGCCCCAATAAAATGGTCTATCATTAAAAAACAGAACAAACAAACAACAACCAACAACAACGGTGACTTCTCAGGGGATTGTGTGGGCCAGTTAAATTCAAAGCAGAGATGTCAGCTCAGGAATTTGTGGCAACTGTTCTTTGGGATTCCAAAGGGCTAATATTGATAGATTTTCTTGAATGATATGGGGAAATCATGTGGGTTTATAATTAACTTGTCAGAAATTGAAGGCTGCATTATTAAGAAGAAAGATAAAGAAAGATTTCCAAGACATTTTTTTTTTCTTCGTGACAATGCACCTGCTTTGTAGTAAGTCCTGTGTCCTACAAAAAGTTTCTTGGGAAATTTTACCTCCACCATCCACCCTACTAGTCCTGATCTTGCACCTTCAGACCGCTTTATGTGCCACAAACTCAGACAAATTTTAAAGGAACGTGATTTGAGTCCCTTGATGATGCAAAATCTGCCTTTTGGTGTGGTGTAAATTGAAGTGCACATAATTCTTCAGGAAAAAGTGAGAGAGGTGAAAATTTCTGATTCAAAAACTATAGGCCTAGATGAAAACGTGTATCAACAAACTATAGTTTCACAGTTATAATTTCTTGGTTTAATAAAGGTTTCTGTGATTGTATAGCAATTTTTGTCTTATATCACATTTGTGAATAAAACAAACTTATAGACTCAGATGATTATAGTTTTGCTTATTTTTTCCAAAATTGAATGACTGGTGGAATATATTTTTAAAGTTTGGATATGATAAAATTTATTTATGTATATATGTATAGGGCTGCCTCTCCCACAATTTAAATGAGGGTGGAGAAGGACGTTCATAGTAAAATAAAAAGATTATCTATATATTTCTAAACCACTATTTTAATATACGGACCTTCTTTGTTAAAAATCATCAACCCATAAATCCTCTCTAAGCGTGAGTCAAATCACCAACTGTCTTTGAAAACCCATAAGACAAAGCGCAATACACACCTTTTACACATAGATGACTTGTTATTTAGAGGTTATGTGTGTTCATTTAAAATCTTTTAAAATTATATAATTTCTACAACAATGGGGCATACAGTTATATAGATCATGGAGATTTCCAGTTCCTCCAATATTTTTAGATACATTTCACCATAATTTCACTTATAAAGAAGCTTGCCCCAGTTCCTCTCCATCTGTCACGTCTTCTATCTTCTATTTCATGTCCTTTCTTTCTTCCAAAATGGGACCTGTGGACCTCTCAGCTGGTTTTCTCCACTAATTTTATTCTGGAAGACCCTTCAAATAGGTATTCAAGGTCAAATGCTATGCTAGCAGTACACTTTACTTATTGTAACATACACGCACCAAATGCAACTTCCTTTTGAAATGCTTCGTTAGAGTATGGCCAAGAGTCCCTTTCTTGTAGATGTTGTGCTTCCTCTCCCTAATAGTTTACATGCAGACTTTTTTTTAATGTGCATTTCCTGATTGGGGATCATCAATTTCACACTGCAGGGTCATGAGGGTTGAAGACACCTTCAGTCATGGTCTCATTTTGTAATAGAGACTACACCTCTTCAGACAGCTGAAAAGGGATGAAAGGCTTGGCTTTCCATCACAGGACAAATTAAAATTCAATTGCCTGTTAAAACACAAATGTCAAAAGCATATCTTAAAGGTAGGGTTACAGTCCTCTCAAATATCTTGTTTTTGGCCCATCTGCATGCAAATTAATTCTTTCTCTTCTTTTAAATATCTATTTTCTCAGAATACGTCAAGGCTTTATTTCGAAACATGAGGAAGTGATACAATCTTGCAAGGAGAAAACAAAACCACTGTATATTCAGGCAACAAAGACAAATAATCAGCTTTATATTTTCAAGACAGGAGCCTGTCTCATATTTATGTTAAAGTCTCACTTCAGGTAATCATTCCAAGTAAATGTGGTTCTTTTAAACTGCAGCATGTTTAAAACCCAGAAACTGTGCCTTAATCTGATTTCATGGTTATTTTGTGGAGGGTTTTGTGTGTGTCTTAATTATATGACTACTGTGTTTTACAATGTATTGGGATGTTCTTATCTCCTTATTAGTTCCTCTTAAACTGTCTTCATTTTGGAAAGGACAATAAGGTTTTGTTGGCAACGAGCTGTGATCTGTCAGGTCTTGTTCTTAAGGACTTGAGAGTGAAAAATAAAAGATACATTCTTAAAATCCTAGCCACGCTGATGTGAACATAATTACTTAGTTTCATTCAATTATAATTCAAATATGGCATGTAATTGTGAAACTTATGGAACTATGAAAGTGGAAATTTATAACGATGCTGGCTTAATTTCATTAATTTAATGCATAAAGCACATATTATACAGAGACAGACGTCAAATTAAAAACTCTCAGACTCTAATTAGCTTTAGAAATCTCTTATGTCTAATTGATATGGCTGTCATAATTAATTTAAATAGTGATTTCAACCTGGTTATAATGCAGAAAAAAATAGTCTCATTCATTAATAATCTTTAAAGTGAAATAACATAAGATATGAGCATATCAATAGCTACATATGTCTAGACAGAGATAAATATAGATTATCTGACATTAGACACTGCACAGGATGGAAAGACATTTCAATTTGGAAAATTAGAAGCTGATGATTTTTGTCTTTGCTGCTGATACACAGACATACATAGATATGGGATATAGACTTAACCTTTCATTTAATATTGGAAGGACACCACATACAAAACCCTTCTAACATGTGCTTGCTACAAGCACACTACCAATGTCATATAAAAAAGTTATATGTGGGTTTTGTTGCTTCTTTTCTAGATGGCTGCTTATTTACCCGAAAACCTTTAAGACCCCAGATGCTATATCTTTTGATACCTGGGGACCATCAGCTTTCTTCACCACATTTGCTTATGCCCCCATTTGTCTTCAGCGATCGTGTTGGGAAGGTGTGCATCATGCAATGCCAATGAAATTGAACAACATGTTCTTGCATCGAGTAAGTACTTGAGTGGAGATCCAATGTCCATCTGCTGCCTTAATACTAAACCTAAAAATATATGCACATAGATCCATTTCCCACCATCCTATATAAACTTACATACGTGCATGCTTGTATTTAGACCTCTATAAATACCCATGGTCTCCTAGTTCTTTTCTGTATTTCCTTTAACTTTCCTTTTGTCCCATTATCATGTTTAGCCTTCATTTGGGTTTCAGTAATTTCTCTTGGTTACATTGCCCTTGTTGAATCCTTACCCGGCTTCTCACACCCTGCTTGCCACTAATTTTGGATCAGTTGTTTATCCCCTGTCTCTGGGTTGGTCAACACCACCTCCTTACACTCACTTCCCCCTCTCCCATGTCCCCCTGGAACCATTGGTCCCATAGTTTTCTCCTCCAGACTGTTCTTCCAGCCTATCTTATCTAGATAGATCTGCAGAGATAATAATATGCACCAAAAAACAAGGCATAGCAAGACCCAGCAACAAATGAGACCACGATGACAACAAAAAAGAAAACCAATGACCCATAAGAGAATACATAAATTTTAAAAAGAAAAAGGAAAAAATAAATTAAAAAAGAAAGAATAACCTGTAAATAGATCAAGGTCTGATTTTTGACCTCTAGGTGTGTTTACCAGTCAAGCCTGATGGGGTGGCAAACTCTGGCCCCAGAGTCTATCCTTTGCACTCCCTCAGGGGCTCCCTGCTCTGCTCTGTCACACACCATTGCTCTGTCACACACCTTTAGTGTTTTGCCTTGGTGTCACAGGGTCAGTCCAGGCCAATCCTGACACTGAGTCTCCAGTGTTGTCCCCTGTAGAGCCATGGGTCAGCGAGGGACGTCGTGTTTCATAGTGGAATCAGCCATATGGTCTACTCTGTGCACCAGTCTGTGTGACCACGAGGTGTAGAAGGAACCAGGTATCAGACATCAAAGATCAAAAAATCATATCAGTGGGTGCCCACCTTCCCAATATGATCACGGAAGACAAATGTGTGCATAAACAAATGTGGTAAAGAAATCTGATGGTGCCTGGCTATCAAAAGACATAGCATCTGGGGTTTTAAAGGCTTGAAGATAAACAAGTGGTCATCTAGCTCAGAAGCAACAAAGCCCACATGGAAGAAGCACACTAGCCTGTGTGACCATGAGGTGTCGAAGGAATCAGGTGTCAGGCATCAAATAACAAAAAATCATATCATTGTAAACAAGGGGGAGTTCAGAGTGGAGACCCATAGCTCCATCTGTACGCAACTGGACATCCCCTTACTGAAGGCTTGTGGGGAGAAGATGAGCTAGTCAGGGTGCAGTGTAGCAATGATGACTCATACAACTTTCCTCTAGTTCTTAAATGCTTCCTCCACCCACTATCATGATCCCAATTCTACCTTATAAATCTGGCTAGAACAGAGGATGTACATTGGTACAGATAGGAACTGGAAACACAGGGACTCCAGGACAGATGAACCCTTCAGGGCCAATGGTGAGAGTGGCGATACCTGGAGGGTGGGGGGAAGGTCGGTTAGAAAGGGGGAACCAATTACAGGGACCTACATATAACCTCCACCCTGGGGGATGGACAACAGAAAAGTGGGTAAATGGAGCGGTCAGACAGTGTAAGATATGACAAAATAATAATTTATGAATGATGAAGAGTTCATGAGGGAGGGGAGAGGGGTGGGCGGGGGTATATGAGGAGCTGATATTAAGGGCGCAAGTAGAAAGCAAATGTTTGGAGAACGATGATGGCAACAAATGTGCAAATGTTCTTTGCATAATGGATATATGTATGGATTGTGATAAGAATTTTACGAGCCCCAATACAATGATTAAAAAAACGTTATATGATTCACCCAACTTTTAAAAATTCACAGAATATTCAGGACATTTATTTGAATCACTAGCTCTTAATCCCTACCCTCCCAAATCATGCACTTGAAAGAGTTGACTGGAGAATCATTCACAGAATTCTAGCTTTAAAATATAGTTTAAGCAAAATTGGCAATCAGACCTTGGGAGATGTAATGTGTATAGGAGATCAACAGTTTGCTCAAAGACAATATAAATGTAGGCTAAGGAATTCATAATAAGTATGTATATTTGGTTGGGAAAATGAAATTAATACATGTTAAAGTCATACTTTCAATTATAAAATAAGAGTCATTGTTGTAGCTACATAATTGGGTGTCAACTTGTGGAGAAGTGGAGTCGAGCCTGTCAATCAGGTCTCAACTTCATGACCTCATTTGGAGGCACCACAGAGATAAATAGCTCCCTGGAGGCGGGGCACAGATATACTTCCTGCAAGACATTGCTGTTGAGGAGACACATGGAGCTATGCTAGAGCACTGGAATTGAAGGTACCACGTGGAGACCCTGCCAAAGCTGAGATGCTACCACTGCCAATGGAGCCATGAGACCTCCAGCCCACTTGCCTGTGATCTTCCAGAATTCAACATCATTTTATGTGTTGGGTGAGTCAGAAGAGGAATTTATAGACTGGTATCAGACATTTGGGCTAATATTGGGCTTATGAACTTGTTCTGAACTGGGCTTGATGTTTTCTTAATATTCAATTGCTCTTATATATATGGCTGTTTCTTATACTCATATGAGTGTCGAGGAGTTTGCTTCTCTAGTCTACCTGGACTAACACAATCACCCATGTGACTCAGTGTTGCTCCAAATTGGCTGTATAGTAAGTAACTCCTCATCCAGGAACATGGATCTTTAGATAGCCTCAAATTGGATGAGTTCAGGGAAAATAACTAACTACATAAAGTAAAAACAATCAACTTGATCAAAATGTCTATATAGCTATCAATCTATCTATCTATCTATCTATCTATCTATCTATCTATCTATCCATCTATCTAGTAGAGAGCGGCTTTCCTTGCCCAAAATACCAAAGCCCATTGGCAGTGAATTGATTCTGACTCATAGCAATTCTTTTGGACTCCTTTACTCATAAAGGAACTTATGAAGAATGTAGGGAGATAAACATTACAATCATATTATGTAGATTTCTCAGAGCAAGGATGACCACATTAGTGGAGAATGGAGAATGCTATGTGAGGGGTAGGAATGTATAGGTAACATGGGACAAATTGTGTTCAGAATCAGAAAATCTAGGTTTAGTGTCTTATTGTCACCTTTGGTTATGTGACCTTGGGAGCACAAATAAACCTCTGTTTTTAATACAGTGATCTGTAGAATGAGATGAAAAATATCATATAGCATGATGAGGACAGTTGAAAAGAAAAGAAGATGAATAGTATATATGGTACTTAACATGTTGCTAGCACAAGAGAAATTAAAATTTGCTTATTTAACTGAAAATATAACTGATTTCTTTTTTAGACCAATTGGCCTCAAAGTAGGATATATCCATACATGTCACATGAATCATAAGAGAGTTCATTGAATGAAATGTTAAACTACATCCACTACTCACTGATCAGCCTGGTTAGGTTCCAAAGACCAGACATTATGCAAAAATTGGTGGTATGCAGAAATACAAGATAACCACTCACCCACTGACGAGTTGATTCCAATCCATATGGGCTCTAGAGGACAGGGTAGCATTTTATGGGTTTCTGAGACTATAACTCTTTATGGGAGTAGAAAGCCTCCTTTTCTTTCCTATGGAGTTGCTAGTGGGTTTGAATTGCTGACCTGTCCCTCTCCTGTTTACCGCCAGATAGACAGCGTGAACCAGAAAAGCAGGCAGTAGATGTCGTTCTCTTAACCTAAATGGAAATGTCACCTAACGCGAGAGTTGATAAGAGAGGAGTAAACGTATTCATTCTCCTCTCCTCCTTTGTTCCTATAATTCACAGTATGATTAAAGTAGGAAAGAAGCATAATATATACATTAACAAACAAATATTGGAAGAGTTGGTGCTAGTTGGAAAATACAAGTTGATGACGACACTAGAATTGCATGTCTTCTGGAAGAATTATTTCTTTCTCTTTCTGGGCATGGCACACTGCATGTGGTACCTTGTAAAGATTCATTCACTGTAAACATAAGAATAAACCAAAAACCAAACTCACTGCCACGGAGTCCATTCTGATTCATAGCAACCCTACAGCCATTCTATAGGATACAGTAGAACCATCCTATAGAATTCCCAAGGCTATACATCTTTATGGAAGTAGATCGACACATCTGTCTCCCACAGAGTAACTCCTAGGTTCAAACTTCAGAGCATTTTGTTAATAGAGAGCACATTAGCCACTGTGGCACTAGGGCTCCTTAGCTGAATAACAAACCCACTGCCCGTGTCTATACAGGGTTTCTGATACAATAAATCTTAAGGGAGAGGCAGGCAGGAAGCCTCATCTTTCTCCTAAGGTGTGACTTTAGTGGATTTGAACCACCTACCTTGGGGTTAGAAGCCTAATGCCTAAGGCCTGGTATCACTAGAACTCCTTAGCTAAATAATAAACTCATGATCATCTAGTCTATTTCAACTCTATGGGAGAGGGTAACACTATCCTCTGGATTTATATAGGCTATAAAACTTTACATGGACAGAAAGCCACATCTTTCTCTCACAAAGTAAACGATGGGTTCCAAGTGCTCACTTTATGGTTACCAGTAGTGTACAACCCACTATGACACCGGACTCTGAAGCTGAACAATAGTACATTCAAAGTCAAATGTAATCCTTAGGTGGTCATTATTGTTATTGACTGCCGTGGAATTGATTCTGACACATGGCATCCCACAGTGCAGAGTAGAACTGTTTCACAGGGTTTGTAAGGCTGTGAGTTTTAGAAGCAGATCACCAAGCCTTTGTTCTGTGGCACCTCTGGCTGTATTTCTTCTCAGCTAGTGATTAAGTGCTTAGCTGTTCCTTCCACACAGGGACTGCATAGCATTTGTATTTCATCGGCTCTGCTAAAACATCATCAGCTATTTAAAAAAAAAAGACTAAAGGCATGGAGGAGCTTTTCTTCTTTTTATTTTCTGTTCAATCATTTCTCTTTCCCCTAAAGAAAGTTATACATCCCAGTGTCTTCTGTTCCCCTGACTGGTGACTTTATTTGGGTTTTCATTATTCTTGATCAAAAATATTGAGTCTTCAATGATTCTGTTTCTCAACTTCCAATCCATTTGTTGCTGTTGTTGTTGTTGTTGTTAAGTGTCCTCGAGTCAGTTTCCCCCCATAGCTGCCCTATGCACCACAGAAGGAAATGCTGCCTAGTCTACACCACCTTCACCGTCATTCCAGCGCTTGAGCCCATTGTCGCCGTCTCTGTGCCCATGCATCTCGCTGAGGCACGTCCTCTTTCTCACCGGTCCTGTACTTTACCAAGCTTACTAACCTCCAGGGACTTCCCTGACAATGAGTCCAAAGTATATAAGACAAAGTTTCCCATCCTTGCCTCTAATGAGCATTCTAGCCAGTTCTAGATTGGACGGCTCTATCTAATGGGTCTTCCAATCAGCTGAAAGCTGACCTGGGCAGATGGTGGGCTGATTATCCTCCCAGGTTAACGTTTAACATGCTATCCTTGCTTGGCGCCTGTGATGAGTGCCCTGTGTGGACCGTGATCCCCACTCTTGGCTTCCAATGACTGCTTTCTGTCGAGGGCAGACACAGGCAGACGACGAGGGAAAAAGAACAGGTAAAGCTAGCGGTGTATTCTCCTTCTGACTCCCTGGTGAGGTTCGTTTTGATACTGTCTGTTCTGTGCTCCACTACCAACATCCACAGGCCTGCTGACCAGCCTCACAACAACAGCATCTCGGGAACACAGCTCTCTTCCTTGTCACCTGGAAACTCTGGGTAGAAATACGATTTCTAGTTTGGAGTGTTCCATCCTTCTTTGTAAAGCTCTCGAATCTGCCTTCACAATTAAGTGGCATCCAAATACCCCTTTATGTGTGTCATATAAAGGGTGAGAAATACAAATTGGTATGATGCTATTCTAACTAATTCTCTGACCTAAAACTCAATCCATATTTTCAAAATGAAGCCAGAACTTTCCTGGATAGATCCTTTTACTTATAAACTAAATGGGTTGTAACGTTATAGACAAACCACCAGTAAAGTGGAGTACATTTTTGAATACATTATCTAGAAATAAAAACGCATGTGGTTAGCCATATTGCTGTCTAGTATTAGAGATATAGATATGCATATTGATGGAGCACTGGAAACACTCACTCATCTATGCCAGGAAGTTTGCAAGACAGCTACGTGACCAACAGACGGGAAGAAATCCAGACTTGTGCCCATTCTGAAGAAAGGAGACCCAGCAGATTGCTCAAACAACAGAACAGTATCATTGATGTTGTTGGAAAGCAAAATTTTGTTGGCGATCATTCAAGAATGGTGGTAGCAGTATATCGACAAAACTCCCAGAGGTTCAGGCCAGATTCAGAAGAGAATGTGCAACAAGGTGCATCATTGCTAATGTCAGATGTGACTTGACTCAAGGCAGAGAATGTAAAAGAGATGTTGACTTGTTTTGTTTTTTTTTTAATTGACTACGCCAAGACATATGACTGGGCGGATCATACTAAACTATGGATAACCTTGAGAAGAAAGAGAATTCCAGAACACTTCCTTTTGCTCATGCAGAACTTGTACCTGGATCAAGAGGCAGTTGTGTGAACAGATCAAGAGAACACTGCCTGGCTTAAAATCTGGAATGTGTGTGGCACATGTGGTATCCTCTCATCATACATATTAAGTCTGTATGCAAGCAAGTCATCAGAGAAGCTGGCTTACATGAGGAAAAATATGACATCAGGATTGGAGGAAGGCTTATTAAAAACCTGTGATATGGAGAACGCTGCAACCTTGCTTGCTAAAAGTGAGGGCTTGAGGCACTTGCTGATCAAGATCAAGGTCTTCAGCCTTAAGTAAGGCTTGTAACTCAATGCAAAGAAGACCAGGATCCTCACAACTGAACCAAGAGGTAGCACTGAGATAGATAAAAGCTTGAACTCGTCACAGATTTTGTCTTGTTGAATCCACATTTAATGCTCATGAAAGCAACAGTAGAGAGATCAAAAGAATTGCTCCAGTAACTAAATCAGCAGAGGTCTCCTGCTGCACAAGACCTCTTCAGAGTAGTGAAAACCAGGAGGCGATTATTTTGAGGACTAAGGTCTGCCTGACCCTAGCCATGGTATTCTCTATTGCTTCATGCGCATGCGAACGTTGGACTTTGAATGAAGAATAATTAATGCTTGTGAATTGTGGTGCTGGAGAAAAATATTGAAAGTACACTGAATGGCTAAAAGGACAAACCAATCCTTCTTGGAAGAAAGAAGCACGGCCGAAGTGCTCCTTAGAGGCAAGGCTGGCAAGATTTCACCTTATGTACGTACGTCACACATCTTGTTAGGAGAGAGCCATCTCTGCGGAAGGACATCATACTTGGGAAAGTGGAAGAACCGTGAAAACGAGAAAGGCCCTCAATGCGAGGGACTGAGACGGTGTTTGCAGCAATGGACTCAAGTATAGGAACAATTGTGTGGATGGCACAAGGCTGGTCAGGACTTCACTGTGCTGCGCAGTCTTGCTATAGGTAGAAACAGATTGGATTGTATCTAATAATGAGAGCAACATATATGGATATGGATGTAGTATACTGCAATTTTTTCTGACATCCTCAAATATTTCTTCTATGAAATACATAATTGGATTATTTTAGGGAGAGTAATATTGAGTGCCCCTGATTGGAACTGGTTGACCAGCTGAAATGTTGGCTGCTCAAACACAGCTGGAAGACAGGCCTGGTGTTCTTCTTCCAAAGGCTCACAGCCTACAAATCCCTATGGAGCAGTTCTACGCTGTGCACATGAGGTTGCCATGAGTTGAAATTGACTGGGCAGCAGCTCACAACAACAAAAAATATGAGTGAAAGAAAAATATGTGTTTTGAATCCATGTTACTCATGGATGAAAATCCATTATTCACTAGCAGCATTTGAAAAAAAAGCCATTTGGAAAATCATTAGTAAGTACAATGCCCTTGTTTTCTTATAAATTATCTGAATATAACAAAATTACTTTTCTAATAGTACCTTTTAGTGCTTTTTCAATTCTATTTATGTAAGTTAGATTCCCATTATTATTTTTCCTCCTGAGGAATAGATTCTTTATTTAAATACACATGGAACAGAGCCTTCCTATTAACCCATCACTTCCTAAACTGGTTTTATAGATATTTCCCTACATGTGTGATAAAGCAACATAAATATTTTCCAACAAAGTCGGCCAAGATATAATATAATGCAGTCACTTTCAAATTCATGGGACCTGTGATAATAACAATACATGGTTAAAAAGAAGGTAAATATGAACCCGTAAAGCAAAATGTGTGGTTAAAGGGGTCTAAAGAGGACGAATTTATCCTGAGTGATGTGGGTGAGCCTTAAATGCCATCCCATGCATCCCCATAGCAGAGGCAGAGGAAGTTGCAACACCTATTCACATGGACGAGGACGTCATGAGAAGCCAGAAGCAGAGACTGGAGTGATACAACCACAAGGCAGGAAGACCAGCAGTCACTGTAAAATGAAAGAGCCAACAAATGGCTTCTTGCCTAGCTCCTTCCATGGGTGAGGCTTTCACAGCAGGTTGATTTCTGTCATTAGACCTCGAGAACTGTAGGACAGTAATATCTGTTGTCTTACACCACCAAGTCTGCGATGATCTGCCATGGCCGACCCAGGAACAAGGTGATGAAGCAGGGACTTTTCATGTCATCTTGAGTTAGTCATAGCTAAAGTTCTTCGTTTCCACATCCATGAAATCAACGTAAAATGGTTTCCATCTCATGGAATTGTCAACATTTTGAACAGAGAGAAGCAGAAAGAAAAGAAGCACATTAAGATGGTAAATATAATGCCTATCACCAAAGGATGAAAAATATTAACTATTAGTATTGCCAGTTTTTATCCTTTTACTACTAGTGCAATCTTTTCTTTACAGGTCTTCTTCATTCATGCTCTAACAGGCTCAACTATTGACTCCAACTTGATCCTGTGTGGAAATTGATTTAGATCTTTAAAACAGCAGCTAGGTGTAATTTGCTCTGCTCAGTATTTTCAGGTTGGTTGATAGAAACGCCTGTGCTGACATGAATTCTGAGATTCGAAGTATAAATTATGTTTGCCCTACAAACACACTTTCTCTTGTCCACTTTTCTCACTGAAGCTTGAAAGACTGAACATTTTCCCTCCACCATTATTTAAAGATCGGGGTGACCCCATGATAGAATTCTAACCTGGGAACATGGGTGTAGATTTTCTGGCTGACTCTGCTGCCTTGTCCTGACTTCCTGTTACAAATGTGTATGTAATGTTTGGATGAGACAGTAATCTTTCAACTAATTAGTGGATAATCTAGGCAAAGAAAAATATTTTTCAGATAGATTCTTGCCTTAATATCATAACTATTCGAGGACGTATCGGATTTTGGTTTTTTATGCATATGAAATTTAGACAAAGCAAAATGAAGTCAGAAGAGTTGATTCCTTTGAAGTGTGGTGTTCATAAAGAATAGTAAACATTCCATGTTCTGTTAGAAGAACAAACAAACGACTCTTAGAAGAAATACAGCTGGCATGCTCATTAATAGCAAGAAGCTAAAAGTTTGCTTTGTTTTCTTTGGACATGTCATCAGAAAAGTTCAAACCCTAGAAAAGGCAACCATGTTCAGTAGACTAAATTTAAAAAGGGTCTACAAAAACGGGGAAACTCATTTTTAAATGTTTTATTAGGGGCTCATACAACTCTTATCACAATCCATACATACATCAATTGTGTTAAGCACATCTGTACATTCATTGCCCTCATCATTTTCAAAATGTTTGCTCTCCACTTAAGCCCTTGGCATCAGGTCCTCTTCCCCCCCCCTTCCCGCTTCCCACTCCCTCATGAACCCTTGATAATTTACAAATTATTATTTTATCATATCTTGCCCTGTCCGACGTCTCCCTTCACCCCCTTTTCTGTTGTCTGCTCCCCAGGGAGGAGGTCCCATGTAGATCCTTGCAATCGGTTCCCTCTTTCCAACCCACTCTCCCTCTACCCTCAATGGGGAAACTCTTAATGAGATAGATTGATACATTAGCAATAGCCATGGGCTCACACATCAGATGTCATGAAGGTGGCACGTGACTGGGCAATGTTGTGTTCTGACATCCATAAGGATACTCTGTGATGGAGCTGAGTTCATGTCAACTAACAGCAACAACTGATATATCAATGCACCATTAGTTGCAGTTGAATCAAGTACCAACTGTTATTTCATAAGGAGGATCTGAGGGGATTTTCTTTAGCTGAAAACAAGACAAAATAAAAACATTGTTCAAACCCTATCACTGTCATGCATGTCATGTATCCAGGCAAAGTAGAAAACCACTCATTGTGTTAATTCCCCATATATGATTGGTAGATGGATGGAAGAGACATTTTTATAAGAAGTTAACAATGGTTAATCTCTCCTGATACAAATTTTTAAGTTTTTCATGTACTCACTTAAGCAATTAAAACTTCGCAGTAAGAGGAAACTTTTTTTTCTTCAAAACTTGTCTGTCTCCATTTTAAAATAACTTTCTTTTACAAAGCACAATTTAAAAATTTTTGAGTTAATCAAATGTGAAATTATCATAGCATTCTTTGTGACTGTTTGAACAATGCTAAAACTCCTTAATACACAATAATGTCATAAAAGCTGGGTATACACACACAGAGGAAATCAAAACAAGAAAATCATTTTCACAATTCAGTTTGGAGACTATTATTTTTACAGTTTCAGGAGATGAATTTTTTTAAAGAAGCACAACAATGAAAAATAGTACATATATATGCATGTGCCTGTATGTATTCTTTGTTTTACCATATGACCTTATAGTCCCAATTTTTAAAAATTCCAAAAAATTAGCAATTGCATGCAAATTTCCATTTTGAAAGTGGCCTTCCAGTGGTGAATTTGATAATTGTATGAAAAAGGAGAGTTTTAATAAGCTGTGGCAACATAATAAACTGTCATAGAGGACTAATTATCACTTAAGGAACCTACAATAGCTGTCATCTTTTCATACTGTGAATGTAAACCCTAAACAACCAAAGAAAATGGAAAAACAATCAACCTTCTGCAGAAGCATGCAAAAGAGCTATTTTCTGCCTTGCTAAAAGTAATAAAAGAACCAAATGTGAATAGTCATTCATCATGCAAATGAATGGAGTCATTTGTTAGATTTATATTTTATGGAACTTAAAAGACACTCAAAAACCTCTTTATTAAAATTTAGAACGGAGTTGTGTTTTTTACTCATATTTCTTAGCAGTCCTTGCAAATAGAAGTTTGCTCTTTTCTTTAAAACATCTTCCTGGTCATTAAGTTCCTTTGAAAACATCAGGAGTCCTGTTCTTTTTGTTCCTTTTGTTCCGAATTTCTTAAAACACTGCTAGCTTCTATTATCAGAAACTCTATCATTTAGAAACACTAGACTGTCCGTAAATGTGGACTAAGGCTTTCGGATTATAAGATGCATTCTGCGAACTAAAGACATTTCTACCTGTCAACATGGCAGAAAACTATTTCTGAATATATAGCCTTCAGGAGAAGAGCTAGAAGTCAAAACTGTTCCTTGTCTCACATATTCTCAAGCACAATACACGGCCTTTCAGGCTTAAGAGATTTGTATCTGTGAAAATACCCAACACATTGGCAAGCCCAGATGGTGGGACCCTTTCTGGGTCTGTTGTGCTCTTTCCTCAAGAAGTCAAAAATATGACTTCTGATTCTGGTTCGGATATGACAAGACTGGAGACCTTCATGACTTTATTAAGGCCAAGGGTGCTCTGTGAAATACAAAGGCCAAATGGATCTAATAGGTAGTTGCTAGATGCAAAAATAGTTTGATAAGCTGGTGTATAGCGAGAACTGCTGCTAGCTTTGGTGTGGGAAGGCAGATAAGGAAAACCCCTCCGCGACTAAGCTGCTTTATTGGTCAAGCAAGAAAAGACCAAACAAATTAGTGTGGATGCAGCGGCCAAAGCCATGCTGACAGGTTCTAAGTCAAACCAACACTTGATAACCTTTGAATGAGCATCACCTCATTTCAGCCTCCAGACATAGAAAGGGGCTTGTGCACTCAAGAAATAACGAAAACACAAAAAGCAGCAACATTACATGGCATTCCTCTACCATCTTCTTTCCATAGCATCCTAACTGTCCAGCAGGTGTACCAAGGGAAAGGCCTTTCATATGTACTCGAGTATAAGTCGACCCAAATATCAGCCCAGGCACCTAATTTTACCACAAAAACTGCACTAAAAATGCACTGCAAAACTAAGCTTATATATGAGTATATACGGTATTCTAACTATGAAAAAACAGCTTTGCCTGCACATCATAAGACCTAAGGAAAAACTATGTACTCAGTGTATTTTAGTTGGTAAATTTGTTTTTCACAGGTGTGCAGGTGTGCAAGTTAAAAATGAATCTCTGAGTCTACTTAAAAAACAAACTAAAAAACCCAACTCACTGCCATTGAGTTGATTCTGATTCAAAATGACCCTACAGGACAGGGTAGAACTGCCCCCTGTGTACTGTTGAGACTGTAACTCTTTATGAGAGGAGAAAGCCTCAGCTCTTGGCTCTAAACTGCTGATCTTGAAGTTAACAGCCAGTGGGTAACCACAACCCACCAGAGCTAGTATAGAGCAAATACAAAAATAGATTGTGGATATTATGAGTCACGTTACTCGTTATGTGGGAAAGAAGATAAATAATGGAAAGGACAGAGGTAGGATGAACATTTATGCATGAGTATAGGAGTTAACAGTAACTATTCATTATATATTACTGGTGATATATTATATATATATGTATAAAGTATAGTCAAGTTGACTCCAACTCATAGTGACCTACATACCATGGAATGAAACACTGCCTTGTTCTCTGACATTCTCATAATTGTTGTTATGTTTGAGCTCACTGTTGGCATCATAAATCAATCATATCCATGAGGGTCTTCCTGTTTTTCATTTTTTTGTAAAATAACATTTTATTGTGTTTTTTGTGACCGTTGACACAGCAGCTTTGATAAATTCAAGAATGTTACATAAGTACTATGGGTTACATGTTTTTAGTTGGGATGTAATACACGCAGCATATAGTGCTGTATTTCAATCATGTCAAGGAAGGTTACCGTCTTTACAAGGCAAGAGTCATTAGTTCTATTTGCCTTCATGCCATTTTTTTTAATTTAGGGTCTTCCTCTTTTTCATGAGCCCTCTGCCTCATCAAGCACAACGCCCTGGGTAGTTAGTCTTGATAACACGTCCATTCTATGTAAGATGAGGTCTTGCCAGCTTTGCCTGTAAAGAACAATCTGGATGTACTTATCTATTCGAGGATAAGCCGACCCAAATATCAGCCAACACACCTAACTTTACCACAAAACCTGCATTTAAACTTTGCTGCAAAACTCGGCTTATACACAAGTAAATACGGTACTTCCCCAAGACTCATTTGTTTGTTCTTCTGCTGTGTCATGTGGAGTTTTCAGCACTCTTCACCAGCACCATATTCCAACACATCGATTCCTCTTTGATCTCTTGCTCATTATACAACTTTCACACGAACATGAGGCAATTGAAAATACCACGGCTCGGTTCTGGGACACTTTCACCCTCAGAAAACCATCCGCGCTCTTCAACACTTCGAAGAGGTCTGTGCAGAACAATGTACCACGGAAGATGCCATGTGATTTCCCAACTGCTTTTTCCACGGGCTTTCCTGGTGGCGCCAAGGAAAATTCTTGCCAACTTCGATCTGTTCTTCTTATCAAGATGTTGTCAAGTGGTGCAATTGTGGGATTCGGGTCTCTTGACAGTGAGTTGTAATCTATAATGAATGTCACATTTCTTATTCTTCATCAGCAAATGCTTCAAGTCCCTCTACCTGTCGGCAAGCAGGGTGGCGTCCTCCGCATATTGCAAGTTGTTCATCAGTTTTCCTCCCATTCTGATGCTACATTCTTCTTCAGATAGTCAAGCTTTTTGGACTATTTGCTCAACATACAAATTGAATAAATATGTGAAAGAACACACTGTGACACATTTCCTGATTTTAAACCTCACACTATTCCCTTGCGATATTCTATTGGCAGCTTCTTGGACCATGTATATGTTCTAAATGGGCACAATGACATGTTCCAGAAACTTGATTTTGCGCAATGCTATCCATAGTTGGTTATGATTTAAAACAATCGGATGCTGTGTGGAGCCATTGAAACACGAGTAAAATATGCCTGTTCTCTCAGCCAAGGTCCATCTGATGTCAACAATGGCATCCCTTGCACCAGGCCCTCTTTGGACAGGTTGTCAGGAGAGACCAGTGTGTGGAGAAGGACATCATGCTTGGTAAAACACAGGGCAGCGGAAAAGAGGAAAGCCCTCAGTGAGATGGACTGACACTGTACCTGCAACAAGAGGCTCAGGCATGGGCACAATTATAAGGATGGTGCAGGACCATGCAGTGTTCTCTCCTCTTTTCCATTGGATTCCTAGCACTCAGAACCAGTTGTGAGCATTCTGGTCTTCTTTACATTGAGCTGTAGTCCACACTGAAGGCTGCAAACCTTGGTCTTTATCAGCAAGTGCTTCAAGTCCTCCTCACTTTCAGCAAGCAAGGTTGTGCAGTTTGTATATCCCAGGTGGTTTCATAAGCCTCGCTCCAATCCTGATACCACACTCTTCTTCATATAAGTCAGCTTCTTTGACGATTTGCTCGGCAGACAGATTGAATAAATAAGGGAGAGGCTACAACCCTGAGGCATACCTTTCCTGACGCTAAACCCTGCACCATTCTCATTCCAGTAGTAACAAAAACAGCCACAATTGTGATAACAGTTTCTAAATACTATTTTTTTAAATAGAAAACTAATCATGTCTTTTTAAAGAAATGGTTAAAGCCATAGTTGGGTCAGTGAAAATGCAAACCAATGGAAGCAGATTGAAAAGACACAGGTCCTGTCAGAAAGAAATACATATGAATAAATATGTAATAATTTGAACACTCAAGTAAATAATAACATGGTACACACACCCACACATTTGAGTCTGTCCAGATACTGAAAAAGAGAGTACCAAAAAAGTGAAAGAATGAATGAGGAAGCAGGGAAGAAAGAATAAAAGGACAGGAAGAATAACAATTATTCTTATAGAGTACCAAGTAAAGAATATGGAAAATATAATAAAAAGTGTCAAATATTTACATAAAGTATAATGGTCCCATGGTGCACTCTGAACTTTGAACTCTGGTCTTAAAATCCAGGGATCCTAATTCAAATCTTGAAGGGACCTCACTAGCCCTTTAGGGAACCTTGGTAGTAGAGTGGATTATGGGCTGGATTGATACCCTCAAGGTCAGCAATTCAAACCCCCCACCGCACCATTGGAAGGAAGATCAGGCTGGCTCCTCTCATAAAGATGTGAGGTCTTGCAAACCTACGTGGGCAGTTCCTCTCTCCAATAGGGCTGCTAGATGCCAGAATGTTGTTGTTAGGTGCTGTTGAGTCTCATACAGGCTCTTCGTATGCTCCAACCCGGTCCTCTGGTGGGAGTTAGAGAGACCATGGCGAGGAAGAGTCAGACCAAGAAATTTAATTGAACCACAAACAGACTGACCTACTGTATACTCCTGTGACTTCAATACAGGAGGGAAAGAAAAAACACCTTGGAATTCATTCCTTCACTTTATTAGCAAAATCCAAAAGAGGAATATGAGTAAGGTGCAAGTAAAATCCCTGAATGCACACAAATTCCCTGGCTATTTCTATACGGTTTCCCAAACAGTAACACATGCATGCATGTGCTGGCATCTGTACATGCAGCCACCCTTGCAAACACGCATGCACTTATCATTGTAACTCCTTTCAAACTTGTGAGACTGTGTGCACACAGAAAGGGAGTTGCATTCTTACTCTGAAATGCCTCTCCAAGCGGAATTGCTCTCCTCACACTGTGTGCCGTACGTTTGTAGCATGTATCCAAACTCCCAGGATGCTCTCTGGTGGCTCCTGGACTGGGGTGAGTTTGACAGACTGCATGGTTCCAGTTGTCAGGATAGACACAAGAAATACTCTGTGCGGATCATCGAGGGTCATGGTATTTGTAATCTTCCGAAAAGGCAGCGGGGAAGAAATCTCACGTTTCAAAACCTGTCAGAGGAAGGAGCCACTGAGAATATCTAAGGGTGTATAGGACTTTGGGGGAGTTTTAAAAACAATATGGAAAGTACAATGTAGAAAGAACACTATCAGGTACAAATTTTATGCTTTTACATATAAATTTATTTATATAAGGCAATTTCTCCATGTATTAGAGAACACTTGTATGACAACAGAAGGACTTAAGAACTTTAGGGGAAGATTTAGATAAACGTATCTATAAAGTCCAAGGAGCTGTGATGTTTGAGTGGTCAGGAGTCGGGCTGGGCTGCTATCCACATGGTCGGCAGTTGGAAACCACTAGCGGCTCTGTGGGCGAGAGACTGGGCTTTCTCCCCAAAACAGTTCCAGTTTCAGAAACCCACAGGGGACGCCAATGAGTCAGCATTGACTGAGTGGCAGTGAAGTCCACTCTAAAAGGAGCCAATCAAAATATTGTCTCATTTAATCTCTGGACAAAAGAAGATGTAAGTCCCCAATCTTATTTCAAATTTCAGAAAATAAAGAGTCTTTATTTTTTGGAAGTTAACCCTCCTCCATCTTTCCATTGAGCAGTCCCGATGAGTTCACGACATAACAAATGACTCTTCTTTGCCTGTGTAGGGACGTCTGACTTGCCTTGTGTGAGCAGCCATCCGGTATTTCTAGAGTTCCCTTTCACTTGTTTTAGAGCTTTCTACAAGACTTTCCTCCATTCCATCTCTAATAGAAATGAAGGCCACTAATGCACCTCTTCCTCTTTAATTTTGGATGTGCTTTTTCACCATAGAACAGAGGTTCTCGGTCAAGTATGATTGTGGTTTCACCAAGGAGACATCAGGCAGTATTGGGAGACGTGTTTGATTGTTGCGATTGTGAAACTGCTCCCAACATCTTAGAGGTAAAGTCAAGGATGCTGACCAAACATCCTTCAATGCAGAAGACACCCACACGCACCAGCAAAGTCTGCCCAAAGAGGTCTACGTACAGCCAAAGAATCAGCAGCACCTTCGTTCAGACGCTGCTGTACATAAAACATATGCTCTATTCCATAGCTGAGGAAATTCTTTTTATTTTTCCAGGGTGAGGTCTAATATTAGCTCCTCCCTAAAATTAATTGAATCCCTATAGGTGACTCGAAGAAAATCTATTTTCACCTCTTGCTTCGCATATATGGTGCTATACTGAACTTTGCTTTGTGATGTACCCAGAGTAGATACTCATATTTTCATTTGATAATTTGCCACTTTGTTAAATTCCTTCATCCTTAAAATGGGTTGATAAAGGGAAATATATAACAATGAAAGAAAGGGAGTTCTTTCATATAAATTATTAGAGCAATGGGTAGCACAAGCAAGCACGGAATAATTTTCATTACGTTTTATTGTTTCGTGCCTTGTGGACCTAACTCTAAAATCTAAAAGTCAGCAAATGACATCCCCAAATGTGAACTATAGCTTCAGTCATTCCTGAAACCTTTGTACCCAATATTTACCTACCCATCCCAGGGACCTCTTTCCATTGGTAAATACTTGTCAGCTTTTTACATTGTCAGTCACATGAATCCCACTTTCTTTTATAGCACATCCATGTTATATATTTTTAAATGACCAAACCTTCTTAAATTCAGATCTAAAGTCTCAGAAAGTCAATCTGCATAAATAACAAGGATTAGACGCAGGCAAATACTTCAATGGTCTGCATTGATAGCTATGAGCTGGAACGAACTCAATAGCAAATCAGAGTTAAGGTAACAGATCATTGATAGCATTGTGCAGTGGGTTTGAGGTTGTCAAGCAGTTTGTGTTATCTGACAGTGCATAAATGTAAATAGACATTGACATGCATTTTCCCCTCTGGATTTTTCCCAACACCTTTTGAAATGAACTTTATAACTTTAGAATGTTTGAAATAAACATTAGCTATCCATGATAGCTAAAAAATTAGAAATGGTTCACTACAGATTAGTAAATCATTACAAATAAGACCCACATAGAAAAAAAACATTAAAAGCATTCTGTTAGTAGCAAGCTGAGAGTTGTTGCATCCTTGAGGGGGAAAAAGCCAGGCACATCACCCTGTCCATAACGTTGAAGGCCAGATGGATAGGTGTGACTACAATAATCTGCTCTAGATGGTTAGGGAAATATTCAAGACCTGACACAAGTTTATTGAATTAATGGCTTGTGACACGAGGATAGAACTCCTTGAATGAGTTCATTTCTTGCAATCACTTCAACATCTTGAAAGCCCCCAACCTTATCAGAATTGTGAATTACTTAAGTCTAAAAATATTAGGTAAAAATATAATAACTCCTTTCCAGAGATGAGTGCTTCTTCCTGGTTCAGATAAGAGAAAATAAAATAAAATAGGTGAATCAAGTGAATAAAAAGAGATAATCAAATTCAATGTGTCAGTAAACTCTCAAATCTATTCCTATGTTTTCATAATTGCATTATCCATACTCATTGTAAGAGTAACTGAGCAAAAATATTCCTGTCTTCTACCCTGTTACCTAACACATAGAAGTAAAGCAATTAGAAATAAAGAATCAGAACTAATTTAACTGGGCTGCCAGGTAAATTATCAGGGTTGTGTGGTAGGTTGCTTTAGGCTACAAACCACAAGGTCACTAGTTCAAACCTATCAGCTTCTCCTAGGGAGAAAAATGAGGCTATCTGCTCCCAATAATATTTATAACCTTAGAAGTCCATGGAGGTAGTTCTTCTCTGCTCTATGGGATTGTTATGAGTCAGAATCAAATTGATGATTTATGCATGTGTGTGTGTGTTACATTTCATTTTTTTATGGGACACCTTGTGAGTTGCTAACTGCAAGGGCAGCAGTTTGAAACGACCAGCTTCTCTGTCAGAAATATCAGGGTTTGTAGTCCCATTCAGTTACTGTCTCAGAAACCCACGGGGGAAGTTCTACTCTCTCCTATAGAGTAGCTATGAGTGGACATTGACTCAATAGCAGTGGGTTTGTTATGGTCTAAGAGTTGATGTGATGGCTCTGTGCTTAGCTTTTTTATTTATGAGACCCAGGAATTAGGACTTAAAAAGGTTATCAGGAACCCATTCTTTATCTTTTCTTTTTTTCTTCTCTCTTCTTATAAATATGGCTAGTTGATAGATGGAAAGGTGGATGGATTGATGGATAGATGTTGGAATGGACGGATGGATGGATGGAATGTCAGAGAGAGATAGCGAGAGAGGAAAAACCATATATGAGAATAGTGGATTGTAGTAATCTAGGGTCAGATTAAATAATAAACAAAGTAGACAAAGACTCAAAACCAAATTCCCTGCCATCAAATCATTTTCAACTAATAACTGTCCTTTTTGGGTTTTGGGGACTGTGATCTTTACAGGTACAGCGAACTTCATGTTTATCCAATGGAGTGGTTGGTGAACTTGAACTACCCAAAATACTGCTTGCTATTCAAACTTAACTCATGGCCTTGCCTGGGCTTTCTGTTTACTTTCTAATCTGTAGTGAACTGTTTCATATGTTTTTTTAACCAGGATGTGAAAATTTTTACTCCAGATTAGTAAGAACTACAAATAAGTGCATGTTTACCTTTTATTACTGGGCATTTTGTAAATTTTAAAAGAGGTTTGATTCTATGGAAATATGTTTTAAGATTGTGGTGGGGGGAGACAGATAGATATCAGCCACACCAGGAAGCAGAATTTTTGATGTGGTCATGTAAGTAAGCCCAAGTAACTCATGCTACCTTGCTTACTGGGAGTGTGTGTCCAGGTGTCTAGAGAAGCAAAGGCAGTGACAATCATATATGTATATGAAAATGCTTTATAAGTAGGCATCCCAACCCAGCCCAACTGAAGTCCATGAATCCAGCGCTAGCTGGAACCCACTTCAGACTCACGTAGCTGCAGGTCAATGACTCCTAAAGGGAAAGCAGGACATAGATCACAAGTCCATGGGTACACAGTCGCCTGGTCAGTGGAAACATGGCCCCATATAGGCAGGTCATGGGGTAAGTGAGGCCCTCATGGGGCTGCCTCTGGAGGCAGGCACAAAGTCCCAGCAAACAGGAGACAAAAGTGTAGAGAGAGGGAAGGCCCCAGTTTCTCTCTTATAGAAAGGTCACACCCCCAAGGAGACATCATCAGTCTGATTGAAAAGTTGGACTCCATCCCTACACTTTCATACAAATTCAAGTTAACATAAAATCTAATTAGAACACTAGAAATCTAACTAGAACATCCAATACTGGTAATGCAGTATCAATATTTTAAAACAATTCAGGTAGGCAGTTCAAAGCTACCAGTTGTTCTTTGGTGAGCAGTCTCTGCAAAGATTATAGCCTAGAATACACTGTCATACAGTGAGTACAAATCACTTGATAGCACACGACAGCAAATCAACTTTTAGCTAAATTTTCATTATTTGGTTGATAGCTCACTTTTTCCTCTATTATAACTATTAAATGTATAAAAATAGTTCAAAAAGTTGATGAAAAATGGAATAAAAATATAATGGAATTCTTGAAGGATTTTTGAAGTCTCTTCTACATATGTCATGTTAATACATATGTGTATAATTACATAAACAGTAGATGTATTTTCTGTATGTAATCCACCCACACAAACATTGTACCCACACAAAATGTGCATAGCACATATAGAAAACTAATGCTCGAGGAGATTTCTTGGTTGACTATACATTACTAGTATAATGTAAACATATCACACACTCACATATATCACAAAAAGCTACTATGATAAAATATACTCTATAGAATTTCAAAAACTAAAAACTCCTGTTGCTACATTTTCATTTTTATGAAGCCCACCTGGGAAAATTAAATCTGTTTACTAAGAACTTTCCTTGTTTACTGGCTAACAATAAAACGTTAATGGTGGCAATCGTGATTTGGGTTCATTTGACAAAAGTCAAAGCTGCCCTAGAAACACATGCTAGATTTTCCAAACAGCCCCTAACATTCTTCCTGTTACATGCATATAATTTGTAAGAAGTAAACATGACTTAATAATTTACAGCCATGACATCCCGGACTACAAGTGTAGCATTCATCACAGTGATGTTAAAAAAAAAAAAAAGTCTAGTTTAGATACAGGCACATGGAGTAAGTTAGATCTAAAACGACTGAGTAGCTGACTATGAGGATTTGTTGAAATGGAAAAATCACACAAATGTACCAGCAAAAGAGGCTCACGTAACAGGAATCTCTGTTCTTTTTTCAGCAACATTTACAATAATGCATATTCGACGTCGTCGTCAACTATTCCAGGGGGAGCCAGGCATTGTCTCTCATTTCTTCCCAGAAGAATTATCCCAAACCTTTTTGTTAGTTGGGGATCCCCACTTGCTGGGAACCTTGAGTGCTGATCCCTTTTCTCCCACTTTCTGAGACTTATTTTGGGGGGTGAGTCATTTTCTGTTGGGTTGACTTGAGTAAGGAGGAGAATGGCCGCTAGAGCTGGTAGGGGTGCTCTCTGATGTGGAGGGAAGAGCTTAACGATTTTCCAAGAGATTTTCCCATGTTCTCCTCTTTAGTTGATGCAGAACATTACATGCAGTTTAGCTTATTGCCTCTGGCTACTGGATTTTAAACTTCACATTCTTCTAAATCCCCTCTTGACAACATCCCAGTGCAGAAGCAGGCTTCGATGCCATTCTTCACTCTACTTCAGGAAGAGACACTTAAGACAGCATTCACGATGACAATGAAAAAGAAGGGCAGGTGCAGTTGTCCATGCGTCCACAGTTCTGAGAGCAGCCACATCCAGCTAGGGTGCTGGAGGCCTATAAAATGTGCTCCAACACTGGATTGAATTTGTGGTACAATTATTAGCTTACAGCACCTATGCCAATTGCTCTTCTTATGTTATGCTACTTAATCCTCCCCATAATTCCAGGAGGTATTGATACTATTAGTACTCTCATTTGCTGGGATAAAGAAAATAGTGATGAGCTATATTTCCATAGATTACACAACCAACGACTCTCCAGGTTAAGATTCCCATCCAGTGTGTCCACAGGCTTCTCAGTTTTCTAATATAAACTAATGTGCTGTATTTTCTCCTTAGCATTCTGGCACCGATTTTGTTCTAACTCAATGCCTGCTTTGAGGCAGCTGTTAGTTTTCCTTTTGCCTTGGTTTTCTCACTTGTCATGATGAAAACAGTGGAATCCGTGGAACTGACGACCAAGACCGCCTTTGAATTCTGCTTATGACACACTCTTTGTCACCTGCTCCTTCCTAATACTTTCAATTAGACATGGGTTTCCCCAGTGCTAGCTACAATTTTGTATTTGAATCATCCCCCTCTGTTTCAAATGTCCTTTCTATGATCACCATGACAACAACTTAGAACACAAAAGTCTGTTATCAAATTCACAGGCATCAGCCTTTTGGGGAAATTGCATTTCCTGTTGTCTAATAAAAATTTTAAAACTTGAGTTTCGTTTCTGGTAAAATGATGAACTAATAACACTAACCTAAGAGATTATCAAGTGCACCTATTAAAAAAATCATTTTACTGGGGGCTCGTACAACTCTTATCACAGTCCATCCGTCCATCCATTGTGTCAAGCACATTTGTACATTTGTTGCCCTCATCATTCTCAAAACATTTGCTTTCTACTTGAGCCTTTGAGATCAGCTCTTCATTTCCCTCCCCGCTCCATTTTGATAAGTCACAAACAAGCAAGATGAAACCAGACCAACAATTGTACATTTGCACACCAGAATAGTAAACCCAATACCACTGAAGAAATATCAAAATCCCACAGACAGAGGCGAATCCAAAGTGATTAAATAATATCTGCTATTGTATCAGATGCTTCTAAGAGAGAATCGCACCATTGGTGAAGAACAACGAATATACCATGTATTGCCAGAGGAATGTACACATCCATAAGACAAAATACAACCCAAATACACCTTAGAACGGATGATGATGAGACTTCAGCTTGCTTCTTTGAACAAAGGATCAGAAAAGAGCAACCAGCAAAGAAGGCATCAGGGCTGGTAAAGTGAAGTCCCGGATGGAGTGAGATAATGGGCACAACGGCAAAAACAACTGACTCACACAAAGCATGATCAGGAATATGGAATAGAACCAGGCAATCCTTCCAATTGAAACGCATCCATTCCTGTGACTTAGTATTGGGAACACCCCTCTCTCACCGCCAACACACTTTTTCTCATCAGAAAGACAGCTATCCTCAAATCCGGTCTATATAGTATTTCACAAAGAAGGGTCACAAAGGGGCTTTCAGAACAAAGAATTGATCTCAGCAACCAAGGCTCTGAATACAAAAGCTATGTGAGGGCTTCCATGGAAACCAATGGATAAAGACTAGCTCCTTATGGTCTGGGTTTGATTCGGCACACTCGTGATTCAGAATTCGCACTCTGCAACAATCCTGGTGTAGATAGTAAGCAGCATCGTTTGCACCGGTATGTAGAAGAATCCGTTTCCTTTATCTCTTAGAACCACTCCCCTTTCCATGATGATGAAGGGGTAGCCATAGGTAAAAGAAACTTGCAATCGGAACCAGAGCCCACTAAATAGCATTTATACTCGTGATTATCGATATAGATTAAAATATACGGCTTCCAAGTTATAGAATCAACCATTCCTAATTTTTAACAAGGTTATAAAGTTATGAGTTAAACATTATAAAACAATGCCATTAAAGAATAGATTAGTTGTTTCTGACACCAGTATAGTAATAAGATAAATTCTGCTGTCAAAGATTTAGGAGTTCACAATTCAGAAATTGAGTTTTATCTCACTGAGGATAATCTTTTGTTGGATGCATCGTAAGCTACAATGACAACTACCGCCCACATAAATTAACACGCACTTCATTTAGGACCTAAAGACTTTCGCTTTAAGTATGCTATGCATAGGTCCCATTTTTTCAAATTATACACCCTGCCAAATAATCCAAAAACTCAGGAAGCTTAACATTTTGTAAGTCACATTCACATACACAAAAAATTATGTAATAGAACCCTATTTAAAATACAACTAATTTTATCATAATAAAGCTATGATGGAATATCATTTATCCAAAAAAATGTGGCCAAATACAGCTGTTTAATTCCTGGAAATGAAATTGAGCCATGCATACATTTTGGTGACATGGGTCTCCAGAATGACAAAGAGGACTTTTGTCGAGAGAAGCTAGTGACCTGGTGCTTGCAACACTGGGCCCACACAAAAGACCAGTTGTGAGGGAGGAGCAGGCCCAGGTGGTGTTCTGTTTCATTGTACAGGGGGTCCCTGTGAGCCTGAACCAGCCCTGTGTCACTAACAATCACAGTTGGACTGGTATTTACTTTGATTGGTTAAGGTTCCTGGAACCATAAAAAATAATAATAACACAAAATAAATTACGAGTCACTCATAAACTTAAAATCTGAAAAAATCAATCTGTGTAGGATAATATCTACTCATCCATAGTCAATGGCAAGGAGATCACATGTGTACATGCTGGATCTCTGGCAGAATTAGAGACTTTATTTTCCTTTCCCTGCATTTTTTTCCATTCCCCTGCCACACAAATCACAGAAGGAGAGCAAAAAGACCCACTTCACCATTTTCATACAAAATTAATTCATCTGTTGATGAAGATGTTTTCTACTATTTCATATCCAAGTCCCAATCTCTAGTCACAGTATAGTCATGGACTTTAACAATACAATGGTTCCATTGTTCCTTGTATAATATGCTAGGTACATTTTTGAACTGCTTGTACAAAATTTTAAAAGTTTTATTAAGAAAGAAAAGTTCAGTGTCTTGAGATTGGTTTGTTTTCCCCTGGTCAGTATTGTACGGAAACAATTTCTAGGTTTCTAGACGCACATTAGACACCAATACACATACCTTCAGATACTCAATGGAAATATGCTCTTTAAATATAGATAACAAAAGAAGAAAAAGAGAAATATTAGGTCACTAGATGGTGCCAAAATGTTATTTTTTACTTCATTACCTGGAATTCTGGAAAGCTATTTTATTCATTTGTTTAGCATTACCGAGTCAGGTAAGATGTAGCACAAAACATAAGTTAATGTGAACAACAAGAATATTTACATGATAATACGTTAAAAAAATAAGTTGTCTGTTGTAATTGTATTAAATTTTGTTACCATTCATCAATATACACTACGGTCCTGTTTTTGACAATCTCAAAATAGAATACTGAAAAGTTATAGATACTCTATGCTTATTTTTAGATTCATTGTAGTAAATTTGCTTCTAAAATCTTTATAATTACTCATCATATGTGTAAATGCACATGTAAGAATTAATACTATTTGTCAGTCTACTCAGAAAATCCAGTCACAGTTTCCTTTTAATAAAAATTAGCAGGCACATTTTTGTGCATTAAATACATTTAAGACCTTCTGTTGAAGCCAGAGACTTTCTGATAGGTGTACTTGAGTCTCTGTCTTATTTTAAGCAAAAAATACCAACGAATAATATTTACATATAGGATATGTTTTCTTTTCCTCTATGGTTGGTAAAAAAAGAAACTGCAGCAGAAACACTTTTGCAAACAAACCAAATGTGTGTGTGTGTTTGTGTGTGTGTGTGTGCGCGCGCATGCGTGTGTGTGTGTGTGTGTGTGTGTACCACACCTGAAACAAATCTAGAGTGAGATCCTTGTTTTTGCAAATGTCAGGATTTGTAGGAGTTATAGAAAAAAAAAAGACTGAGCTCAGAGAAGCAGCCACAAGTAAGCTTGAGAGAAAAGCATTTGCATTTCTACACTTCCCCACTGGCATAATCACTCAGTGAAGAGTTGGGGTGAGGGGAGGGGTCCCTCTCTTTCCAATTTCCAGTCATCACTCCTTTCCAGAACCTTCAGGAGCTCTAACAACGTTAAGTACTTTAGAGACTGAATGGTGGAGGAGAGAAGACTCACTTGAAAGTCTCTACACCAGCTTTCATTACTGGATCCAATCGAACAAAGTGCTTCTCGACTTCTCTGCTAACAGCGTTTGCTCTGTTCTACATCCATATTCAACATGAAAACTGATTTCACAACCCAGATAGAACAAAAAGGAATCTATCCAAAAAAGGGGGAAATCAATGTCCCAAACACTGAGATGATCCTAAGGAGAAGCCCATTCCTCGGAGGAAGGAGGTATATGATGCCAGGACCGCCATTTCTAACTGCCAAGTTCCTGATGGAGTTTGGGATGAAAACAGGGGGAGGGATAAGATAGTTTCTAGGGAATATTTTCCCTTCACTTTAATTCAGCAAGGTAACTGCCACTTTCCTCGCATATACTGAAAATATTACTTCAAACCAAACTTGTGAAATTAATGACAGAGGAGTATATTAGAAGATTTTATAGCCTGTAGTAACCTCATTTGGGTGATGGGTTTTTCTGATGTAATTTACAGTAAGGCCGGGCTTGTTTCTAACTTAGGTGGAGATGCCATTAATATAGATTATTTATAGGGCTGCTTGATACTCTATTTTACAGCCTGTTTATTGGTTGAGGGCTGGGGGAGGATGCTAGTCTGTAGCAACCACCCTCTTGCTTGATGGCAATTAATCCTACCTGGCACGGCTTTACTTTTCTGGGCTGTGGACAATGTAACACTGACTTTGACATGTGGACTTTGTCCTGACTGAAATTATATCAATAAATTCTCATAGTCTTGTCCCAATGCACAAGAGTTTCATTTGATAAGCACCGGAGCCGAAAGAAATAAAGTATTCTACATTCTTTGGCTTGACATGCAGGAACTCAACCCAAATTGTGGCTTATTTGGATCTATTTCTTGAGCTAGGGTTTCCCTGAGATTGAGAGCGTCCTGTGTTCTTTCATGCCATACAAGTATGTTAGAAGGGTATACATTAGGCACAATGCTGACAGGTTTACCAATTTTATCTTCTCTCCACAGCCTCACCAATATTGGGCTATCTTTAAGCTTATTTAATGACTAAAATAATGGGCACTTAAGGGTGATTAAATGAGTTAGTCAAAGACAACAATTTAGCACAGAATATGAGAGTAAGACATGGGGTGAAATTATAAAGGAGTTTTCAGAAAATTGAAAACTGCACTGGTGAGAAAAATGCCAGAAAGTTTGCAGATTATTATGAGGATTATTTAATCACAACCATGCTCCTACTCATTTTCGGCCAAGGATCGCCAAGGGCTGTTGGATGGGGATCTTGTTGAACAATCTTCCCTTATCCACCCTTGATTTCGGATCTCAACTCTCCAGGCTTCTTTTTGTTCGGAAAAGTCAAAGAACATTGAAAAGAAACAAGATTATGGATACTCGGGGCTGTCCAAACTAGTGTTCCGCAACGGAGTAAGCCCAAGAGCACAGCATTCTTCAGGGTAGGGTTAGGGAGGTGGTAATATTAACTTCAGAAGCATGCAAGCATAGGGAGAGGCTATGTGGTGACATCATAGCTTTATGTTTTGAAAATTCTAATCTCATAATTGTTTCTTTAGTTTTGCAGTATACTTTTTGTCTTATATTCATAAAGCAAATAGTCACTGTAGCCTATGTTTCTGGTAACACAATCAGTTACATTGGCCTTATATTGAAAAAGTATATTATTAAAACAGTGCAGAAAAGAGGGGTCATTGTGGTAAGTTAAAGTTGGAAAGTAACAAGGGATTTTAATATTTCCTCCACTTACTGGTTTCTGCTCAGATAAATTATAAGTAGCTGTCCACAGTTTACATTTAGACTGTCCTTTTTATTTTCTCAGCAATTAGGGTTTTTGTTTGTTTCTTTAGTTGGCTAGTATTTTTTCCCCTGTTTCTCTTCTTCTTTGGAGTAACGAGTACCCTTTACTTCATTTGCCACCATCCTTAAAGTTATCAATGAAGCTACTCAATCTCAAACTAGCTGCCATTTGACTCTCAGCTTGTTATATAGTGTGGTGGCCCGAGATGAGAGGGACTGACACAGGGGCTGCAATGATAGGAACGGGGCAGTGTTTCCTTCTGCTGTGCATCGTCATATGGGTTGGAACCAATTAGATGTCACCCATCAACAACAACACCACTGACATCCTAAACTAGAAGGAGCTCTGGTGGCTAGTAATGAGGCCATTGGGTTACTCACTGCATGGTCAGCAGTTCAGAAGTACCAGCAGCATCGCAGGGAGAAAGATGACTCTTTCTACTCCCATAAATGTTACAGCCCCCAAAATCAACAGGAGCAATTCCACCCTGGCCAATATATAAGAGCACCATGAATCCCAATGGACTCAATGCCAGTGAGGGGTATTTTTTTGGGGTTCTATTTTAAACTGGCATGTGGGGTGGAGTCTAGCCTGTCAATCAGGTAACAGCTTGGTGACTTCATTTGGGAGGCACAAACAGAGATCAATGGCTCACTGGAAATCAGATACAGATTCACTCCCTGCAAGACATTCCTGTTAACAAGTTACATGGAGCTCTGCTGATAGATCCAAAGTCCTGGAGGTGGAGGAGCCAAATGGAGACCCATGCCAGTGCTGAGCTTCTTCCACCACCACTGGATCCACAAGATTTTCCACCCACTGGTCTGTGATTGTCCTGCACTCAGCATCATTGCATGGGTGTGTGACTCCTAGATTTGTTTCTCTAGCCCACCCAGACTAACACATGGAAGTTGGTGACAAGTGACTCCAGTTATTTCAATAAAAATGAACAACTCTTCTTCAAAAATCAGATCATTACAAGTTCAACCCAAAGTCTGAAGTTTCGTGCATAAGAGCTGTGTAGTCTCTCTGCTATATTTCTTTTCTTTTAATCCACTTGATACACCCTAACATTTATCAACTTAAGATTCCTCAATAATCGGGTAAAACAATTGAGTGAAAGCATATGATTGTTTTTACAAGAAACAAATTAAATAAATAAATAAATCCCCCACTGCCATTGTGTCAATTGCAACTCAGAGTGACCCTATTTATTGGGCAGAGTGGAACTGCCCCGGTAGGTTTCCTGAGACTGTAAGTCTTTGCAGGAGTACAAAACACTGCCTTTTCCCCTTGGAGTGACTGGTAGTTTCCAGCTGCAGTTAGCAGCCTGGGTACCACCTACACCACCAGGGCTTTAACTTAAATAGTGAACACTATATCTGACACAGAACGATGGTTCACATATCAGCTTTGTCCCCTTCCCTCTCACAACCCACCTCTCTCTGCACCACTGAAAGTACTCCTGTTAGTCAGCAATGGGCTTTTACATTAAGACTATCATATTCAAAGTCTTATGATCTTTTGGTTCCATTGCATTGTGGCCAATGCTTCCCTAGTTATATCTTCACTGTTACCCTGATGCCCGCATTTCATAACAAGTTACAGTGTTAGTCTGGGTAAACGAGGGAAACAAATCCACAGAAATTCATATGTATAAGGGAGAGTTGTATATAAAAGGTAAGGGCACATCAAGAAAACATGCCAACCCAGTGCTAACCAAGCTCACAAGTCCAACATTAACACATACATTTGACAACAATCCACAAAGTTCTCCTCCATCTCACAAAACAGACGCAATGATACCGACTGCAGGAGGAAAGTCAAATCAGTGAACGTGTAAGCATCTCAGCACTGACGGGTCTCCACATGCCTGCTCCAGCATCCAGGGCTGCATTGGGGTAGGTCCATGTGACTTTTCCTCAGGAATGTCTTGCAGGAAGTGACCCTTGCAAGCTGAAAGCAGGGGACTGGCTAAGGAGCTGCACCCTGGTCTGACCATCAGAAAGCAAGAGACCCGAGGACTAGAAAACCGAGGCTCACCAAGCCATTTATTGCCCCGCCCTTCAATTAACCCCACATGTGTTTATAAGTCAGGTTGACAAAATAAACTTTAACTACCTCAGTTACATTTTCAACTGCATAGAAATTCCCCCATTTGAACTCAAAGGTCTAGGAGAGGGTCTCCAATTTAAATCAACATAGGGAGAGAAGACATTAGTGGGTAATGGAGGCATGGTGGAAAGGGGATGGGAGAAGGACATATTCAGACTATATTGGAATTTAAATAAGAACACGGCCGAAAAGGCTTATTCCTGTTTATGCAAGCCTCTATAGAAAAAGATTTAATGTTACAACATTCAGATTAGCTGCAGACATTTTCCCAACCCAATCCCACATGCTTTGATCAATGAGGCAAAAAGATATCACTGATTTCTGGACACTTTGTGGACTGCATTTACCACCCTTTAAATGTCACATTTAAGTTTCAAACCTAAATCATCAGCAAATAAAGTTCAGCATAAAAAAGGGAAAATTTCTTGGTGATGTTAATTGATGTATTTGGAGATGGGTGTTAAAAATTGTTCCATCCTCATAGGAAGAATGGCTGGAAGGAATTCATTCAAAATGCATTTGCCAGGAAAATGGCCTCATGCCACGGTGAAAAGATCACCCCCGTAAACAGAATCAGGTGCATTTTTTTTTAAGTATTAAGGTACCTGTATCTGCACCTGAATGTAGTGGAAGTTGTAAATATGATACCAAGATGGGCAGAGACTGACACTAGGAAATGAGTCACTGTCTTGTTCCTTGAAATTATCAGCCTGACTCTTGAGTATTCTTTTTTGAAATCTTCTGGAAAGGTCTACACAGGGAATAAAACACTGAACTTAAGGTCTTTTTGATATGAATATTTGGACCCAAATGTTATTTGTCATTTTCTGCTTTTATCTCTATTGACAATAAATTCATATTTCATAAATTAAGGGCAACAAATTCAAAATCTTCCCTTAGCTGTTGAAGTTAGATAGAGTCACAATACTCTCTTCATGCATGTTCTTAGAATCTGTTACATCTCAGTAACAATCATAGATGGATGCTGGTACAGGAAGGGATTTTATTTGCTACCTTCACTGTAGAACCTTACTGTTGTGTGCTATCCAGGCAACTCACAGGAATACTATAGAACAGATAGGAATTGCCCCCACTGGTTTGTAGCCTGTATATCTTTATGGGGCCAGATCTTTTCTCCCTTGACAGGTGGGTTTGAATACCTACCTTCCAGTGATCAGCTAGGCACTTAACCACTGTCTACTCTTAAACCAGCCTACGTCAAACTAATTGCCATTGAGGTAGTTAGTTTATTGTACCAATCTGGCTGATAAAGACACATGGAATTAACTAAAGGGTGGAGAGATAAATGACTCAGTGAGTCTCGCCATTCTTGTCTCTTGCTCTTTGATCATCAGACCAGTGTGCACCTGCCTTGCTTGTTCTGTGCCTCAATTTGCAAGCTACGCTACCTGTGGGACACCTAACCCGTGGACTGTGTTACTATAATTTGAGGTTCCTTCAAGACCTGATTTGCCACACCATTGGAATTTACATCTCTTGAGCTGGGGACTGATGGATGGACCCTGTCATCTGGCTGACTGTTGGTGACCTGCCTTGCTGTTTGCTGTCTGTGCCCGGATAGCCTGAATTGCCCTACAGAGGACAACCCAGTGACCCTCAAGACTTGAAGGACTGCCAGTGTCCCACAGCTGTCTTATGGGAGTGAGTTGCACTGAGCCATTTGTACTGCTTTATGATTGAATGAACTGTTTATTTCTAATATTATCTATCTAGCTATCTGTGTAAATATATATAAAATTATTAGCGTTCTGGTTTGGTTTCTCTAGAGAACCCTGTCTAACACACTTACCTTCCAGATATCAGCTAAGCATGTAACCATCGTGCTACTCTTAACCCAGCCTACATCAAACTAATTGCCATTGAGTCTCTCCTGATTCACATTGACCTTCTAGAAGGTTTCTGGCACTAAATCTTGACAGGAGTAGGCAGCTTTGTCTATCTCCCTCTGCACAGGTGTGCAGGACTTCAACCTCCAAATTGGGGGTCACAGTCCAATAGCCATCCCTCAGCATACCATCATGAGACTGGGTAAATGCCTCAAGAGATGAGATCATTAAATTCAAATCATTTAAACTTTTACAAAGACTAACTCAAGCATAAGCATTTTCTAGGACAGTGAGAGTATAATAGAAATATAAATCAAATTTCAACAATAAAGATTTTCAAATGTATATTCATTGATTATTATCATTAGAAGTACATCTTTTTCTTTTTTTTTTAACTCTGGAGACACTTTATTGATCAGAAGGAATGGATACCATTGGTGAAAGCACAATTAACGTTGAATTTAGTTATTTTGGAATCCAGTTCCTGATGTGCTACTGATACTGTACAACTGGTTCCTTCCCTTAGCTGGTTTCTCCCATCTTCCTGCTTTCAACTTTGTTCTTTTGGGTTTTCAGTATCTCTTATTAGTGTTTATTTGTTTTTAAAGATAATTTTATTGTGGGCTCTTACAGCTCTTATAACTATCTGTACATCAATTGTATCAAGCACATTCATATGTTGCTATCATTATTTTCTAAATATTTATATTCTATTTAAGCCCTTGATATCAGCTCCTCTTTTTACCCTCCTTCTGCCTTCTCCTCCTCCTGTCCACTTGATAAATTATAAATTATTATTCATTTCATATTTTACACCAGTCTCTGTCTCCCTTCCTCCACAGTTTCTTCCTGCCCCCTGTCCACACATTCCCCCTACCCTCCTGGTATTGCTACTGCCATTTCTGTTCCTAAGGGGTTTATCTGACCTGGATTCCGTGTGTCCTGAATTCTTGTTTTTAGTTTAATATGTGCATTTTTAAAAATTTTATTGGGGGCTCGTACAACTCGTCACAATCCATCCATTGTATGTCAAGCACATTTGTACACTTGTTGCCCTCTTCATTCTCAAAACATTTGCTTTCTACTTGAGCCCAGAAGTACAGCTTTCTTGACTGGATTTACTAATGATGGCAGCTCATTTAAACCGACACTCACTCTTTTATGGAGACGTCATTTCTCCCCATCTTCTCCCTGCAGCTTCCTTGATGCATATTGCTGATAATCGATCCAATGAGTGATTCTCTTGGGCAACCATTCTTTGGGGAAAGAGATGTTCTTCACTCTCAGGGAGCATATTGAATTTAGGAATCCACCCCCTCACCTGCCACCACCCTAGGAAATATGTTCCCCAAAAGAAGATACAAAACCTCAATACCACAGAATCTTTGCAGGAGCATATCATTTCATCGTTAACCCTTAGAGTGAGTAGTAGGTTGAAACAGCTAACCCTGTGGTTAGCACAGTACGTAACACTCCAACCCTATTAGGATAAGCATAGAATTATGAAATTCCAATGCACTCTTCCCCATTGAGAACAACTCAGGCTGGGTTGACCAGAAAAACAAATTCAGTTACACTCACATACTTATAAGAAAGAGCTTTACATCAAAACGTGATTATATATCAAGAAGAAAGCAGCCCAACCCAGTCCAACTTAAGTCCATAATCCATAAGTACAAGACTAGTCCATAAATCCTTGAGACTCAGGAAGCCTGATGCAGAATGTTGGAAGATCACTGATCTGGGGTGCAGAGTCCGGTGGATTCAAGGTCGGTGGAGATAGTATAGTAGCTCTCAGAGTCCCAGCAGGCACAAACGCAAACTGGTGGAGAGAGAACATTTCCCAGGGTTCTCCTGATCTGAAGTTTACACCCCCAAGGAGATAGCATCAGGCTGTCACCTGATGGACAGGTTGTGAGATCAGGCTTAAAGAGTCTTGCTTGAATTATGCCCATTCCGTGCATTGCTTGCCCACTATGTTTTCCATCTTCTCATTGGAGTGTCTATGGTGACTCATCATCCCAATTTACTTGGTTCTATGGTGAGAGGGTTGTTCTACTTCCTGTTGGTTGTCTTCAAATATATTCTAACTCATGGCAGCTCGTGTGTAAAATGTAGAATTCTCCATAGGATATTCTGGAATCGATGGTGGTACTTTATTGCTAACCAAAAGTTCGGTACTTTAAACCCACCCGTTTCTCCATGGAAGACAGCTGTGATGGTCTGCTTTATTAAAGATCTACAGCAATGAAACCCCTATGAGGCTTTCTTTCCAAACCTATTCTACTCCAACCCTACGCTGAGTGAGAACAATCTCACTGGCAATACGCTTGTAAACCTTATGATTCTTACCCGTTTTCTTTGATTATTCCCACCTGAAATGGCTGAAGGAAATTCAATAGATATTAAAATGCTGTTTAGGGAAGAAATGCCGATTTTGTACTTCCCAGGAGCAAAATTCATGTTGCTTAGACAAAATGGCTAATAGAAGTCTCAACCAGCTGGATATACACTGCAACAGGTCCAAGACTAGAAACACAAAATGAAATAGCTGAAGAAAACTTTGAACTTGAGTATTTTTAGTAATTATGTTTGGGATCTTACTGTGCTCGATTTATATGGATTAATCCTATTATTATTGATGTAATATGTGATATTAATATCATAAATTATGCTTAGAGAGAACTTGTACGTCTGCCCATCTTCAGTCTCTAGGATGAGATTTACTATAAGGGGTATTAGGGATTGCTAGAGATAAATGGCATCTTGTTTGAAGCTAAGGTAGGATAGAGAAGTTAGAAGAAGGAAACCCAAACTGGGAATATGCTGCCTGTCCATCGGATGGCTGGGAGGCCCTGCCTGTCCTGGGGCCTACACATGGCTGAGAGAACTTCCCCCGCCTGCTGCAGTGCTGCTTATGGCACAAGGCAGCTGTACCAGTGATCTCCAGCACTCAACACTGCTGCGGGAACTGCTGCCTGGCCTCCACTGTGATCTTGCCTATTAGAGAGTAATTCTGCCCAGCATCTGTTGGGTCCTACACCAAGTGGACACACCACCCCGCTACCTTCAGGCAGGCTTGGCACTCCTCCAGCCCCACAGTCAAGCGATTAGGACTCAGCGCTCTCCTTATGTTCTATTCTCTTACTTTCTTTTTTTGTTCTTTCTCCCTTCTCTCTTTCCCCTAGCCGTCACTCTGACCAGACCCAGGTTTTCCTTCCTTCCTTCCTTTCTTTCTTTTTCCTTCATTCTTTCTTTCTTTCTTTTTTTCTTCTCTCCCTCTCTTTCCTTTCACACACTACTGCTGGCTTCTGGGACACTACCCTCTGCCTAGGGCAGTGGTTCTCAACTTTCCTAATGCCATGACCCTTTAATACAGCTCCTCATGTTTTGGTGACTCCCAACCATAAAATTATTTTGGTTGCTACATCATAACTGGGATTTTACTACTGTTAGGAATCAGGCAGTATTGGGAATCGGGCCTGTGAAAGGGTTGTTCGACCCCCAAAAGGGTCACTACCCACAGGTTGAGAACGGGCATAGGGCAACTCTGCCCAAACAGCAGGGGGAACACCAGCCTGCCCTCTGTGAGAGTGCTGCACACTGTACAAAGCAGCTAAGATAGCCCTCTCCAGTGCTCCACGCTGCTGAGGAAACCTCCTCCTGACCTCCACGGTAATCTTGCCGACTAGGGCAGTTCTGCCCAGCTTCTGCACCAAAAGGATACATCCACCTGTCACCTTGGGATAGGCTTTAAACCCCTCTGGCCCCATGTTCAGGTGATCAGGGATCAGCTATCTCTTTACTTTTTTTTTTTCTGACTCTTTCCCATCACATTCAATCTCAGTGAGCAGTTACGTTGGGGTTTTTTTATTTCCCTTTCTTTCTTCTCTTATTTCCCCTCCTCTTCCTTTCTATCCTTCAACAAGCCACTGCTGGCTACCAGTCCCTTACCCTCTGTGAAGGGTAACTCCGCCCACCCAATGGGGAGAGCTCCAGTCTGCCCCCTGTGGCAGTGCTACACACAGCATGGCACGGGGCTTAGCTAGCTCTTTATCTCTTTATTTATTTTTCTTTAGTGTCTTCTTTCAGCCTTCTTCTTTTTCCCCCTTCTTCTATCTTTTCTCTCTTTCCCACCACAGTCTCAGCAGACTGGGTTTTTCTTGTGTGTTTCTTTGCTTTGTATTTTGTTCTTTTTTTGTCTTGCTTTGCGTGTATGTGTTAGTTTTGTGGGTTTTTTTGCTCTTGTCTTTGTTTTCTCCTTTCTCTCTTTTTCTTCTCTTCCACAAGCCATTAACAGCCTCTAGATCACTCCCCTCCACCTAGAGCAACTCTGACTGCCCATTTGGGGGAGCTCCTGCCTGCACTTGTTGGTTTTACAAGTAGATGGGGAAATCATGCTCGCCCTCCACTGCACCCCAAGTGGCTGAAGGGCATCTCCCCTTCAAATAGCTCCAGGAATGCCCACCTACAAACAACAGCTCTCCAAGTGACTGAGGGAACTCCTTCCCACTTTTGTGGTGATACACGCTGCTGCAGGAACATCTACCCAATATCCATGGTGATCTCTCTGACTAGGGTAATTCTATCTGTCATTCACAGTGCTCTATCCCAAGGAGGGTACACCCACCCACCCTTCATGGCACTCCAGTTGCAGAGGAAACACCACCGCCACCCGAGGTGCTCCAAACCCTGCCGGAGAAACTACCAAAGCTTCATGGGAAATTAGAGAGTGAAGTCCCATCCTCATGGGTCTACAACCACCTGACCAGTGTCCCATAAAGGGACTATCCAACTCATATCCCAAATAACAGAATACTACCTGTTAAGAGTAAAACAACAGGAAGATACAGGCGTGGTCCGATCCCCCAGTGCAGCTTCCCACAGATAGTTCGAAGAAATAATCATACAGATCCCCCAAGAAAGAGCCTAGTGCTCTTCGACTTTGGAAGATGGTTCCAGTCTTCTCTAAAATAACATGTAAACAGCAACTAGCCCCAACAGCCTCAACAAAAATTCAGGAGAAACAGAAGACAATGCCAGAGTAGTCATGAACCAAATGATGTGCATAAAAGAAGCAGACATTGACACAACACAGAACAAAGTCTTCATGTTTCTGCTTGGAGTCATACAGGACATGAGGGAAGCAATACAGAAAAATGATGAAATGATAGAGGAGATAAAAGCCAAGCACCAAAGGAAATACAAGATCTAAGGGATTAAATAATAAAATCCACTAGCAAAGTAACATACTTTGCCAACAGACTTGAGGAGAGAGAGAATCACACCAGGCAGACTTCACAAAATGGGGAAAGTAGCGAAATAAGACAGTCAGAGAAGCTGAAGAAAACCTGAGAGGCATGTCTGATACTATGAATAGGAACAATATTAGAATAATTGGACTACCGGAACAAGATCAACAAAGAAGTCAACAGTGAAAATAGTGAGGGGATGCTTACAGGAAAACTTCCCCAGCTTAATAAATGGAAATCAGGCAATTATTTAGGAGGCAAAAAGAACACCAATCTGACTTAATCTCAAGAAGTCACCAAGACACATAATAGCCAAAGAGCAGCTAGGGAAAAACAAATAGTCACTTAAAAAGGTACACAGGTAAAAATATGTTCAGACCTATCAGCGGGCATGATGAAGAAGAGGAGGGAGTGGAGTAATATATTCAAAAATTGAAGGAAAATAATGCAAACCTAAGAATACTATAATCCAGTCAAACTATCTATTAAAATAGATGGAGAAGTATGAATCTTCCCAGACAGGATAAAACTCAAATAATACGTTAAAAGAGACCCAGCCCTACAAACGATCCTTGCCGACCCAGTATAGGCAGAAGATCAACACTCACCGAGCTAAAATAAGTGACCATCACAAAGAACAACTCCACCCCGAGGATGACAAAGAGAAAAGAGCCCCCAAGATAGCATCAGCTCAATGGTAGAAAGAAGGCAAGAATGAACCACACACACACATGCACACACACGCACACACAAAACACAAACTAAGATAGGTAGGTAGGAAAACACCCAACACAAAAGGTACAAGGTGACATCACAGAGTCCACAGATGGATGTAATAACACTGAATATCAATGAAATAAACTCAGACATTAAAGGCAGAGGCTATCAGACTGGTTTAGAAACACAATCCATCAATCTGCTGCACAGAGGAGACATATCTCAAGCTGACAGACAAAAACAGGCTGAGAATTAAAGGCTGGAGAAAAATATACCAAGCAAATGGTAAGTCAAAATAAGCAAGAGTAGCAATCTTAATCTCTGACAAAATTGATCTCATGATAAAAGCCATAACAAGAGAAAAGAATGACATGGAGGAGCACTACATAATGCTCAAGGGACTGATACACCAAGAAATAGTGACCCTAAGAAATATATACAGATGCAATGAGAGACCCGCGAAAACCAAACACTCCAAAAGATGAGAAAATAAATCACAGACTCAACAATTATAGTAGGTGACTTTAATACGCCACTCTCCGAAAAAGACGGAACACAGAGAAAGAAACTTAAAAAAGGAAGCTACAGATCTTAACACCACAATTGAACGACTTGACCTGATAGATATTTTCAGAGCTTTCCACCCAAATGCAAAAACAATTCATATTATTTTCAAGCCCACGTGACACATACTTGAAGACAGACCACATGCTCGGACACAAGTTTAACCTGAGTAATTTCAATCACATAGAGTTTATACAGATTCCTCTCTCCTACCACTAAGCCACAAGGCTCGAAATCAACAAAAAAAAAAAAAGATGAAGAAAACAAGGGCAAACAATTGGAGGATGAATAACTATTGCAAAAGGACCGTATTGGCCCAGATAACAGATGAAATCAGGAAGTTTCTAGAATCCAATGAGAGTGTAAATACGACGTACCAAAACCTTTGGGACACAGCAAAGGCATGTATCAGAGGAAATTTGATAGCAATACATGCACACATGAAAAAGGAAGAGAGACTTATGGTTGATATGTGGGCACAAAACTTACACCAATTACAGCAGAGTTAAAAGGACAAATCTACTAACAGCAAAAGGAAAAAAATAATAAAAATCAAGGCTGATATACTGGAGAGGGAAAACAAGAAAACTATGGAAAAATTAATTCAGCTAAAAGTTGGTTCTTTGAAAAGATTAACAGATAGACAGTTGGCAAACCTAGCCAAAGAAAGAAAGGAATAAATTTCAATTGCAAGGATGAGGGATAAAACAGGGAATATTACAATAGACCCTAATGAAATCAAAAGAATAATTACACATTATTATGAGGGCCTGTACTCTAATGAATTCAACAACTTGGAAGACATGGACAAATACTTGGAAAACAATCCCTCCCTAGACTATCCCAGATGGATGTCAAGAATCTCAACAGATCCATAGCAATAGAAGAAATAGGCAAGGTTATCAAGAGAGTACCAACCAAACATCCCCCGGCCAGATGACCTCACAGGATGATTCTACCAAGCATTCAGGGAAGAACTGACACCAATCCTACACAAACTCTTACAGAAAATAGAAAAAGATGGAAAACTCCCAAACACATTCTATGAAGCTAGTATAACTCTGATAACTAAAGCATGCAAGTATACCACAAGAATCAAGAACTACAGACCAATATCCCGAATAAACATTGAAGCAAATATCCTTAACAAAATACTGACCAATAGAATACAAAAGCATATAAAACTAATAATTCACCATGACCAATTGGGATTCATACCTGGGATTTAGGAATGATTCAGCATATGAAAGACCATTAGTATTATTCACTGCATTGACATGAAGAAGTATAGACTCACAAGATAATATCGATAGAAGCATAAAAGCATTCAACAACAAAGAACACCCATTCCTGTTTAAGGCAATCAAGAAGATAGGAATGGAAGGAAAATTCCTCAATATTATACAAGCTATATATGAAAAACCACAGCCTATAGAGTAATCAATAGAGAAAAGATGAAAACAATTCCACTGATAAAGGTGACCGGAAAAGGATGTGCCTTGTCCCTACTCCTATTTAACATTGTAAGGGAGGTCCTAACTAACAACATAAGACAAAGAAAAGGCATCAAAGGTATTTGGGGAAGGAAGAAGCAAAACTATTGTTATTCACAGACAATACGATTTTATATATTGAAAATCCCCAAAACTCCATAAGTAGAGTGTTGGAAACCATAGAGGAGGTTGGAGGATACAAGTTCAAGAAACAGAAATCTATCGGACGTCTATACACATCCAACAAGACCACAGAGGAGGGGATCCAAAAGGTTGTGGCAAGCACAAATATCTAGGGATATACCTGACTGAAAAAAAAAATGTAGGAGGAAATCTACAGAGCACTATTACAAGAAACCAAGAGTGACCTCAACAAATGGAAGAATATCCCACGTCAGTGGATTGGAAGTCTCACTATAGTAAAGATATCAGTTCTACACAAGGCACTGTATATCCTGATAAGAGTGCCATCATCCCTTTTCAAAGAATTGGAAAGACGGACTTCCAACTTCATATGGAGAGAGAAGTCCAGAATTAGCAGAGAACTCCCCAAGAAGAAGTGCAACGTCAGAGGGCTTGCTCTACTTTACCTTAGCACATATTACACAGCCACAGTGGTGAAAACAGTGTGGTTCTGGTATAGCAGCAGATATTTAGAACAATGGAAAAGAGCTGAACACCCAGAAATTAAATCATCAGCACACAGCCAGCTGATTTTTAATAAGGACCCCAAAATATCAAATGAGAAGCAGATGTCCTTTTCAATGTATGGTGCTGGAAAAAAATGGATATGTACTTGCAGAAAAATGAAGCAAGACCCTTACCTCACTCCATGCACAGGGTGGATCACAGAGCTTGAGCTAAAATCCCAAATTATTAGGGCCATTAATGAAGGAATTGGGATAAACCTGAGATCTTTGGCACAGGGAATACAAAGCCTATCAGAAATAGGGCAAGATACAAATACAAAGGAGTCACAAAAGACAAGTAGGATATACTGAAGATAAAACACCTGTGTGCATCGAAAGAATTCACTGAGAGAAGTAAGAGAGCTCACAGACGGGAAAAAGATCTTTAGCAATGACACATCAGACAAAGGTCTTATTACTAAAATCTACAATGTTTTGCAAGCTTACAATAAGAAAGAAAAAACTAACTGCCCACTGAAGAGGTGGGCAAAGGACCTCAATAGAACTTTCACAGGGGCAGATATCCAAACGGTCAATAGGCATATGAGACAATGTTCCCAATCATTAGCCATAAGAGAAATACAATAGTTATGAGATACCACCTAACACCCTCAAAGATAGCCCAATTCCAAAAATCAGAAAGTAGTAAGTTTCGGAGGGACTGTGGTGAGATAGGAACTCTCATGCACTGCTGGTGGACCTGTAAGTATGTACAGTCATTATGGAAATTGATTTGGCAATATCTAAAATAGATGGAAATTGAGCTACCACGGCACCCAGCAGTCTCCCTACTAGGCATATACCCCCCCAAAGGCAAGAAACAAACCTTGGCCAGACATCTGTGCTCTTATGTTCATTGTGGCACAGTTCACAATTACAAGGAGTTGGAAACAATCCAAATTTCCATCAACAGATGAATGGAGCAAAAAAATGTGGGTGTGGATTGTGATAAGAGTTGTATTAGCCCCTAATAAAATTACTTTTAAAAATTGTTGTACATATATACTAGGGAGGACTACACGTCACTAAGAAGCAGTGTTGAATTCATGAATCACATTATTGCATGGGAAGAACTGGAGGAAATCATGCTAAGTGAAGTAAGCCAAGCACAAAAGGACAAGTAAAACATGAGGCCACTTAGGTAAGCTTAAAAAAGGGGTATAGGGGAAAAGCGACTACATACATACATTCCTGGGGTGAGGATTAGCTACTGTGACAGCGGCCAAACCCAATGCAGGGATACATATGGCAGCCAACTAAATAAGAGGGGGGAAGAAAGAGGGGAAAAAAGAGACATGGGCAAGGGGTGAGCAGAGCACTAACTCACTCAAGGGGAGGGTAATTGTTTATATCTCCACAAGAGAGGAAGAGAGAGACCAGGCTTCAACCCAATGTACTAAGACATGAATTCAACAAACCAGCATATACTAGGAAGCCAATCAAGAGGTCTGAGGGGCTGGCCCCCATCCTATGTGGACACCCCCACACCCACCCCCAGAAGAATGCTCTTCAGAGCACAGCACTGAAGCTACAGCTTGGGAAGAGGGGCATGTCTGATCAGAGCATGTAGAAGAAATGAAGCGGGCTGGAGAGGGAGCAGAACACATCCTGGGCCACCAAGCCCCAAGGACGATATTCCTGCTCAGAGCCGACAGTGCACAGAGAGGACCACAGGGCCAGCCCCACCACGAGACACGATGACCCTCACTGAAGTGCTACGGGGGACAACACTGGAGGCACAGTGTGGGAATTGTGCCCAATCTGACCCCATCAAAGTCAAGTGTAAAACACTCCTAAAGGCCAACAAACAGACCTTGAACTATTTATAGGATTTACCAATTTTGTCAGTGGCTTTCTTTTTGTTGGTTTTTTTTGTATGTGTGGTTATTGTTTTGTTGGTTTTGACTTCCTTTGTTGTTTTGTTTGCCTAGTTTTTGCCCTTAATGATGTCTCTGCATGTGTATCTAGATAAAATAGGTGGGATTAACAATGCAGAGAGGAAAAGAACAGGACCGGTGGTTCTATGGGGATACGGGAGAGGGGAGGTGGGAGAAAGGAAGGGCGGGGGAAGCAACCAGGGACAAGGAACAACAAGTGAACAAAAATCAATGGAGAAAAGGGCATAGGATGCCTAGTGGGGATTAATCAACGATGGCAATATTGCAATGAGAAATGATTAAACCCGGATGAAAGTGGAACATGATGGTGGGACAAGAGGAAAGTAAAAGGAAATAGAGGAAAGAACCATGAGGCAAAGGGCATTTATACACTTCTAAATACAAGCATGGACATACATAAATATATTTATATATAATGTGATGGAAATAGATCTATGTACTTATATCTATATATTAAGAAATAAGTTTGCAGATGGACATTGGGCCTCAATTCAAGAACAATTTGTTCTGATAATCTGGCATTCTGTGATGCTCACCTGCCTGATACCATCACTGAAGACAAAATGGGTGCATAAGCAAATGTGATGCCTGTATATCAAAAGATATAGCATCTCGGGTCTTAAAGGCTTGAAGATAAGCAAGCAGCCATCTAGCTGAGAAGCAACAAAGCCCGCATGGAAGAAGTATATCAGCCTATGTGATCATGAGGTATTGATGGGATCAGGTACCCTGTTTCCCCCCAAATAAGACACTGTCTTATATTTATTTTTCCTCAAGAAGATTCACTATGGCTTATTTTGGGGGGATGTCTTATTTTTATTAAGTGTGGTACAACAATCTACATTTAGTCAAATATAGTTAAGTCATCTTCTTCTGGAACATCGACCAACAGTGCTGAGTTAAAGGGCAGCCATAGCTTCCTTCTTCCCCTGAGGACACACAATACCTAAAGCAGAGCGTCCTGCTCCTCACTTCACTGCGGAGACTCTTACTCTCACTGTCTGTGTGTCCCTCGATAAGCACAGAATGACTGGGACCTGACAGGGGAAGCTGACCTTGTTGATGGGGCTGCCCGCATCTCTGCTCACCTCTGAGATAGCAGCTGTCACGATGGGGCAGATAAGAAGGGCTGCCCGTCTTCGTGACCGCTCCACGCTGGTACTTGCCAGAGCCATGCCTATCACTATGTCTTATTTTGGGAATATGGTTTATATTGTGCAAATCCTTAGAAATATTGCTATGGCTTATTTTATGGGTATGTCTTAATTTGGGGGAAACACAGTATCAGGCATCTAAGTTTCAGAACAAAATCATACCCTATGTGAATTGGGGGTGGGGGTGGTGTAGGACTTGGCCTGGAGACCAAAAGCGCATGTGTAAGCAATTGAACATCCCCTCACAGGAGGGTCACAAGGAAGTGAAGAGCCAGTCAGGGTATAATATAGTACTGAATAAAAACACAACTTTTCTAATGCTTCCTTCCCCCCACTATCATGAACTCAATTCTACCTTTCAAATTGCATTAGACCAGAGCATGCACACTGCTACAGATAAGAGCCTGCAACAAAGGGACTGCAGGATAGATAAACCCCTCAGGGACAGCAATGAGAATAGACATACCAGGAGGATTAGGGAAAGGTGGGGAGACAAAGGGGGTATTTGCCACAAAGATCAATCTATAACCCTCTCCAGGAGGGTTAATAATGGAAAAATGGGAGAAGGGTGACAGAGGACGATGTAAGATATGAAAATAATAATCTATAATTTAGCAAGGATTCATGAGTGAGGGCAGATTGGGGAGAGAGGAGGGGGAAAATGAGAAGCTGATATCAAGTTGATATCAAAGGCTCAAGTAGAAAGAAAATGCTTTCAAAATGATGATGGCAGCGTATGTGAAAATGTGCTTGACACAAGGGATAAGAGATGTAAGAAACCCCAATAAAAGTTTTTCATAAAAATAAATAAGAAGAAGAGGTAAACCCCATGTAGTGCTTTGAGTCTCAGGACATTTGCATTTGCAAAAATGTTCTACTCAATTGTAGTGAAGAAATAAGATAGTATCAGGCCATCAGCAATAATACTGTATGGGGTCTTAAAGGTTTTTTCTTAAAACAAGCAGTCATTTCAATGAAGAGTCAACTAAATCCATGTGGAAGAAGTACACCAGTTTGTGTGAGCTGAGGTTTTCAAATAATAAAATCACAATCTGAAGACAGATATGGTATCAGAGCTTAAATTGTGAACATCCTATTTACAGAAGGCCATGGATAACAGGGGAAGACCTACATCCACTTGCAGGATCCTTGTATGCTTTGCGCCTCTGGTGATTCCCTTCTGACCATATTTTAGGAATTTTAACTGCCATTCTATAATACAGAGAGCACTGTAAACTTGATTATGGCAGATATAGTTAGGCTAAAATATTATACTTTATCATTTGTTCTCCCTTTTTGACCCATTTTACAATTGTTTCAGTTCTTAGTATCTTCTGCTTTCTTTTATATTGACACATTTTGCTTAGTTTTGTCATTGTTTTCTTCCTGCTTGTGTTTTGTATAATTTTCTGTATATAAAATCCAGGGTAGATTGATATATAGGGATACTAGCTAGATTGATAATTACCTAGGGCTATGATAGGGGAAATTGGGGTGGGGGGAAGAGGAATGTGAAGCTAACAATATTGAGTGTGAGAAAAAATATTCTAAAGTTGATTTTGGTGATTGTACAAACCTTCTGAATATGGTACAAGGATTAAATTGCACGATATGTGAATTACATGCCAATAAAACTATGTATGGAAGAAAGAAAAGATATGCAAATAGAACAGCTATTTGGCCTGAATATTAAAAAAAAGTGACATTAGTCCTTTGAATTGTAAGCGAGTCATTTGTCTGTGGATACACCTAGGTCAGAAAAGCTTGTGCCCATCAGAGAATAGTCTCCCCCCCCCCCCCCCGTAGGGCTGAAAGTTCAGGGCACCTTGAGGGCAGTCTGGAATGCTCGCTAGGTGACTACCTGGATCCCCCTGTTCAGTAGAAATGGCGGAAGCAGCAAGATTGACTGGATCTGGCCACACCCTTGGCTGTGGTCCACAGGGACCACAGAGAGGAGGCAAGGATGGGCTGGCTGCTTGAGAACATGGGAAGGGAACTGTGGTCTGAATCGGAGGGAGATGGTCCAAGTCCCTGAGCTTGCTGTGGCATCCATTAACCCAGCTTGGGATGGCTGGGACGGAATTAACTAGAACCTGACTGAATGAAAAGAAAGATGCTTCATTTTGGGAGCTGGTGCACATTGCTTGCTGATGTGATGGATGTCTTGTTTTAGATTTGACCTTGTTATGAATGCAGACACATCACTAAGTTCCAATTGGACTGAAGTTTTTCATATTAAAAAAACATGCTTGTCTCCTTGGAGCACGGGGTTGATAGGACTGGGCAGTTCAGAAATTGGATATCCCAAATGGGGGAAGATAAAAGCATGAGGTGACTCATTTATAAATGTTCATTCTTCTCTTTAGCCTTGAATTAGAGGAACAAAGGGTGAATCCCCCTGCTGAAAAATTTTCTCTTTTCCTAGGGGATATGTTGATAGGATTTTATGACTCTGGTGTAAGTGTAAACCAAATTGCATATGTTAGACATAAAATATTTTTGTTTTGTTCACTTATAGAATATAAAATGTAAATGAGGATGGTGCATTTCTGGCTGTACAAAGTTTAGTTGTATCCTGATAGGAACAAACATGATTTTATTATTGTCTTTGTTTGGAGGTGATACATGGTAAAAGGTATTGTGTAAAAATGTCAGATTGACAAGAAGTAGTCTGTTGTGCTTAGATTCTATGTCAATTTTTACCTGCATAGAAGTGTAGGGGTGAGGTCAACCTATCATCAGTGTACAACCCCATGATGCTGCATTTTAGGAGTACCCTTTTATTTAGAGAGACACGGGGAGCATCTCACTCTCTCGCTTACATCTTCACTCTCTCCTGGAACTGGATCCTATGTTTGGCACCATCAATCCATATATCACCTGCCAATCCCAGGAGCCATCATTGCCTTGCTAACCTTGGATTTATTTGGCCAACTTCTCATTTATTCAGCTCTGTGTTTCCTACTCTGTGTCTCCTCCTGCTTTTTAATTTTATTTTTGGTGGGGGGTCACCTCCGGCAGATTCATGAGACAAGAGAAGCTTTCAGCTTACATGTAAGCTATGGACTTGAACTGGGCTGAACTACCTACTTCTACAAATGTGTAAGCCAGTTTTTGATCTAAATCTATTTTTATATGTATATGTGCATATACATACAAGGGTCACACACTAACATGAAGTGAAGCAAGGTCAGTTATTGTTATAACTCCCACAAGAGAGTAAGAATGCCCCCGATAGAGGTGGTAATGCCTACATTTTGAAGCAGTCTGCATCGAAACTCCATGTGCAACTTCCTGGAGGGGCATTGAGATGAAGTCATAAGAACTTTGAAGCTTAATCATTTTATGTATAACATTAGCTATCCTTTTGATCTTCATTTTTATCTGGAAGGATTTATTATGAATCTCTGTTTCTTCATTTGTACAAAAATAAATGTGCATGTTGATCTGGAAGATTGACGTCTCATTTGTATTCGAATCACCACGCATTAGTAAACATAGGCATATTTATAGTTATGATTTTCATAGTGGCCAAGCCTCTCTTCAGAATGTTGACCCTCTTCAGAAATAAATATTATAAAAAGGTGACAGTCAATAAAACAGAAGAGTACCTTACAGGGAGAAAATCTGAAACTTAGACTGGATTTCAGGAAATGGAAAGAAAAACAAAAACAAACCAAAACTGCCTGAAGGATCCTCTGGGTTTCAGAATAGTTTCCCAAGGGCGCTTTTCTTGGTATTTGTAAATTTTGAATAAAAGAGTTTACTTGAGAAAGCCCTCGAGGAAGGAAAACAAAACAAAAACTAACCCATATAAATCATAAAATAATTTTGTATTTTTGAAAGAACAAGTATCTCTATTTGACAATTCCTATGTTTTTATTATAGTTTTAATGGACAAAATGTAGTCTGCACTTGAAGGGAGATGAAGAATCATATTATATTATTGATTCACCCATCTGACTTCCATTAATTTAAATATACGTAATTTTGTTAATTTGTGCAGAAGTTGCCTCTTTTATGCTTATAAAGAACATCACTCTATAGTTTCCTAAAACCTTTTCCATTTATTTCATTCATTCATTTTTTTATATAATGAATGAGCTTGTTTTCCATTTTGACCCATTTTTAACTTGTTCTAGTTTCCATTATCTTCTGCTTTCACTTGGATTGAGGTTTGCTATGCATTATTTTATTACCTTTTGGGGTCTGTTGATTATTTTATTATAATTTTCTTTAAATGAAACCCAGGATAAGTAAATTTGTAGGTTCAGTAACTAGATGAATAGTTCCTAAGGGTAATGATAGGGCAGGTTGGGGGATAATAGGTAGCTAATAATAATGGATACAAGAATGAGGAAAATGTTCTAAAACTAATTGTAATGATGATTGCAGAATTATATTAATATATTTAAACCATTGAATTTTATAGTACATGAATTATAAGTCAATAAAAGTGTTTTTTAAAATGTTTAAGAGCTAATGAGCCAGTTTAAATATTCCTGTGCTAAAAACAAACAGTTTAACAACAAGAGCAACAAAAGCCCTCCCCGCCCTCTCTGCTAAAATATCAAAGAACCCTTATATCTTCCCATATGCGTATATCCAAGCTTTGCATTGCCTATAATTCACTTTAATTGAAATAAACTCTATTTCTAGAATAGGAAAGAAGCGTATGTAAAGAGATAAAAACCCCTTTCTAGAAAGAATTTGCCAGATTACTGAACATTAAACATCATCCCTTGGGAAGGCCACTTACTGATTTAGTTACACATACAAAACATCAGTAGTATCGTTTTCTAACCTCTATTCCACTGGCACATTTATTTGGGTGTCAATAATTGGCATAATTAGATAATTTTACTTTCAAAGTAGAGGTTAGGAAGCTAATTAACTGACTTACTTCCTAAAGATAGATTTTGTGTGAGGAGGAGGGAAAAAAAAGATCATTCTGTAAAAATGACATGAATGAGGGAGTGTTTTCAAAACCAGGTCAAGTCCTGGTTAAATCCTTTTGTTTCTTTTAATAGGCCTAACATATGGTTGAATAAATGCATAAATAAAAACAAATAGCTGAACAAATAAGACTATATGGTGCCTGGCTAGATCCCCAGTGTTAGGGCACATGTATTGCATCTGTGAGTCCAGAACCATATTTTCGCTGATAATGGAAAGTCAAATTTCCTCTACAGTGTAATAAACCTAGCATCTCTGATAGGTCTGTTTTACATGGCCTCAATGGGATGTTTTTCTTTTTTCTCCCAGAGGGTCGGGCAATGTTCAGGATTTAATTAAAAGGAAATATAGAAAAAATAATCTCTCTATAAAATTGACAGAATTGAAGTTAATGTGTATGCGGATGTTGACTTCCATTGGTGTTTGGAGGAAATGATTCGAGAGCCCTCTGAATATTAGCTTTAGAAATACTTGATATCATGGAGAAAATTTAATCCAGTGACCTTTGTGCTTTAAAACTCTTTGCAAATGCACCTTCACGAGAGCATATTTTAATGCCCTCTGTTGTTGTTAGGTGCTATCAAGTAGATTCTCCCCCATAAATTCCTACCCATACCTATGCACAATAGAGCCAAATCTTGTACGGTCCTGCACCTCACAATTCTTCCCATGCCTGAGCTCATTTTTACAGCTGCAGTCTCAACTCTTCTTGTGGCCTTCCTCTTTTCCACTGTCCCTCCACTTTATCAAGCGTGATGTCCTTCATCAAGGTCTCGTCTGGTCACTCCTGATAACATATCCAAAGGATATGATATGAAATCTTGCTATCGTTGCCTCCAGGAGCACTTTGTAACAAGGACCAAAGCAAGCAGAGAGATAGTAGTGTCTTTGACTTACCTAGATGTCAGGAGAAAACTTAGGGACTCCTTGTAGAGCACACTTGAGGTGGTGAACCTCTACACTGTCCCGATACCAGAATACGTTCTGACAGTTCCTCCTATATAATTTGCGGCCATCGGGTCAGTTGTGACCCTAGAGGACAGGAGAGACTGATCCCTGAGCATTTATGGAACTGTAACTCTTTATGGGAGTAGAGAGCTTTGTTTTGCTCCCTCTGAGCAGCAAGAGTGTTGAATGGCTAACGTTGAGGTTACCAGTGAAACCAATCCACGCTGCCACCAGGGTTCCATCTATAGACATTCTTTCTAGACATTTATTTATAGGCATCCATATAGACATTCTTTATCTTGGTCCTGAGGCTAGAGGCATTCTTTCTTCTGGAGTTGGGAGAGGAGCTTTGTCTTTCTTCTCTACACCAATATCTGTGGAATTGATTATGACTCCTAGTGACCAATAAGACAGAAACTGCAAAGAGTTTTCAAGGCAGTGACCTTTGCGGAAGCCACTGACACATCTTTCTCTCACAGAGTTTCTTGTGGGTTCAAACCATGGATTCTTTCACTTGCAGGCAAGCACTTAAATATTATGCAAACAGATCTCCTTACATCAAGAAAAGGGCCACTAAAGAAATCAGGGGAAACCTTTGAGTTGTTTCTAATAGTCTTTGCCTCATCCTTCCCAGCTCAAAGGCAGTGATGGAGACCACAGTCCATATTTCCACTGTGGTTCCTAGTTCTTGAGAGAGCTGAGCAGACGTCATGCACAAATGTGAGCTCTCTTAACTTGATGGGGGTCTACCCGAAGAACTAATTCAAGGTCACTAGCTGTGTTTTGCCTAGCTGGAATCCCATTGCTTGACAATATTTAGAAGATTAACACTCATTAACTGTCCTTCCCTCAGCTCTGTTTCTTCTTTGACAGGCCCTTTAACATGTGTTGGGGTTCTGGTAGTACAGTCGTTACGGTCCTTGGCTGCAAACAAATGATTGGTGGCTCAAATCCAAAAGCCAGTCCAGAGGAGAACGATGTAGCAATCTCCTTTTGTAAAAATGTACAGTTGTGGAATCTCAGGGAGCAGTTCTGTAGAGTCAGTGGAGTCAAAATGGACAAAGACAATGTTTTTATTTTTGTTTTGTTTTTCATTCCTTGGTTTCACTGCAGTCTGTCACCCTTAGCCCAGAGCCTGAGACACTGCAAGTGCTCAGTAAATATTGATCGAATAAATATAAACCTACTTGTATTTGCAACACAAGTGGACAGGATTCTAAAATTTTCCTGTGTCTGTCTTTTCACCCCATTGCAAAAGACTGTTTAAAAGAACATCTGTGTTGGAAGAAATGTGGAAGTCACCCAGTGGATCCACAGGAGGAAGACCTGGTGATCAGTTCCCACAAAGATTTGCAGCCTTAAAAGCCCCGTGGAGTAGTCCTTTGTCACATGAGATCACAGTGAGTCGGAAACACCTGGGAAGCACCCTACTATATCAACATTACAACCCTCAGACAAGATGGTTACCCTTGAAGGCCTGGGAGAAATAACAAAGGTTTTTAAGCACAAATATGGCAGGGTCTGGAAAACAAATAAAGAGGAGCATTCATAATAAAATGACTCTGAAAATCCAGACTGATTCTTATAATAATCAAATAGGATCATCTACCCACTTCCATTTGGATCTTTCTCCATCCCTCCTTGAAATAAACGTTCCATGTAGGTGCCGTGTACAGAGCAGAGCTGTGTGCATCCCCCTTGGATTCATTGCTAGCTTTAGTCAAGGCTTGCTGTTTTTATTCAGTGTCATCAGGTCAGTGTTCCACGGAGACTGAACCCAAGTGACAGAGCAACACTGTCCCCATAAGCAAACCTAAGCTGTAGTGTTTTGGGACCAGAACACCAGGTCTCTCTCCTGTAAAATGGGTGCATGTCTTCAAACCCCAACCTTTCAGTTAGCAGCCAACTGCTCAACCATCGTGCTGGCAGGGTTCCAACAACGGCTGAAGGCTGTGTTTGTATACTTATTTTTATGTAACCCAAAAGATTGTTTTCACAGAGAACTAGTAGCTTCTATGCTGTGCAATGTAAACAGGAAATTAAAATAGAGTTTCAACTGGTACCAATTTGTGCTAATTCAAGGAGCATGGGGAAGACAAATCTGTTGACGGTTTTTGGTTTCCTTTATTCCCTCATTTAGCTAAAACATTCAATAGAATACGACTGCTTGCCTAGCTCTCTCTCCTCGAGGCTCTGGGGATCGGGGGAGGATAAGTAGCCGGTATAGTGCCGGTGCGCACAAAACAGGCTAATGAAGGAAGAGAAACATTAATGGAACAATCACAGGAATGAATGCATAAAGCAAACTGAGACAAGAGCTACGATAAGTGCGAGGAAGGTCAGGGTGGCGACTCTAGGGGCACACTTAGCAAAACGTTGTTGACTTACACTGCATCGTGGTGCTGACAGCTGGGAATGCTCCTTGAAAAGCCACGCAGGGGCCCAAGCCAGAAGTATGAGAAGCAATTAATTATGTAAAACATGTGCACACAATTTGTGTGTGTGTATATGAATGCATATATTTGTGATTTGAAGAACAGTACAATATTGACTTTTTTATTCACAAGAGTAGTGTTGTGTGTGTGTGTGTGTGTGTGTATGTAAAATGCCTGTTTACATGGAAGCATCCAAGTTCATGATTAACTAGAATACTTATTTAATGGAATGCCTTTGCGATCGATACTTCTTCTTCAGCTGCATTTAGCAGGAGGCATTCAAGGTTGCTATGAGTCCCCACAAAACACAGTGGTGGATAACTGGGCTGATGCAGAGGGAAGCATAAAAAGAAAAAGTACAAGACAGAAATGGAAGGAAACATCCCCTCTCAGGACACCACTTGGCCTTCTGCAGTCCTAACCGCGAGCTGCTCGGAAGGCAATAGGCTCATTAAGAAAGAAAGGGGGGCTATAAAATTACATGCACCCGAATGATTCTGCTTATGCAGGGGCCATCTTACATTCATTGGGAAATTCCTTAATCTTTCATAAAAGTTCAAAATTACTAGTTACAGAGTTAGAAGAAAATGTGCCTTACATACTCATGTATAAGCTGAGTTTTTCTGCACACCTCTAATGCAGTTTTTTGTGGTAAAATTAGGTGCTTCTGCTGATATTTAGTCCAGCTCAAGTGTATAGGTACTTACCAGTCCCCCTGCAATCAGTCCTGGTGAAAGTTTTACTTCAGGTTAGTACAGAAATTACTTACTGGGTTGGAAGCAGAAGGCCTTGTCAAAAAAGAGCAAGGGTGATCTTACCTCCATAGGCTACTTGGTTAGGTGAAGAGTTTGTCTTTCATATGCAAAGAACTAGTAGCAAAGGGTCTTGAGGCCCTGTTAAATCTCTTGGCCTCAACAGGAAGCACGCCGATTCATACATATTTAAGATAAACAACCTCCAAAAGACAGCCTGTTTTTTAAATGCCTGAATATTAAATTCTGAAGAATGCAGTCTCTAGGTGAAGACGAAAGGACTGTTCCCAAGTGTGAAGCGATTGCTACATACTTGTGTTGGAAGGGAAAATGTGTATCTCAAAATGCTGGTCCCCAAATAGAGTCAATCACATAAATTCCATCTGAATAAGATACTTATATTTGGTAAGCATAAATTCACACTGAAATACCATTTCCCTAATAACCACTTTAGTTGTTATTCTTGTTTGCCCTAGAAATACTAATGCAGTGATAATAAGAAAGCATACTTATATTTTCCACTAAATTTAGAATTTCAGTAATTGAAACACAGATGCAGTAGCTTTGACAGGAAATTAATTTGATTTTAAGTGCCTTACAAGCGTTAGATATGCCTCGCTACTTAGCATGGACTCATTGCTGATGCCAGTGTAGACGTATATACAGCTACACGTGCACACACACACACACACACACACACACTCACACACACAGACACACACACACACTCTCTCTCACACACTCACACACACAATCTCACACACACAGACACACTCACACACACAGACACACACACTCTCTCACACACACACACACAACTCAGCAGTCAAGGGAAATGTCGGCTGTTGAAGCAAAAGCCTTTTTGAATTATTTGAAATAATAACTCGCAGTTTATTATCTACTGGTATGATGATTTGAGAAATTTTTTGTAGAGAGTTTTGTAATCATCTGGTACCATTTGCCCTAGTTGTTAGCATCAACTGATCAAGAGATTTTTCTTAAAACCAGTGTTTCCAATTTTAATTATTTAAAATAATTAAACATTATTATTTTTTAATTTTGACTGAAATTAAAATTGACTGAAAAAGAGAAAAGGGGTACAGGTTTCAGGTCTTCTCTCACTTTCTCAACCTCATATATTGCTGTCCCTTTAAGTTCTTTCCTTCCTTCCTTCCTATGACCTCATTCTGAGAAACTGCCCAACTAACACACCCCACACAGAAGAAGCACACCACTTTGTGATCCAAAGATGATCATTACAAACTTCAAATATGGTGAAGAGAAAAGTATCAGAGTTAAATTATGAACACGGAATTTGTAGAAGGCCATGGAGGGCATTGGGAGCCCAAAACCCATGTGCAAAGTACATAGTCAGACTGAGATGCTGGCAGGTCCACTAGAGTCCAAGGCAAGAGTCCCAAACAGCCCTCTCAGCAGGCTGAGACCATTGCAACCTTGATTATGCCTGATGGAACTTGATACTGGACCAGTTGACCTCTCCATAGACATGCCCTGAATTTGTTCTGGGGGAGAGCATCTCTTCAATATTCCAAGACAAAGACTTCTTCCCTGACTTCTTGTATGTTGATGGGGGTGTTCACCCTCTCATGTACTATTTGTATTTTTGTCTTTATACAAATGTGATTTCATCCTTAAACATAAAAGGAAAGACTTCATGTCAATGTTTCCTTCTGCAGAAGAGTCTTCTCTAAAACCTTCAATCATCCAGATTATACAAGGGTAAGTAAAAAAAATTATTGGAACTAGCGTTCTAGTCAGTACATGCATGGGTTTTGTTCCACAAAAAAGTGTGGGGGTGGTTGGTGTGGTGTTTAAATACGTCTCTGGTTCATGGATGGTTGCAGACAAGTTCTCTCCACCATACACTTTGTCTTTAAAAAGAAGAAAAATCGGAACCATTCAAATCAGTGGCTTCTGGGGGGATCTGCTTGACCAGTTAAATTCAAAACCAAGGTCAGCTCAGAAGGTGTGGCAACTCTTCTTGATAGGTTTTCTCAAAGGACAACAAAATCAGAGGCTTAGTTTGGAGACATTTTAAGAAAATTGAAAACTATCTGGGTGTCAAAATGTACAGAAACGTACAGAAACGCTGTGCTGAGGAATGTGTCCATTGCTAACAAGGTATGTGTTTCTTTTGGGTGGGAGCAGGGGAGAGGGGATGGGGGATGGGTAGCAAGGGCTGTTCTAGGAGAACTCCATTAGGAAACCTTATTAGATCCACATTTTGTACCTTATTTTTGTTCCCCCCCCAAAAAAAAGAAAACACCCACATTAAATAGGAACATGCTTTGTGTCCCTTGAGGGCCCCAGAACTGCCGTTGTCCTGTGGTGTCACTGCAGAGTGCAGCATTCTGCATGAAGGGGAGGCAAGGCTTCCTGAACGAGTATGTTGCGTTAGATGGAGGGTATGTCAAGAAAAGATAGCATCACATTTTCAGATGTTGCTTTATATGGTTTCTATGAATCTGCAGCAATATTTTGCCCTTAAACTCATCTATATGGATTCTCCAATTACTTTACTCTGTTTTAAGAAGGCTTTCCTCTATGACCTCAATTCTACCTTACACATCCTGCTAGACCAGAGCATGTACACTGGTACAGATAAGTGCTCTCAACACAGGGAATGCAGGACAGATAATCCCCTCAGGACCAATAATGAGAGAAACGGTATCAGGAGGGTATGGGGTAGGTGGGGGGAGAAAAGGAAAACCAATCACAATGGTCCACATGTAACCTCTCCCAGGGGGACGGACAACAGAAAAGTTGGTGAAGGGAGACATCAGCCAGTGGAAGACATGAAAAGATAATAATTTTTAAATTACCAAGGATCAAGGGTTCATAGGGATTGGTAGGTGAGAAAGAAAATGTTTTGAAAATGATGATACCAACATATGCTTGACAAAATGTATGTATTGTGATATGAATTGTAAAGGCCCCCACTAAAATGATTTTTTAAAAGAAGTTTTTCCTTCAAAGCAATTATCTCAGTATAATTATTCAGTAACTTAATTTTATCTATATATTATGAATTCTAGAGAGGGTAGGGCCCATCACAATTAATGTTTTTGTTTTGTTTTGATTCCCAAACACGAAGTGCAATAACTAGAATTTTATAAAAACCAAGCTCAATGCCATCAAGTTAATCCTGACTCATGTTGACCACCGGTGGGGTTCAGAGACTGTAACTGTTTACGGTCATAGAGAGCCTAGTGTTTCTGCTGGTGGTTTTTAACTGCCAACCTTATGATGTGTAACCACTATACCACCAGGGCGCCTTATAGAATCCCAACAATTATGTTTGCAAAACATTCCAGGTAAAGGAAACTATATAGTCTAGACCCTAAATGACACCACACTTCATAAGCAAGCATGGAAATATAAAACAAAACTAGGATGAGTAATCATTACCCAGAAAGTAAGTTGTACTAAAAAGTTTTGTCAAAAACAAAAGTTATACTAAAGAGTTTTGTCTTTATTCAAGGGGGGCGGAAAGGAATCTTTAAATGCTCATGTTCACAGAAATGGTGTGGCTAGCTTTGTATTTTTAAATGACTATTTCAGCTATTCTGCAGGAAACAGATAAGACGGGGCTGGGGTGGGTCAGGGATCATGTAATGCTGTCATGCAAGCGAGGCCAGTTGTTAGGATAGTTTGTAATAGAACGGTAGTGGAAGGTATAGCAAGAAGAGGGGAGGTGTCTGATATATTTATAGAAAATCTTTGAGAATCAGTGTTAGATGAGGTAAAAGAGGGTGACGAGAATTCTATCTTTTTCATATTTGCCTCCATTGCTAGAGAAATGATGGAGCAACAATTTGTTTTCATATTGGTGTCAATGCAGTTGACAGATGAAGTTTAAGGACATTTGAGAAGAAACTGAGCATATAATGTAAAAAGCCAAAAATCATAAGGTAATTGAAGCCCTGAGCATACATGAGTTTGCCTTGGAAACCGCATCTAGGCTAAAATATGGGCCCCATTGCGGCAACCTACAGCTCTTCAATCCAGACTTTAACAAAATATTCTTTTCTTTTTTTAAAATTAATCTGTTTTTGTGTTTCTTTGCTTGCTTATTTTCACTCATTTTACACCATATAGATTAGTGAGGTGATCAGTTCCATAGAGCAGCCCGGAGATGCAGGCTGATGTGAGCTAGACTGTTTTATGCTTGGAGTCTCTCCAGTGAAGGTAATTTTTCAAGTCCAAGGACTATCTGACAGTCTATAAGGAAGAGTTGTTGTCACCATTCGAGAGAGTGGTACTGGAATCAAGTGGGGTATGACTAAACAGTCGGTAAGATAAAAGGCAGTTGTACCCATCAGTAGCAATGAGCTCGTTCAAGATGTCAGTAGAGCTAGGGTTGACCGACTCTGTTGCAGCAGCACCGTGACATCATTCTTAGAACCTACAACAGCGAAGACAGCAGATGGCTCTTCACTACTTCATCCTGAAAAGAACAGACATGACTTCTCGCCGTAGCTCATTTGCCATAAGAAGCCGCATGCCCCTGCTCTGATGCAAGGGGTACCAGCAATGGGGTGGTGACGAGCACACAGTTTATAAGCATGCGTGATGATGCCTTGCTATAGAATAAGACTCGGGTGGAAATGCATTTTCCTGTTAGAGATTACTCTCTAAGTTATGGTCTCAGAGCAATGGAGAGGCAGAGAAGAGTATGTCTGACACCTGATCCAGATGCTAGGCAGATAGACACGTGCCTGCCAGGGATTTCAAGCTGAATTGTGCTTTCACATTGAAGTATTCAGTGAAACCCAGAAAAAGGCAATATATTAACTTTCCAAAGTAATTTTCTCAGATATGTGTGAAAATGGAATTCATTATACTTGAGAATTGAATATTAAGGGTAATTAATGAATTTGGCAGCTCTTTTCTTCTCAGCATCAGCTGGTAAAATGCCAAGTGCTCACCAAATGCAGCAGGCTTTCTGCTTTCCAAGTCACTTCTTCAAGTGGAACAAGTGACTAAGAATCTATCTGCATTTATTTGTCTATTTTTATTTGTTTTAAATTCTGGAGGATTCTGAACTTCTAAAATAAGAGGCTACGGTGGGTTGGGAGCAAATCCTAGTGGAATGAAATCCATCCTTCCTTTGTTTCCGGTGGTTCCTGTTAGTTGCTGTCAAGTCGGTTCTGAGTGGCAGTGACCCAGTGTACAACAGAGAAGGCTTGGTCCTGGTCCTGGTCCTGGTCCTGGTCCTGGTCCTGAACCACCCTCACAACCATGCTATGTGTGAGCTCCTTGCAGCAGTCATTTTGTAAATCATTTTGCAAATCCATCTCATTGAAGGTCTTCTTTTAGCCAACCTGTTGCTTTAGCAAGCATGGTGATCCCGCCTGTCAATGAAACTAAAATTCACAAGACAAAGGGACATCATTTCTATTTAATACTAAAAAGAGGACTTTTGCAACAGATTTGCCCAATGCAATGTCACTTGCTTTCTTGGTGGCGATATCCCTGGGCATTGACTGTGGGACTAAGTAAAATGAAATCTTTGACAACGTATCTTCCCTCGCTTTGTCACTATCTTTCTGATAAATCCAGTGGGAAGACTGTTGTGTTCTTCATGATCTTATCTATTCCATACTGAAGGCTGTAGAATTTGATTTCCACTAGTAAGTGCTTCAAGTCCTCTTCGCTTTCATCAAGCAAGATTGTGCACATAGTTGGTTGTCAGTGAATCCTGATATCTAGCTCAAATTCATACTCCTCATTAGTGTATTTTCTCAGCATGCACATCAAAAAAGTATAATGAAAAAATATGACGCTGACGCACACTTTTCCTGATTTAAGGCATGTGGTATCCCTTTGTTTGGGGTCCACAGGAGTATATAGAGGGTTCCAGAATTCTAAACCTCTACAAAGTGTGTATATATTTTATGATATAAGGCTATTTGTGTGTATCACAATAAACTATGGATAGTCTTGAGAATAATGGGAATTCCTGAACAATTTACTGTGCTCATGATGAAGCTGTACATCGATCAAGAGTCAGTTGTTCAAACAGAGCAAGGGAATATTGCGCTGCTTAAAATTAGAAAAGTTGTATGTTAGGATTGTATCCTCTTACGTAGTTAGGGGAAAAAAGTAAATATCTTTCTTTCATAAGTCGGTGCTTGAAGTTGTTGAAATTGTCCAACTTTATTAAGAATAAACTTATGTAAAATAAAAATGTTAAAATAATCAAAAGCATACATAGCATAATAGTGCATTTAAAAATGGTGCTTGTGGCATCTGGCAGTACAGATTCCATTCTTTAGCATTTTCTCTTTGTGACTCTGAGCAAGAAATATAATTTCTCTAAATTAAACTTTCTGCTTCTGTTAAATTGCGGGAAAGATACAACCTTGGATGCGTGCCAGAGAAAAGATCTCTTGGCCTCTGGTGATGTAGACATTCTATCTCCCCAGCACATATCAAGAAAAATGACCATTGGTAATTAAGGCAAATAGTAGAACCCATCTCGTGACATTTGAAAATGACCCTGGTCACCCTTTATTTTAAACTCTGCCTTTTAATTAGTATTCATTGTTATCTTATAATCTATAGAAGATGTCATTGGACTAAAGAGTATGCTTCCTATCTGCTTATTTCAAAGTTTGAAATTCATACCTCTCAAGCAGTGGCTCTCAACCTTCCTCATGTCACAACCCTTTCACACAGTTCCTCATGTGGTGGTGACTCCCAACCATAAAATTATTTTTTTTGCTACTTCATAGCTGTCATTTTGCTACTGTTATGGATCTGATGACTATTGTGAAAGGGTTGTTTGACCCCCAAAGGGGTTATGACCCACAGATTGAGAACCGCTGCTCTCAAGAGTTCTGTCTTCCTGTGATTTTAAATCTCCCTCTCGCTCGCTCATTCTCTCTTTTCCTATGACAATGCCAAGTGCTGGAAAATTGTGAAGGCTCAAGATGCATTAGTTGAATATTTGGTGATTTAATGTTGACGAATCAAATAGTGCTATGTAAATGAGAACACATAATTAATAATCACTCAAATCCTAATCAAAAAGTTCTGCAGCTGGAACCGATGAAGAACTCTACTGGAGATATGGGAAATTGTCCTTGGGTAAAGATTTTCAGCTTTTTGATCCCTCTACTGTAGTTATACTCTGTTCTATGGCTCAGCTGGGGTCAGAATTGGTTCTTCAGAAACAGGTTTGATTTTGGTTTATCATTCTCTCAGCTTCCAGTGGCACATTACCATGACCTTCTGTACCCAATGATTTTGTTTGATAATTTCTGCATTCTGTAGGATCATCTTTTATTTGGAACAGGCAGAAATTCACACTGGATTCAGAAGAGTGTGAGGCACAGGGATATCACTCCTGATGTCAGATGGCTCCTGCCCAAAAGCAGAAATCTCTCTACTTGTGCTTCATTAACTATGAAAAGACATGGTTATGCTGACCATAAAAAAAAAAACTTCTAGAAAACACTGTGAAAAATGTGAATTCTGGGGAAGTTCCATTGTATTCATACAAAATTATACAAATTAATAAATGGTGCTACAGTAATTCAAACTTAACAATGGGCTACTGTGTGGTTAAACTCAGGACAAGTGTGTGTGCCAGAGCTTTAGTCTGTCACTGTACTTATTCCAGTTGTATGCTAATATCTTGAGAAGCTGGATTCTCAGAAGACCGTGGTATCAGTCTTGGAGGAAGGTTCATTATCAACATGCATTACTCAGATGACACACCCTTGTTGACTGGGAGTGAGGACGACTCTAGGTCCTTAGTGATAAAGGTCAAAGACTATGGTCTTGACTATGGATTGCACCTCAACATAAAGAGAACCCAAATCTTCACAACTGGAACCAATAGACAACATAGTGCTACACAGAGAAAAAAAAAGATCGGAGTTGTCAAGAACTTCATTTTGCCTGGATTCACAATCAACAACTGTGGAAGCAGCTGTCAAAAACAAAGGATATATTGCATTGGGGAGGGGAGGGGGAACAGGGGGAGGTGGTATTTTGAAAGGGTTCAAAAGCAAAGATGCTCAAAAGCATATTATTGCTAGGCAATGAATAATTAAAAACGGAAGAAGAATATTTCAGTTAAGTGTTGGTGAAGAAGAATCACTGCATTTGAATTAAGGTCCTCATGAAGAAGATGAAAAGGACCATGGTTTGCCAAAAGAACAGAGACAGACATCTATCTGGAAAGAAGTACACCGAAAGGCTCCTTTGAAGCAAGACTTCATTTCATGTGCTTTGGGTATGCTCTCAGGAGAGCCTAAGTCCTGGAAAAGGACATCCTCCTAGTAAACTAGAGAAACAGCAAAAAGGATAATGCCCCTCAGCAAGATGAATGGGAACAGTGGCCTCAACAATAGGTTCAGAAACAATTGTGAGGATGGTACAGGACCAGGAGGTAGTTGTTCTGTTGTGTATGGGGTCATTCTAAGTCAGGACTGGCTTGACGGCACCCTACAACAGCTACATGGACTTCCAGAAGAACAGACATCTGTCTTGGAAGGAGTACAAGGATAAAGATCCATACAATGGAAAATGGTGAGATTTTGTCTAATGTACAGGAGGAAGCAGTCTCTGGAGAAGGAGATAGTGCTTGGCAGAGTAGAGGGTTAGTGAAGAAGAGGAAGTCTCCCAATTAGGTGAGTTGACCCAGCAGCTGCAACAATGGGCTCAATGACATGATCTCTTGCTGGTGCAAATAGCTTGCACGCTAACCAATAGTTTGAAATTTAAAGTCTACTGAGAGGCACGTCCAAAGAAATTTCCCCCAAAACCAGTCTTTGAAAGCCCTGTGGAATATAGCCCTACTCTGACATATATAACTTCCCCACAAGCCAGAATCAACTGGAAGGCAACTGGTTTGGCTTTGGTTTATTTTGGAAATGTATAAATGCTTATATGAGACATGTAAATGTACAGCCAGCAATTTGAAATAGCTTGCTTTTCCTCCACCTTAGAGATGAATGTAATAGGGCACCAAAAATAAAAATAAAAACAAAACTTGCTTATGATAAGTTATCTTGTAAATGTCAAATACATACATGGTTTTATTTAATCAAATCTACATTCCATTGAGTAGAAGATCAATAAGCCCATTTGACCTTGTAAGAAAAAAATGTTTATTCACTATAAGATGATGCTATCAATTATAAAATGCTTCCTCATCTCAGATATGATAACATTTGAAAAAGCTTTCTCTTAAAAATCAATGAAATATAATTATCCAATGACATGCTAGACCTACACACAAATGTAACTCATTTCTAGATTCTACCCAAGGAAGTCATTTAACCGAAAGCATGCACATAGATATAATGTTATATTTATATTATGGTACATAATGCGACCATACTCTACATCCATTTTGGAATGTTTGATAATACCAAGTAGGTGCAAAAGGCACAAGCTTGGTTGCTGAAAGTAAGAAGGACTTGATACACTTCTTAATGATGATCAGAGACGGCTTCCTTCAATATGGCTTGCAGTTCTATGTAAAGAAAATAAAAATCATCACAACTAGACTAAAAGACAATATCAGGATAAGTGAAGAAAAGATTGAAGCTGTCAAGGATTTCATTATTCTTGGATCCATAGTCAAAATTCGTGGACGCAGCAATGAAGAAACAATGGATTGCACTTGGCAAATCTGCATGAGACCTCTTTCACGGGATAAAGAATGATGTCATGTGGAGGGTGAAGGTGTCACTGACCCAAGTCATGGTATTACTAATCGCCTCACAGGCAGGCATGGGTAATGGGTAAGAAAGGTCTCAGAAAAATCAATGCATTTAAATGTGGTTTGGGCTAAGACTATGGGAAGTTCTGTGAACTCCTTGAAGAACATACAAATCTATCTTAAAAGACGTCCGTGGGAAGTCAACTCCCATACTTTGAACCTTCTGGTCACGTGAGAGCAGTCTTAGGAAAAGGCAATTATGTTTGGTAAAGGAAAGGAGCAATCTCATCCGTGGAATGGTTGACACAAAGGCTGCAACAGTGGGTGAATACACAATTGTGAGGATGGTGCATGGGCATGTTACATGCAGTTATACATGGGGTCGTTGCTCACTGGCATCTAACAACAACCACAATACACTGTGGAGGTGAACGTTTGCCTTTGCCATGTCTCCCCACCTAGCTTTCTTCACTGTGTTGCAGGCAGGCATTTCTTACCTCTGAAGTACTTCCGTGCATCACTCCGGCACAGAGCAACCCTCCCCTCGTAGCCTGACTCAAATATTTGTTCTTCTTCCTTATAATGACTCTGCTTAATACTGGATGGTTCCTGAATTCAATCTGTTTTTCAATACACACACCTTGGAGATTTCCATTAAAATGATGTCTTGCTTTAGAATATGTATTTACATTGTATCGAAAAAATGAAAATGAAAAGGATCTGTCCCTATCTTTGTTGCCGTTAGGAGTTGCTGTCAAGTGATTCCTCATATCTTAGGTTTCATAAAATTTAAAAAGCAGTTGATTAAATCACAAAATTAAAAGCTCCTTTCAGTGATGGGAGAACAAAAGTAAATGTGATGGAAACTTCATTAAAATCTTGAGTCTCTAATTGAATTGCTGTGTAGTCCTACCAACTTGATATACCTCAGCGGAACTCAGCTCGCTTCTCTGTAAAAGTCTTTGTTCTCATTGTTGGTGAGAATAAATGTGATGTCCTGAAGGGTTGGCACAGCACCTGACACTTAGTAAGCACTCGAAAGCTCAGCTCCTTCAGCATGGCTTATGTTCGCACACATCTCTAGCGTGTCAATACTGCACGTTCCAAACACCTACCAATAAATAAAATGGGCAGCACAATGTGCACCTCCCAGAGAAGCTTACACCCAAAGACTGTAAGATAGGGTTGGATAGGGGAAATAAGAAAATATATTGTTTGTTTGCTTGGTTAAATAATATTAGGTATTAAAAGGGGGGAGGTGTAGAAAAAGTATTTCAGATCCAGACAACACCCTCCCCCCAAAAAATGCACGCAGGTTTTGTTATTTCCTCTAAATGCCTCATTAATATCAACAAATTCTCAGCACTGCCTTGCATACTGACCTGCCTTAGTTTCCTAAGGCTTTCATACAACCTACCACAAAGATGACATCTCTAAACAACAGAAATAAATTCTATGACAAACTCTGGTGCCTACAGGGTCATCCTGTTCTCACCAAGTTTCCAGAGAGGTCTTTTTCTAAAGTAGGTGATACCACCCCCTCAGTGGGTCATGGAACAAGCTAGAAGGGCTGCCAAAGCAGATATGTTCACTTTGTCCTGGATTGCCAGGGTGGGGGCGCATTGAGTAATTTTTTTTTCCTAAAAAGGGGGTGGTAGGTCAATGAAGTTTAGGAACTTGTGCCCTAGCGGAAGAATGTCTTTTCTCTCTAGGCTTTTAAAAAGACCTGGTGATATAGAGGCTTAAATGTCGAGCTGTTAGCTGCAAGGTAGACAGTGTTCTGTGGGAGAAAGATGAATCTAACTAGGGTCTCAGAGACCCTAGGAAGAAGTTCGAATCTGTCCTGTGATTTGGAATCCACTGCACAGCAGTGGATGTCTCTTAACTTCTGATTCCTTGGTGTGTGTAGATGCACAGAAACAGGATAGCTTTCCTCTGCCTCGTGACACCTTTTCCTCTTTTATAAGAAACCAGCCAATGCTCTGTCACCATGGAATGGTTCCAATTCCTAACGGCCCTAAAGGACAGAGTAAATCCAACCGTAGGGTTTCCAAAGCTGTCATCTTTACAGAGTTGGTTGCCACCTCCTTCTCCCCGGGAACAGAACATGAGAAATAAACCACCAACTTATTGGTTAGCAGAGGAGTGCTTAACCATTGCAAGACCAGGGCTCCTTTTACAGATCAACATTCGTAGTGAATTTGGACCCAGCCTACTCCAGTGGGAAATTATTTTAAGTTAATGCACAACATCTTCAAAGAGGCTGCTTGCAAACCAAGTCGCGATCACAGGTCTTAGGATCGAGAACTTTGGTATAAGTTTGTGGGGTTGAGGTCATAATTAAATCAATAACATGATCCTATATAGTATCATTGCTAACTGGGTTTATGGTTGTTGGTCATTTACGATTCTTCATCTCACCTTCTCCGGGCTTCATTTTATAGAGAGAGTGAGTCAGTGTTGCCACACTGACAGAAACTCTCAGTGTGCAGCTCCATGTGACTATAAAACTCATGTCCATTAAGTTAATTCCAACCCATTGGGACCCTATAGGTCAGAGTAGAAGTGCTTCATAGGGATTCTGAGACTAGAAATCATGTGGGGGGAAGGCAGCCACCTCTTATTCCTCTTATTCCTCTTATTCCTCTTATTCCTACAGAGATGGAAACCCAAGGCTTAATTTACTGCACTACTGTGGTAGTTAGATGATTTGTATGTCAACTTGAATTTGCATGAAGGAGTAGGAGTGGGATTCAACCTGTCAATCAGGTCACAATCTCATGATGTTTCCTTGGGTGAGTGGCCTTTTATAAGAAGCCTCCATCTCCCTTTGCCCCTCCACCTTTCTGCTTGCTGGAACCCTGCCTGTATCCAGGATGGCCCCAGGTGGGCCACCAATCCTGAGACTGAGAGTGTTCTGCTGACCTGAATTCCCCTGACCTTGGATCCACAGGATTCTCCACCCACAGGCCTGGGATATTCTTGCTTCCCTTTTCTGTATCACTGGCCTATAGCTCTGTGAGTTTTTTGAGGGGCTTAGGGCCTAGCATCAAGTCCATGGACTTGAATTGGACTGGGCTGGGAAGCCTTCTTAAGATATACTTATTTCTTGATATAGAGCTCCTTCTTATACATAGATGAGTATCAGTGAAAGGTTAGCATTGTGAACCCATGCAGGGGTGCCACTGAACAAATGACTCAGCTACATGCTTCCAAAAGAGATTGAAACCCAAAATACCTTCTGAAGTAGTTCTACCCTGTAACATATGGAGAATCAACTTGGTGACAACTGAAATAAAGAAACAATGCCTCTTTTTTTCATGAAGCAGATTTTGGAACACATTTTCTAATAGCAATGTGGTCTATTTGAAATAAAACTGTCACTATTCTTTTTTTTCCCCCAACCGATTCTACCTACTAACATTCATTATCCACCTGCTGTCCTCTGCCATCAAGTTGCTTCTGACTCATATTGCCCCTACATAGGATTTCCAAGGCCATACACCTTTATAGGAACAGAGAGCTTCGTATTTCTTCTATGGAGCCTCTGATGGGTTTGAACAACTCACCTTATGGTTCAAAACCCCATATCTAACTCATTATGCACAATACTCCCATCAAAACAATCTATAAACTTAACCTCCCCTTTGGCTAAAAACTTTATATTCACTACTACAAACCACCATCTGCAAGTTCCTACATTTAAAACGTATGCCTCTATTGGAATCCTGCTTCTATCCCTTCACACTTGTCAGTTGGCTGTCATTTTCATGTTCCTTCTCCATCTCCCTTTAAATGTTGACCCATCTCTCTAGATCCTCTGTTCCAAAATGCCTGAACCTGCTCAGTCGTGATGGACTGACTTGAAAATGGGATTTTTTTAAATCAGAGTTATCTTTGAGTTCTTTCCATATTTCAGTTTCATGTGGCTAAGTTAGATCCTAGGTAGACGTTACAACTCTTCCCTTCTCCACTCCCATTGCTAGGGGGTCAGTTCTGATTCAGAGCTACCCTATAGAACACAGTAGAAGTCCCCTATAGAGTTCCCAGAGCTGTAATCTTTACAGAAACAGACTGCCACTTCATTCTCCCATGGGACGCTGCTAGTGGGTTCCGACCGCCAGCCTTCATATCAACAGCTGAGTGCTTAACCCCTGCGCCATCAGGCCTGCTGTACTTCTAGTACGTAACAGTAGAGTGAAGCGGTAATTACACAAATCTATAAAGAGTTCATGTAAAACCTGAATAGAAAGATAATGGCATTTCTCCACTAATTTTTAAAAATCCCTTTGCATATGTGATAAAATTTCATAGAACTACTCATTCACTCACTCACTCCAGTGTGAACTTATTTTAACTTAACTGATAATATCTTAAAAGGGGCTATCTCCAGACTAAGTCAGGATCACAGGTATTAGGAGCTAGAACTTCAGCACGCACTCACTCACTGGCTCACTCACTCACTGCCATTGGGTCCATTTCAGTGCATGGCAACCATACAGGACAAAGTAGCACTGCCCTGTGTGGTTTTTCTGAGACTTCACAGGATCAGAAAGCCTCATCTTTCTTCTGAGGGGCAGCTGGAGGGCTTTAACTGCCAATGATAAGGTTAGCAAACCAACAGGTAATCGGCTACACCACCAGGGCTCCCTAGGCCCAACCCCCCCCCCCCCCCCACTCAGCATATATAAAACTTGAGGAAATCCAAACAGTACAGTAAATTACTAGTAATGAGCCAATGTTACTGTCCTAGCTATGTAGGAAGCTACCTTAGGGGGGAGTTGGATAGATTTAACCACATTTACAAAATGGGCTACAATTTCAAACTGGATTCAAATCCACTTCCACAAGCTATATAGTTTGATGAAGTGCTTTCATGTTTATAAAACCAGGTGTCTTCTTTCCTAAAAATAGTATCTATGTCCAGGAAGCTTGTGACAAGCGAATGGCATAATGACGGACTTTAGCACAGCCCTTGGCACATTACAGAGACTCCATTATTATTATTATTTTCTTTTTGCATTCCATTCAGCTGATTATTTAACATTTTCATAATATTTTAACATTTAATATAAACTATATACAACACATTTTATTGTATATTACATAAGATAACCACTACAGAAATTTACATAGATTAGAAGCAAAAATATGTAGATCCGGTCCTAAGGGCAATTTTCTCAAAGGACACAGGTGGAGTACACAGGTAGAAGGGGGTTCACAATGGCTAATTAGGTGACAAGAAAACCTGGTCGTGGAAATCTATACAGGTCATTTAGGTGGAAACTGTCCAAGTGGTGGCCTAGGATGTTGGTATACTACTCAGTGTCTGGTTGTCTGTTCCATTATTATTTTTAATTGCTTCACTACATTGTGATATTGGAGATGAGAATCGATGAATGTACTCTCTTCAAAATCTGTCTCTACTCTCTTCAAAATCTGTCTCTACACAATGCATTCAATATACACACTGCCAGCAGAACCTTCCATAGTATTTCGATGAAAACTGCACGGACTCATGTCCTTTGTAATGATGTTGGTGCAATTGATGTCATAAAGCAATTGACTCAATGGCAGGGAGTTTCTGAAAGAGAGTGATTGGTAAAGAGTAAGACACAAACTTGAAAACAAAGAGTTCACCTCCTCAGAAAACTTGCTGGGCTTTGATTGGCATTTCATTTCTCAAAACAAAGAGTGGCTTCATTCTCTAGTGGCCAGTGTGTGAAATGGTACAGAGGCTATATGATAAAGCTGTAGCGTATGTAATATAGTTCTCTCAGGCAGTTGTCATACTGGTTCGATTTATAAACCTACCTTGGTCCACTGACAGCCTTAGTGAAAAGCAAAATCCATGTCTTACAAACTTTTTTCTTTACTGGCAAAAGAGTGGTAAAAGCAATTTCCTTGATAATTCTGTTAAAAGTGGGTTTGGAATGCAAACAAACCTATGGAGACCTGGTTCAAATCCACCTGTTTGAGTGACAAAATGTCATCAGTATCCCTAGAAGCACAATAAAGTATCCAATGAAAGTAGAGAATTTGCTACTTCATGATTACTGTGGTCAGCAAATAGAATGAACAATAAACTTAGCTATATTAATTCAATGGGACCATCCTCAGTTCAGCTTTTCCTCTTGCTATTTTTCTAAGTCTCCCATGCTTCCAAGAGAGGTTACAGAATAACAACAAGAAGAACAAAAGAGCGGTGAAAAGTGGTTATTAAAATGCTTGAATAATTGTATATCCATATGATTGGCGCTGTTATGAGGACAGAATAGCCCCTGGAAAAGTTCCTCGTGTTTGGGAAAGTAGAAGGACAGCAAAAAGAGAAAGTCCGTCGATAAGATAGATTGACAGTGGCTGCAGCCCTGGGCTCAAGCACAACTGACACTGTTACTGAGAGAAGATCCACGTTTAACCCAGAAACCGTTTTCCAAAGGAGTTGTAAAATTGTATGCTCCCACTAGCAATGTACAAAAATGCCATTTGCTCCACATGCATGCACACATTTGGCTTTGCCGATCACTTTTACTTTAGCCATTTTTGTGAGTATGAATGAGTATCTCCTTGTGAAATGTTCTTTTTCTTAAACACTGCCAAATGGTACTTAAAACATTTAAATTTTTGAAAAATCCCCTGAGCTTTGTTTAGTTTTGTCAGCTCAGGATACCCAAATAGTTATAGGTTTTTAGTTGGACATTTTACCATTTATAGTTTATTGAAGTTTGGTAATGTTAGCCCAAACAGGCACATATTTGGTACAGCTGGGGCTCTAGTGTATGTCGGAGAGTACAGCATCCCTCAGATATTTTAATTTTTATTCTATTAATCTTGTTAATGAGGTCACATGTGCTTTTTTGGTCCCAGATAAACTAGGTTTTCTATGACCCAATGTTCAAACTACTTTTCCTAAAACTGTTAGCAAGTTTTGATTTTAAAAAGGGTTTAATGTTATTTAGCATTTAAGGATTAATTATTGGTTGTTTGTTTGTTTGTTTTTTTGTCCCATGAACTGGGTGCTGCAGGAGCAGACCATATCTAGTTCTGTTGTACACAGGGTCACTAGGAATCGGACCCTCTCTGACAGCACCTGACAACAATATGGTCAAATGATCATTTAAGTAGTTTTTACCATAGGTAATAAATGTGTTTATTTATTTGTATAAGGTGGAGGAAAATGATTGAAATATGTGTGTGTTTCAAACTTCTTTGGAGGAACGCACATACATGTGCACTAACAATTTTATTATAAATGTTTACATGAACCTTGAAGTGTTGAACTTGGAGAAGCTTTAGGGATTCTTCATATGTTTCTCAACTCTTCAGAGTTGGTGTACTTCACCTTGAAGCTACACACCCATTTGCTCATGTATATACAAGAAGGTTTCAATAAATTCTGTTATCTTTAAATTTCATCCCTCCATCAATTTTTAAAAGCCCCTTTATGTATATGACATATTTTAAATCCCAGTTAATCATACCATTGAATACTGTCTAAAGATAGGCACATCCTCCACAGCTGCCTACTAAGACGAGCTCCAAAATATGCAGTGTCCAAAATGAAAATGGGAGTCTTTCCATGTAATTTAGACAAGTCATCAGAAGAACCAATCTCTGGGGAAAGATATTATAGTTAGTAAAACAGGGGATCAGCAATAAAGAAGATTTTTACAGAGATAGATTGGCACAGTGGCTGCAACAATGTGCTCAGTCACAGCAAAGATTGTGATGATGGCGCAGGTCTGGGCAGTGTTTGATTTGTTGTACATTAGGTCACTAACAGAACCCACTCTATGAGACCTAATAACATCAGCAACATAGGGGAACCATTGTTGGTTTTGCTTTCATTTGGTTTACAGGATGGGAAGGTAAAGCTGATGGTATATGCTGTCCCATTAACAGAAATTAAAAAAAGAAAACCAATGGGTAAAACCTTGTGACAAAAGTATTTCAGGTTGATAAACAGTTCATGGGACAAAAAAAAACAAAACAAACCAGCAACCAACCAATAATTAATCCTTAAATGCCAAATAACATTAAACCCTGTTTAAATCAAAACATGCTGACAGCTTTAGGAAAAGCAGTTTGAACATTGGGTCATAGAAAACCTAGTTTATCTGGGATCAAAAAAGCACAAGTGACCTCATTAACAAGATTAATAGAATAAAAATTAAAATATCTGAGGGATGCTAGACTCTCCGACATACACTAGAGCCCCAGCTGCACTAAATATGTGCCTGTTTGGGCTAACATTAGCAATTTCAATAAAATATAAATGGTAACAAGTCCAGGTAAAAACCTATAACTATTTGGGTATCCTGAGCAGCTAAAACTAAACAAAGCTCAGGGGATTTTTCAAAAATTTAAATGTTTTAAGTACCATTCGGCAATGTTTAGGAAAAAGAACATTTCACAAGGAGATACTCATTCATACCCACAAAAATGGCTAAAATAAAAGTGATTGGCAAAGCCAAATGTGTGCATGCATGTGGAGCAAATGACATTTTCATACATTGCTGGTGGGAGCATAAAATTTTACAACTCCTTTTGGAAATGGTTTCTGGGTTAAACATGGATCTTCTCTCAGTAACTGTGTTAGTCTGGGTACTTTAGAGAAACAAATCTACAGAAACTCATGTATAACAGAGGGTTTTATATAAAGGTTAAGTATGCATCAGGAAAACATCCCAACCCAGTGCTGCCCAAGCCCACAAGTCCAACATTAACCCATCTGTCAAACACCAATCCACAAAGTCCTCCTGCATCTCAAAAAACACATGCAATGATGCCAACTGCAAGAGGAAAGCCCAATCAGTGAGCATGTAAACATCTCAGCGCTGGCAGGGGTCTCCGCACAGCTTATCCAACACCCAGGCTACATCGGGGTAAGTCCATGTGGCTTTACCTAAGGGATGTCTTACAGGAAGTGAGCAGCGTAAGCGGAATCAGGGAACTGGCTAAGACAGCTGCACCCTGGTCAGACCATCAGAAAGCAAGAAACCCATGAACTAGAAAGGCGAGGCTCACTGAACCATGTATCTCTCCGCCCTTCAATTAGCCACACATGTGTTTATCGGCCAGGTTGGCACAATAAGCTAACTACCTCAGTAACTAATTTAGCAGTGTCCTGATTCTTACTTGAGAATATCAACAAAATTAAATGCTACTCATTAATTTCAAAAAAGGTAGAAATGATTTAGTCTCAGAAAAAGTAAAAGGCATCTTAAGTACATTGTATAAATGAAAGAAGCTACATATAAAAGGATACATGACTCCAATAAGATGAGGTTGAGAGCTAAACTAAATAATCCATGGTGATTAAAATAAACAAACAAACAAACAAACGTGTTGAGTTGGATGGAGAGAGTCATCAAAGGTGGTAATGGAAGTGCTATGGAAAGATGGAAATGCTATACATCTTAATTTAGAGTGACAGTTAAACAGGAATATTCAAGTGTCAAAACTCATTAAGCTGTACACCTAATGTCTGCGCATTTCAGTTACAAATTGGGCTGCAAACTGAGAAGTCGGCCGTTCAAAACCACCAGCCACTCAATTGGAGAATGATGAGACTTTCTGATCCAGGAAAGATTTAAAGCTTCAAAAATCCATAGAGCCAGTTCTGTCCTGTCCTATAGGGTCACTATAGGTTAGAATCTACTTGATGACAGTAGTCTTGGTTTGGGGTAGGTTATTTCTCATAAGAAAAGTAAAATGAGGGATGAATTAAACTCTCAAGAAAAATAAATTCTTTTGGAACCAATTAATCAGAACATTTTTTTTCAAACGAAAAAGTAATACATAGAAATATTAAAATATCTCTTTAAAAAGCATCAGAGGAACAAATTAAGAAACGACTTTCATCTCATCCCAGATTTTAGCACATTCAAAAATATCCCTTTTAATCCCTTTTACGTTTAAAAATTGGAAAGAAATACATGATATTTTCACTTTTTTCAAGATAAATTATCTGAAACTTATCAAGATCATTCTACATATTAAAATGTTGAGACTGTTCACATAAAGAAAAAGATTAGAAAAAGGGTCCTAGGAAATGTAGCCAAAGGAGCCTGTCCTAAGAAGGCAATTCCATACACATTGCGAGAATGCATAATTTAGTAGGAACTATTAATTCCAGGTGGCATGGCTATTAACACATGCAAAGAGAAAAGAGAATAGGTGGAAAAACAGTAAAACATTGACAATTATTATTCAAATGTTTGTTATTCTGTGTTTTGTTTTTTTTGGGGGGGGCCTTTGTAAATCTGTGAATTTAAGGAATTTTCACAATAAAACATACTATTTGCTTCCTTGTTTCCAGTCAAATAATGGGAAAAACAAATAATTTGCTTATAAATAATAATAATAATTTAATAACAACATCTAAGTACAATGATAAACTGTAATATTTGTAATCATGTTTCATTCAATGTACATCTATTAGCCAAGATTGAGTGTTACATATTAAGGATATTTTACACTTAAAATATATTAAGGCACCATGATTCCTTTGCTGTTCCAGATAGATTCTTGGATTTTATGTGGCTCTCTTTTAAGCTGCAGCTTGTTAGCTGAAAAATTTAAAACAAAATCCAACTAAAACAACGTGGTAAGTCTAGACATTTGCCCAACTAAAGTTTGAGCACTGAGTCTGGTTCATTTAGGAACAAGATATTTAATTAATCACTAGACTATTAAAACAAAACAAAGCACACACACTTTCCCCTGGCCTGTCTGTCATTGTTTAGATATTTAATTGTTGTCAAACAAACCATAGCCTGGAGAGGCTACTGTCTTATATCACAGAATGAACCATATGCTCTAAAACTTCAAAGTTGCATATTATAAAGGAGCCTGAAAATGCCTGTGACATCTCCCACTTCCAGCTAGTACCAAGTCTCTCTGCACATATCTCATTTCCCCTGGAATTTCCCCTCGAAGCCCTGCCTGTTTCCAAGGGCACAACGCTCACTGCTGATTGTTCCTTCGTTAGGTCCCCCAAACTCATTCTCCTCACAAACCAATGAAATTCCTTTTAGCTCTAAGGTGATCACACCATTTGCTAGCTTCTGTCCATACATGACAACATGTATTAAGACGTTCAGTTTGCCTAAAAATCTATTTTCCTAACACATTCCTGGTCCCCAGTGCTCATATACAGGTTCACACACACACCAGGGTTCGGGTTCTTTCCCTTCTCTCTAGCTTTAGACGCACAGATGTACACAAGTAGCTGGACGGATGGATGGCTACAAAGAAAGAAAAGATGGAGATAGATGTAGATACATACATTTAATTATTGGGAATTCTCTTTCTCTTATTTGGTTGTATAGCTGCAGAACTTTCACAAGTTTCTATGGAATTTATAACCACTCAGGGAAACAGTATTGGCTTTCTAAAATCAGAAATAGAGATACTGTATGACCCAAGAACCCAACTGCTAGGTGTATATCTGCTAAGGGACTAAGAGTTGTTACATGAATACATGTATGTACACCTATGTTCACTGTAACATGAAAACATAAAAAGAACCAAACATTTTAAATAATACATATACATTTCTTTGTTTGCTTCTAATAGAAAAAATATGAAAACAAACTTAATGTCATCAATGGATGAATGGATAAATGAACTAAGGTAGATAGATACACACAAAGGAATAACATTTTGCAACATTAAACTATAATGATAAAGCTACACAACATCTCAAAAACAATGCATTTGGAGGGCTAAATGCACTTAAAACAATAGTGCTGAGCCAAGACTACTTGTTTGAAAATATAGGGACGCCTTACACATTTTCACCAGCAGAGCTTTGGGTATCATTGTTTTTGTTGTGGCTTGTACCTGGGAAATATATAAGGCTTTACAAATGCTACATACTATCATGTAGCTCAGATGGAGAACCACTGCTTAGGGCTGAGGCTTTTTGAAATCCTTAAGAAAAAAGTTTATCACTCTTTGGTAGCTATTTACATTGGCTTGATCTTTGGGTTTTGTTTGTTTGTTTGTTTGTTTGAGGAAATTAAAGTCGAGAGGAAGATGAATCTAGATCTCTAAAAATAATCTTCCAGTATAAAAAGTGAGTGCCCACACTGGTATTTTGCAGAAAGCAGGTTAAGGAGCTGCCCACACAATCTCAGAAAAATTTGTTTATGTAAGCGGCAAACACCAGATTTACAGTGAAACCTCAGAGATCCCATGGAGGGGAAGGAGACAGGTTGGCATCTTCAGACATTTGGGAAGACCAGCTGAGGAAACATAGATAACAGACCCCCAACAGGATCCAAGGACACAGCACGTTCGTTCCTACCGTTTACACAAAGGACCTCTGTTGGCATAGTGGATTTAGAGTTCACTTGCTCATTGCAAGGGCAGACGTTAAAGTCCACCAGCCACTCCCAGAAGAAAGATGAGGCGTTCTGCTCCAGAAAGATTTACAGCCTCGCAATCTCAAAAGGTTACTCTTTCCTACAGGGTCCCAAGGATTCAAAATGGACTTGATGACAATGAAGAGGCTTTTTTCTTTTTGTCGTTGTTGTTCATCCCTCTCATCTTCTCTTTCAAAGGCAAAGCTCAGCACATCTTCTCTGGCAAGTGTCCTATTGGATCTCACACATGACAGGATGACCCAACACAGGGATCAGTAAACTATAGCCTGTCGGCCACACTGTACAGCCTGTAATTGCAGGAGAGTTTTACATTTTAAATGTTTAAAAATGAAACAAGAGGAATAATGATAGGAAATTCAAATAGCAGTATCCATAAATAAAGTTTTGTGGGAATTCAGCCCTGCCCATTATCTCCATATGGTCCTGTAAGTGCTACCACATGGAGTTACAGGAGTGGTGACAAAGAGCTAATGGCCCACAAAACTTCAATATTTACTCTCTGGTTCTTTGCAGAATCGCTGTGGTAACTGCCTCAAAAGGCATTTGAAAAATAACTGATTTATAACTCTCAAAATCAGTATTCACGGCATTGTGCCCATTCTAACTTCACTCTGCCAAGAAAACATCAAGCAGACGCCACTCTCAAAGTGTGCAAAATAAAGTTGATAAGCTAATAAAGAAATTTCAATAAGGAAAAAAAAGGCGCATAGCTAGCCTTTCAAGGCAAAACAAGGCAAACAAAGAAATACAAAACCACAGAGCAATTAGCATCCCTGAGTCGGGTTTTAAGACTTTACTTTCTGTTAGAAAAAGAAAGAACCATCTGGGAAAACATGCCAAAGTTTGACACAGTCTATACAGAACACACAGATCGTCATATGAGCAGAGCACCTTTTAAATAAATAAATAGATAGATAAAGAAATAAATGAATGAATAAATAACCCCTTCATTTTGTGTCATTGGATGGCATATGCATATTTTAGCATAGGTGTTCATTTATTGTAGAACAAAACAATGTACTAAGCTTTTCAGTATATACGAGAGTTTCCCTCTTAACAAAAGGGATTTTTTTTCAATTCTAGGTGTCACTTTATTTTTTTTTACAAAACAACCTTACTATCTTCAATGCTCTATCTTTTATACTAAGAACATTTATCAAATCTGGGATTTCATTCTTGGAAACATTTTTCAAACTCATTGTTTGGATGGTTGGCAGCACCTCACTTGTTTTTTTTTTCTTCACCTCTTCTATGTCATCAAATTGCTGTCTTCTCATGTCCCAGTTCATTGTCTCTGTTCATTTGCAGAAACAAAAAGAAGTCACATGGAGTGAAGTCAGGTGAGCCGAGTGCATGGAGCAAGAGAGGCATGCTGATTTGTTTTTGTTTGTTTTTTTGCCAAAAGCTGCTGCAATGAGATTGTTGCGTAAACAGGTGCATTTTGTGGTGGCAAAATCAATGCCCCGTCGGCCACAAATCAGGCCTTATTTGTCCCACAGTTAAATAATCTTTTCACAACCACTAAATAGAAAGCTTGATTAACAGTTTGACCTGGTTGAATGAACTTCAAATTAATTACAAGTTGACATTTTCATTCATTTGAGAAGTTGAGGTAAGTCCAGAATGAGGTTTGTCATCAATCAATGGTTCACCTTTTTTTGAAATGAGAAAACCACTTGTACATTTGAGTTTTTCCCATAGGGTTGTCCTGGTAAGCTGTTTTCAACATCAGAACAGTTTCTGTGGCATTTTTTTCCAAGCCAGAAACAAAGCTTCATAGGCACACGCTGTTCTCTCCTATTGGTCATCACAAAAAAATGGGATTCAGTGAAACTGCTTTTATGGAAAATTTCACTGTGACCGGAGAAAACTTTCCCAGGGGACGCCACTGAGTGCACTAACTCAGAACACGTTTCTCAATGGTGGCCTAGCGGTAAAATTGCTTACTACTAAAGGTTCGCGTAGAGGCATTTTTTCCCCCATTTTTGGGGAGTACCTCTTCATATGTCACCATTGTTCTTATAAATAAGCCCATTGTTGAATAAAAAATGTCTTGATTTTGTTGTCATGTCCTAATCCAACCCAATTTATTGTTTTGCTGCTTTTAAAAATTAAAAAAACAAACCACAGCTGAGTCAATTCCAACTTATAGTGACCTCGTAGGACAGAACTGTGTGGATTTCTGAGACTTTACATATTTAATGGAGTAGAACGCTTCATATTTCTACCCTGGAGTAGTAGTTGGTTTTTAATTGCTGACCTTCCAGGTAGCGGCCCAACCCTGTGAACAGAAGGTCACACTGCCTAGTGCTGTACCATCCTCACAATTGTCATTTTGCTTGAGCCCATTGTCACAGCCACTGTGCCAGTCCATCCCACAAGAGTTTTCGTCTTTTTTGATAACTCTCTACCAAGCACCATGCCTCTTCCTGGGACTTCTTATTCCTGACATCATGTCCCAGGTACATGAAATAGCATTTAGTCATTCAGTCTTCTAAAGAGCATTCTGACTGTACCTCTTCCGAGACAGATTTGTTTGCTCTTCTGGAGGTTTAGGGTCCTTTCAATATTCTTCACCAACCCCCTGACCCATGAGTGGGTTAAACTGTTTGCATTCTTCTGATAATTCAGAATTACAGATGTAAGAAAGCTTAAAGAACGGTGGTAGAATGGGGAACAAACAGCTCCATAATCCTGAAAGATGTAGAATCATATCTTAAATGAAAAATGGCTTCCTTCTAAGATTGAACAATTTACTTATCTTCTCTCATTTAATTCATTTGCAAAATACAGCTGTTAAAAGTAAGTACTGTGTGGAACTGAAGTGGCCTAGTGGTTGACCTCTTCGAGGCTAAAAGTAAGTACTGTGAAAAGTAAGACCCCCTGAAGACACTGTGAGTTAGGCACTGTGCTATTAACCAAAAGATAAGCAGTTCAAACTCAACAATCACTCTTCAGGAGAAGCATTATCTGCTCCTCAAATGATTTACAGTCTATGAAACCCAATGGTTCACCTTTAGATGGAATCAATTTGATGCCAGTTGTTTTGGTTTGTGGTATTGTGAATGTAAGGTAGTTGAGAGGTGCCAGAAACCAAATCACCCGAGTTAGAGCAAACAGGCTTTTTGGGGGGAGAAAAATCCAGCCTGGACAAAGTCCCATGGTCCAGTGTCTGGGCCGAGGGAGTCGCACCCCGGGCTATAGGAGTGACCCTTTTATTGCCGGGAGACATGTGGTTGGGCTGGCCCTGGGCCCATGTCTAGTAAGGTGGTCAGGGATTGGAAGGTACAGGCACATCCGGGTTCCTGACTAGGCAGAGGTGTCTGCCAGGGATTGGTGGAGCAGGCGAACCTGAGTGCCTGGCCAAAGGTGCCTGTCCAGGATTGGTGGGCATGGGCACATCCACGCCCCTAGCCAGATGAGGAAGGCTGCTGGTGACTGGTGGATGCAGGCACGTCCACGCCCTAGCCAGGTAAGGGAGCACTTCCTATTTCCTGGTAGAGCGCACACGTGGCTGAGTACAAGGTCCGGAGAGAATTGCATCAGCCCACTCTCATCAGCTCTACTTGGGGTGGGTTTATAGATTTGGCCAGACAGTGAAAAGTAAGGTCCTTGAATGGCATAGTTTGAGCTTAAATATTGTGATAGATGAGCTTTCCAGGATTCTCAGTGGGTTGGCATTTAAGATCTAATAAGGCCTTAATTCTAAAATGGAACCCAGATGTCATAGTGGTTATGTGTTGGGTTCTAAACTGAAAGGCCAGCAGTTTGAAAGCACTAGGTTCTCCTCAGTGATTACAGGGTTTTTCTACTCCCATAAAGAGTTACAGGCTTTTAAACTCACAGCAAAGTTCTACCCTTCCCTAGAGGGTCACTGTCGTAGTTACATAATGTGGCATCAATTTGGGACTTGAAAGGGTTAAGAGTGAAGGGATGGAGTCTACTCTGTCAATTGGGTCATAGCCATTGAGGCCTCTGTGTGGGCATGACCATCTCCTAAGAATTCTGGGAATTCCCAGATTTTCTCCTTGGAAGCAGGAGACAGACTCTCTCTTCTCTCAATCCCTGAGAGACACTTTCCTGGCCAGATTCATGGCACTATGCCCTTGGAGCTGGAGAAGTCACATGGATCTACCCTGATGCAACCACACCTCTGGAGCTGGAGAAACCATGTGGAGACCTCTGCCAGCGCTGAGATGCTTATACTGCCAATGGATCCACAAAACTTCTAGCCCACTGGCTTATGTTCCTCCTGTGTTCAGCATCATTGCATGAATTTCATGAGTCTGTAAGGGACTTTATAGATTGGTATTGGACATATGGACTGATATTGGATTTATGGACTCAATCTGGACTGGGCTGGGATGTTTTCTCAATATTCAATTGCTCTTATATATAAACTTTCTTATATACACTTGAGTGTCTATGCATTTGTTTCTCTAGTCTACCCAAACTAACAGTCACAATAAGTTAAAATCATGGATGGCAATGAATTTAGTTATTTGGTTTGAATTTTCCAATTCTACTAATGTCTTCAGTCTGAAATTGGTCAAACATGCAATCAAGATGCATTCCTAATTTTTGGCGATTGAACAGCAATAATTAGAAGCAAAGAGTAATGAATAGAGTTAGAAAATGATCTTAATGATAGAAATGAAGCAGGCAGTCACATGATAGAATTTTGCAAGACTAACAACTTGTTCACAGCAATACCTTTTATCAATAATACAAATGATAAATGTTAACTATACACATGGAATTCTCCATATGGAGTACACAAAAATCAAAATAACAACATCTGTGAGAAGAGACACGGGAGAAGTTCAACATCAGCAGCTAAAAGGAGGCTAGGGACTGATTATGGGACAGATCACCAGCTGCTCATATCTAAGTTCAGGCTTCAGACAAAGAAAATTAAAACAAATACATTAGAGACAAAAATCTGACCTTGAGTCTATCGCACTTGAATTGTGGCAATACCTCAAGAACAGATTTGTTGCACTGAACCCTAATGACAGAAGACTCAATGAGCTGTGGGAGGACATCAAGATTATCATTCATAAAGAAAGCAAAAGCTCCTTAAGAAGACGAGGAAGAAAAGAAAGAGCAACGTGGTTGTCAGAGGAGACTCTGAAACTTGCTTTTAATCATAGTTCAAATGGAAGTGAATGCAAATGGAAGAAATGAAGAAGATAGGGAGATGAACAGAAAATCCCAAAGGGCTGGTCTAGAGGACATAGTTAAATTTTGTAATGAAATTTGCAAGGACCTGGAGTTAGCAAATCAAAAAGAACATGCCCAGCACATCTTAAACTGAAAGAGCTCAAGGAGAAAACTCAGACCCTGAGTAGCAATATTGAAAGATTCTATGGGCAAAATATTGAATGATGCAGCAACCATCAAAAGAAATTGAAGAGAATACACAGAGGCATTGCACCCAAAAGAACGAATAGACATGCCAGCATTTCAGGAGATAGCACATGAGCAAGAAACAATGGCACTGAAGGAAAAGTCCAAGTTGTGCTGTAACTATTAGGCAAAAGTCAAGTTCTAGGCGTGGATGGAATACCAATCGAAATATTTCAGCACACTAACGAAGCACTGGAAGCACTTACTGATGTATGCCAACTACTTGGCCAACTCACTGAAAGAGATCCATATCAGTGACAGGGAGCTGCCAAGACTTCAGTCCAGATTCAGAAGAGGACATATAACAAGGGATATCATTCCTAATATCACGTAGATCTTGGTTGAAAACAGAAGATACCAGGAAGATGTTTACTTATGTTTATAGACTACATAAAGGAATTGGACTGTGTGGACCATGACAGACTATATATAGCTTATGAAGAATTGGAATTCCAGAATACTTGATTGTGCTCATGAGGAACTTGTACATGGAATAAGAGGTAGTTGTACAAACAGAACAGGGAATATTGCATAATTTAAAACCAGAAAAGTTGTACATCAGTGTTCTATTCTCTCACCATATTTATTCTATCAGTATGTGTGGCAAATAGTCAGAGAAGCTGCCTTATATGAATGGAAATGCTACATCAGGATCAAGGAAGGTTGATTACAAACTGTGCTATGCAGATGACACAACTTTGCTTGCAGGACTTGCAGCATTGGCTGATGAAAATCAAGAACTGGAGCCTTCAGGATGGATTACAACTCAATGCAAAGAAAACCAAAGTTCTCACAGCTGGGCCAATGGATTCAACATCATGATAATTGAAGAAAAGCTTTCAGTTGTCAGATTTCATCTTGCTTGATTATAGAAGCAGAAATAAAGATATTAAATGAAAGATTGCATTATATAAATATGCAACACAAAAACTCTTTAAAGTGTTGAAAAGTAAGGATGTTTCTTGGAGGACGAAGTATGCCTGACCCAAGCCATAGTATTTTCAGTTGCCTCATATGTATGTGAAAGTTGTACACTCAATAAGGGAGACCAAAGAACAATCAATGCATTTTAATTTTGATGCTGGTGACGAATGTTGACAGTATCATGGGCTGCTGAAAGAACAAACATCTTGGAAAAAGTACAGCTAGAATGTTCCTCAGAGGGAAGGATGGCAATACTTAGTGTCACACACTTTGGACATGCTGTCAGGTGAGACCAGTCTCTCAAGAAGGATATCATGCTTGGTAATGTAGAGGGACAACAACAATAAAAAGGTGCACCTTCAATCCAACGGATTGACATGGTGGTTGGAATAATCGACTTAAACATAAGAATAATTGTGATGATGGCGTAGGACTGGGTGATGTTTTGTGATGTTTACCATAGGTTTGCTATCAATCTGAACCAATTCGCTGGCATCTAACATCAACAACAAAGCCCCACGATAGGATCTTCTCAAGGGCCTGGTTTGCTTCCAATATAAGTTGATGCAGTGTAAAAGCTTGCTTGCTTTTGCTGAACCTAGAACTTGTGCTGAGTTTGGATTTGAGCCAGTGGCTTTTTCTGTGTCAGCCTATGATTTATGGTTGTGTTTGGGCCATGAGAAGTTCTAGCAAGAGTCCTCAGGGAGGAAAAGGGCAGAGGTTTGAATATTGTAGTGATTGGCTCTAGCTTCGGCTGCATTCCTACAATGTCAATGCAGGGACCACTTTCCTTGACTCTAATCTCAGCCCCTGGGAGGTGGCCCTCTCTGGGTACAGTTTCAGAAAGTGTCTCCTTGACCTTTCAGTCCTAGGCTTAGTCACAAAGGTCTATCTTCTGAGGGAATCCCAGGTGGTTTGGAACCACCACCATCTCAGTTCCCCAATTCCCAACTCACTGTCATGGAATCAACTGTGACTCATAGCTGCCCCCTGTGGGTCCCTGAGACTAACTGTTGATGGCACTAGAAAGCCCAGCTGATGGTTTAGAATTGCTGAATGCTGAATGCCGCCCAGTGTGCAACCACTACACTGCCAGGGCCTAACATCTTGGTTAGTAGCCCGTAACCATTTGTCACACCCAGGGGATCACAGTTTCTCCTCCCATTATGCTAATTTGATTTCCTCAAATATTCTCAGCTGGGCCCTGGACGGATCTAGCCCTGTATGCAGTTGTCAGCACAAAGGAAGAAGATGCCTTTAAATGCTGAAAATGATCTCTGCTTTGTTACATTCCTCAGTCCGCTAGCTGTCATGGAGCTGATTGCTTGAGTTTAATCACCATGGCGGTGCTTTATGAGCACTGTGGCGGCCCTGATAAATAATTCTGAGCAGGTTGACAAACTCTTCATCGTTTCTCAGGCCTCCTGGGTTTCTCTCTTGGGAACTTCAGCAGCATCTTGGCACTTATTCAAAAGCTGCAGCAGCATCTGGGTCAAAGGTCCCACCTCTCCAGAGGCCAGGGTCATTCGGCTTGCTCAAGCAGGGTCAGTTCCCCCCAGGCCAAGTGGGAAAGAAACATCTTTCCAGAAGCAGCATCAGGCACAAAACTTTGCATATTTTTGGCGTGGGTATGGAGGGGATGAGGCTCAATGATCCTACTCAACAGATTAAACAAGTTACATCTTTTTCTTTTCTTTTTTTACAAAAAGAAAGAAAATAATATTTTTAATGTGAACCCCGGGAAAAAACGTGATACATGAATGTGACACACTATGTAGAAAATTGACATATTTAGTATTGTTATTGTTTTTAAACTCTTTGTGGGGATACCATTTGTCCTATTTTCCTCCTAATCTCTGACCCCATTACACAGTTTCCCACCTCGCCCCCAGGCTTTCTTAACCATCTCCCCTGATGATATCAGCCATTTACTGTACTGAAACATGGTCAGGGCACTCCCCAGCCAAACACCCTGTGTATAATTCCCATTTCCTATGGGACAGAACTTAAGATACTCCACATGGGCCCATATTCAATTGTAATTTCAAATGCCATTCATCTCAGTCCCAAATAGTTCCTTCAGCATCTGCGTGTGCCTTACATTGTTATGTGGACATTTGGTTGCATTTGTTTCTCTCTTGAGAATCTGCCTTGATGAACAAATAAGTCAAGAAATAAAAATTGATGCAGCTTCATCTGATTGTTGTCATCTTTCATCATTATGATGTAATTTAATTTTTCTCTTAAAATTGGTTCATGGAAATATATATATTATTTTAATTCTTAAAGGTTTACTTTAACATAGTAATAATGTCAACCCAAGTTTGACTTTCTCATCCAACAGAACCTGCCAGGACCCTTTCAACCAACACTTTTGTTTCTGGCCCTTACCCATAATTCAACAGACAGTTCTCCAATATTCTCACTGGGATATCTTGGTTCACATTCTTCTTTATCTGTGCTTCACCGATATTTCTTAGAATCTGGATCAAGCAAATTTACCATGAGTCTTGACCCCACTCACTGGTCCTTATAAATTTTTATAAACTGTCTTATGTCTTATATCTGGTTCATATTTGAGAACAGTGATATAATTTAATGATGACTAGATTTGAGTGATGATTCAATCAACTGTGTAATTAATATATTAGAGCATAGTTTACCCACTCTGAACTTGTTGCCCCATCTGAAAAGTGGTTACAATCATGCTTACATTGACCTGGAGTTGCTAGGACTATATGCAAGTTGGCATATGAAAGAAAATAGAATAAGCCTTGGCCCTTGGGGAGGAAATTGGACTATTTATTACACATGCATGCCTTAAGGTTCACTTGTTCCTAGCTATTGATGTGTCAATCTACCATTATTTGAAGTTTAAAATAAGTTTGTTTTTCATTCAACTTAATAAGCTACTTAAAGCTTTTTATGAGTTTTAATGGGCTATAAATGAATAATTCTTAATAAATTTTTGTTTTAAAAACAACAACAAAAATTGATGATAGTAATGGCATTGGCAGCCCTGCATTTAGGGAGAAGAACTCTTTCAGACACCCACTTACCATCTGCTCACTATTCCCACTGATTCCCACTGGCTGCTTGACCTCTTTTGAATAGGCATGTCTGTTCTCATCCTCAGATATGTTCCTCTTATGAGGTTCCTGACTGTATTTGTGTGGTATATGACCAATGGGAAGTTCTCATAACAAGAATGGCCAAACCAGGAAAGAATGGTTTAGCATCGTCAGGACAGATAGAAGGCGAATGGAGAAAGCAGAAAGGAAAAAAATAGCCAAATCCACAAAGAAGAGATTGGGTTAACCTTATGAAATGTCATCAAGTACAAAAGCCTTCAGCCTGTGTACATTCAGGACAAAGTCTTGATGTAAAATTACAGACCAAATAAGAATGACTGATGACCACGGTGTGAAAGTCTACAATCTTTGGTGTGAGTAAGTAATAGAGCAGCCTCTAAGTGGAGCCTTATCTCCATCATAATTTTTGACATGAGCCTGGAATCCAGGTTGAACTTTAAAATTGTCTTTCCTAAAGCAATTTTTCTCTCTTGTGCTTAAACTTGGTACTGGCTTAACTAGATACCCCAAAGGTATCTAGTCACACAGGATGTGACAGCCTGTTCCCAAGGGGCCTTACGTCTGTGGTCAAACAGATGTAGGGTGTGATAGCCTATGCCCGAAGGGTCTTGATTGACAACATTATAGACAAATCCTTACAGCTGATCCCCAGGAAAAGATATGCTAGAGAAAGAAGTTCTAATAATAAGCTCCCCGAGATGCATACACTGTGATTGAGGATGTGTGCTTCAAAGCAGGCATACTTGCAATCACGACCCTTAACCAATCATGTAATCCCACATAACTCTAATCCACCCATCCACACACAGTCCCCCATACTCCGATACCTACTTTTAATTCTCGTTTTAACCGATTTTATTTTTATGGCTCTAGTTCCTATAGTGACCTTATGAAAATATTCTTTTGTGCTGGTACTTGCAGCCACTAACATGCACTTTGTGATTTTGGACATCTGCCACATCCATCATCTCTGGACTTTCAGTACATCTCTTTGGTTGTCCTTCTACAGAAGGTAAATTTCCATCCTCGCACCCTGTGCAGACAGTTTTGCAATGCCACGTCATTTTCATGAACGCAGTACACAATGCTTGAAATATCAGCTGGGCTTCTTTCTTTAACCTTAATTTCTCTGTGATTTCAAATCTAGGGAATGAGTACATCAGAAATTACGGTCTTGTTCCATTTCTCTAAGCACTCCGCTAGAACCTTTCAATGTTCCCAACCAGGAAATACTGCTTTTGTAACTCAACAGGATTAAGGGGAAATGTTTTTTCCTGGGAAAAAACAAAGGATATCTACTGGAAAATAAGTGAGTGTAGGTTCTTAATCTGAAACAGACAACACAATTTTGGCAATTATGTTATAAATATAATTTATAAAGGATGATTATTAATGACTCTACAGTAAATTTAATTCAGGTCTAGAAAGTTATGCAAGGCTAATCAAGTGGTTAATGTGTGAAAGCTAGTTGTTTCCATGGGAAACTTAAGATTACATTAATGAAAAAAAAAGATTACATTAATGCTGAAATTGTCGGTTGTTTTATTTTTTCTTTTAAAATCATTGGTGGCATATTATTGCTAGCAGCAGAAGTCTTTTTAGAGGGGAAAATGCTCAAATATAAAACAATAAAAATAATTTTATTGAAATCATAAGTATTCCTACAGTTCAAGTGAAACCTGGAATCCAACTATTTTGAAAAAAAATCATTGACATTTTACATTTATTTCTTCCTGGGGAGAGAACCCTAATTAGAAATTCAACAGAATTTTCTAAAATTATTCATCCATAACACACAGTTAGAATCTTGAACTTCTAATAACATGATTCAAAAAGGTATTTCTGTAATCTCATCTAGAACGTGTATTGGACACATACGAATGGATCTTGTCTTCAAAGAAGTGCTGTCAGACTGTGCCTGGGAAGAAAGAATGGCAAGGCATCCTCTCAGGCTTGCTCATTGAACAACGAGTCCCTGGAGAAGGCCACTGTGTTTGGTAAAGTAGAAGATGCATGAAAAAGAGGGGCCCCTCGATGAGCTAGATTAACACCAAGAGTCCATCCATGGGCTCAAACACAGTAACCATGGTGAGGCTGGCACAGGACTGGGCAGTGTTCTTTTCTGTTGTGCATTAGGTCATCGTGGGTCACACCTGGCTCAAGGGCACTTAATAGCAGCAGCAGCAGCAACAACAACAACAACAACGGATCCTGGACCCCATCTCATAAATACTGAATTAAATATTTTAGGGGTGGGCCATATTCTGGGCTTTCCATAAAATTTGCATGCACACTAGAAATTAAGAAGCCTTGTTCAATGTATTCCAACAGAGACTTGCACTATTTGCTTTGTAGGCATCACTTGACACTTGCTTCCCTTCGTGTTTTCATTGATTTCACACGTGTATTTACTCTGATTCCGTGTTGAGTGTGTTCCAAAAACTGAGCATGAACCATTGGACATAACTTTCCAGGCTCCTTCCCTCATGGAGCTTAAAGTCAACTGAACCTTCAAGCAGGCACTCAAAATACCAGACAGAAAACAAGGGAGTTCTATGCAATCATTCCTCCTGATAAAGAAACAATGAAGAGCCACTCCTAATTGAATCACTTCCTGGATGATGGCCTTCCTTCCTTAGATTTTCAAGTGATAATATGTGGCTATTTGGGTGACAGTACATAAAATATGACTTTGCATTCCCAGCAGTATCCATTGATCCTTTTATATACTTTGTTTCTTTCCTTGGCCATCAAGAGCTTCAGTCCCTTGGTAGCAGAGGCACTACATGGATTTCCATGGTAACCATGCATTTGAGGGAATAACAAAAGTAAATATGCATGTACTATGTCAGCACACCATTGCTAATTCCTGGTGGAGGTCTGAAATCGTGTGTAGCAGAATTTTGCTTTGAAAATGGTCCAAATGTTTTAAATAAATTCTGTTAATTGAATACTTGGACTTCATTAATTAGAATCAAGACAGACACATTTTACCAGCCTTTTAGGAAGGGTCAAATGGAGAAGGAAAAGAAGTTTGCATCCTTTAAAAGATAAAAATAATTTTTAGCGAATCTAATAGGAAGAGCAATATCAGGCAGGCTAAGAAAGATCAAAATGACATGCAATTGTAAGTTGTGAACTCAGAAACTATGTTTACATTGATCTCTTAAATTCAGGGAGTAGAGGAATAAATACAATAAATATGTACAGAGTTCTCCAATGTCAGAACATTTGAGTCAGAGAATAGAAGAGCAGCAAGGACTCTTAGAAACCATGCCAACCAGGAAAAAATAGTGAGTTAAAGGCAAAACCCCATCTTTAAAAAAAACAAACACATTTTATTGGGGGCTCTTACCCCTCTTATAACATTCCAGCCATCAATTTTGTCAAGCATATTTATACATATGTTGCCATCATCATTTCCAAAACATTTACTTTCTATTTGAACCCTTGGTATCAGCTTTTTTTCCCTCCCCTTATCTTTCCCCTCCCACCCTTGTGACCCCTTGATAAATCATAATTCTTATTGCTTTCATATCTTACATTGACTGCTATCTCCCTTAACCCATGTTTCTGTTGTTCATCCCCCTTGGGGGTGGGGAGATTATGTGTCAATCATTACAATCGGTTCCCTCTCCTTCCCCCTCTTCCTCTTTCCTCCTACCCACCTGAGGGTGTTATCTGACCTGGATTCGATGTGTGGTGAGCTCTTATCTGTACCAGCGTACATGCTATGGTCTAGCCACAACCATGACAGCGGGGTGTGAGTAAGTGTCAAAGAACCAGAGGAAAATTGTGTGCTTCATTGGTGTTACACTGCACCCTGGTTGACTCATCCCTTCCTTAAGTGAGAGGATGTATTATTGTCTAGAGATGGCAAAACCCAATCTTGAACTGATTCCTTTAAAGTCACTTCCTCCCCCCCCCCCCAAAGTATATATAAATAGGGTGTAATAATCCAGTGTCCCATTATTTATGATACTCCTCTTGTCACCTCTTCTCCACCTATTTACCTGGAATATTTTTGCGACATGCCCCAAGTTGTTATCCCAACCTTTATTTGACCTGCTCAATCTACCTTCCACCCTTCTGGAACAAAATGTCAGTCCCTCAAGAATGCGGAATCCTCCCTACTGCTTCTTTTTGCTTTGTCATGGTTTGTCATGGAGATGGGCCCAGCCATGCCTGCAATGAGAACATCCCACTGTTTCTCCAGATGGCCTCTTTGAGCCACCGCCACCAACGTATTTGCTGCCGCATGAACACTCCAATCGTTTGCCATGTTTCTCTAGTTGTGCTCCATTGATTCCCTCTGCCTGTGGTGCATGCCACCCTCACCATGCTACAAAAGCCGTGCACCATTTGACAAACCCGAAGGCGATCCCTTTCTGCTTGCTCCCTCCCATGGCCTCACCCCAGGTCACAGCAGGGCTGAGTTGCGCCTTTGCTGTGGGGCTTCATATAGCACTTGGCACAGCTGACTGAATATTTTACCATGTTGCAATCGCTGGCTTACAACTCTACCTTTCCCTGTGTTCAGAGCATGCAGCCTATGTGGCTCACCTGGCATCTCCAGGGACAGGCACAGGAGCAGCAACGCATGGTAGCGAATCACAGGATGATCAACCAAACCTTCTGAGACCTCTCTTGATTAGTCTTGGCCCCTACAAAGCAGGAAAAATGTACTTCAGAGCAAGAAAAAAATGCCTTTATTCTCTCCCTTGCAGTAGAACTCCAGAAAGAGTCCCTCACCTCTCCCCTTATCAACTGGTTGCTGGTAACAGACCTATTTCGCTCAGACAAATGTTACTCTAAACCTCCATGAAATGTCCAGGTGAACGACTGACTTCACTACTTGCCTAATATACATCAGTGGACAATTATATTGACAGAGCCCCTTCCCTACACAGAATGGATAGCCCATTCTCTAGAGTTGTAGGTACAAATTCAGTTATATGGAATCACAGAGGTTAAATTTCCTCTCTTCCCCATGTAAGACAAATCAAGCCTTAGATTGTATTAATTACATCTATTTTCCAGCTGTTTTTGTCACTCTGTTTGTACTCACTGACTTCCACCGAGTTGGTGCAGATTCATGGCAAGCTTAGAGGACAGTGAGTTTCTGAGATTCTAACGCTTGGTGTTAAGTAGAAAGCCCAGTATTTCTCCAGTAGAGCTGCTGGTGGTTTCGAACTGAGCACCTTGCGGTTCATAACTACTATGCCACAGGGCTCTCCTGATGGTTTTAGCTGCACATTATACTCTTAGGCAACATCTGTAGAGACCAATTCCAGTAGCAATGATTTGTCCTGGATTTTTTTCTGTTTTTAAGAAGCAGAGGTATTAATATCAAATCTTACATATTACTGGAGTCTTTATTATTGGTAATTTTATTCGACAGTAATAATAGCCAATCATTGGTTCCCTACTCCTCCTAAGCACCAGAGCCTGTGCTCATTGTTTTATACTCATCTTGCTATTCTTTCTGAAGAAGATATGAGGAGCCTCAACTAGCAGGTGGGGAAACTGAGCTCCTCATATTGATTTGACTTGACTAAAGCAAGCAAATTTCCACACAATTTTGACTCCAAATGATGTAATGGAGAAACAACTTATACACCTTCTCTATTATTCTACTTTGAATTTTAATTTACCAGAGTCACATACTACATTAATTAAATTACTATGTTATAGTTCCATTTCAGAGATTCGCCTACCTTGATAGAATTAAGCAAATACACACATGTTTTGGAATACAGGGAGAAGGGATATTTAAATGCCTAAGAGTAGTGGAGTCAATCTCCGTTCCATCCCTTGGTGGATAATAGAAGTTTGACTCAGTGCCGTTTGCAGATGGCGTTGTCTTTTGGGTCAAAGGCAGCTTCAGGAACCATATTGGGGGGAAATTATCATTTTGATTGGGCTGCAAAATACATTTTTCATCTGCAGTAGACTTTGCTGCACTAAAGATCAGTCTAGGAAACCTATTCCTGGGAGTCAGATTATTATTTCATATGAATAGATGAAAGATAATTTTGTAAACGGTAACTGCCAGGGAATTTTAAAAGTATTGAATCAACTTTGCCTTACTGAGGCGGTTCACAACCAGAGGCAACGCAATAATGTCTCTTAGCCGCATCTTTTGCCTCATCCTAACAACAGCTTTCCTCTAAAAAAATGAGGCACAGTTAAAATTTTTAGTTTCTCACCACAAATTAATGAGCTTCCATACGTCTGTCTTTTGATGCTCTAATCTACGTGACTGACATAATAATAATGATAATAATAATAATAAATACAAAGGACAGAATATAAGATTGATTGCGCAGAAAGTTCCCCATTGAAGGAAGCAGGGCAGCAATTTACGAGTCGCTGTCTTCTAACAGATATGCCTTTTAGAAAAGAAGTTGTCGTGGTTGAGGGAAGGAAGAAAATTATAAAACGAGGAGAAAGAGGACTCAAACAAATTGAGCGCTCGCTTACAGTTCATTAAAACTAAGATCAAAGAACCAGAGTATTTATGCATTCCTGTGCACAGGGAGACCACAACTGTACACTCAATCTCCGTAGATTCCGATTTTCCAATTTTCCTGTGCACTTCCTAATGGGCACATATGTTTGTATGTCCCAGGCTTATTCTTTGCAGTAATGTCTGAGAGGAGTCATTAGCCATGTTTTCTACATAAAGGAAGTAGTGGTCAGAAATGCACATTGCCATATTGCAAGTCCTCAGAGGGACCGAATTGGAGAATATGCTTCCGATTGTCAGATGCTTCTTCATTGCTCATTATTTTGATTTAGTAGATGTTCAAAGTGAGCAGAGGGAAGGAACATAGATAAGAATGACAACATGTATATATTTTACCCTAAAAGCAACCAACCAAACATTAGCTCATCGTTTTAACATCAAAATAATATAAAGATATTACTTTTTTGAACCACCTGAAATGGAATGAATATATCGATTTAGTATAACACGGAACCGCGTTAATGCTTTTGGGTAAGTGTGGGACTGCTAACCACCAGGTCAGTGGTTCAAAGGCACCAGCTACTCTCAGGGAAAAAGATGAGGCTGTCTGTGAAGATTGACAGCCTTGAACACTGTGCACAGGGTCATAGGAGTTCAAATGCACACAATGGCATTGGGTTTGGTTTTATACTCATTGGCCACCAACAGGGTCGCATTTCCTATCTTCTTGTGCCGCTGACCTAAGATTAGTGGTTCAACCTCACTAGTCATCACAGGAGGAAGAAGCGGCAGTCTTCTTCCATGAAAATTACAGACTTGAAAAGCCAACGGAGCAGTTCTAGATGATCACTATGAGTTTGAATTCTGTCAACCCTAGTTGGTTTTATGTACCCATTATTCTCTCCCCCTTCCTTCCCCCACCCTATACACACTCCAGCTATCCTGTAGTCCCCATTTTGAGGGGGAAATTGGGCAACACCCACCTGGGTGTTTACCTCCCATCTCCTGACCTGTCTCAGGATTTTCCTGAGACTAAGCACAGGAAGCCAATACAAACTCACTCAACCTGCAGGATTGTACAACCCAGGTATGTGAGGGGTTCAAAGGAACAAAGAGCTGCTAGCTGGCACAGGCAGTCAGTTCACTATGCTGCCCATTGTCCCTGCGCATGTCACAATATTAGAACTATCCGGGTGAGATAAGTCACTAGGCTGAGTCTCTGGAAAGTTCTGGTCAACATGCCTTCTACAGCAGGGATTTGAAAAGCAGTTCTTGGCTTGCTGTTGATGCCTCGGAGAGACCGAGAGTTTGTCCAAATCTGAGCTCCCCTTGTCATGGTGAGGAGACCCGCCCTTCCTAAATTTTCATGAGGTCATACGCTGCTGCTACAATCCACCAAGGCGGGAAATGGAAATGTTACATTGAGAATGAGGTCATGTGCTATACCAGAAGGCACAAATCATTTATGCATGCATGCAGCCCACCCCGACACGTCACCTTACCTCTCTATCACCAATGCTTTTCTTTCAACTTATGGACTCTCGTGGCAACCATTTCATGCTTGTTTACTTGTTTGTTTTATGGACAGCTGATGGAAGGGGAAAGAAGTTGGGTCTGGATCAGCAGCCGGCCAGCACAATGAGGACAAGCATTGAGGGACTGTTGCCTTAGCAAAGACCACTCAGGTGCATTCTCAAAGGAGAAGACTGAAAATCCTAATGGCGAGTAGAGCTTGTTGCAGTATGTCTAGCCAACAACTCTGTGTGAAGGGACAAGTGACATGAGAGGGGGGAAACTCCTTGGAGGATGATTTGGATGATATGGGGACGAGCTAGGTGGAGGGAAACCTGGATATCCTGGGGTGGAATCCTATGACTGGACTGAGAGCAGGCAGAGCGGAGGGTGAAGATGTTTATTATGTGTTGTCCCCACAGGAGAAGACACTGAAGAGAAGACACTCAGTTGTCATGGGAAGGACTGGTGCTGCGCATATAGGCTCCCTCCCCTTGCCCCAGTCACCCCGTAGTATTGCAATATCCCATAATGGATTGGCCATGTGTCAGGGATGAAGGTGACAATGGACCCCCAGCAGTCCTGGTCCACAAAGATAACTAGAGTGGGTTCCTCCTTAGGCTGCTCACTGAGAGGGGGGCTGGGGTGAGTAAACATCAGCTTCTCCACGAGGGAAAGGCTTTCCAATCCTGTAAAGAGCTACACGCTTGGACCCCACAGGGACAGTTCTACACTGTCTTACAGGGTTACCATGAGTCAGAATTGACTCGATGGCGGTGAGTGGTAGTGAGTGCTGAGCCCCCACCTACAATGAATGCATCACTAGCCACTTGATGTCAGGTAGATACACAAGATATCTTTGCTGAAGTGGAGAAGCCACCATGGAAGAATCTGTAGATTGCCTGAACTATTGGCATGACTTCTTGCTCAAAAGTGCCTCAGGAGAGCAGAGCAATTTTGTGTCACAAAAAATGCCCAATAGATTACATTTGTGACTGGAATCCACCAAGTGGTGGTAGGGAATATCTAATGTATCTCATGACCCAACAGTAGCCTACCTCACAGGCCAATGGAACACTCCCTTAAATATTCAGCCCAAAGATTCAGACACAAGATCTTGCTGGGATGAGAGCTGTACTTCAGTTTGTCGGAGAGCCACTCAATCAGTAGCTCTCACATGCTACTTACATCCACGGTAGTTAAGACATATGGCTCAGAAACTGGATTGTGAGGCTAAATTACTTCTTTCATCTTTATGTTTTGTGATGGAATGTAAGCCAATTCAACCACTTTAGACTCACTTGTTCCTAGTCTGGCTTGTGGGGAGAAGATTTTTTCCACTGGTGAAAAGAACCCCAAAAGTTATATATTGAATTTAAACTGATACTACCATCCAATCACCTTGAAAATCATGCTGCCCCTAGTGGAAATTTTACCATGGAGTGTATGCCCTAGATCGAACCTCTAGATGTAGATGAAGTAGACCAGGGATTTGGCACTTGACATGATCTCGTTACAGTTTAATTTTTAATCGGCTTTTGCGATATGCCTTCTAATGGGTACCATACATCCATTCGTGAAATGGTGACTTGCCCTGTCTTCTCTTACGTGGTGCACAGCATGGGGCCGATGACTTCTAGGCTCTCAGAAAAAGCTGTAGCTCCCCATTCAAGGCGAAATGCAAGGACCCAGCTCCTAAAAGCATTTCATCAGAACACGTTTCAGTAACGAAAACACATGTAGTCCGTTTCCTTCATCTTGATAATATTTTGGGTGCGCTATTATAATGAATGTATGCCCGGTTATATTTTGTGGTTTAACAGGGATTTGAACCCAGACCTTTGGATTCCAAGGACCTACATTTGTTATCGTATGTTATGCTTTACCTATTACTAGGCTACTTTTATTATAATGCAGAGCCCAGCGGTGAGTTTTACCCGAGGATGCGGAAAAGGTCTCAGTCAAGCCTGAAGGGTATTAAAAAAAGACTCGTGAATCAGAAAAACTACATCACATTTCATTTGACTACTCTGCCGGTCGATATTTTATGGAGTATATAAAATGGCAATGAAAGATAATGGAGAAAATCAAGATAATTCATTTTCTCTGAGGCATTGATCATCAGGAGAGGTGTATTTTCTTTCCCTCTTTTGTACCAAATGGGGAATTTGCTCAATATTCTAAATTTACATAAAATATACAATGCAGTTAGACACTTTAAGTGCTGCTTGCATTTAGTTCATGACTATAAAAATCATTTCCAGAAAGGAGAAAGTTCTCTGTGTGTTTTATTTTATTTACATTTCTCCAAGTCCAACTTTGAAGCCATTAAATGAATAATTCAACGGTGTCGATGTTTAACGACTTCGCACAGGGCTTTTCATGTCGACTTCTCACTTGGTGCACACATTCGCCACACACTTGTCAACAATGACTTGCGGATGCACCTCCTTCCCTCCCATCAAGCAAAGGTTGAAGCTCAGAAGAGTTTTCCCTCATTACCCACAGGCGCTAGCCATTTCCTGTCATATCGAATGGACAAATAGTCACGCTTGCCACCTGCTTTTAATATTTATCGTGGAAGTCAATTAGGTTTCAGTCACAATGATACAGTGCCTATAATCCCCAGCGAAGCAGCTCAGTGGAATGGAACAGCACATGAAGAAAGCGTGAGTGTTTAAACAATGGATTCAATAGAGAAACGGGTGTAGACATCATTGGGGGCGGGCTGGTTCGGAACGGGCTTCAGGGTTTTAACTAGAACATGGCTGTAAAGATAGTCCAATTGTATTGTTTGTCAGAGGTCATTCAAGTTAGTGAAACCTCAGAGATTTCCCCTCCAGCCCCCCACCCCTGATTGTTAATGACCATAGTGTACACCAGAAAAGGTTAAAGAGACAATGAGACATTAAAACCTATGAAAGTCAAAAATCTGTAGAATATGAAAGCCTAACAGACAAGGTTGCTATTTGGTGCTATCAGGTCAGCTCGAACTCACTGTGAGTCTATGTACAATGGGCTGAAACGCTGCCCAGGCCTGTGTTATTCAGATCATGTGATGCTTGAGCCCAGTGCTTTAGCCACTGTGTCAATCTTTCCTATTGAAAGGCTTCCTTTTCAATGAACTTTACAAGCATATTTTCCTCCTGAGAACATGACCAACATACCCGAAACAAAGTCTCGGCAACCACACCTCTATGACACATCTTGGCTGCACATCTTCCAACATGGATTTGTTCATTTTTCTGACAAAACGTAATTGCAATGCATCAATTTTTTTCTTTTGTCTTTCTTATTCATTGTCCAATGTTCAAATGAATTCGAGACAAGTGAAAACACCAGGTTTTGAATTAGGGACACTTTCATCCTCACAGTAGCATCTTTGCTTTTTTACACTATTGAGAGCTTCATCCTGATTTTGTTTATTGATGAGGATTTTGTTGTTATTGTGATCGATAAGTCGTGCATATCGAAGACTATGCTGTTGATTTTCAACGATAAGTGTTTAAAATCTTCTCTGCTTTCAGCAAGGAAGATTGTATCACTTTCACAGGGCAGGTTGCTAATGACAATTTCTCCATTTCTGGTCTTCATGTAGTCTAGTTTCTTGGAGTATTTGCCCAATATAGAGACCGAATAAATATTGTGAAAATATACAACCCTAACACACATCTTTCTTGATTCTCAACTGCACAGAATCGCTTTGTTTTGTAACAACTCCCTCTTGGTCAATGTACAAATTCTGCAGGCGCACATTCATGTTTCCTGGAATTTCCATTCTTTGCAATGATATTCAGTCTATGTTATGCTCTACAGCAGTAGCTCTCAACCTTCCTAATGCCGCCACCCTTTAATACAGTTCCTCATGTTGTGGTGACCCCCACCAACTGTAAAATTATTTGCATTGCTACTTCATCACTGTCATTTTGCTACTGCCATGGATCAGGCAAGCCCTGAAAAAGGGCTATTCGACCCCCAGAGGGGTCACAACCCACAGGTTGAGACTGCTGGCCTACAGGGTTGAATATCTTTGTGTAATCCATAAAATAAAAATAAACATCCTTCTTATATTTTATTCTTTAAGCAAGATCCAACTAACATGAGGAATATCATCCCTCATTCCAGGTCCTGAATCTGGGTTGAATTTCTGACAGCTTCATTTTAATGTAAATAGTTCTGAATTATCTTCAGCATAATTTTACTTACAAGCGGTGTTAATGGCACTGGCCAAAACTTTCTGTTGGATCACCTTTCTCTGGAATGAGCATTACTGTGAATCTTGGCCACTCAGTTGGCTAGGTGACCTTCTTCTAAGTTTCTTCTCAGAGACAAGTAAGCCATGCCAGCCTTGCATCTATTTCTTGAAACTTGTCCATTGCAATTCTGTTACTTCCGGGAGCCTTGCTTTTCACTCATACTTTTGGTGTACCTTGTGCTTCTGCATTCTATACACATCGTTCTTAATCATGTGTTATCTTGTTAAATGATTGAATGTCAACCAGTTACTTCTGGTCACCCTGGGTGTTCCATCTTTTTTGACGCTTCCTACGTTGTTAAATTTTTAGCCCACGATTTAGCTCAACTATGAAATAGCTGTATGACTTTACTGAAGTAAATTGCTATCTTTGACTCTTACTTCCCTTATCTGAAACATAGAAGCCATGAGGAACAATATATTAAACTTCTATATAAAAGTTAATATTGAAATTTGAGATTAAAATGTTTTCTTCTTTAGTTCCTTTAACTTGAGAAATAGCAAGTGTGTTCTTCCCTTTTGATATTCTAACTTCAGATATTTGCATATTTTGTTGTAATACTTTGTCTTTCTTGAACTGCCATTTGCAATCTTCACCTTGTAGCTTGTATATGTTTGAGAACAAGTTTCAGAGCCTCTTCTTACATCCAATTTGGTCTTCGTTTTTTTTTTTATCCTGTCTTTCACTAAGGCCACATTATCCAAATGCTGAACCTTCTGAACTTCCAGTTGTCACTAGTACTTATCAAAACATCACAATTGCATGTTTGACCAATTTATGCAACAGAAATTGGCAAACATCTTCAATTTCTCCGTCCTTAACATTGCAGCCTAGTGTGTAAATATGAAAGGTAGTCGCTTCTATTGGTCTCCCTAGTATGTGTGTGGAAATTATCACTGATAGTGTTGAATAGATAGAGACCCGCTTGAGATCTGAATACATAAGAATTTATCCACGTTTACATTGGAATGCACTGTTAGGGAGTCATGTATTTCCCATTACTCAAGTCATCAGAAAATCACAAAATATAAATGTTGACAGGAACCATCAGACAAAACAATTAGAGTAACAACATCTATGAGGCACACACAATTACCTTTCGGTCTTAATGATCCTTCAAACATAGTCGACCCTCCAGGCCAAATCATCCAAAAGAACTCACACGTTATATTTGTCTTTGAGGAACACAAACTTTTATAAAAATTGCACGGAAGCTGGAATGAGGGACAAGGAAAACTGAAAATAAAGAGTAAGTGTTGGTTGATGTTGGAAGAAAGTACTTTAATAGGTTACACAATCACAACTAGTTTATCAAATGTGTTGAAGGTAACCAGTAGCTATCAAGTTAATGCCAACTCGCAGCCATCTCATGTGAGTCAGTAAAATAATGACCTCGGGTGATTTTTTGGAAGTAGATTCCCAAGGAAGCCTTTCTCTCAGTGTATCTCTCGATGAACTTAAATCCTGAGTGGTTTGGTTAACAGCTGAACTCTAAACCATTTGTGCCACTTAGGGACTCACTGAGAGGAGCCCTCGTGGTGTGATAGCTTACCCATCGAGCAGCTAACCACATCAGCAGTTCAAATACATCAATCACTCTCTGGGAGAAAGCTGAGGCTGTCTGGGATTTGAAGTCTCAGAAGAGACCCACAACGGAATTTCTACTTGCTATGAATCAGATTCCCCTCAAGGGCAGTGAGTTCAAGGGTCATATTAAAATATTAAAAAGAGCCTTGGCAGGAAAGAATTTGGGTAACATTGAGTCTTCCGATAACACAAGTCTCCTGACTGTTCTAAAACCCTTTTGTAATGGAGTTTTAAAAAAAGCTCATCAATATATCTCAAGTGATATCTTGGTTTTGCAGTCCATATTCCTAATACATATTTTGGATCTGGAAATGTCCAGATTCCTTCTCCAGAGGTTGAGATCTAGTGGATTCTGAGAAGAGGGTCAGGCCTCTGAACTTTGTCAGATTCCCTGAAATAATTCTGACATATACTCAGAGTTTTGAATAATCGATAGAGTTGTGATTAGCCAAAATGATGATAAAATCCTATGTGCTAAATTTAAAGTGGTTGGACCTAAAATAAATATCCCCATATGTTATCTTATTGAACCTGTAAAGTCTTGCTGTTCAGCTTATAATAACCACCTTGTACAAGTGGAAACTAAGCCTCAGAGACAGTCAATAATAGTGGCTGGCACAGATGGTATCAAACCCATGCCTGCTCAACTGCACACATGCTCACCATTCCACAGGACGCCTCTTCCCTTTGCTCCATGCTGGGGCTTTCCCGGACACAGTTTGCTTTCAAGCGCTCTGTGCTTGCACAGTGGCCATTAGCCCTCCAAGCGCGTCCTTGAGCTCTGGTAGGTTTAAATACACCATTTCAAACCTCATCTGAGCCCTACTCATTTGAGCGCTTGGCCTGGAAAAAGAAAGAAATGGAGCAATTCCACTGAGGACCCTGTGCACCAGGGTCCTCCTCCTTGACGCTTGAGCTTGTGAGTCGAACAGTTTTAAACAATTGTTAACAAAAACCTTTAGACATGCGAGCCGGTCCCTCTTCTTGAGATGTCAGATAGTTAGCACTGCTTTAACTTCTGCCTGCTAACCTACTGTGTTTGAGGTCTCTGTTCACTAATGATTTGCCGCCAGGTAGTCTTTCCTGTGCTCCTCAGGCAGAAGAAGTGGCCCATGTTCTCACGGTATCCTGCGCACACCCTTCCCAAATCGTCAATATGGTTGCCAGTTTGTCGGGAGTTTTTGAACAGTTGACCCCTGGATTGCTGCAGCTAGAAGTCTGCAGAAGGAAGGAAGGAAGGAAGGAAGGAAGGAAGGAAGGAAGGAAGGAAGGAAGGAAGGAAGGAAGGAAGGAAGGTAGGTAAGATAAGTAGGACCGGAAGGATGGACTCACAGGCAAAATTCTCTTTGAGCGAACAATTGACAAATGGTCAAGGGAAGGGCCTCTAGACAATTGTGGAGGATAAGTTGAATATCTGGTATGCTGGCCACCCCTCCCCTCCTCTGGGTCTCAAGGTTGCTTGCCACAAGGAAGTGGCCAGACACCCCTCCACCCTCCCATCTTCTCCACCCTATTCCGACACCAGCCATTCCTCCTGGTACTCCTGTTGTTGATTTAACGATTCATTACACTGGCCACACAGAACTCCTTGAGGATGCTCATGATGATGGGGTTTGCTATCTAACTTAGCAAGTGACAATTCAGATGAGAAATGCCCAGGATGTAGTTGTCAGGACCCTGCTCTCTCCTCTGAAAATCGTCTCATGTCAGCAGTATCCTCCCCCACCTTCTCACCCATACCTATCAGGAAAGCAAAAGTTGTTAGGCAGGGGTTAAAAAAAGACAACGGCCAGGAGCCTATTAAATAACTCACTGCATCGCATCCGGGTTAGAAATATGGAAATCTATTATAAAGGTGCACACAGGTACAGGCATAGAAAGTGCTAGGGGTTGTTAATTTTGTTCTGTGTTTGTTCTCTTCTAAACTTACTTTGCGTGTTTCCCTGGGAAACACACAGTCATTCCTTCTCCATAGTTGCGTTAACTTACTAGATGCCAAGAAGGAGGAATGTGTGAATGCGACAAAGCTCCTCCAAACACCAACAGTAGACCAAGGAGATGGATAGACGAGCCACTAAGCAAGGACCCTCGTGGCACTGGCCTGGCAGCGTTGCCGAAGGGTCACCCAGCAGAATTTGTAGGATCCCAGACACTGAGGCATGGAAGGAATCTAAAAGAGAGGGCCACATTTTTCTGCAGGCCAAGGAGGAAAGAAAGGAGGACTGTGGGGTGGACATGGGAAAGGCACTGGGAAGGCAGAATTAAAGTGAAATCACTACGCTACTTCCTTACAAGGTTGGTGACTTCTTTTAAGTTGCCAGACCCCATTAGACACCGTTTGCTTTGCTGTCCACCGAAGATCATAAAACCCAACTTGAAGAGGCTTTGCCAGCAGGTGAATTACTATTTGTGAACGATTGGCGACATGCTAGACAATCAGTAAATAGAACCTTCCTCTGTTAGTTGGTGATCAAATAATAGTATCAATCAATGTCAGAAAATGTGACTGGATATCCATTCTTCACTTTTGTGTGAGCGAAAGGGAGAGAACTGTTCACGTAGCCTGTTTGTAACTCTGCACCCATATTTAAGAATAATTCAAATACACTTTCTCTGCCTTAATGTTGAACATAGTGTGTGTGTTCCTGCACATGCATGTGCATATCAGGCTGTGTATGTGTGTGCCATGAATAAGCTGTGTGGGTTTGATGAAAACGATGGATTTCTGAATTTTGTGGCTAATGGTCTAGACATTTCTCTGTTTTGTCAACAAAGCCCTATTGTTGAAAGCAATGTTTTCTCACTCTGTCAATATCTCTGCCATGTTATGTTGATATTAATGGAACTGCCAGGAAAGGGATTTAATTAATCAGTTCCCAGAATAACTACTGCCAGCATTCACTTCCCCACTGAATGTATTTCCGCCAGCGGGAGGGTTTCTCAGCACGTGTTCAGGCACCTCCGTGCATGGCAGTGAGCGCGCGTGTCTGCGGGACCGCTGCTGAGATGCTGACGCAGAAGTGTAGTCACCTGATCAATGGATGGACTGTGTTCCTTTCCAAAAATAGATCATTGGAGGAATATACTCGACTTGCTTCTGCTTTTCAGGATAGTGTAGCCTCAGTGCTGCTCTATAAGGGACAGGAGAGTAATTCCTTGCCTCTAGATCAAACGCAATGCTTCACACGCCCTTCTTTCATTGCCTAAAGTATAACAGGAATACAGACAAAACAAAACTAGAATAGGGTGTGAATTTTCCATTTCTTTTACATTGTGAAAATTTGGAGAGGGGGACTTGATGGAAAGCATGGTTTTCAGGTTTGGGCTTTTTCTCCACTTCTACATTTTTTCCCAAGAGAATGAGGCTGGATTATTTTGCAGACCAATCATGACTGCACCACATGCCTTAATGGGTCTTACGCCTTCCCCAGGGCTTTGGGCAGCAGCTGAAAAAGGCTACTTCTATGTCTTGGTATTCTTGGGCTTTGGTTCTCTGACTCTTGTGTAAGCTAAAAACAGCCCCAAACCAAACACATTGCCATTGATTTAATTCTAATTCACATCAGCTCTACAGGACAAAGTAAAACTGCCCTTGGGGCATATAGAAATTATAAATCATTACAGGAGTAGAAAGTCCTGTCTTTCTCTTGTGGAGCAGCTGCTGGTTTTAAACTGCTGGCCTTGTGGTTGACAGTCCTAAGTATAACCCACTGTGTCATCAGGGGTGATAATATTCAGTGTTTAAGTTTTCGATTGAACATGGATATGGACAGGGATTTTGAAGGTCTTTAGATTTATATATAAGTGTTGTCTTCCATCTCTGGTTGGTAGTTCAGTGGTAGATTGCCTACCATGGGGAAGACCCCGATTTTATTCCTGTTCATGCTCTGCCACTCCCAATCTGTTAGTAGAGACTTGCAAGACTAATGAGGAGCCCTGGTATTGGAATGTGTTAAGCATTGAGCTGGTACCCACAATAGCAGAGGTTCAAACTCACCAGCCCCTTTAAGGGAGAAAGATGAGGCTTTCTGCCTCTGTATAGTTCCAAGTCTCAGAAACCCAACGGAGCAGGTCTACTCTGCCTTCCACGATCACTCTGAGCCCAAATAAACTCTGTAGCAGCATTTGCTCTGGTTGGTTTGCTGGTTCTTTGTTGTTGTTTTTTCCCAGACTAAAACAAAACAAAATGAGGAATAAATCCCTGGTGACATACTTCTAGAAAACAGCCGTTGAAGACACTATGGGCCATCAGCTTTGATCAGTCATGGATTAGGAGAATGATTTAAGGTCAGGCAATAGCTAACTCCATGTGAATAAATGTTTCATGAGTCGGGACCCCTGGGTGGCAGCTATCAACAGTTACCAGTTTAGCAAAACAAGTTTAGCAAAACAGAGTTTGAAGTGAGTGTGCAGGACAGAAGCCCAACTAGGCATTTCTATATCCTATTTTCCTTTTATCTGGCTCCTACAACAAAGAGTCCTGGGGATGAGTCATTGGACTGTTAACCAAACGTTCAGTGGTTGGAACCCGCCAGCCACTGTTTTGGAGAAAGATGGGGCTATTTGATTTTTCTAAGGGTTGACCTTCTCAGACGCTTTCTATAGGGTAGCTATGTGTGAGAATCTACTCAATGGCAGTGGGTTTGGGGCGATTTCTGTCCTCTAAGGAACTCCTGAGAAGGAAGGAGTCTGGGTGAAGACAGAGTTGGACATTCTTTTGATAAGTGAATTCCATCCAATGTTACCCCCACCCCAGGATATTCTACCTCACAAGGCAAAGAACCAAAAGAATGAACACTCTAAAATAAATCAGTTTCCCTGATTTAAGAAACAATTTCGTGCTTCTAAGTTGGCTGGCCTTAGCCCAAAATTCTACCCTTCATCTACTTTGGAACATATTCCTCCACAGACAACCATCTATAACATGAAAAGAGGTTTATTCATTTCTAAAGGAACTCTGAGGATTCAACTTACGGTATATTATTTTTCATTTACATCATTAAATAGGGATACATTCTAAATTAACTAATGACTAGTATCAGAATGGGTTGGGGAAATTTTTTTCTATGCCATATGTGAAAATAAATGGAAACCCCAGCCTCATAATAAATACATGTACCTTTGAATAAGACTGAAACGTGCCCTGTGTGTGCACAGATACCTGAAAGCATCAGTCTGTGGTTAACTGACTCACCACAGCTGTGTTTGCTTTCCTGTCTGCTTTCACATATTCTGAAAGAATAAGAAAATGATTCTCTGGGGCTCCACATCAGTATTTTCCAGCCTGTAGCCAAATTCTGCAGAGATGATATACATGCATGCCACTTTACACCGGAGTTTACTTGAAACGAGGGGGACAAAAAGAGGAAGGGTCTGCGAGTGTTGCCTGTCCCTGAGGAATTGAATGCTGATTTGCAGCAACAATACAAAGCGAGTTATGGGGGAAGGCTTCAGGAAGGGTCACTTTAAGTAATTGATCGATCAAAGCTAGGATGGTACCGTGATGCTATGAATTCACTTTGCGGCCTTTGACCTTAGTTTTTAGAAAAATAACTGTAGGGGATTTTCCAATTCAGATAGTCTGACTTCACCTGAGAAATTGTTGGGCACAGGGGTGGCCAGGAAATCCACATGGAGATATTGATAAGAGCATGTGGACTGACTGATAAATTCCTGGAACATGTGGCCCAAGGGAGTGGTTTTTGTTCATGAGTGATATAACTCCTGGCGAAAGGAGAGACTTGCTATTCATGGGAAATCTGAATCTCATCTTAGGGGACGCTTCTAGGCTTTATCCATCTTTCTTTTCTGGATGCTGATATCTTTTATGCTTGAATTCTATCTTTCTACTACTCTATCATATCCTTTTATTTCAATAAATCACATAATCTTAAATCATGAGGTGTAACGCCTTAGAGTGCATTATTAAATTAGCATTTCTGTCTGAGAATGGGGGTGGGAAGAGAGAGTGACTGTTAAATGTAATGGAAAAGTGGGAATGCAGAGACTAGATTAATTTCTACTTCTTGGGAATTGGACTTCTATTTGTCTTTATTAGAGCAGGGGCACCCCCTCAACCCCCCCCCCTACACACACACACCTCTAAGAAGTATCCTGCCTGTGTTCTCATTTTAGAAGAATCAATTACTAAACTCAAAGAAGGAAATAATCTCCTTGGTTACTGTTGATTTGCTGATGACACGAATCCTTAGGGGGAGGATGTGACAGCATTGGTGAAATGTTGCTGGTCAAAACTGGATGCCTCACATCATTCTACTGGCTGACCACACTAACACTCACAACAACACAAAAAGGAAAAAAAGACAATAATTTGAGAGGTTTGTCAAATATGTATGTCCTTTATGTTTCGGAGTGGCGTCAAATGCCTTTTTAATCGCTATCATCTCTATAAGCAATATCTTTTCAAAATCAAAAGTTACACCCACTACATTTTATCTGGAGTTATTTATTAAACTTGGGACAAGTCATCTATTGCAGGTCCTTTGTAACAGCTGCCTCCAGAGTCAGTAGTGAGACCAGGAATTAGAAAGTCTCTCCGGGGTAGTTACATCGTCTGGTGTCAAATTGAGAGGATTAAGAGTGAAGGGGTGGAGTTTAGCCTGTCGAGCAGGTCGCAGCTTGATGACCTCATTTGGAGGTGCTAAGGAGATAAATAGCTCACTGGAGGAAGAACACAGACTCACTCCCTGAGAGACATTGCAGCTGACAAGACCCATGGAGCTATGCTAGTGCCCTGAGTTGGAGGAGTCATGTGGAGACACTTGCCAGTGCTGAGATGCTTACAATGCCACTGAATCCCCAACACTTTCCACCCACTGACCCGCATTCAGCATCATCACATGTGTTTCGTGAGTCTGAATAGGAATTTATAGATCGGTATTGGACATATGGGCTAATATCGGACTTATGGACTTGATCTGGACGGGGCTGGGGTATTTTCTTAACAATCAATTGTTCTTGTATATAAAACTCTTTCTTATACACATATGGATGTCTCTGAATTTGTTTCTCTACTCCTCCCATATTAACACAATCCTCTATTTAGCATGCCGGGATCTAGATGTTGAGTCTGGACTGCGGAATGAAACTGACCTTATCTCTAAGCTTACAGAGTTGTCAGTCTAAAGAAGAAGAAAACAATAAACAAATAGCCCAATCCATATTCCTCTGATCACAATTTAGGACCCGTTCTTAAATGGAACAGATAGTTAAGTATTTGATTATTACACAAAAGGTTGGTATGTTAGTCTGGGTACTTTAGAGAAACAAATCCACAGAAACTCATTTATAAGAGAGAGTTTATATACAGGTTAAATGCACATCAAGAAAACATTCAAACCCAGTGTTGCCCAAATCCACAAGTCCAACATTAACCCTTATGTCTGACACCAATCCACAAAGTCCTCCTCCATCTCACAAAACACATGCAATGATGCAGACTGCAGGAGGAAAGCTGAGTCAGTGAATGTGTAAGCATCTCAGCGCTGGCAGGAGTCTCCACACGGATGCCCAGCACCGAGGCTGCATCGGGGTTAGGGACATGAGGCTTCTCCTTGGGGATGTCTTGCAGGAAGTGAGCTTTGCCAGCTGAAGCAGGGAACTGGCTAAGGCAGCTGCACCCTGGTCCCACCATCAGAAAGCAAGAGACCCAAGAACTAGCCCTGTAACGCCTGAATTTTTAATTTCAGGAAAAAATTGTTTTTATTCTTTACTTTCATAGTTATTGATATATATATATTTACAGACACCTTTATTTAAATGCTATGAAAATGTCATGCTCAGCATTACAGGGCTAGAAGGGTGAGGCTCGCTGAGCCATTTATCTCTCAATCCCTCAGTTAACCCCACATGTATTTATCGGCCAGGTTGGCACAATAAACTAGGTTGGTGATTCACCAATCACACCTGGGAAGAAAGGTTTGGAGAGCTGCTTCCAAAAGGCCAAAACCTGAACACTGTGATGCAGAGCAGTGTGCTCTGACACCACAGGGTTGGCAGTGTGTCAGGAACATTTTTGGGAGATGGAAATGGCCCAAAGATTAATTTTAATAATAATTGAAGGACTATATACACTCATCAAAAGTGTAGCAAATGGCTCCCCAGAAATGGGTCAATTTAATGGTATGTAAGTTATTTCCCAATAGAGTTATTAAATATGTTTAAAAAACAGAATCTCCAGTAGTCAAAATAGCTCACAATGAATTTCCAGAATGGCAAGGTACAGCTCATAGAAGAAGGTACTGCCCAATCCTCTCACTCACCACAGATGGTAAAATCAAGTCAAAGTGATTTTATATCTATGTATTTAAGTTCAAGTACTTAGGGCTGATGTGCTGCTGTTTAATGAGGCCCAAGAACAGAGGAGTCACTGTGGGTTGACACCAGGCAGCGGAGTTCCTGGTTCCATTCTTGGTTCTGCTGCCATCTTTCTTTGGACAAAACTCTTCTTTTTTTTAAAATCATGTTATTCGGGGCTCGTACAATTCTCACCACAATCCATACATTCACCCATTGTGTCAAGAACATATGTACATTTGTTGCCATCATCATTCTCAAAACATTTGCCTTCTACTTGAGCCCCTAATATCTGCTGCTCATTTTCCCTTCCCTCCCCACTTACCCCTCTCCCATGAACCCTTCATAATTCATAAATTATCATTATTTTATCATATATTACACTGTCCAATGTCTCCCCCTACCTTCTTCTTTGCTGCCCCTCCCCCAGGGAGGAGGCTATACATGGATTCTTGTAATCAGTTCCCCCTTTCTACCCCACATTCTCTCTATCCTTGAGGCATTGCCACTCTCACCACTTGTCCTGAAGGTGTCATCTGTCCTGGAATCCCTGTGTTTCCAGTTCCTATCTGTACCTATGTACATACTCTTGGCTAGCCAGATTTGTAAGGTAGAATTGGCATCATGATAGTGGGTGGGGAGGAAACATTTAAGAACTAGAGGAAAGTTATATGTTTCATTGTTGCTTCCCTGAACCTCTCCTGTGTCCCCCCGGAACCATTGGTCCCATTGTTTTCTCCTCCAGACTACTCATTTAGTCTATCTTATCTAGATAGATCTGCAGAGATAATAATATGCACCAAAAATCAAGTCGTAGCAAGATAGGTGATGAGTGAGAACACAGCTGTGACTACAAAAAAAGGAAACCAATTACCCATAGAAAAATAAATTAATTAAAAGAAAAAAATTAAAAAGAAAGAACCTGTAAATAGATAAAGGTCTGATTTTTGATCTCTAGGCATGTCCTTCAGTCAGGTCTGATGGGGGTACCATGCTCTGGCCCCAGAGTCTGTCCTTTGTACTCCCTCAGGGGCTCCCTGCTCTGCTCTCACGGTTGCTCTGCTGCACGCTTTAGTGTGTTACCTCAGAGTCACAAGGTCAGTCTGGGCCAGACAAAACTCTTCTTTGCAATTCAAATTCCTGATAGGCAAGATGGGGATACTGGCTTCAGATATATCTTCAAGTTACTATAACTTGAAGCTTGCCTATACATATGTGTGTGTGAGTCTCACATGAGGTAGCTGAAGTATGAAAAAAAATGTACATTTTGACCTTGGATTGAGAAAATGGTTGACATGTATGAAGCTGAGTAAGTTGCTTTCTCATCATGGAGAAGAAAGAAAACAAGAGCTGGGAAAGGGCATCGTGTGTGGACCAGTAGAGTGTTGGGAACCTCCAATGAGTTGCCACAACAATGGAATCAAGCATGGCCACCGTCATGAGGAAGGGCTGAGTGGTTCCATTCTGTTATGCGTACGGTATTTCATGCCTGCGGAATACAAGATCTTGGTGCAAAGCAGGTGTATCAGCACGAGGTGGCCAAACTTGGTTTCCTCTCACACATTCTCATCTGGAAATGTGACACCTGCAGTACTCTATTTGCATGCATAATTTATGCTTGCTCGCTATGTATCAAATGTATCTGCAGAGCTCATCAATATAGCAATTTAAATTATAGACTACTCAAGTCTTTGCTTGGCTACCGAAGCCTTCATCTGTTCAAACTATCAGTCAAAAGTTAATTTAGGACCTAAATCCACATTTAAAAGACACTGGCTGCACATGGGTTTCTTGAATATCTCTTTTTAATGATGAGTTTGGATGCACCATGTATGACTGATTAATAAATTAAAATGAGGATAAATTACACAGGCACATGTCAATATCAAATCAAATCCACATGAGATTAGGTATTTTTATTATTGGCACTTTAAGAGGTATTTTTTAAGCATCTTAATTGAGGGATTTGTTACTCTCTAAGCTAGAGACCTAAAACCACTAGTGTTTTTCAAGGAAGATGAGCTTATTTAGCAGAAATGCCATAAGAGAAGATAATTTATTAGCCACACCTTTTAAAGATTAATGCTGACTTAATTCTTCTAGTATTTGTAATCATGAAAAGTGTCATTTCTAAGTTCTGAAAATTTGGGTGAAAATAAAATTACATGTGAAGTGAAGAGGGGAAAAATAACCTAGGAAGAATCATGTGACATGACTCTACATTCAAACAGATTTACAGTCGTAGTTACACATGTGCACAGACTCACTCACACACTCTTGTTTGTTTTTGCACATAATTTTCCGTTTTCAGTGGTTACTGTTCTTAAGACTTAAAAGAAGTATGCTAAGAGCAAATTTGTGAGCATATCCCCCTTCCTTTCCTTTTTTGTATGATGTACTGTGGTATATTAGAATTATCCTATGGCATTTGGGACATTACCCTTCTTACCTGTAAACATCAGCCCTGTTCTTCCTTCTATCATAAGTATAAGATTAAAACGCAAAACAAAACATTACAGTTACTGTCAAGCCAATTCTGATTCTTGGCTCTGTTTCATGGGGTTTCAACTTGAATTTCTGGAGGTGTATTTTTAGACCTTCTTCTGAGACAACTCTGAGTGAACTCAATCTTTTATGCTAGCAGCTGAGCAACTTTACTATCTGTCCTATCCAGGAACACTGAGAGAGAGAGAGAGAGAGAGAGAGAGAGAGAGAGAGAGAGAGAGAGAGAGAGAGAGAGAGAGAGCTCATTTCTAGCTAGGTCTCCACCGGGTCACTCAACAAGCGTCAGACTGCCACAGTCAAATACACCTACAAATCTAGGATATATTTCAATGTTTTGTTTCCTGTGCATATGTCCCAAATATCAGCCAAGTTAAGGAGTACAGTACTTTAGCATCATTATACCATTGCGTTTGATTTGTTTTGTTTTGTTGTTCTTGTTCTTTTAGGTGCTGGGAGCAAACCTAACTCAGCCTGGTCTGTGCACTCAATCATCACAAGTGTTCTGTTTGAGTCCATTATTGCAGCCAGGGGTCAACCCATATCCTCTAGGGCCTAGCCCTCTCTTTCCCTGTCCCTGCACTTTACCCAACATGATGGCCTTCGCCAGGGACTGGTCTCTGCTAACATGTCCAAATTTGTCAGATGAAGTCTTGCCTTCCTTGTCTCTAAGACTTGCCTTGAAGGATCATTCTGGGTATACCTACTCCAAGACAGATCATGGTACATTCAATATTCCTCTCTAGCGCCACAATTCAAATGCATCTGTTCTTCTGTGGCAGTGGTTCTCAACCTTCCTAATGCCTCGACCCTTTCATACAGTTCCTTATGTTGTGGTGACCCCAACCATAAAATTATTTTCCTTGCTACTTCATCACTGCAATTTTGCTACTGTTATGAATCAAGCGACTCCTGTGAAAGGAGCATTCAACCCTCAAAGGGGTTGCAACCCACAGGTTGAGAACTGCTTTTCGATAGTCTTCCTTATTCAGTGTCCAATTTTCAACATCAGGTGTATGTCAGTCCTACATCCTTGCTTTCAATACTCTAAAGAGGTTTTTGCAGGATATTACCTAATCCAATATGTCTTTTGATCTCATGACTGCTGCTTCTATAAGCATTGATTATGGACCCATGCAAGACATAATCCTTGACAACTGCCACCTTTCGCCCATTTCTGATGATGTGATCTATGGACATCATCCACGCTGAAGGCGGGTGGAGTGCTGTGATGTGGGAAACGATGTTACTGGTACTTCACAGGCCATTTCAAATGTCACCCAAAGTGAACAGGTTTCAGCATAGCTACCCAAATAAGAACAATCAACAAATAAGAACTTGGCTCCCCCACTTTGGAGCAAGGAGCCACTGAACACCTTATGCCTAACTTCACAACATTGTCAGACACTGAATATTCAAGGAATGAAGGAGAACATTGTCCGCGATCGTGCCAAAGGGTCGGAGAGCACTTGAAATGTGACTGCGGAGGAGCTGATTTCTCAGAGCGGAGTCTTTCATGGTGAAGGAGGTCGGGCAGAGCCTGTGGGGGTGGAGTCTTGAAGATCTTCCTTGGCTGATGGGCATGACTCCAAGAAAACAGAAACAGCTGGTAAAAAGGGGCCATAATGTCTGCTAATTTGTAAGAAATCCTGTCCATCACGCTCTTTTAGGAAAGGTGTCTTTGAGTCATTTCCTTTATATCAATCTGAGACTGCACCTTCAGGAAAGGGACAATGGTAGCATATTGGATTCTGCATTGGGCTACTAACCACAAGCTCAGCAGTTTGAATCCACCAGCTGCTCTGCAGGAGAAAGATGAGGCAGGGTATATGTATATATCTTCAGGAATGTTCTGCTTTCTGTTCATATAAGAATTGTATCTGTTTGTAAAATTCTTATCACAGCTTGATCTATAACATATGTATGCATATGTATTATTTTTCATATATAAATGAATAATATTAAAATATTCAGGAATGCATAAAAGAAAAAAAAACTTAGACCCCAAATAAAACAACTGGCCTGACTCTCATCAGAGTGTTTTCAGAGGGTAAAAAGTGTACTGATCAATGTGCTGTATGAGGGTCAGCTCCCTCAAAGAGATTGCTTTCCAGCAATCTTCAAAGAACATTGAAGGTCACAGAAATTATTATTTTTAAAATCATTTTATTGGAGGCTCATGTAACTCTTATAACAATCCATCCATCCATTGTGTAAAGCACATTTGTACATTCGTTACCCTCATCATTCTCAAAACATTTGCTTTCCACTTAAGCCCTTGGCATCAACTCTTCATTTTTCACTCTCCCTTCCACCTCCCCTCTCCCTCATAAACCCTTGATAATTTATAAATTATTATTTTGTCATAACTTTCCCTGTCTGACATCTCCCTTCACCCACTTTTTGTTGTCCATCCCACAGGGAGGAGGTTATATGTAGATCCTTGTAATTGGTTCCCCCTTTCCACGCCATTCCCCCTCCACTCTCCGGTATCGCCACTCTCAGCACTGGTACTGAAGGGATCATCTGCCCTGGATTCCCTGGGTTTCCAGTTCCTATCTGTACCAGTGTAGATCCTCTGGTCTAGCCTGATTCATAAGGTAGAATTGGGATCATGATTGAAGGGATAGAGGAAAGTTGTATGTTTCATCGTTGCTACACTGCACCCTGACTTGTCTCCTACCCATGACCCTTCAGTAAGGGGATGCCCAGTTGCCTAGAGATGGGTCTTGGGTCCCCAATCTGCCCTCCCCCTTATTCACAATGATTTGATTTTTTTTGTTTTTTGATGCCTAATACCTGATTCCTTCTATGCCTTGTGATCACATAGGCTGTTGTGCTTCTTCCATGTGGGTTTTTGTGCTTCTGAGCTAGATGGCTGCTTGTTTACCTTCAGGCCTATAAAAACCCCAGATGCTATATCTTTTGATAGCTGGGAACCATCAATATTCTTCACCACATTTGCTTATGCACCCATTTGTCTTCAGTGATCATGTCAGGAAGGTAAGCAACATGGAATGCCAGTTTAATAGAACAAAGTATTCTTGAATTGAGGAAGTACTTGAGTGAATGTCCAATATCCATCTGCTACCTTAATACTAAACCTGTAAATATATGCACATAGATCTAGTTCCAAATCCTCATATATAAATATATTTACATATGTACATGCCTTTCTTTAGAACTCCACAAATGTCCTTTGCCTCCTAGCTTTTCCCTCTATTTCCCTTTACATTCCTCTTGTCCCACTATTATGCTCAGTCTTCATTTGGGTTTCAGTAATTCCTCTCAGTTACATTACCCTTGATCATGCCCTTCCAGGCCTCCTACACCCTCCTCACCACTGATTTGGATCACTTGTTGTTCCCTTGTGCCTGGATTTGTTAACACCACTACCTTTTCCCCAACCTCCCTCACTCCCATGCCCCCTGGAACCACCAGTCCTATTGTTTTCTCCTCCAGATTGTTCATCCAGCCTAGCTTATTTAGACAGACCTGCAGAGATAATAACATGCACAAAAACAAGACAGAGCAAAACAAGTAAAAAAAGAAAAGAATACAACAAGAACCAAAAGCCAATAACAAAAAACAACAACAAAAAAAGAAACTCCTGTAGTTAGTTCAAGGACTGTTTCTTGCCCTTGAGGAGTGTTTTCCAGTCAAGTCTGATGGGGTGCCAAGCCCTGGCCCCAAAGTCTATTTTTTGGTATTCCCTGGGGACTTCATTGCTATGTTCCCCTTGCTGTTCTGTTGCACACCCTTAGTGCTTTGCCTCGGTGTGATGGGATCAGATGGGTGTGAATTCCCACACTGAGTCTCCAGTGTTGTCTCCTGTAGGGCTATGGGTCATTGAGGGATGTCATGTTTCATAGTGGGGCCAGTCATATGGTCTTCTCTGTGGACTGGCTGCTCTGAGTGGGAACATCATCCTCAAGGCATGGTGGGCCAGGATGTGCTCCAATCTCTCTTCCTCCCCCCTTCATTTGCTCCTGCATGCTCTGATCAGACATGTCCCTCTTCCTGATCTGCAGCTTCAGCGCTGCCCTCAGAAATAAATTCTTCTGTGGGGAAGGGCAGCTGCCTACATAGTTGGAATAGGCATCCAGAACAAGGGCCAATCCAAAGAGCCGTTTCCCAGACAATTTGGTGGGTGAGTCAGTTAAACTCAAAAGCAAGGATCTCGGCTCCGAACTTTATCCTAACTTTTATTTTTGCATTTGTTCTTTTATGATTCCAAAATCTCTTGAGAGATTTTCTCTAAGGGCTCCAAGACACAGGCTAGATGATCAGGAGGATATATTATGAAGATATTTCAGAAGGGATAAGGTTTGAGCCCTCAAGGATGTCCAAACTGCCTTTGACGTTGTATAGATCAAACGCTGCAAATCGGTGGGGAAGGGTTAGAAATGGATTCGCCGTCTTCAGAAGCAAATAGACTGAGCTTGAAGAAATGTCGAGGAGCATTGGTTTCACATTTGAATATGGCTTTTTAGTAAGTGTTTCTTATTATTGATTTTATAAGCATTTTGACCTACCTTTGCATTTACTTCATTTTTTTAAAAAGTAAAATACACTACAAATAGAGTTTAGTAACCCCTTCCCATCATGCTTACCTCTTTTCCTTCCTTCCTCAATCCAATTAACATAAAAAGTTGGAGATTCCTCTGCCATCCATGTTTTAATATTTTATTGAATATGCATGGTTTTATTAAGCATATGTGTTATCATAAATGATACATAGCTGTGTGTATATTTTCATAAACTTTATGAATAATATCACAAATAGAATTTTTTTATTTGTGCATATTTTAAACTTTATTTTTTTGCTGCTATTCTATTTTAAAGACTAGTCATTGTTATATATCCTTCTAACTAATCCATTCATCTTTATTGCTGTATTTTATTGTATTGTATGAATATACCTCAATTTATTTAGACCCCACTTTGTGCATTCTACATTCATTATTTTGAGCTACCAATAACACTTTTGATAGAGACAGGTTTTGCCCTAACAACCACTTGATGACTTATTGATTCAATATCTCAGGAATGGAATCTGTCTCCATAGCACAGAAACAACTGTATTATCTCATTGCTCTTGTTCAAATTCAGATTTATATCTTTTGTATTTTGGAACCAACAAAAACCAATAACCTTAAATAACTACTTTTTCAAAATCACAAGCATATTGTGGCATTGTGATAGCAAATCCATCAGCACTTTCTTCATGCCATTAAGTACCCTGCAGTATGTCCTTTAACGAGGACACGTGGGTGGACAAGAGTGAGAGAGAGGAAGAAAAAGGGTGAGAGAGAAGAAGAGAGGCCCAGAGAGGGAGAAGAAGAGGGATGGATCATCTCCATCTCCATCTCCATTGTCCACATTTGCACTATCTGGCTTGAGGTGACAGATACTTATCCATATTTTAAAAGAGTAAAATATACATGTAAAAGAGTATGGATAGGCATGTAAATGAGTGTGAATATACATGCAAATGAGTATGAGTATACATGTAAAAGAGTATGGAGTAGGGAGCTGTTACCACTTGTGGCAGTCCTTTTAAGAAGGCTTTATAGAAAAAGTTCCCATGTATTTTTGTAAAATTCAGGAAACTAAGGCACAGCCCTGACTGAAGGACAAGCACTGGAAAGACAGGTGGAGTGTAAGGGACTAAAGGTAGGCACATTCCCCAAGTCAGCACATACGTGTTACATTTGTGCAGAGGAGAACTGCCCCGTAGGACTTTCAGGATGGTGAACTCCCTGGCAGATTGATGGGTCTGTCTCCTGCGGCACCTCTGGAAATCATTTAACTATTTAAGTTGTTTTTCTTTTTTATTTACTTGTTGCTGTTGTTTAAGGAAACACAATGTTTATACCATTTCTATAAAAGGTACTTTGAAAACTGGAGGGAAAACATTCGTCTTTTAGCACTCACATATATTGAGAAGATGAATGACGCCATATGGTGTAGGAAACTAGACAGAACAGAATGTGACACTGATATTTGGCTCCGGGTCCCTGAATACTCTTTAAAGAACTGCAAGAGCCTTTTCTTGACCTTGTTATTTATATAATGCTTTATGAACAGAGGATGGAGGGAAATGATCAAGTAGAAGCAAATTATAACACATGCAAAATTAAATACAGACGTTTCTGAAAAGTTAGGAGAGAGTAAGCATACTGAGGCGCGTAAAAAGGGTTCAGACATACAATTCCAAGGTCACACTTCTGGGCTGGGAATCCTACCTCTGCTCTTGGCAAGACTTCATGCAACAGAACAATCATTTCCTTAATCTGTATAACGAGAAACATTGATTAAAAAAAACAAAACCCCTCAGTGGAATATTGAAGATTAAATAGGAGAATAAAATGTTAAAATGTATATCAGAATTTAGTAGAGTTTCTACTGGCTCCTGTCACTGAGGTGAATATTAGTTGCTGTGTTGTATAAAGCCGTAGACTCACTAAGGCAGTTTGATCCAGTGTCTGTGGGAGATATCTTGAGCAATCCTCCCTATTTCCTAAAACCTGCCCCTGGCTTCACTGAATTACCTTTACAGCTGATCTGAGGATGCATGTGTCCATGTGTGTCAACGGTTTCATCTACCCATGATTCAGATACCCTCACAGAGCTTTCAAAATTGCCAAACCCGAGGTTGCTGGGGTGCTGTGAATCCATCACATGTAAGATAACTCCACGGCCTGTGGTTCGATTTTGACTCAGGTAACCTTTCTCTGTAGAGAGAGTCGTGGGTGGGTTTGAACTGTCGCCCTCATGGTTAGCAGTCCTGAGCTCACCGAAGAGCACCACCAGGGCTCCTTCTTGATCTCCAAAGTACAGTTATATTATCCTCAGGGAAAGCAAATGGAATAGAGCCAGTTCTGCAGTACATCTTATGAGGGGGAAAGTTACTTTGAAAAGGTCTAACTCTTGGAAGAAAATATTCATATTCAGTGGAGTTCTGTGTTTGAATTTCTACTGTGCTACTTTTGAAGCTGAATTATAGCAAAACACCAACAAAAAGTCATTAACTCTCTGTACAGTCAGCTTTCTGCTAACCAATTTGGGGGTCAGACTACTCTACAATGGTTTATTGTAGGGTTGAATGAAACAATCTATGTAATAATGTGTTCTTTGGTATATACATGACATTAAACTAGAGTTCTATTTCTCATTTATCACGATCCATACATTCATCCCGCATGTCAAGCACATTTGTATATATGCTGCCATCATCAGTTTCAAAGAATTTTCTTTCTACATGAGCCCTTGATATCAGCTCCTCATTTCCCCATCCCCCGCCCTTCCTCCCTCATGAACCCTTGATAAGTTATAATTATTTTCAAATCTTATATCATCCTCTGTCACCTTTCACCCGCTTCTCTGTTGTTTGCCCCCCTGGAAGGGGGTTATAAATTGATCCCTGTGATCAATTTCTTGCTTTCCCCCACCACTTTCCCCTTATCCTCTTGGTATCTCTATTCTCATTGTTGGCCCTGAGGGGTTTATCTATCCTGGATTCCCTGTGTTTAGGGCTCTTCCCTGTAGCAGTGTGCATGCTCTGGTCTAATCCGATTTGTAAGGTAGAACTGACGTCATGATACTGGGGAGAAGGAAACATTAAAGAACTAGAGGAAAGTTGTATGTTTCATTGGTGCTGTACTGTACCCTGACTGGCTCATCTCTTCCCTGTGGTCCTTCTTTGAGGGGATGTCCAGTGGTCTACAGATGGGCTTTGGGTCTTCACTCTATGCCCTGCCCCTCCTTGGGTTCTATGTTTCATTCCCCATCTCTGTCTTTCCATGCTAAATACTGTCAGACCAGTTATAAAGAGATCTGAAGCTAGCTCATCTGCCTGATCTTGTTCTTGATTAAGCTTGCATGACTTCCTAGAAACCATTGACTCCTTTTATGAGGAATTAAACCATACCCTGTCAATGACTACTGTTCAAATTTTCTCTGGGGTATTTGAAATATATATATTATATTATAACAACAATTTATTAGTATATGTGCATAAATATAAACATATAAATCTATCTATATTATTTACCTTCTCCTAATCTAAAACAAACTGATAAGGCATCCCTGTGACTTGTGATTTCCTTATGAAATACACATTATGTGTTCCTATGGGTAAGTTTGAATCAACTGGGGTTGTGTAATTTCTGATCCAATTCATCTTGAGTGGGAATGCAAATTCTCACCAGAAACCAACCCAGTATGAACCAATTTGAAGCCCTGCCTGCAACCCAGGTGCTGTTTGAGCAGCACAGCTCAGAAGTACCCGAAAACTGGAAGAAACTCTCCGTCTGCAGAAGATAGAGGAACATTTGGAGTGCATTCCTCCTTCATCACCCTGATTTATCCGGGAAGAGACATAGCGGCGATGGGCAGCAGATGGTGGTTGCAGCCAGTGCAGTACGCACAACATGCGGTTGGTGCCAAAACTCTGTACCTTCAGGTTTTTGTTGACTGAAAGACTGTCCTAAACATCTGTGATCTGTCACTCGAGCAATACTGTATCTCCAAAGGTTGGGTCCATTTTTCTCTGACATGCGACATAATCGTTAGTAATTAGGTTAATTGTTCTTTAGATCTGCTGGAACTAAGAGCCTTCTTCCATGGTGTGCCTCACGACTCAGTAACTACACAGCTGGTGCTCAGGTGGGGTTCCGAGGAGATTGAAACTAAGAGATGACTTACTTCTCCTTTAAAGTCAGGATAATAAATTTATAGAACTTGAGTTTAGGCTACACTAGAACAAGGGAGTTAGAAGGTAGTTGGCTTGTAGAGAAAAACAAGAGGAAACCATATTAAATCTCCTCTATTTTGAGTTGTGTGTGTATGTGCCTTTAGGTTTACAATGTTGGTTTTATGCAGAGTACCACAGAAACTAGGATCCAGGTGTGTTGTCCAGATAACGGCGTTGGCAGTTATCTATGGAATTGATGTCAGATGTGGCAGATTCCTGGTTAGTTCCTTGCAATGACACCACCTTAACTTTTCCAGGTCCTGGTCCTCTCCAGATTAATTCTCCTATCTTCCTTTGGCCTATCTCATAGATAATAAAACTAGGAAATAACTTGGATTTTGAAAGAGGAAGAGATACATCTTTAAATACCCTTCCTTTCTTTGGAAAGAATTTTCTATTCTGACTCTGTGTACTATAACCTGTCATTGGCTAGCTGATTTGAGCTCATAATGACTATAACGGAGTAGAACTGCCCCATGGGGTTCCCAAGGATGTAAGTTTTCCACTTTTTTTTAAGCAGGTGGATTTGGACTAGTGACCTTTTAATCTTTTGGTTATTAACTTAGAACTTAACCCCTGTGGTATCTGGCTCTTTGAATCCATTTTCACCATTTAGGCACCAAAACTCATGCCACCGAGTCCATTTCAGCTCAGCGCGATTCTATTACTTCCTGTCATCTCTTGAAGTTTTCTTCTAATGGAATTATGAGGTTAGACATTACCCCTGGTTTTAGGCTGTGAATATGTATTACATGTCTCCTTCTATTCTACATTTGGCCAAAAGAAATGTGCAGTTTGAAAGGCACATGAAAGAGACAGGTGTGGGGAACGGCTCCACAGCCGTAGATGGCTTCCTCTTGAGTTGGCCCTTCTCCATCACCTAGCCAGCGGTTCGCAACCTGTGGGTTGGGACCCCTTTGGGGGTTGAATGACCCGTTCACAGGGATTGCTTGATTCATAACAGTGGCAAAACTACAGTGATGGAGTAGCAACAAAAATAATTTTATGGTTGGGGGCGTCACCAACTGTATTAAAGGGTCATGGCATTAGGAAGGCTCAGAACCACTGACTTGACAATGCTCATGTCTTGAGAGGAAACATCTGCTGCCTTGCACATAGTCCTAACCTGCACGCATTGCCACGTTCACTCAGGCATGTATGCATCTATTTATTTACATATGGAAATAAATATTTTCTTCCTGGGGTGGCATAATAATTATCTGCATTGGCTCTGGAAACAAACTATTTGGGCTCAAACCCACCCAGCTGCACACAAATCATGGGGCTGTGGGCAAGTTCTGTATGTTCTCCAGGCCTCATAGATGAAGAGGGAAAGAGAGAGTATCTACATAGAGTTTCTGGAGGATACAATATGTTCACCCATGTAACAGACTCGGAACAAAGCCTGTCCTACAGTAAACACTCAAGGAATCCTCTTTGATTTTTAATTATATGAGCTGATATTTACCCATTGATTTCTTAATATATGTCAGACCCAAAGCTACAAGGTTTGCATATCTTAACTCCTGTGATCCTCACATACACACATTGACCACATGTGTCAGAAGTATCTTCAGGTACTGCTGTGCTACCTGCAGGTGCATCCCGCAGCTGAAGAAATTGAACTGCTCTTTGACAGGGGCATCTTGATTCCTTTTTACATATTCTTTCCATAAACAATTCAAAGATAATTAAACATTGAGGTAAAGTACAAGAGTTTAATCTATCCTGTGACCCGTTTATCGCTGCTTAAACTACAAAGCAAGGGGGATCATCCCTTTAATTTTTAATACATTTCATAAATCTGCTCCAGAAAATATGTCCCTATCTGTGTCCATACGTCTTTGGTTTATCACTTTGGAGAAGTTTGTTCTCTGAAAGTTTGGTAATGCTAAATCATCTCGAGGCATAGAAAGAACAGCTATGTTACAACTGGAAATATATCTGATGATACGATGGAAGCTTGACCTTTGATGGTCAACTTGAGCCGTCAATATTATTAGCCCATATCTACTCTGCATCTTTGTTCCTGGTGTTATTATGTGTGGCAGCTCTACCATTATCAAGCACCCAGGTTACTGTGGACGATAAGAGCTACACTAAAATAAATACATATGATTGACAAATCATGGCCAAAGATGTCTCTAATGACAGGATCTACTCAAGACTGTGAGCTGTATGGGGGCCAAAAGTATTTGCCCCATCTTAATCTATTGCAGTACTTAGAGCAGATAGTTGGCATGTTGCACGTTTCACAAACATTGTATAGACTAAACTCATGTCTAAAAACAGGAGTAATCCCATAAGAAGGTGTGGATGCCCAGAGGAGGAGCAACTCAGCTTGCTGACCAGGAGGAGTCCCTGGGTGGGTGAGAAAGGCGAAGAGCACCTTAGCCACAAGGCTTACAATCAAAGCACTGAGCAGTCCCACAGAAAGCTGAGCTGGTGGTCGCTCGTAAGGTCACAGCCTTGAAGCCTTGGTGGAACAGTTCACTCTGCACGTGCTGGATCATCCTGACTTGGACTTCCCTTGAAAGCAGCAACAACAGCAACAAACACAGACCGGAAGTGGGGTGAACAAAGAGGACATGGGCTACATTTGACTCATTCAAATCGAAAAGGAAAAACTCTAGTGACATACAGTCATATATTCATCATGGATGGGCGTATTGTCATTTTTTGTTTATATTTGAAAGCATTCCTCCTCATTTCAACGTGTATTTTTGCATCTTGCAAGACACTTGATGTGAGTGCCATGAGTACAGACTTTTACAGTTAGGATTCCACCCAACCTCTTTCTCAAGAGGCAGCAAGCAGAAGATTAAAGATAGATATGAACCAATCCAGGACAGAACCTCAGAATTGTTCAATCTACTAGAGTTTTACTCATGTAGTCACCAAATTCACATATACCCTCACACCTAGTAGATGAGTACACCAGTATGTGGAAGAAATCAGAGTGAAGTACTTAAAAGATTTACTTAAAGATCTGACTGCCTATGGCCTCCATACTTTTGAACCATCACCTTGAAACACTAGCCCGTTTTCTGTGTAAATGACTGGCTCTACTGGACTGCTCATTGAAAAGTGTTTCCTTTTCCGAGATGCCAGTGAACCTACCAACATCTTCTTGCCATCATTTTCTACCTCCAGCTCCTGTTTTCCTCGTTCCAGTACTTTCTCCCCAGAAGTGGCTGGTGGTTTCGAACTACTAAAATGTGTAACCCACTATTCCACCAGATCTCCTCTTTGCTTCTCCAAAATATAGTGCATGGGCATTATGATGTTTCTCACCCCACCCTCCATTGCCAGAGGCTTGACAAGTCTGTTCATTATTTACCCATTTAAATTTTTCTTCTTTTGATAGCAGCCTTAGCAAAAATATATTTATATTTTTGGTCACAGTATATGGATCTAGCTTCATCGGCCATAGTCCGTATTTTTGTTTTCTGAAAGATTCTAACCATCTCTGACCTGGATACTGAGACACAATTAGATTTAACTCAACACCAAGAGGTGTGCTTTTACTGTCAATTTCCCAGCTGATATATTCTATTCATTTTTCTATCAAGTTAGATTATTGTATTTGATTTCAGTGGTTTCAGTGTACCTATTCAGCTGTACAATCTGGCTGTACAAACACATTCAAATGGTATTATCCAGTTTATGATTGATTCTGTATGACTCATTTTAGAATCCAAAATGCAGGATTAACTGAACTCCTAATTTCCAGGAATATAATGTCAACAAATTATTAAAAGATGATAGGGCTTTAATAGCCAGGACTATTAATTCTATATAGCAGCAGAATGTACACACACATGGACACACATATGTATATCCATGTAAACATGAAAATATAGAGACAGGAGTCCTTGTAGTATAGTGGTTATGCATTGGGCTGGAATTCTCAAGGTCAGTAGTTGGAAACCACCAGCCACTCCAGAGGATAAAGACAGGACTTTCTACTCCCATAAAGAATTACACTCTCAGAAACTCATAGAGATATTTCTATCCTGTCCTATAGGATGGCTATATGTGGTCCTTGACTTGATGGCAGTGAGTTGTGCTTTGGCCTTATATAGACAGTCACAGTTAAATAGGTACCTCATTTTACAGATAGGATGTGATCTTTCTCACCTGATATATTGAGATGCCTGACTAAGAGTGGCAGTGCTGTGAATATATTCACATCAGTGTTGTCCTTTAATAAAGTTTTCACCTCTCTCATAAAAATACAAAAGTCAGCTCAACTGTTTGCTTTCATATCCTTAGTTACATCGATTGTGAATACTCCATATGCTGTCTTTTGTACCTTGGAAGATAAGATGTAATTATGGGGGGAAGTTGGATCAATAGAATAAGAGGCTCGGGTGCTTATTAGTTTATCTCACTTCTGATACAACTGGGTCTTTCAAAGAAAACAAGTCATTTGCATGTACTTTTCTTTGGGAAAGAAAATGTTACTTGAATTGGTATTTTAGGAAAAACTGTGACATTTACCAGTACTTCGGGCCTTATGTAGTGTCTGGTGGAGCAGGTAGTTAGAGAATAGCTGGAGAGGCATGTGTAAAATGACTGGGAACCCTGGTGTAATTTTTGAGGAGTTCCCATTCTCTGACCAATCAACTCACAGTCTTCAATTCAAGTGTGTCTCCTAGCAACCCTATAGGTCAAAGTGGAACTGTCCCAGCATGTTCTAGAGACTGTAACTCTTTCTGGGGGCAGAGAGCTCCATCGATTTCCCCACTAATCTTGAGAGTGGCTGGCCAAGCTGCAACCAACCCATTACCTACACCAGTAGGTCTCCTTAATTGCCATCCGAGTACCTCTCAAATCTTACGGGCATTTACAGGGGCTCATCTTGGTAGAGGTTCCCAGCCATCCAAATAGTAGGCTATACGATTGCAGTCTCTTAATTATCTAAACAGGGATGTTGATAGCTTTTTATTTTTTTTATTTTTCTATTATGGATACACTTTACCCATCAGCTATGTGGCAGTCCAATCAATGTTTTCATATGACCAAGATATTATCCTCCTTTTTAAGCAATAAAAAGTCACATTTTATCTACTTGGCTGTTACTGAAATAACAAAAGCTATGCTTTGAGGCTTAAGATGTATGCATTTCCACCATGCATATTCATGAGTTCCCTCCCCTTTAACTTATCTACCCCTGCCTTTACTTTCATAAATCTAATTTTAGCTTGTGTATAATACTCTGATATTTTGAGTGTACCCTTGGAAAAGACTAATGCATAAATTAACATAAATAATCCTTTAGATGCAGTTGCAACCTATACCATCTGTCTCGCTGAAATATAAAGACTTCTGTTTGATTGGTTGGACAGATCCCATGATTATGGGTACTTCTAGGTCTGACTCAAGTAAGAAGACAATGTGCTTTAGAAGTAGCAAAAAGGTGTCCCCTGGTCCTGGAGATGTATGGTCAGCCAAACAATAGACAGACCTCTAACGAACAACAGGACCAGGAAGGAATTCATTCTTTAGAACTACCCAACACTTAAGCGCAAAAGGTCAGTATTTGTAAAAACAAAAAACAAAGCTTTCTGCCTGTGCTCTGGCTACTCAATAATATCCTGACCTTTTGCTCCCTTACTTGCTGAAGACAGACCAGTTTGGCATTTATTTCTCACACTTATCACCAACACAGGAGCCCTGGTGTTGTAATGGTTACTCACTGAGACGCAGTTCAGTAACTGTTCCTTGTAAAGAGATAGCAACTTCAGAAATGCACCAAGACAGTTCTAGAGTAGATGTGCATCAGAATCCACTCAATGGCAGATCTGATCCAAGAACAGAGAGAACCCCAAAGTTGGGAATTGGCTAATCAAGAGATTCATGAATTCTCTTATTAACATTCACAGCAAATCATTCACTTCCATGTATTATCTCACCTAAAATAGAAAAAAAGTAATGAGTAATAAAAATGACTTATTCAAGACATCTTTCCTCTACCTTATTATTGCGTACTTTAATAGTCTTTTAGTTACTTTTGGATACATCATCTCTGGTTCTTCTACATATCATTTAAGGAAAAGCTATGGATGTTTTTCAAAGAATATAGCTAAAATTTGAATAAACAAAATTGGACAAAAGCTCGGGTGGGGAACAGCTGAAGGAGGTGAGAACTGGCTGCCTTCTATGAAGTATATGCCTTGATACCACCCAAGAATGGGCAGATTGTTAGGTTCCTGGCACTGAGAGAATTCACGCAGCAGAAGCACATTGGTAATCCTATGACTTTTATGAGGAAAAGGGACATTTCAGGTATCACCGTCTCAAAAGTACACACTGTCTCTGGAAAGCATGCAAGACCACGCAGAAGCCACGCGGGAGTTCACAGCTGAACGCAAAAAAAACACATGGAAAGAACACAGGCACAGGAGCATGAAATGAAACTTTCAGGACTAGAAGATCTCAGGGGCAAGAGAGAGGCCTAAGGGGGAGCTCAGACTCCAGGTCTTAATGGAGTGTGTGTGTGTGTGTGTGTGTGTGTGTGTGTGTGTGTGTGAGAGAGAGAGAGAGAGAGAGAGAGAGAGAGAGAGAGAGAGAGAGAGAGAGAGAGAGAAAATCCCATCCTCTTCCTGCCAAGTATCCCTGAAAGATTGGTGCCCTGCCAGTGGACTGCTTTTAACCCCACTGGCTGGGAAGGCGTGGTTGAGGGCACTGGTTGATCTTTTTTTTTTTTAAATCATTTTATTAGGGATTCATCCAACTCATTGCAATTCATACATACATACATCAATTGTGTAGAGTACATTTGTACATTTATTGCCCTCATCATTCTCAGAACATCTTATTGGCTGAGTTTAAGCCCACCTGTTGATGTCATGTTACTAGATTGTGGCTAGGTTTGGTCTCACCTGTGCCACTGAGGGGGAGGGAGGGCCTAGTCTTTGCATGCTCAGTTTGGATTGTTTCAAAGGTGTCTGATTAGGGTGCCTGGTTTCTTGCCAAACCCTTTGTTGTACCCTTATGCAGGTATTGGGGAGACAACCCCCACTACTCCCTATTCTGGCTACCTAACATGATCACTAATTTTTGAAATAGCTAGTTTTTCTTCCCCTATTAGGCCAATGAACAAAATAAAGTAAAGCAACCATGGTTTAATTAGAAATGCATGCATAAATGAAGATGAATTCAAATTTATTCTGTCCAGGAATTGATTCCTCAGACTAAACATAATCTACTATATATATTTTCATATCTCTGGTACCTACATGCACAGATCATAGGGAGGATTATGAGCATAAGGGTATTCCAGAGACGATTTCCCATACAAATGCAGAGAGCCATCACCGAGATGGCTGCATTCACAGGTGTCTAACATGCAGAGGAAAACATGCCAACCCCAACAAACAAAGTGCTCTGAGTGCTTGTCATGTTGCTGTGAAAATACAGGTATTTAATATACTTACAGTGGCCTCAGAGTTGTGTACAAACCTACCAAAGCACAGAAAAGGAAGAGCCACGTTTTCAAAAGCAAGAAATATTGGATAAAGTAACAATTATTCTATTAAAGGATTCTTATGCTTTCATTCAAAAATGGGTATTGAGCCTGCTGAATGACAAGCATAGGGCTAGGACCTTTCGGCACATATAAAAATAAGACACCGTCTGTAGTCATGTCAGATTTGTCTAATGGGAAGACAGCTATTTGCGTCATAATGTAGTCTTTGCTCCTGGGATCCCATTGGATATAGAATCTGGATGTGCTTTTACAGGAAAGTGGCATTTTTTGTTCTATGTTTTGAAATAAGAGGAGGAGATTCTTTGAAGATTGGTAGGCACGGAGAGCAAGAGGCAGATCCTGACAACATCATCTCCTTCATGGTTGTCTTTGCAGATAGGGAATGAGACTTAAGAATCGGCATTGATAGCAAAATGGCATTGACAACGATAATAATTGTGGATAAAGACAATAAAAACTTTAAACTATTCTGAAGGTATTATTGTGAAGAGGGGAGTAAATTGAAGGCAGATACAGTTGTTATAACTCTAAATCTATATAATGGTAGTGAGTTATTGAGTTAGACAAGGATTAATGAGGCCCCTAGTGACATAGTGGATCTGCAATGTCATTTGTTCCAAGCCACCAGCTGTTCCTCAGGAGAAAGATGGATCTTTCTGCTCCCACAAACAATTCCAGTCTCATAAACGTACAGGGCCAATTCTATCATGTCCTTTAGGGTTGCTATGAGGCACTATTGATTCAGTGGCAATGAGAAACCACAATAGTATGAGCCCTGGGAGTCTAGTGGATTAAGCATTAGGCTGCTAACCACAAGGTTGGCAGTTTGAACTACCCGGCACTCTGAGGGAGAAAGAAAAGGCTTTCTACTCCCATTAAGATTTACAGTCTAGGGAACCCACTGGAGTAGTTCCACTCGGTCCTACAGGGTCTTTATGAGGCAGAACTGACTTGATGGCAGTGACAGTGAATAAGAGAGCACTAAATTAATAGTAGTAGTTAAGAGAGAGACAGGATACAAATAAAATATATTGGATGCTTGGCTCAATAAACCAAATTCACTGCCTTCAAGTTGATTCTGTCGCACAGAGACCTTATAGGACAGACTGGGTAGAACTGCTTTGATGGGTTTCCAAGACTATAACTCATTATAGGAGTAAAAAGCCTCCTCTTTCTCTCATGTAACAGCTGGTGGTTTTGAACTGCTGACCTGGCAGTTAGCAGTTGAACTCACTATGCCACCAGGGTTCCTGCTCGACCCCATAGGACATATTAAACAATCAATTTGAACAAGTCCTCTACATGAATGCAAGACCATCTCAGCACATTCTCAAGTGACAAGCTTTGCATGATTACAAGCAAACTACACCTCATCTTGGCGGTGCAAATACCCCTCACTTCCAGACCTTGGGCTCCTCAACCCTGCAAGCAGGCAGGGCTGCACTAGTGCTTTAGGAGAATTGACATGCAACCCAAAAGGAAGCTAATCCCCTCAAGGCTACTCTGGCCCAGGCTCTGCTGAAGACTAAGTGCTTCTTCTCACAATGATTGACGCATGCCCCTCCCCCCTCCAGGAGGACAAACCACACAACGTGCAGAAGGGACACAGCCGTCAGTGTAAGGTATGAAAACAATGACAAAGTATTATTTCTCAAGGATTCACAAGGGCAGGGAGCAGGGGAAGGAGGGGAAAAAGAGGAGCGGATACGACGGGCTCAAGTAGAAAGTAAATGTTCAGAAAATGATTATGACGACATAGGTACAAATATGCTTGTTACAATTGATGTATGATTGTGATAAGAGCTGTAAGCGCCCCCAATAACATGATCTTTAAAACACAACAAACAGATTCTACCTCGGTGTATGTTAAAAAAAGTAAATATGAAAGTATAAGAAGATTACTTGGCACAATATTCCATAGGAGAGCAGACAGGAGAAAGGGATGATATGACAGAGGGAGCGCAAAAGGTCCTCAGGTCCTCACTGATGGCCATTTCCTGTTCCCTTGCAATAAACTTCACTTTTCAAAGTGGTCTAAGGAATCATCTTGTTTTCCTAACTAGCAGGGCAACACTAAAGCACTGTCCATGGTGCCTTCTTCAGGAAGACACAGCAAAACTGTCCCCAACTCCAGAACAAAAGGGAAGTGCCGCACAGGCCTCCCACATACTGCTTTGAAAATCTTCCCCTGTAATTTCATCACATGTTCATTGACTCCACTATCAGGAGCACAACCAGACTAAATCATCTAAGACTCGTGGCATTAGGCAATAACTTGTAAATACCAAGCACTTTAATGTAATTATCTTGTCTGAAACCGTTTAGCAAACAGAAAGTCAAGCTTCTGATGGTTTATGCTAATAGGTCTCAGAAGCAATCACACTAGTGATTTTATTTTACTTAATTTTTTCTGGTGTATTGCTCTGTTAGTACATCTCATCTAGGTAGAAGATTCAGACAGACGTAGAAGGAGATAGGATAATCTTTGTTGCTAAAAAAAAAGTTTATTTTAAAACACTATCATTATGCAACAATGTGATTAATTATAGGAGTGATTTCTGCGTTCGACTATTTATCATGGACCTGGAAAGATAAATGTCTGATGTACAAGGGGGCTCTGAAAACTTTTGGAAATTTTTCATTTTCTCCCATGAACTTTTGGAAACCTTCTTGTATAATTTTAATACACATACAGAACCCAAAATACAAATATTCATAGTAGAACAAAATAAATTGTTGAGGGGCATCACCTAAATCAGAGATGGGCAATGTTCCCACAAAGTACCAGATAGAAAAGACTTCAGTGTTTGTACAGGACTTAGCGTCTCTGGCAAAACTAAGGCAGTGAACAGAGCAGCAGTAGCATTTGCAAGAGAAGATGCAGACATTTGCAGATGACAGTGTAGAAAGGCCTGGAGTCATTAATGATGTGGACTACTTGGAAGGGAGTTGTGAGACAGTTTGCATGTTAGAAAGGAGGTATTGCAGATTAAGTTCCTTAGAAACAGAATCTGAAATGAATATGCACATGGTTGGGAAGGGAGAGGAAGCACGCTAGATGTAAGAAAAGATTGAGTTTTGATGCAATACCAACAAAAGCCAAGGACTATCATATGTGGAGTAATAAAACAGGTGATGCCTTCAGACTTGCTCTAATTTGGAAGCAGGGGATTAGGTATATTTACTTCCATATTGAAACATCATTGGATACGGGATCCTTCCACATGGACACATGACATTGGAGGAGTCACTCACTAAAGTTGGATAAGAACTGAGAACTGTCTAACAGCCACATGCAAACATGCCTTCATTCCTGAAAAAGAAATGGATGGCACATTCCAATGCCTGGTATAGTTTACAACGAGACCAGCAACATTGGAAACACCATGGCCACCAGAAGAAAAACACATCTGTCTTGAAAGAAGTATAACTAGCCTGTGTTTCACATAGTTTGGTCATGTTCTCAGGAGAGACCAGCTCCTGCAAAAAGACATCATGCTTGGTAGATTGTCAGTGACAAAAAGTAAGATCATTCGATAATATCGGATCACATTGGATTGACGTAGTGGCTGCAACAATTGGCTCAGGCATAGCAACAATTGTGAGGGTGATACTAGACTAGACAGTGTTTCATCCTGCTTTATATGAATCAGAACTTACTCCCTAGGACATAAAGGCAGCAAGAAGTTCAGACTGAAGTTGAAGAAATGGAAAACAAATCCCCTAAATCTAAAATAGAATATTAAATAGATGGTTGTGTTTAGGTGCTGTTGAGTTGGTTCCAACTGATAGCGACCCTCCATACAACAGAACCAAACACCATCGGTGCCATCCTCACCATTGTACCCATGTTTGAGCCCATCTATGTAAACACTGTATCAATCCACCTTTCCTCTGCCCTCCTACTTTACCTGATGCCCTGTAAGGATCATCCTGACGGCACTTCTTCCAAGATAAATGTGCTCATTTGGTGTTTGCTTTTGACATTCCGTGGCATTTTCATTATTAATCACAGCAAAATAGAAGCCATCACAGTGCACCAAAGTGACAGACAAGTGGTAGGACCTTGAGGGGATCCCACCTGACTTTAGAACAGACTTGACACGTTGGAAACTACAGAGTGTCTAACAACCTATGTGAGGATATAAAAATATCATGCATGAAGAAAATAAAAGGTTATTAAACATATAAGAAAGAATATATATATATATATATATATATTCATATATATACATGAAATTATAGGTAAAAGTGGATTCTGAAATAGAATAGCTAAAGCAAATGGAAGGATGAAGTAAAAGAGCTGTATAGAATTTCCAAAGAGCAGTTTGAGAAGACGATATAAAACATTATAATGAAATGTAGGAATCCAGGTGGCAGGGTGGATGTGATAAGTTTTTTGCCAACATGGCCTCTGTAAGATAGCACAAGTGTAATTTAGCCTGTCAATCAGGTCACAGCTTGATCACCTCCCTTGGAGGTAAGACAGAGAGAAATGGCTCTCTGGAGGCTGATCCCTCTCTTTCACCCTCTGCTTTTACCTTCCTGCTGGCCAGCCACTCTGAGACTTATGAGCCCTGTGATGCAGCCACCAACATTGGTTCTATAAAACCTTGCACCCACCATCCTGTGATCTTCATGCATTCTGCATCACTGCATGTGGCTGAGTGAGTCTGAAGAGGGATTTAGGAACTAGTATTGAAATTTTGGATTAGTATTGGACTTATGGACTTAATCTGGACTGGTCTGGGATGTCTTCTCAATATACAATTACTCCTTGAGATAAATCTCTTTTGTATACATATGAGTGTCACTGAATTTGTTTCTCGAATCAAACCAGCTCAACACATTATGGTACCAGGAGTGGGATACTAGAGAAAGAAATCAGGAAGATGGAGAGGAGAGGCTTGTCTGACCTCTGCCTCATTTCAGTTTCCTCCTTTGACTAGCAGGTGGTCAGATATAGCCAGGAAGTTTCCTTGGCTGCTTTCTGGAAAGAACATGGGAAGTTAAAGTTTTGATTATTTTCTTGGGATTTTGCCTTTGATTATGCCTCTTTGAATGTGATAAATGTAAATTTCATGCTCAGGGGGTGAAAACTTCTCTGAAGCCATGCTTCTTAGCCAAAATGACTGACAGAAGGCCTGGGCCTGGTTTGATACAGCCAGAGGCTTAAGGTCATATTGCATATGAATGGGATAACTTAGAAAACAGAGACTTGAATTAGACTGCTTTAAGAATTATGCTTAGGATTTGGCTGTACTATAATACTAGGATTGTATTGGTTTCTTCTACTTGTTATTGATATAATGTGTAATGTAAATGATTATTGGGAAGTATGAATAGAAGGTTTGTAAGCCCGCTGCTCACAAACATTAAATTGGATATGTTAAAATGTTAGTTGAAATTGTTTGCAAAGATGATTTAGAAAAGATAAGCCCTACCCAGTGCCTTGAGTGCTCAGGACATTTTCCTAGAGGACTGTTTTCAGACTGAAGACGGAGGGGAAAAAAAGAGCCATTAGGATACTTTGAATTTTGAACTAGTGATTGGCTCCTGAAGCTGGAAAAATCTGGAGCCATGAAAGGACTCTCCTCTCTAGAACTGACAGTTAAAAGTAGCCTGCAGGCAGTCTGAAACACTCACTAGGTGACCACCTGAATCCACTTATTGCGTGGAAGTGGGAGAAATGCACCAATAGAGAGACATGTTGAGTCTGGCTACTGATACTAGAACTGATTCACAGGGACTAGTGGAGGAGATGAGAGTGGGTTGGCTGGTCTGGAATTTAAAGAGTTATGTGCAACCTGAGCCTATGATATGACCTAGACCAAGGATGCTAGGGATTTTAGAATCTGTGAAGGGGCCTATGGTGAAAAGATGAGGTGGCTATTGGGCACATTGGTGAGGCTAAGTGAGGCAGCCCACTTTGAGTTGACCAGAACCTTACTAGATGAAAATAAGATTACTTTTAAGCCTGTGAATTGATGCATACTGCTGCTGACTTTATGGATGGCCTGTCTGGATTTATTGCTTACAGATGCAGATTCATAACTTTGCCTTACAAACTTTCATGGGTGAGGGAATATGCTGACAGGATTATGGTGTAGGTGCTCACATAACTGAAATTGTTAGGCATAGAACAGTTTTGTTTTGTGAAATTATAAAATATTATGTTTAAATGAGTTTGGCACATTTTGAGTTATATACATTTTAGATTTTTTTCCTGTTAGGCACAAATATAATTTTATTATTGTCTTTGTTCTAAATATTATGTATGGCTAAAGAGTTGTGTAAAGGTACCAAGTTGACAAGGGGTGGATTGTGATAGGGGTGTGTGTGTGTGTGTGTGTGTGTGCCATCATGACATCTGTAAGAAGATATGGGTAGAGTTTAGCCTATCAGGTCACAGCTTGATGGCCTTCTTTGGAAGTTCAGACTGAGAAAATGGCTCTCTACAGGTGGCCCCCCTTCTTCCCAACCCCTCACCACACTCTGCTTTTACCTTCCTGCTGGCAAGCCACGGTGAGCCCAGTGATTTAGCCACTTCCATTGGGTCCACAAAACTTTTGCACCCCATGATTTTTTTTTCAATTCTGCATCATTGCATGTGTCTGTGTGAGTTTGAAGAGGGACTTATGAACTAGGATCAGACTTAAGGACGAGTATTGATCTGGACTGGGAAGAGACGTTTTCTTGATATATAATTCATTCCTTGATTGAAATCTCTTTCTTATACATATGCATATATGAGTGTCACTGAATTGGTTTATCTAGTCAATTTGGCATAGCACATTGGTTACGAGTTGTGCTGTTCACTAAAAGGTCAGCAGTTTGAAAGTACCAGCCAGCTCTGAGGGAGAAAGACAAGACTTTCTACTCCAAGAAAGAGTTAAAGGGGCACAGAGGCGGTTCTACCCTGTCCTACAGGGTTGCTGTGAAGCCACATCAATTTTATGATTGTGACTTTGAATTTTTGATAATGAAATGTGGAAAGTCCTAGTGTTCCAAAGCCCACATGGAAGAAAACCTTTAGAGTTTCTCAGATTGAAATATCTTAAAGAAAAATGTAACTTTGAGTTGAAATCTTGAAAAGTTACTTGGGAAAAATATTGAATGATGTAGGAAGCATTCAATAAAAGAAAGGGACGCATAGATTCACTGTACCAAAAACAACTGGCCCAGATTCAGCTACTTCAACAGGCAGCACATGATCAAGAACAGATGACACTGAAGGAAGAAGTCAAAGCTGCACTCAAGGCTTTAAGCAAAACCAGAGCTCCAGAGATGGATGCAATATCAATGGAAATGCCTGAACAAGCAGGTGAAGCACTACAAGTTCTCACTCCTCTAAGCCAAGAAGTGTGGAAGACACCTATTTGGCAGTCAACTGAAAGATCCACATATGTGACCATTCAAAAAAAATAAGCCATCCGAAAGAATGTGCAAATTATTGAACAATCTCATTAATATTGCATGCAAGTCAAATTTTGCTGGTGATAATTCAACCATGACAACAGTGCATTGACCCGGAGCTTCCAAAATGTCAAGTTGGATTCCTAAGAGAACCTGGCAGGAGGTTCTCATCTGAAAGATCTTGGTTCAAATCATAAAAGCTTAGGAAGATGTTTACTTGTTTCCAAATGACTATGCAAAGATGTTCAACTGTACGGGATTATAAGAAACTAGCAATAACGTTGAGCAGAATGGCAATTCCATGGTGCTCATGTGAAATCTGTACATAGAATAAGTCACAGTGGGGTGACTAGAACAAGGGACTATTGCATGGTTTAAAATCTGGAAAGGTGTAGATCAGGGTTCCATCCTCTCATCATACTTATTCAATCTGTATGCTAAGCAACGGAGAGCAGCTGGACTATGCGAAGACCACAGCATCAGGATTGGAGGTCGTTTTATTAATCTGCAAAATGCAGGTGACACAACCCTTCTTGCTGAAAGGAAAAGGGCATGAAGCACTTGCTGATGGAGATCAAGAATTTTAACCTTCAGTATGGATTATATCTCAATCTAAAGAAAATAAAAATCCTTGCAACTGGGCCAGTAGGTAACATCGGGATAAATGGAGAAAATATTGAAGGTGTCAAGGTTGTGTCTGTCTTGCTTGGAAACACAATCAACGCTCACAGGAGGAGTAATCAAGAGGTCAAACAATGTATTTCATTGAGTAAACCTTCTGCATATGACCTCTTTAGAGTATTGAAAATAAGCACTTTATTTTGAGACCTCAGGTGTGCCTAATTCAAGTCAAAATATTTTCTCTTTTTTTTAACATTTTATTGGGAGTTTTTACAAGTATTATTACAATCCATAGTTCCGTTAGACCCGGCATAATTGTACAATTGTTGGCATCATAATTTACAACCTATTTTATTTTTTCTTGAACTTCTTTTTTTTTAAATTTTTTTATTGGGGCTCATAAGGCTCTTTTTTAAATTTTTTTTATTTTAACAATTTATTGGGGCTGATACAATTCTTTTCACAGTTCATACATATACATACATCAATTGTATAAAGCACATCTGTACAGTCTTTGCCCTAATCATTTTTTTCTCTTTTCTTCTTTTACATTTTATTAGGGACTCAAACAACTCTTACCACAATCCATACATATACATACATCAATTGTATAAAGCACATCCATACATTCCCTGCCCCAATCATTCTCAAAGCATTTGCTCTCCACTTAAGCCCCTTGCATCAGGTCCTCTTTCCCCCCCCCTCCATTTCCCCCTCCCTCATATGCCCTTGGTAATTTATACATCGTTATTTTGTCATATCTTGCCCTATCCGGAGTCTCCCTTCCCCCCTTCTCTGCTGTCCCTCTCCCAGGGAAGAGGTCACATGTGGATCCTTGTAATCAGTTCCCCCTTTCCAACCCACTCACCCTCCACTCTCCCAGCATCGTCCCTCACACCCTTGGTCCTGAAGGTATCATCCACCCTGGATTCCCTGTACCTCCAACCCTCATATGTACCAGTGTAAAGCCTCTGTCCTATCCAGCCCTGCAAGGTAGAATTCAGATCATGGTAGTTGGGGGGAGGAAGCATCCAGGATCTGGGGGAAAGCTGTGTTCTTCATCGATACTACCTCACACCCTAATTAACCCATCTCCTCTCCTAAACCCCTCTATGAGGGGATCTCCATTCAAGCCAAAATATTTTCAATTACCTCTTATGCCTGTGGAAGTTGGACATTGAATAAGAAAGACTGGGGAAAAATTATGCATTTGAATTATGGTGCTGGCACATAATCTTGAAAGTACCATGGACTAACAAAAGGACATATACATCTGTCTTGGGGAAAGACAACCAGAAAACTAGAATGCTTCTTAGAAGCAACAATGGTGAGACTTTGTCTCAAGTACTTTGAACATGTTTTCAAGAGAGACTAAGCTCTGGAGAAAATCATCATGCTTAATAAAGGAGAGGGGTAGTAAAAAAGAGGAAGGCCCTCGACCAGATGAACTTATACAGTGGTGGAAACAATGAACTCAATCATAAGAATAATTGTGAAAATGGCAAAGGAGTGGGCAGTGTTTCATTCTGTTGTGCATAGGGTCCCTATGAACCAACTCAGTGGCTTCCAACAACAACAACCTTCACAGTGCTAGTAGTTGATTGAGGAAGATTAAATATTTAAACAAAATTAATTTTCTTTCTGTCTCCAGAGGAAAAAAGTGTAACCACTTATGTCTATTAAGTACACTCAATGCAGATTTGGCTGCTCTGCTTTTTAAGACTTACTGGTGGCTGGGATAGGAGGTAAGAGACATATAAGCACTTTTTTTTTCAATCCACATTAATGAATAATATGAAATCAATGGGTAAATATATCTAGCATGCTTATAATATGAAGCACACATTAAGCAATTCAAATTAAATAACTAAATTGGTAAGGACTAAGCAAGAGTTACATAGGAAGCTGGTATTTAAACCAAGCAGAAAGCAGGTTCTTCTATTACTGACAGTCAAAGAAGAGATTTAGGGAAAGAGCTAACATGTCTGAAAAACAAAAAGAAAGCCAATGCTATGGCATGGAATTAGGAGCTTAATTCAAAATTCATTGTCTCCTCCTAAGTTAGGTTTACAAATTTTAGAATATTTGGGACATCATCATTGTCATGGATTCTTATTCTGTGAAGTCAGGCCTCCTACAACTCTTTCTAGCCCATGCAGCCCTTGGCAGGGGCTTCGTTGCATTGCTGAAACTCTATAGGTCTTTGATGAAATAAGTATACATTTCATTAATTTCAAATACCTGAATGTGATTCTTTTGAGATCTTTGAGAATTTTCTATGATCAAGCCAATGTTATTCCCTGATTTGAATTTAAACTAAAGCAGAGCGGGTGTTTTTTGAAAATGTCAACATTGTTGTTTTTAAGCACTCCAACAGGCTAGTCAGAGTGAATCACGGTATTTTTCAGTGAGGGTTTAAATTTTGGCATGAGGAACCAAAAGAAAGGCCCCATGGTATCAATTAAGGTACCACACAGGTAAATGCCAATGCTTGGGCCCCTTCATGTTTCTTGACTTTCTCTACTTCACCATAAAACTCCAAGACGAGAGAAGCAGCTTGCTGAGGCCTTTCTTCTTCTTTGAATCTTTAATGTCAAACCATTGGCGGTGGGTGCCGAATGGGCACCGATAATAAGAGGAATCCGTTTCAGCTCTTGTCTGCAGAGCTGTGTTCTGGTTTTGTTCTCCTGTCTTCCTTTGATTTTATTGTTTCCCAGGTCATGCCTTTCTGTTTCCTTTCTTCCTTTCTGTAATGGGCCTTTTATCACTTTTATTAGAACACATTTTGGGTTACATGCTAAGGTCACTAAATGTATTCATTGATTCTCTCTGTAGGAGAGGGGTAGAGCTTTTTCTGTCAAACTCACTGCCATGAAGTTCACGCTGGCTCAGGTAAGCTTGGGCTGCTCATGTCAAGGTCACCAGTTCAAACTCCCTAGCTGTTGCTTTAAAAGAGATAAGGCAATCTCCTCCTGTAATGACTCATGGTCTCAGAAACCTTATATAGAGTTACTCTACATTGAAATTGACTCGATGGCAGTGGGTTTGTTTGTTGGGTTTGGTTTCGTTTGGCTTGGCTTGATTTGCTCCGTGTGACACACAGAAAAGTAAGGGACTGCAAAAAAGAGGAAGACACTCAATAAGGTGGATGGACACTGTCTGCAATGATGCGTTCAAACCAACCCACATTCGGGAGGATGCCACAGGACCAGGAAGTGTTTCATTATGTGTGGGGACTAGCTTGATGGCGCTTAGTAACAATATGGGTGACATTCTCTTTCAAGCTATTGTTTACAATCACATACGTGGCATCATGTAAATTTAAGACACAGGAGACAACACTTTTTTTTAATTATCAGGGCATTCAAATACTCATAGGAAAAGATATTCCAAATTTAGAAGCTAAATACCTCACATATTGCCAGAAACATTGTAGCAACAGAAATAATGACTCCATATCCGTTGTATCACTTTATTTGAATAGAAGATGACAGTGTGTGATATCAAGCATGTGAAGATGTGACACTGGATTTGTGAGTCAGCCATTCAAGCAGGTTGAACGCGTGCCTCAGTAAGTTCACTGCCATTCTTTCTGACTCAAGTAAACTCTTACGAACATTTGCATTGGAAGACGGTGCTGGGGTTCTTTTTCATGGTTCTCCCTTAAAATCGCAATGACATTGTGAAAGACAGATACAGGTCCCCAATGTTGTCAGTGCTCCAACCTCCAGAAGCTGAAAATAATGTTATTTCACCTGGCAAGAGAACTTTGTAGATTTGATACCGTGAAGAATCTTGAGCCAGGAAGATTAGTCTACATTATGCAGATGAGGCAAATTACACAAGTCCTTATAAGATGGTAACTGGGGGATCAGAGTCAAACTCAAAGATATGATGACAGAAGCAGAGACAACAGATAGGCATATGTACAGTTTGAGAGAAAGAAAGGAAATGAGAGAGAATGAAATTTGCAGATGCCAAAAGGACAAACAAATCTGTCTTGGAAGAAGTACTGCCAGAATGCTCCTAAGTGGCAGGGATGACAAGACTTGCCTCTTGTACTTGGGACATGTTCTCAGGAGAGACCAGTCCTTGGAGAAGGACACCATGCTTGGTGAAGTAGAGGGACAATGACAGAGAGGAAGGCCCTCAATGAAATGAATGGGTACAGTGGCTATAACATCAGGCTGAAGCATAAGAAAAAGGGTTAGAATGGTGCTGGGCAGCATTTCTTCGGTTGGACATAGGATTCCTCTGAGTTGGAACCAACTTGATGGCGGCCAACAAGACTAGAAGAAACAGTTCAGTTTATGAGAGTGCATACTCTCATAAAATAATAAAAATGTTTCATTTTCTGGCACTCTATTTGAGATATTTTATAGAAGCAAAATAGGAAGCTGATATAAGTCCCAATCTCTTTCTTTACAGAGAAAAATATCAAAAAGTCAAACCAGTTCTCACTTCCTTTTTAAAAAATCATTTTATTAGGGGCTCATACAACTTATATCACAATCTATACATACATCAATTGTGTAAAGCACATTTGTACATTCATTGTCCTCATCATTCTCAAAACATTTGCTCTCCACTTAATACCCAGCATCAACTCTTCATTTCCCCCCTCACTCCCAACTCCCCCATCCCTCATGAACCCGAGATAATTTTAAAATTATTATTTCATTATATCTTACACTGTCCGATGTCTCCTTTCACACATTTTTCTGCTGTCTGTCCCGCAGGGAGAAGGTTATATGCAGATACTTGTAATGGTTCCTCCTTTCTACCCCACCCTCACGGTAACTCCACTTTCACCACTGGTCCTGAAGGGATCATCCGCCCTGGATACCCTGTTTCCAGTTCCCATCTGTACCAGTGTGCATCCTCTGATCTAGCCAGATTTGTAAGGTAGAATGCGATCATGATAGTGATATGGGGAGGAAGCATTTAGGAAGTAGAAGAAAGTTGTATGTTTCATTGTTGATACACTGCACCTTGACCGACTCATCTCCTCCCCACGACCCTTCCAGTTGCCTACAGATGGTCTTTGGGTCTCCACTCCATAGTCCTCCTTATTCACAATGATATGATTTTTTTTGTTGTGATGATGCCTGATATCTTATCCCTTCAACACCTCGTGATTGCACAGTCTTGTGTGCTTCTTTCATGTGGGCTTTTTAGCTTCTGAGCTAGATGGTTGCTTGTTTACCTTCAAGTCTTTAAGACCCCAGATGCTATATCTTTTGCTAGCCAGGCACCATCAGCTTCTTCACCACATTTGCTTATGCACCCACTTTGTCTTCAGCGATTGTGTCAGAAAGGGAAGCATCATGGAATGCCAGTTTAATAGAACAAAGTATTCTTGAATTGAGGGAGTATTTGAGTGGAGGCCCACTCTCCATCTGGTAGCTTAATATTAAATCTATACATACATGCACACAGATCTATTTCTACATCCTCACTTATAAATATATTTACATGTGTACCTATCTTTATTTAGACCTGTATAAATGTCCTTTACATCCTAGCCCTTTCTTATATTTCCTTTTAGTTCCTTCTAGTCCAACTATCATGTTCAGCCTTCATTAGGGTTTCAGTAATTCCTCTCTGTTACATTATCCTTGGTCATGTACTACCAGGCCTCCTATACCCTCCTCACCACTGATTTGGATCACTTGTTCCCTTGTCTCTGAGTTTGCTAACACCACTACCTTTACCCCTACTTCCTTCTCTCCCTTGTCCCCCCAGAACTATCAGTCCTGTTGTTTTCTCCTCCAGATTTTTCATCCAACCTATCTTATTTAGGCAGACCTGCGGAGATAATAACATGTACAGAAACAAGACAGAGCAAAACCAAGCAACAAAATTAGTCTAAATGTGAATAAAAGACCAATTCAAAGTTCAAACTATCAACTCTGTGTGGGTTTTGAATATTAAATTAAATTAAAATAATTCATGGTTAAGATATACAAAAGATTTATAATTCCGTTTCCATGGTGATGAGTAACCCTACTTCTAAGTAATACATTAGTTGGGGCAATATGAGCCATTTCAGAATAAGCTAAAGAATGCTGTACATTCTTATGGTTAATTTCAAGAATATTTCTCCCTAAAATACATAGTTTATGTTCCATGCCAATGGATGTGTTAATTTATTATATATTATGTATATGAATTAATGATTTCATATTCACTTTATGACTTTATTTGAATACATGACAGCGTGTGATATTGAGCATGTGAGGATACAACATGGAGTTTATGACTGAACCAAGGAAGCATGCTTGAACTAGTACATCACTAAGTTCTTTTTCTATGTAATATAAAGATGCATAATACACAAAAACACTCACTGCCATCAAGTCCAGGATGACTCATTGTGACCCTATAGGATGAGGTGGAACTGCCCCTATAGGCATCTGAGACTGTAACTGTTTATAGGAATAGAAGGCCCTGTCTTTCTCCCAAATATGTATAATATGTATATATAAAATATGTATATATATAATATGTATGTATATATATATCATTTTGTATTATGTCCTGGATGCTATTTGGGTGTGTGAATGTTCACATGCGTGAGTGTGTATGAAAGGCAACAAGTGAAGTTAAAGGGAATAGTTCACCAGGTCATTTCCACCTCTGCCACCAATGATAAGTTAAAAGGGATTCCACAGACCATGCTCAGTTGGGATAATTCACTAAAGAATGCACTGTAACTTGATGTCTCCCCAGTTAGATACCGCTAGCCTAGATCCAGACAATGGAGAAGACAGAAGGAGGGGTTACAAAAGTAGAAATATCAACTGCACTCTCCTTTCAGAATAACAAAGAGCATGAACTCCTCCTGGCAAGGAGGTGTGACCAGACAGGCAGAGCGCTGCCAGTGAGAGCAGCTTGCCTAACCCTTGGTGTCCAGAGGGCTTGTGGAAGCTCCATCACATAAGCATAACTGATTGTCTACGTGGCTGACCCGTCTCCATCTCTCAAGAGAGGTCAAGCTGAGTGTATATCCAAAGCCCTTACTGGCTGGCCCAGTGCCCCCAGGGAAAACCAAGACACTGGTATCAGACATGACACTACAACGTCTAAGCTATCGCCCCCACAGGAGCTGAAGGCAAAGCCCGGACTTCTCTTTGGGCAAGGTTAAGTTATTTTCTACAAAATAAGACAGGGAGAGAATGTTTAAAATTCTTGATTGAAAACATCATTTCCAACATTCTTTCATTCGGCAATATATGCTAGTTCCTTATCAATTCATATTCTCATTTCTGAATCTTCCCGGCATGATGTAAACAGGTTCACTATTGGACAATATCTAAAAGTATGAACTGCTGGAATCAAGTAGGGATTCTATATCACAGGGCTTCAAAGCTCTGTTGATCTGAGTTTCCCTCTCGAAAAACTGAACTCATTGCCTTTGTGTGATTCAGACTCACGGTGACCCAAGAGGCAGCGGCAGAACTGACCCTGTGGGTTTCTGAGACTAAGGCCCTTTATGAGACTAGAAAGCCTCATCTTTCTCCCACAGAGCAGCTGGTGGTTTAGAACTATGAACTGACTTTGTGGTTAGCAGTTTAATTTGTGACCCACTATGTCACCCGGGCTCCTTTTCTTCCCCCTACAGCCTCCTTTAGAAGCTGTGACTTGTGTTCTTCTTTCTCCGCATCCTTACCCCGTCCAATGAGCTCTTTCCTTAACACTGAGATGCCAGGGACGGATGGGGTTAAAAGTGATGCAAGGCTCCAAGAAATTTGTATGATGAAAGGTTTCAGAGTATGACATTCTTCAAACATGAAGTTCTGTTGGTAGAATGTCTAATGTCTATAATCTTTGGCACTTCTAACATTCATTTATAATAAGACCTACGGTTTACAAAACACTTTCCTTTGGAAAGAACACAAGGTTCAAAGTTATCAGTTTGGATTCTGACACCAACCCTGCCATTTACAAGCTGGGGAATATCGGCAAACTTAATATTTCCGAGTCACGCGTTTTTAATAGAAAAAATAAAGTAGACAGGGAAATATTTACCTAGAAGTTTTTTTGTGTGTAGAATGTGGTACTATATGTTAAATTATATAACAGGATGGATGTTACCAAAGGGTCCCTGTGGGTGTAGTGGGTTAGAGTTGGGCTTGCTAATGACAAGATCAGCAGTTAAAAGAACCAGTCACTCCACAGGGGAAAGATGAAGCTTACTATTCCCATAAAGATTCACACTCTTGGAAACCCACAGGGGCAGCTCCACTCTGTCCTGCAGGGTGCCTATGAGTAGGAATCAATGAGACCGAGTTTTGAGTCTGTTTATGGAGGTAATAAAGGGACCCCAGTGGTGATAGGTAAGCACTAGACTGCTAACTGTAAGGTCAGCAGTTCACATCCATCAGTCACTCCTTGGGAGAATGATGAGGCTATTTGCTCCCATAAAAAATTGCAGCCTCATAAATCTTATATAGGGTCACTATAAGTCAGAATCTATTGAAAAACAGTGGGTTGATGGATGTGTATATGTATTATATATATGACACTATGTGTGGGTATGTATATATACATATATATGACATTCCGTGTGTGTGTGTTTGTGTATGCATGAGCTATGTGACACTAGGTGATCCTGGGTGGTGCAAACAGTTAATGCCCTTGGATACTAACCAAAAGATGGATGTTCAAATCTACTTAGAGTCATCTCAGAAGACAGGCTTATCTAATTCTGGATAAGAGTCATTGAAAACGTATGGAGTACAATTCCACTCTGTCATCCATAGGAGTGTTTTGAATGGGAACCAACCTAAGGCACTTTGGTTTCTTTCTTCTTGTTTTGATGTAAACAACGTTGATTTTGAAATTATTGTTATTAGCTAACTACTGGTTCATGAAAATATCTCATAATCCAGTGGCTTAACAAAATAAATATTCATTATTCTACAGGAAATCTGGGGAGAGGTCAGTTGAGTTCTCTTGTACCAGGTGTCTCAGAAGACTGCAGTCATGGCTTTTGTTCCGGTTAGTTGCAGCTTCCAAGGCTCAAACACATGGTTTGGGGTCAGAATTCTTTTTCTTCTTTTTGAGGGAAGTTACAGTAAAGGTCTCAGTTTCTTGCTAACTTTGCCTCCAAAATCACTCTTGTTCCTTACCAAATGAGAAGAATGTCCAGTAGCTTCCAATGAGACAGCTGGCTTCTCTTAGAGCAGGAGACCCCAGAGTGACCAAAACAGAAAAACGGGCACTATACAAGCTCAAAAAGGCCATCCTGGCATTCTTCTCGTATGCTCTTCATCAGAGTTACTGCGCCGTGTCCACACTGCCGTCCAAAGTAGGGCATTGCAGCAAGGCTATGGATTCTAGGAGGTGGGGGTCATCTGTGGCCATCCTGCATGCTCTACTCCGTTCTTTAGAATTGTCCACCACAATTCTGGGCATAGAGCAAGGCATTTGTTTTCCTTTCAAAGAAGTTTCAGGTAGTTTCTCACTTCTTCCAGAAGACAAAGTAGACACTCAAATCCAGTTTGAAAGTCTAATTTCCTTATCCTTTTAGATTTCTACCCTCTCACCCCCTCAGCCCCCAGGTCCCCTGTGATTATTCTAAAAGATCAGAAGAATCTTACACCTTCTCACACAGGATGCTCTCATCTAGTGTTAGACCTCGGTAATGCCAAGTGACAATTCTGCAAAATCCATGGTTGCAGAGGGAAAGCAGATTAATGCTGTCTTAACTATGACTGTACTAGTGGGTACAACATGCAATGATGATTTCCTAAACAATCATTTCGAATTTAATAGCTCTCCAACTCCTTTTTCTGGTGCTGCGACAAGGCGACTGATTTAATGATGCACCAAGCTGCTACAATGCAGAGGGTAAAGCCTGTGGTTAAATGATTTTTGTGAGTGGCATTGAAAGCTATCACCATGTGAACCCTTCGCAGGCTGCAGAAAGGGGGAAGAGGGATCAGTATGCAGGAGGGCACAAAGAGGAAAGTAGAATAAACCAAGAGGCAGCTGAGACTTTCAAAAGCACCCAGATACTGCCAACTTTTCTTTTTTCTTTTGTCACTCCAAATGTGGAAGAGCGGTGATTCTAAACCTCTCGTTTGTTTTGTTTTGCTTTCAGTTAAAAAGTAAAAATTAAAAGACAGGGGGAATAAAGTGTGTGGCAAGCGTTTTTGACAGATGAAGGATGGAAAGTCCTTTACCTATTATCTTGATCCTACACACCTTACTGGACAAAGCTGGGGGAGGGAACCTTGCAGAGGAGTGGCACTGGAAATGGCCCAGGTCTGGCAGGCCCGAGGGCCATCACAGGAATGAGATTGCAAAACCCTGGGGAGAAGCATTGAAGGCTGCCAACACGGTGGCCTCTGAAAACTGCACTCTCCGCTGACAATGAGAAGCAGGAGAATTGACTGTGCTCTGATTAGCACTGGGTGGGACAAATGGAGAAATAGGCTGCCTGCCCAGAGAACAGAGACCCTGTCTGAGATGGCAGTGAGGGACAACTGAGCTGAAAACAGAACCCGAGTGCCAGAGAAAAATGTATATAAATAGAAATCAAGGGAATGCATTGTAGCTTTAAAGCCAGAGCATGAAATGCAACAGAGGAAGATGTTTTTTTATTCCAAAACTTTAAAAAAGGAATACATGTATATGTAATGCAAATAGGCCTGATGCTGTCTCAATGGGAGCTTTTAAAGACACATTTTATGGACATAGTATTATAGAAACGTATAAAGGAAAAGCATGAACATTAAAATATAACAGCTCAATAAATTTTCACAGAGCTAATATGTTTTCATCTATATAAACTCTTAAACCAAAAAATACCATCCATTGGTCCTCAGATGACCCCTCACGCGTCCTCATTCCATTTGTCATTCAACCCTTCATCATAAGAGTCATCACCATCCTGGTGTCTAAAAACTAAACTTAATGTTCGTATCTGGACTTTTCATAAATAAAACTGCATGCTCTCCTCTTTTGTCTGGTCTGTTTTGTTTAGCATTGTACTGGGAGACATCATATTATGGGTCTTAGATTTTTTCATTCTCATGGCTCTATGGAATTTCAGTTGGGAATGCATCACAAGCTAAGGATTTATCCCATTGTTGAAGGGTCTATGAATCACTTCCAGTTTCAACTGCTGTTGAGACCATACTAGTATACAAACAAAGTAAGCCAAAATAACATTGCTACAAATCATAGAATTTTTTATTAAACAAAAATACCAGTGTGGGAAGTCATTATGTCTCAACATACTCACTGTCTAGTGATACATGCTTCTGAAGTTGGCATTTCTGTCTCTTTAAGCTTTCCTGAAGCTTTCCAAATTAACTCCAAATTTTAAGCTTTCCAAATTAACTCCAAACGTCTTGCCTCAGAATCCATTCCAACCCCTAGTGAGCTGATAGAACAAGTAGAATTGCCTCTGCAAGTTTCTGAGACTGACTTTGTGTAGGAGTAGAAAGGCCTGTCTTTCTCCAACAGAGCAACTAGTGGTTTCGAACTGCTGACCTTCAGATCACAAGTTTTAGCATCCACAAGGGATTACATTTGTGTTATTTTTAAACGTTCTTTAGGTTTTTGAAATAAAACAATGTCTAAGTGGGACAATGAAGTCAATGGAGACGGACTTCCCAGTTAATTCCGCAGAGGACAGTCCTTATCACTCTGAAAGAACAGGTAGGTGCATTTTCTAGATTAAAAAAAAATTCTTAGCGAAAATGTCCTGGTGTTTTTCTCATCGATGCATTTTTAATTTTCTTCAACCTTCTTTCTAATAAGCTCTTGTGATCATCCTGTGTGTAGCCAACGTTACTTTACTTAAAGCGGCCTCTATGGTGTTTTTATAACAGTCCCTAGCTCAGAGGAAAAATGGGTTCGTTGCAGATGCCACCTGGAAGGGCCAGATAACTCAGAGTATTTGCTCATTTCCCTGTTAGTGACCAAAAGGCTAGGTCTTTCTGATTGGTCACTGGAAACATCCTGAGACTGGCCTAAGACTTAAATAGCCTTGTTTATGGAAGCAGTGGTCAAGAGATCAGAAGACATGTTGCATTAAGTAAATCTGCTGCTCCGGGCTTCTTTAGAGTATTGACGAGCACCGATGCTATTTTGAGGGCTAAAGGGTACCTGACTCAAGCCATGCAATTTTCCATTGGATTATATGCATGTGAAAGATGGCTATTGAAGAAGTAAGACCTTATAAGAATTGATGCATTTGAATTGTGGTACTGGAGAAGAATACCAAACGTTCCATGGATTGCCCAAAGGACAAACCCATCTGTTTTGGAAGAAATAAGACCAGAATACTCGTTAGTGGCAAGGATGGCAAGACTTCATCTCACACACTTTGGATATATTGTTTGGAGAGAGCAGTTCCTGAAGAAGGGTATCATGATTGGTAAAGCAGAGGGGCAGCAAAAAAAGGAAGGCCTCAATAAGATGGATTGACATAATGGTGGGGTCAGTGGGTTTCAACATAGGAAACACTGAGGATGGCAGAAGACCATGCAGCATTTTGCTCTGTTGAGCATAGGTATGTTAGACAGGGTTCTCTAAAAACAAACAAACAAAAAAACCCAGACAGCTAATAATTTTATGTATATTAATTTAGATGGATAGATAGATAACATAAGAAATAAACAGTCAATTAAATTATAAAGCTGTACAAATGGCTCAGTGCAACTCACTCCCATGAGACAGTTGTGAGACACTGGCAGTCTTTCAAATCTTGAGGGCTGCCGGGCAGTCCTCTATAGAGCAATTCAGGCTATCCTGGCACAGGCAGCAAACAGCAAGGCAGGTCACCAATAGTCAGCCAGATGACAGGGTCCGACAGTCCCCAGCTCAAGAGATATAAATTCCAATAGTGTGGTGAAGCATGTCTTGAAGGAACCTCAAATTACAGCAACACAGTATCCGGGTTAGGTGTTCCACACATAGTGTAGCAAATTGAGGCACAGAACAAGCAAGGCAGCCTCACACTGGTCCGATGATCAAAGAGCAAGAGACAAGAGAGACTTGGCTCGCCAAGGCGTTTATCTCTCCACCTTTCAATTAATCCCACATGTATTCATTGGCCAAGTTGGCATAATCAACATTAACTCTCTCAATAGAGTTGCTATGAGTCAGGGCCAGCGCCATGGCAGCAGACAACAATTAACAACAATATTATTCTGTTTGCTTTCATGTCATTGACAATTGTTTCCTGACTTTATCTTGAAACCCGTTACTGTAAAACATCTGTACAGGACTCTCCCAAGGTATGAATTCCAAAATAAAAAGTCTGGATTCTCTTTATATTCTGATTTTAAACAAGATGTCAAGACAGGCCCCCGTGGCTCTCAGCCTTCTCATTGGTGTCACTTTCTAACAAAACTTCTATTTTCTTTCTTTAATAGAGAACTAGTGAAACGACTCTGCTGCTCCAGGGTAGGGACCTACTTTAGTAGTAGCATGTGTCCTTCAAGAGAATTCATCAACATGGTCCCTTTGGAGTCCCCAAAATCAATTTTGATGACCTGCAGAGCTGACCATTTTGAATGGTTATTTTGAATTTAACTCCACCGCTCCCCTTACCACCCCACTTCCCTCAAAATCTATTGCACTGTTTGAATCATTTTTCAAGGCACCTTAATGAGACTAATACAAATGCATTACTGAAAGAAGGCGTTTACAGCCATCCACTGGTGACAGACATGTTTAAATCAGTCTTGCTTGGAATAAACACATTCATAGCTGAATTGAAACCCTAGTAGCTTTACTTTTTTATTACCTTCATATATGTTTTTTGCATGTCTTCTAGCTTTATACCTTGGTGTATACTTGATAAGCATTAGAATGCAAATATTTAACTTTGTTAGATATTGCAAAATGATGTCCTACAGTAAGTGTGCCTAGTTATACTTCCACCAGAAATTTGTGAATTTGTTTTCTTTTCTTTTTTTTTTGAATTCCTGTTTTCTGGTATATCCTTCCCACCTCTCCATTACTTATTATTCTTTGTGCTTAGTACTGTGGCTATTATAGTGGATATTCATGCATACTATTTTAAAGTAATAACTAAAAAAAAGAATTCCTACCTCTTGACCTCAAGCCCCATACATTCACCAAGTTGTATTCCATAACCTCAACATGGTAAGCAAATAAAAGAAAGGTGTTGGCAATCGGGTGGAGCAGAGATTTGCATTTATCCTAGAAGGGCAGACACTGGCACAGCTGGAAGTCTCCACCCTGAGTTAGGATAATGGTGAGACTTCTGGGTCCACTACAATGATAACTTACATTTTAACACCCCTTCATTCCCGTCACCACAGGCATGCCGAGGCTGTCTTTTATTTAGACCAGGGTCTAGACCAAGGTCGGCAACCTTGGGTGCATGAGTCACATACGGCCCCTTCGGTTTGTGCGCGTGGCTCTGCAGTAAAATTGAAAAGGATTATGTTCAAATAATTGCAGTTTCATTTGCTTGTAAAAGTATACCCTGGGCCCTCAAATGATTTTTGATTTCTTTTGAGGGGCAGGGTTTGCTCTTTCCTCTCAGAAAGTTGCAGTTCCCCTGCTCTAGATCAATAACAGCCCTGTGTTAACACAGTGGAGACATATTAAAACCACCTAACCATGAAAAACAAAAAAATGCTCATAGATGAACCAATAGACAACATAATGGTGCATGGAGAGAAGATTGATGTTGCCAGGGATTTTATTTGATTTGACCCCATAATCAATGCTTACTGAAGTAGTACTCAAGGAACCATAGGACATTATACTGGACCGAGCTGTTATAGGTCATAAGAGCAAATATATCGTTTTAAGACTAAGGTCCTGTGACGGATGCTAGTTATTTTGTTTTCAATTACCTCCCAGGCAGGTGAAGTGTGGATAATGAGAAAGGAAGACTGCAGAAGAATGGATACTTTTGAACTGTGGGTTGGTGAAGAGTATTGTAGGTACCCGACTGCTGCCAGAAGAACAACAAATGTGTCTTGGAAGAAGTACACCCAGAATGCTCCTTAGAAGTAGGATGGCACCACTTTGCCTCACCCAACTTGGACAGGTTATCAGGAGAACCAGACCCTCAAGAAGGAGATCACACCGGGTAAAGTAAAAGGGCGGTAGAAAGGAGGAAGAAGACTCCCAGGGTGATGGAGTGACGGAGTACGTGCAAGAACGACCTCAGGCATATCCATTGTGAGCATGGCGCAGATCTGGGATCTGGGTAGCGTTTGGCCCTGCATTGGAATGACCCAAGGATAGCTATCTTACAGCAAGCAGGAAAGTAGGCAATGGGATAAAAATCCATTCATTGGTGTTCTTAAAAAGTAGAATGACTTCAGCAAATCTCTAGGTTTTTCTGAGCCCAAATTTTCTTATCTGTATATGCCAGAAATACATGATGTATAACACATTCAAGTACTTAAAAGATTCTAAAAGTCATGTTATTTTTTGGTTGTGAAATATTCAGAGTATTTTCTAATGGTATGGTGAAATTCAGTTTGTATTTATCACTTTACTCTTGCCTTTAATTTACCATTGACATTGGAACATGTTTTTTAATAGCATCAAAATCCAAAGAATGCATCAGGTCCTCTTTTTTTCCCCCTCCCTTCCCTCTCCCTCCTCCCTCATGTGCCCTTGATAATTTATAGATTGTTATTTTGTCATATCTTGCCCTATCCAGAGTCTCTCTTCCCCCCCTTCTCTGCCATCCATCTCCCAGGGAGGAGGTCACATGTGGATCCTTGTAATCAGTTCCCCCTTTCCAAGCCACTCACCCTCCACTGTGCAGACGTGCTTTATACAATTGATGTATGTATATGTATGGATTGTGATAAGAGTTGTATGAGCCCCTAATAAAATGTTTAAAAAAATAACAAAACCAAAGAATGAGAATTTTCCATTTACCTTCTTTTTTTTTTCAAAATAAAGCAGTTTTAAAAGGGTAAATATTTATATCTTCATAAAGACCTTTTAAACATTGTATGGAGAAACATAACAGATGAGATTTTAAAGAGAACAAAGAAACCTAGCAAATTCCCTATGCTATTTATTATTAAAATCTCCCTCTGACTGTTGATATGACCTCAGTTGAAGTGGAACTTTAGACAACCTGTTGTTAATTTATACAGCATACTTCGAAAAATCTGCCTAAAATTCTCTTTAGTGTTTCCCAGTTTTCTCTCCAGATCCACTCCTGATATGCATACATGCATAACTACTTTTAGAGCTTATTAACACAGTGGCCGCAGCAATGGACTCAAACTTAAGAGCAATGGAAGGATGGTGCAGAACCAAGGAGTGCTTCATTCTGCTGGCTCTAGGGTTGCTATGAGCTAGAACTGACTTGACAGCACTTAAAAAAAAAAAAGAACTTAACTCTAATAGGTAGAGCCTTTGTGCTCATATTGGTTTAATTATGAAAAACAAAAGAATTCTTCACAAAGAAAACAAATTTGAATGGAAGCTAAAGGTTTTTTCTAGACATCAGACAATGAAGAGGGGACTCAGCTGGATCTCTAAGTGGAGAAGAAAACCCTACTTTTAAACTGAAACCAAAGCAGGCATGCAAAAGAGCAGGGCCAAGAAATGTTATCAAGAAAGCAGCCTTTCCGTAGATAGTCATGACCAAAGAAATAATTCATTATATATCTATTCATCGAAGGAACCAGAACTTAAACCCAGTCTGATGTCAGTATGTTCTTTGCAATTATACCATACTTCCTTAAGGCAAGGAAACCAACGATAGATTTTACTACTGTAACCCAGATAAGGAGGCCATGAGGACCACAGATGGCACCCCAGCTGTGTCTAATATACACCTGGGAAGGAAGTGTCACCAGAATGCATTGCACATCGCAGTAACAGAAACACAATTTTGCCAATTATCTGGTTAATTCTGTTAATTTCAGTGAAGCAATGAGGTTTCAAAATGAATTTTGTTTGGCCTGAAACTTTCATTTGGTTGTCTGCATCAATCGAAGAAATTAGATAATCAGGCAATCATCATTCACACCTGTTTAGCCACATTCAACTATATACGACTATACAGCACCATTAAGTTATTTCTTATACAATTCGGTGTGGTGCTTGATCATTCTGCCTTACATGTTGCATATTCTTGCTATCGCGTATGCTACTGAACTTATGGTTTTAAGACTATGCAGTAACTATTGGAACATTTTTTAAAATTAGAAATCCTGGTATCAGAGCAAGAATCCTGGTGGTGCCGTGGCTGAACATTAGGCTGCTGATCAAGAGGTCAGTGGTTCAAACACACCATCTGCTCCTGTCAGTGGAAGATGAATATGGCGATCTTCTCATAAGGGTTCCAAAAGAACCAAACTCATTGCCATCAGGTCAATTCTGACTCCTAGTTATCCTATAGGACACCGTACAACTGCCCCTGTGGATTTATGAGACATTCAATCTTGATGGGAGCAGAAAGCCTCATCTTTTTCTCATGAAGCAGTTGGTGGTTTCAAACTGTTGACCCTGGGGTTAGCAGCCCAATTCAGAACTCACTACACCACCAAAGCTCCATCTCAAAATAACTTCATTTTATCATCATTTCAACTGCTACATCTATTAATGGCTACAGGCTTGGGAAACTTCTGAGTCAGTCCATCTATCCTATAGGGTCTCTGTGAGTTGAAATCAATCCAAGACCATGACTTTGGATTGGCGTCAGAACAGCAGATTAGTTGATGTGGGAAGCAAGAAGTCAAATATCCGAAGGTTAGAAAGAAAGTCGCTTACTGTTGTAAGTTAGCACCACTCTTCTCTCAATTGAGAACGATCTTGAAGGATGTGTGTGTGTGTGTGTGTGTGAGTGTGTGTGTATTTTAAAGACCACTTGGGGAGAGGCTGTTAACTGTCACCAAATAAATTTCATATGATCATTCTTACACTCATTTATTTCCTATGCTTTCCGAAATATAAAAAGAAAGCTCATGTTGTCATTCTCTACACTAGATATTAATTCCTAGATGAGTTTGATTTTTTTGCAGTTGAATGGTGATAAAATGAAGCTATTTTGAAGCACATTAAATCTGCAAATTTGAACACTTTGATGCCAATGTTCATTTTATTGCAAGGTATCCTATTTTCACCTTCATAAAACTGAATGCTTGCATGTACCATATAATTAAATTTAGCCATACAGAAGCTCAAGTCTATACATTTATTAACTCTTGATTGCATCACTGCCTTGAAACTTTGATAAAGTTTATTACAATCTCCTTAATCTCTGTTGTAACTTATCTGGTAGGTAGCTCACTTCCAAAGTTTAGGGAATTACAAAACAGTGCTTTCTTATTCCCTTGGCGCTTATCACAATGGCATAGGGCTGCTCTGGCAAAGACGCCCAGCTGTTCTCTCCTCCTGGAACACAGGAACTGCCCTCAGTGCCGGCACTAATATCTGCCCTCGGATACAGAATTTCTCTTCTCAGTAAGTGGAAATAAGCTCCCGTTCTTCAAGGTTGAGACTTGCAAAATGCAGTCTGGGCTGGTCACCAGAAAACACAAATTTTGCAAATCTGGGAAAGTTTGAAGCTGCTAAAGGTGGCATTTGCAATCTGTTCTTCCAGCATGATTTTATTCAGATCAGTTTTACAGGAAGTCATTAGGAGAGTGTACAAAAAGCAGACCAGGGGACAGATTCACTAGAATAGAAATCCACAAAGAACACAACAACCTGGGGCTTTAAAGGAGAGATGTGCTTTTCAAGACAAAGAACCACGGTTCTATCTAATCCTCCTAAAAGTATGATCTGCATGTATGCATGTGTATGTTTGTGCATATGCTTCTGTGAGGGGTTCGAAAAGTTCATGGGAAGTGGACTTGAACAGTAGCATAATTTGTCAATGAATTTTTGAAGGGCCCTCATGTATATGACATATGTATTTCTTCCTTTGGCAAGGTCAAATATGAACCCACAGTCTTCCCTACCTCATCACCACCTAATATCCACCGTATGGTTTTCTCTCTAGTGGAAAAAGATGACAAGAATTTCAGCAAAAGTAAACATTTTTCCTCCTCCGTCTCTTTACTCATTATTTCTTTTGTCTTAATTCCCCGCTATCTCTTCTTTGCCTAATTATCATCCAGAAGTGAAAGCAATTGTGCCGGGTCCTCGTTGACCATCCTCTGTGTTATGTTCCAGTTAGTCTCATCAGAACATTACCTACACAAATTACCAGCATTTTCTCTCCTGTGGAACAAATGAAGTTTTCATATATTGTTGGTTGGTGCTGGTGCAATTTTCAAGCCAATTTCTATTGACAGTGAACTCACCAACAGGGTACAACTACTTCATATTATGTTATAGATGATTCTCTTTAAAGATGATTCGATTCTTGGAAATGTAAAATATTACTAACACTTTGGATAGTGATTTGGTATTTTCTTGGCAAGTTGGCATTCATCTACCCTGTTGCCATGCAAGTCTAAAATATATGTTTCTAATATTACCTGTCTACCAGAAGGCTGTCAGTTTGTCATACCAAGAAGCCTTGTATGTTGCTGTGGTGCTCTAAGATAGACCACTGGTATTTCAGAGACCAGCAAGACCACCCAGGGGACAATATCAGCAGAGTATTCAGATTAAGATAGACCAGGTAGGAAAATGGGAGTTCACTTCTGAGGGGTTTAGTCACTGAAGACTTTATGAATGACTGCAGGATGCAATCTGATAATAGAGATGGACTATGAGGCGGACAGGGTGGAAGACATTCAGAATGCATAGAGGACACAGTAGCTGCAACCGTGGGCTCACACAGCAGAATTTCAGGACTGGGGAATATTTCTTGTATGGAGGGTCACTATCAGTTGGCACCAACACCAAAGAACCCAGAAACAAAATCAGCATAATATGGATCCAAAAATTCATCAAAACAGTCCATTCTTACAATCAGGTGGCCATCTAACTAAGAAACAACAAAGCCCACAAGGAAGGAGCCCACCAGCCTCCCCCGACTCAAATGCTGAAGACAAAGTGGGTGAAAGGGCAAGTGCAGTGAAGAAAGCTGATGGTGCCCAGTTGTCAAAATATATAGAATCTGGGGACCCATAGGCTGGGAGATAAACAAGAGGTCATCTAACTGAAAAACAACAAAGCCCACATGGAAAATGCACACGAGCCTGTGAGATGACAAGACATTGATGGGATCAGGTGTCAGGCAAGAAAGAAAGAAAGAAAGAAAAAAAATCATAGCATTGTGAATGAGAGGGAGTGCAGAATGAGGACCCAGGGCCCATCTGGGGGAAATTGGACATCTCCTTGCGGAAGGGTTGTGGGGAGGTGATGAACCAGTCAGAATGTAGTGTAGCAATGATGAAACATACAGTTTTCCTCTGGTTCTTGAATGCTTCCTCCCCGCCACTATCATGATCCCAATTCTACCTTACATAACCAGCTGGACCTGGAGATGAATACTGGCATGGATAGGAACTAGAAATATGGGGAATCCAGGACAGATTAGCTCCTCAGGAACAGTGGTGAGAGTGGCAATATCAGGAAGGTCGAGGGAGGGTGAGGGAGATGTGGGAAACAGATGACAAGGTGTACATGTAACCTCCTCCCTGGAAGAGGGACACCAGAGAACTGGGTGAGGGAGACGTCAGATGGTGTAATATATGATAAAATAATAATTATTTATAAATTATCAAGGGTTCGGGGGGAAGGGGAAGCGGGGAGGGAGGTGAAAATGAGGAACTGATGCCAGGGGCTCAGGTGGAGAGTGGGTGTTTGGAGAATTATCATGGCAGCGTATGTATAGGAGTGCTGAACACAAATGATGTACGTATGGATTGTAAAAAGTTATATGAGCCCCTAATAAAATGATTTAAAAAAACTTTAACAACACACCAATAAAGAAATAGTCCATTCTTCCAATTCTATGTTTCCATGGACTTTCCAAAGATCCTGGGTTTTGTAACAACATTTATAAATTTCAAAACCACTGTTATTAAGCAAAAGAAGATATAAGCAAAGAGTACACACTGTATGATTTCATTCAAAGAAACCTCCAATACTTAGTATAGTAGTAATTGTAGTCATCATTGTGAAGTTACCAAACTTCATTTTCTTTGTAATAATTGTTCTTTATTTTGTTCCCACTGCACAGAACTTTGTCTCACCACAAACTTATAAAGATTGAACAGTGGGCAACTTTTATCTGTTTTGATCATCCAAAGGAATAATAATCCAGTCCACATTTGTCTAATCTTATCCACAAGATATCAGGGAACACACTCAATTATACATGTTAAAATCATCAGAGATAACTCGACAGTATTACATAGCCATAAGCCAATTAAAAAAGCCAGGGCCTGAGAGTTAAATAGGAAATGAAAATAAGCAACCATATGACAATTCTCTGTGCTTATGGAGTTATTAAGCTTTAACAAAAGAAAAATGGAAGGACAAAACTAGGTGTTCCATTCTGCAGGTCAGAAAGAGAAAAGGTAAAGTTTTTAAAATACAATCCTTTTGGACCCTGACCGTATTTTCCTTATAGAATTTTGAACTTTAATGTACAGGCTTTTCGAGAGTCATCTGCTATTCTGGAGACAAACTGCTGTTCCTCACACAGGGCACACAGTCAGCTACACTAACAGACAAACAGCTGTTACCCATTCTGTGCAAACAACAGCTGACATCTTTGACATAAGGCTGTGTTTATATATCAAGGGAAATGAATGTGTTCTTGGGTGGAAAGGAAGCCAGGTCAAGGGGCCGTGCATTGATACTGTCTGCCCGGTGACTATCAAGTCGCAGAATCAGAGTCTGGAAGCTTAAAAGGATTCTTGGGATATTAAGTACAAGCACTCATCAGGTTCTGGAATTAAACTTCAACGAGCAGTTGCAATTGTATTGAGTTCAGAGTACAAGATTTTAAGGGGAAAAATGAAAAGATCATAGTGTGTTCTCAGCAGAATAACTAGTATCATAGGGTTTTTGTAGATATATAAATATATGATGGAGTGCTTAAAAGCAGTGGGTGAGTTTAAGTAGTACATAAGGGAATTGAGGAGAGTGCTGGATATATGAAATGTAGAATCAAGTATTATGGTTGAAAATTTAGCATTATATTCATTGCACATATTTAATCAAACACATTATTGTTATTTGGTACATATATAAGTATTTATATACTCAACACGAATATGTGTGTGTTAAATATATACATATGCACATATATTTAACATGTGTGTGTTAAATATATACATACGGTGAGGTAGTTAGTTTATTGTGCCAAACTGACTGATAAACACATGTGGGGTTAATTGAAGGGTGGGTAGATAAATGGCTTGGTGAGCCTCGCCTTTCTAGTTCTTGGGTCTCTTGATTTCTGACGGTCAGACCAGGGTGCAGCTGCCTTAGCCAGTTCTCTGCTTCAGCTGGCAAGGCCTACTTCCTGCAAGACATCCCTGAGGACAAGCCACATGGACCTACCCTGATGCAGCCCTGGGTGTTGGAGCAGATATGTGGAGACCCCTGCCAGCACTGAGATGCTTACACGTTCACTGATTTGGCTTCCCTCCTGCAGTTGGCATCATAGTGTGTGTTTTGTGAGATGGAGGAGAACTTTGTGGATTGGTGTCAGACATATGGGTTAATGTTGGACTTGTGGGCTTGGGCAGCACTGGGTTGGGATGTTTTCTTGATGTGCACTTAACCTTTATATAATGCTCTCTCTTGTACATGAGTTTCTGTGGATTTGTTTCTCTAAAGTGCCCAGACTAACACAAATGGGTTAGTTTGCATACACATGCATCACCTCTCACTGCCTTCAATTCAATTTCCACTTAAAGATAGACTATGGGGTAGAATAGAGCTGCCCCCTTTGGGTTTCAGAGACTGGTAATTTTGGGGGAGCATAGGACCTGGTAAGTTTGAAATGCTGATCTTGAGGTTAGCACAATTCACAACTCACGAAGATTCCAAAACTGTACATACACTTATGTACAGTTGACATATGGGAAATTGACATTCACATTTCCTATATTGTTCAAGCAAAATATGTCTCCATATTATGCAGGAATAGGTACTTATTTTAGTCTACTAGAACAGAGAAGAAGAAAGTCTCAGAACTTCCCTGAAATGGAGGAGATTACTGAGGGATGCCACCACTTGAAATCGGTCTGTTCGGAGAGATAACACAAATGTTTCAAAGAGACTTCATATCAGATTAGATGTCTGAGTGAGTTTAAGGTCTCAATATTTTATAATTAGGGATTTAAGAGATGACTTGGGCAGGTAGCAAGAGGCTGAGAGAAAAGCTTTCACTTAAAAAAAATGTGAAATAATTATATAGTGATCTCAGAAAGGCAGATGTAAATTTTTGAGAATTAACTTTTAGCTATGTTTCAATTTAGGATGGAAATTGACATTCCCATTTCCTATTTTTTTCTTTTATAAAAACATTTTATTGGGGCCCATACAACTCTTATCACAATCCATACACACATCATCTATACATTCATTGCCCTCATCATTCTCAAAATTTTCCTTCCGCTTGGATTCCTGGAAGCAGCTCATTTTCCTTTTTTCCCCATTTCCAATTTTCTATCAGAGTCCTATGCTCCTACATGTGGAATTGCCATGAGTTGAAATCTAGTCAACAATTGGTAGCTAGGGCTTCCTTCCTTCCCATCTACATTTATATAGGGATGTCCAAAGGTTTGCAAGTCTGCAAATTATCTTTCTCTGCTGCCTACATTCTCTGTGGTGATGTTAAGTTGCTTAATGTGTCTCCACTAGCCATGGACTTTGAAACTACAACCGAATGGAAAGGTGTTGGAGTGGTTCTTTGTGTTAGGTGTCATCAAGTTAGCTCTTGCTCATAACAGTCCTATGTACAACAGAACAAAAAATTGCCTGGTGTGTCCCCACACTCAACATTGTTCTTCAGTTTTAGCTAATTCTTATAGCTACGGTGCCTATTCATCTTGTCCAAAGTTTATTTTTTCCTACTGCCCTTCTATTTTACCAAGAATGATGTCCTTTTCCAGGTACTGGTCTCTCCTGATAACATTCAGAATACTTGAGATAAGTCTCACCATTTAGCTTCTAAGGTTTAATCTGGCTGTATTTCATCCCACACAGAATTATTTGTTCTTTTATCAGCCAGTTGTATTTTCAATATTCTTTGTCAGGCACAGACTCATACATCAATTCCTCTTTGGTCATCCTTATTTGATATCCAACTTTCACATTCATATGAGCAATTGAACATCCAACGTTTACACACACAGGAAGCAATTGAGAAAAAGAATGGCTTACGTCAGGCTGACTAGTCCTTAAGGTAACACCCTTATTCTTTAATACTTTAAAGATCTCTTGCACTGCAGCTTTTTCCAATGCAATACACCATTTGATCTCTTGACTGCTGCTTCCATGACCATTAGTTGTGGATCCAAGCAAGATGAAATTCTTGACAACTTCAATCTCTTCTCTGTTTATCATGATGTTACTAATTGGCCTAGTCTTCATAATTTTTGTTTTCTTTACACTAATTTTTAAGTTATGCTACAATTCTTGATATCCATCAGCAAGCATTTCATGTCCTCCTAACTTTTAACAAGTAAGGTTGTGTCATCTGCATATCACATGTTGTTAATAAGCTATCCACTGACCCTGATGCAATGTTCTTCATATAGTACACCTTTTCGTATTATATGTTCATATACAGATTGAATAAATATGATGAGAGGATACAACTCTGATGCACATCTTTCTTGATTTTAAACATTCTTTTTAAATGACCATCTCTTGTTACCTGGACAGATCCAAATGAGCACAAAAAAAGGGGTTCTAGAATTCCCGTTCTTCTCAAAACTCTCCACAGTTTGTGATGGTCCCCACAGTTAAATACCTTTTCACAGTCAATGAAACACGGGTAAATATCTCTGTGGTATTCTCTGCTTTTGGTCAAAGTCTCTCTGATGTCAGCAATGATACCCTTTGTTCCACATCCTCTTCTGAATGGGGCCTCAATGGCTGGCAGGTCTCTGTAGATATACTGCTGCCACCATTGTTGCATTATGTTCAGCCAAATTGTTCTTGCTTAAAGCAGAAAGCAAAAAAAAAATTGTTCTTGCTTGTGATATTTATATTTTACTATATATTTTTTTCTGCTATGCTGTGTCATCTTTCTGTGGAATGGGTAGGGATACCCTTCTACTCAGTGAGTCAGGTAGCTGTCTTCCAAATTTCTTGGCATAGATGAGTGGGTGCTTCCTAGTGATTCATCGGCTGTGGAAATATTTCAATTGGTACTCATCAAATCCTGGGACCTTGTTTTTCTTAAAGTTTTCAGTGTAACTGAACCACCAATTCTTGACCATAAGCTACCTCTTGAAATGGTTGATGTCAACTAGTTCTCTTTGCTATGGTGACTCTCTGTAGTCCTTCCATCTCTTTGATGATTACTGAATCATTCAACCTTTTACCGATAGTATCTTTCAATATTGCAACCCATGATTTGAATTTTTCTTAGTTCTGTCTGTTTAAGATATGCTAAACATCTTCTTCCCTTTGGGTTCTAACTCTAGTTCTTTGCACAACTCATTATAGTGAATGAGTGGGTGGGTGGGTGGGAGCATAAAGTGTGGTGTATTCTAACACAGCAATTGCTCAATATAAGAGTGAGCCATTTCAGAAGCAGAACGAGAACTTCTATGACCTTAAAGAGAGAAGACCAAAGGAGTCCTGTGAGATCCATGCCTGAAGTGATAGAGACAACAGAGGCAGCAGAGTCACCAGAGGCAGCAGTGCCCTGAAACAGAGCAGAGAAGTAGAAGAGAGACCACGAGAAACAGCAAGTGGCTTTTTGACCCATGGAATAAGCCAAAGATCAAGGGATCATTCGGTTGAAAGGCCAATGAGCAGAGAGATGAGCAAGTCTCCAGCATGACTAAGAACATCTGTTGTCATCAAAAGAACTGTATGCTTAACATATTTTAATCTGTCAGCTTCCCTAATAAACCCCACCACTGAGTTTTGTCCAGGGACTATTGTAATGAAATGTCAAACCCAGCAGCAAAGTAGAGAGAACTATGGAAGGATGTTAGATTATCACAATGTCAGACCTGCCTCCACCCTCCATCCTTCTCTATGCAATTTTGGCATTCCTTATCAGCCAAACACGTATGGTCATGATGTCAGACATGCCTTGACCCTCCTTCCTTCTTGATGCTATTCTAACTCCAGTCTCTGGCGGAGGTGGAATTGGACTGCCTTTCTCCTTGGAGCAGCCAGGGATGATCAGTTGTTACCCCATGCTCCCTCCTTACCGTATTAATAAGATCTACAGAACTCTAGATGGACAGCCGCCTCACCAGGTTGTTATGATGACTACATGCTTATTTCCTGAGTACTTATAGAAAGAAAGATGCTTGTAGTCTGTACTTATAATGCCTCATTCTGTGCCTACTACTAATATGATGACTAGATATATTCAGAATGCAAAAGGAATGCTTTCTTTAAAAAAAAGCCTACAAAATTTTTTCTTTCATTCTCATTTGACAATCAACATTTCCCCTAGAGATAATTGTCAATTCCCTTCAAAAAAGATAGGCACATCATGAGACAATTCCCCCCATTAAGATTTAGCCTTAGAAGATTTCTCTTGATGAAGTACATAAAACTTACAAAAATGTAGCGTTCATAATGGAACACCTTCATGGCCTTAGCAATAGCTTTGTGATTGTGTCATAACAACTAGAATAAACAGGTTGAAAAATGGCATTGTGCCAACAATAAAAAAATAAATTTCACTTTCCCAAAAGTCTCACCAGCTTAAGTTGCATCCCTAGGCTCACTCCAGCCGTTTCCTACAAGATCGCACAGACCAAAAAGAATAAATAGAAAATTAAATAGATTTTATGAAATGAAAATAAGTTTTAATTATGGGAGAAAGAAGGGAGGAAGTGCCAAGAGAGAAACTGTGTGCAAAGCATCAACCGCTCTAATCTCAGAAAACAGAGATTCTCCTTGGGGCTGAGCTCCTATTGACTGATCAGAGCAACCACAGAGCAGGGTTGAAAGAAACTCGTGAGAAAGCAGGGATCTGACAAATTTCCCTGATCACCTTGACTGCCTGGACACAAGAATTGGGTCGGGTTTTGAATGAGAAAGAGAACCTGCCTGGCAAACAAGCTGAACCTACAGAAAGTTTAATTAAAGCCAGTAGGGAGAATATTAAAAGTATGGAATAATTAGGGCAGGCATAAAAAATATCAAAATAATAATAATACAAATAACCAGAAGATGATTAAAAGAAGGCTCTGGAGGTGTGGAACTACCTGTACAGCATTCTACTGACATATTAAATATGAGTTTGATGTTTTGCCTAACGCCAGTTTAAATTTTTTGTCTGTGGTGTGATATGTTTGTGTGTGTGTGTGTGTGTGTGTGTGTGTGTGTGTGTCCTCAGTCCACTTTATTCCCTACTTGCTATATTTTACCCTTGTCTACCAGCTGGGGAAGAATGAAAAAAAATGCCATACTCCAAACTGGATTTTAATGAGATCAACTCAGTACCTGCCAAGTCCTTGGGCATGAAGTTGGCAGACTAGGTCCACTGGTCCTTGAGGGCCCCTGCTCTGTGGCTGAAAGCTCCTCTGTTGAAAACTTGGCAACCCTTCCGGAGTCTCTTTTTCCCTCTGCCAAACATATGAAGGCAGCTTCTGGCTCTGCTCCGGGAATGCTGAAAGCTAACACAACTGTTAAAATCCCAAGGAAAAAGCACTTCCTCTTTGTGGCAAAGGCAGCGTCAAATCCAACCCAGGAGCCCTCAGCGGTTGTCGCCTTGCAGGGAGATGATGACTTTTCAGCTCTTCATCAACAGCAGAGATACACTTTCTACAGTTGGTTTAGTAAAGATTCAACTTGAAAAATTCACTCTATAAAGACATCCCACGGTAGCACATTGGTGTTTGCAGGTTTCTCTGGAGACAAATCTATGTGGGAGATTACCTGGCAGTGTAACTAAAGTTTTAAGAAAGATTCAAATTATATAATTTCTACATATAAACATAAATAAAGGGTTTGAATTTTGGGGTGGGAATGTTATGAGGAACCAAGAAAGCTGTTTAAGCAGAAGGCTACTTGAGGCGCTGTTTGCTATGTGATGGATTGGAGATACAGGGGTCAGAGACAGAGAAATATTATCAGGGTCATTCTGCCATAGGTGGGATGAGATGAAAGTCTTGGGAGTAATAAGAGAGTGTGAAAATGGCGCCCAGGTGCCAGGCTTGAATATTTGAATAAATGGTGGTGTCGTTGACATGGATTGTGAATTGAGAATTAGAAAGTTACTTTGTGGTTGGTGGTGGGTACCATTGAATCAGCTCCTGTACATGGGATGAAACATTGCCTGATGCTGAGCCATTCTCACAATTGTTCTTGTGTTTGAGCCCATCGATGCCACCATGAGGCCAATCCATTGTGCTGAAGGTCTTCCTCTTTTTCACTGCCCTGCTACTCCTTTGCAAAAATTAATATCAAAGCTCAAGTTTTTGAAGTGTTGACAAATGTGTTTTTCCCCTAAATGTATTAAATATAGAACTGTTCCATTCAAACGTGTATGTAAGTTTGTGTCTATCGGTGTATCTAAAATTATCTAATTATTGCCAGTATTATGTATACCAGGCATGATTTCCACAAAAGTATTGAGGACAAAATTAATTCTTTGGCAGTTCTCAAGGTAAAAGCTCCTACATTGTGAAAGATAACTCAAATAAAAAAGGAAAAAATAAATGAATGAATGAATGGAACCTATGTGTAGAAAACTATACATTGTAGTTCTTCATTCTCCTTGTAAATATCTGAATGCCGTCTACCCCCAAGCCCATTAAATGAAAACTGTAGATATCTTATCCCTGCAACATCATTAAATTTCTTCTCTTTAAGAGAATATTACATGCAAGGAAGTTTGAAAATCACTGCAGATTATATTTCTGATATTAATGATAGAAAACTTGTAGACAAAATATCAAGATCAGTCCAAAAGTGGGTCATAGAATCACATTCAACATAAAATGTGAACAGTCAGGAGATAAACAGAGTTTGAATCTGTTCAAACTCTGTAGGGTAGTTCTACAGGGGGGGGGGGGGAAATGAAGATCCAAGATTATACCTTTGGCTAGAATTGGAATTGCCATGACATGGGGATGTTAATTGTATGATGGATATTTGGCAATTAGCATCTCTGGCCATTTAAGAAACAGAGGATGAGAAGACAGAGAAGCCAGGCAGACCTCTGTTCACTCCCATTGGTTTGATTGGTGAATATGAATATTCATATCATGGAAGTGTCATGAACTGATGGAGCTATGGGGGGGAGGGTGGTACTGTGGGTTGAGGTAGAAGCCCAGGTATTGTACCCAGGTATTGTCTACGATCCACAAGGTCAAGTCCAACCACCAGATGCTTTGTGGAAGAAAGACAAGGCTTTCTATTCCCAGAAAGAGTTAAGAGTCTCAGAAAATCACACGGGGCAATCCTACCCTTCCTATAGGGTCTCTTTGAGTTCGAATTGACTTTGTGACAATGATTTTTTTTGAGTGGGCTGTGGATGGTGTTAGACTCAATTTTGATTATATAAATCTGTATCTGCTTATGGAACATGAGACAATGTTAGCATCTTATCTTAAAATGAACTAACACCTTCGGTATTCTTCATGGATTATTGCTAAACTTCAACTTGGTTTGATAGAGTGGCATAGAGTAGTCCGCCCAAGGAGATAATATTCTTTCCCACAATTTTCCAGTAAAATCATCAAATTTAGTATTTTTAACTTTAAATATGTTGCAATATTATTAAGAAAAATAGAATTTAACATACTCACAATCCCACTATCATACTCTGCTCACACATTTTCAGTTATTCATAGTATCTTCTAGTTTGTTCTATGTGTAAAGATAAGCTTTTTAACAATATAGTTTTGGTCCAAAACCCATTAAATTAGTACATTAACCAGTCTGTTTTTATTTGTTTATTTTGTGCACACACACGATATATATATAAAGTTATCTTAAAATATTCCTAGTTATACTGTGTCACTATTAATTTTTTTCTTTAATAAATTCCCTAAATGAGGATTACTGTTTTAATGGGCATTTAAACATTTAAATTCTATTCATAAATATATATAAAGATCACTATCTATTGTCACCAATTAAATTCTTACATATGTTGTGTTGGATCATGATTAATGACCTGTGTACAATAAGAGAAAACATTGCCTGGTCCTGTAATATCCTGAGGATTATTCCAATGTTTAAACCACTGTATCAATCTATCTCATTGAGGGCCATCCTCTTACTTTGCAGACCTAATACTTTCCCAAGTATAACGTCCTTTTCCAAGGACCAGTCCCTCCTGATAACATGTCTAAAGTACTTGAACTGAAGTCTTAGGCCTCTCACTTCAAGGAGTATCCTGGCAATATTTCTTCCTAGACAAACGTTCATTCTTCTGACCGTCTACAGAAGAGTCAATGTTCTTCACTAACATCACCATTCAAAATCTTCAGTTCTTTAGTCTTCTCCGTTCGGTGTTCAGTTTTCAAAGGCAATTGAAATTGCCACGATTTGGATCGGGCGCACCTCAGGACACAATGATGTCTTTGCCTTCTAACATTGTACAGGATACAGGAGTCTTTGAATCCTCATCTGTCCAGTGCAATAAATACATCAGGTCGTTTCTGGACTGCTGCTTCCATGGGCTTTAATGGTGGAGCCACATCAAAGGAAACTCTTGGTTCACCCAGTCTTATCTCCTTTAACAGGATGTTCCCTGTGGGTCCAGTTGTGACCATTTTTTGTTTGTTTTATGTTAAAATATAATCCATGCTGAAGGCTGTTTTCTTTGATTATCCTAAGTAAGAGTTTGAAGTCCTCTTCACTTTCAGAAATCAAGGTTATGCGATGCGCATCTTTCAGGTGGTAATGAGTCCTCTGTTGTTCCTGCTGTCCAGTTTCCGGGATTATTTGTTTAACACAGAGAGCGGGTAAATATCTGCAGTGTTCGAGTCTATTACACCCCTCCTAACAACCTTCTAGGACAAAGAATCATGTTTGCTATCGCTATTCCCAAAGCGATAAGGGGATTGAAGGGAGAATTGGTGCAGAAGAGGAAACCGATAACAACGATCAACACAAAACCACCCCCTCCCCTTTCAGGGGGGCGAACCACTGAAATCATGGGGAAGGGAGACAGCGGTCGGTGTATGATGTGAAAATAATAATCATTTATCAAAGGGTCACGAGGTTGGGGTGGGGAGGGAACAAAGAGGAGCCAATACCAAGGACTCAACAGAAACTAAATGTCTAGAAAAGAATGATGGCAACATATGTGCACGTTTGACCCAAGTGATATATGGATTGTTGTAAGAGTTGTTTGAGCCCCCAATAAAATGATTTTTTTAAATCCTCTCATAGGGTTTCTGAGGCTGAAATCTTGACAGAAGCAGTATGTCACATTTTTCCCCTTGGAGCTGCCGAAAGTTTAGACTTCTGATACACTGGTTAGCAGCCACTACTTACCCACTGTGCCATGAAGGCGCCTTAGATAGAAGTAGATAAAACTGTATAGAGCATTGATAACCTAGGGGTAGTTTTTATTTATTTAATTTTAATTTCACCTCATAATAATTTAAAATATTCCAAAAGAGTAAGTGGCATCTTAACGTGTTTTTCTTTGATCGCAGACATCTAAGAAGAAATTCACCACTAAATGGCTTTTTCCTTGATTTCTGAATATCTTATGGCAATGTATTTGCATAACTCCAACACAAGCTCCTAAAATGAAGAGTCCTAATACATTGGACCCTTAGAATAATTTAACATATATCTGAATCACTACTCAGCCATGTTTGGGGATGTTTTTGACAAAATAATTTACTTAACAAATTATTCATTCAAAGGAAATTGCTCTTCATATTTTTCAGCTGTTGTACTTGTTTTCATTATTCATAGGAAATACTTTGAAATGGAGTCATTTATAAAGAAGTTGGAGATTACTTTTTCCAGGAAAAAAGTTCTCATAAGTACCTCAGAGGAGAAGTTATTTAGACGAATCGAGAACGCTGCTGAGAGTTCAACTGTGGATTCTAAATTTCCAACTAAAGCACACTCACTGCTATCCAGTTGATTCCAACCCACAGTGACCTAGGAGGCACAGTTAATCTTCTGGACATCTTTCTCCCTCGGAGCAGCTGGCGAGTTCAAATGGCTGACCGTTGGGTTATAGCAGCCACACCTGTAAGCCAGGATGCTGCAGGGACTCCTTTTGGAAACTGAGCTCCATCTGAAATGTACTATGTAGCCAACGTCTATTCATTTATTTTTCTCTGCACCTTGACTTACACATGTGCAAAATGATTGAGTTGGTCTACCACAGAGATGGAAACTGATGAAAATGGTCGTGTTTAGCAGTTGCACTCCACTTTTCTTTCAAAATTAAAATACATTTATGTATGATTATAGGGATAAATGCATACTGCTTGTTCTTAGATTTTTTTTCACTTTGTGAATACAAGAATGACAACCAAAAAAGGAAAACAGAATGTGACATTTTGTTAGCTAATGTATCCCTTGTTGCTTCCAAATAGGAAAGTGTCAATAACACCTACTCATTTTTTTCTAAAATGCTCTTTGCACTTTTCCTATGGATAAATTGGTCATATACACTCTTCCTTGAGTTTGGTTGAGCTTCTGAGGACTTTTTCCAATGTAGTGTAGTGGGAATGACACTATTTAACCTCAGGTGTCAAATCATAAAAGTCCTGTCAGCTTCTAGAACACCTATATTAAGAACCCACTTAGTTCAGCTCCTCTGAGACCTACCTCCCTGACACCTCGAGTAGCCAAGTATTCGTACCTGGTTTATAGTGCCAACAGCCAAGTAAGACAAGTTCAAATGTTTCTAATACCCAAATATTGAGACCTCAGGCATTGAGAAGTGAATGGTGACAATACATTGACCGTATACCTACTCCAAATTCCTGGTTCACAGAATTCACTAACCTAGTAAAATGTTTTGTTTGCTGTTTGGTTTGTTTGTGTCTCTAAGCACAGGAATATTTTATTAACTAGAAATATAGTACTTGAAAGTAGAGTATTGCTATAACCACCCCTAAAACATATGACATTGACTTTGGGACCAGGCAGATATGAGAAATGTCTAAGTAAAATGATAACGAAAGATTGAAAGGTCTTACTTGCGAAAGTTTCAAAGAAAGGGGGAGAAAACACCACACGAAGCTATATCAAAGGGACACTTTATGAAGTTGCAAACAATTCAGTAAAATTGCCCCCTGTAAGAATGTACCTAATGAACTTGATGATGGAGGGAAAGATATTTCCAGATGGAACATTGGAGGGACCTTCTGGTTTGTCCTGTAATAACACCAGATGAGACAGCGTTGGACTGAGGAACAAAGGATGCCATGTCAAGTGTAGTTTGAAGGAAAGATAAAGCAAATGGCTAGAGCAATCCTTGGAGACAGCAATAGGTCCAAAAGGTCCTAGATATCAAAGTTGAATGTCAAAACTCCAGTATGGAGATGTAAGATCAATTATTTAATTCTCCAAAAAAAAAAACGCAACAAAAAAACAATGAAAATAAATTAAGGTGATGTCTCATAGCATATTTCAAAAAAATTAAGGAGAAAGCATTGTCTTTCTATTCCCATAAAGATTTAAAGTCTCTCAAACCCTATGGCCAGTTCTTCCCTGCACTAGAGGTCTGCTCTTCAAAAGCATCCTTGGGATTCGTTGGCATTGACTCACTGGCCATGAGATTGTTGGAAGCACACGTTGAGGATCCATGACCCAAATGAAAGTAAAAACCAAAAAAGGCAGGGTTATCCACACTGTCAAGGGAGAATAACCCTTGTCCCAAGTGGACAGTTTCCATTGATAGCCACACAGGCAGCAGGTCAGCATTCTCTATGTCTTCCCTCTGTGTTGCCTCAAAGAATGGGCCACACGTCCAACGTACCTGAGAGAGTTCTGGCATCTCCAACCTAAAACCATCTTACCCCATCACCGCTCACAGTGAAGAGGCCGAAGTGAGTGCTGCTCAGGGAGGGCGTTGGAAGAAAAAGTCTTCGTTTTGGAATTGGTGGGAGAGTCCATCCCCCAAAACGTGTAGTTGAAAAATCCTGTCCAAACACACAATGGAATGACTATTTCATTCTGCAATGAGTTCCATCGACACCGTCCTAATCTGGGGAGAGATATTTTCTCATGCTCACATTCTTTTCTTCCCAGGGTGCGAGGCAGAAGCATCCGATGATGATTTTGCTCCGCACAGGCAATGGCTTGCCTTATCAAGCAGTCTCCTACCTTAACCACACGAACATGAACAAGCTCAGAAACATCTACTCCTGGTTTACACAGCCACACACTGGGAGACTTTAGCCGGCCCCAGCTGAGCCGATCACGGGAAAATACGTGAGTGTGTTTCCCTAGATACAAGAATGCTTCTTATTAAATAATAGCAGGGAGAGAACATTAATAAGTATCATAAAATAACCACCAGGCAGTAAAAATTATTAAGGTTCCTTTCAGGGAAGAAGCTGCCTGAAAATAGATTTGCAGGCTGCCTCTGGTTGCCCACCCTCCTCACCCCTCCCTTCACTTCCTCCAGAGAGGACTCAGGACCTTGAGGCATTTGAGCCAAGTGCTTGAATGCTGTTTCTTTACAGAAAATAATAATAATAACACTTTCCCTTTACTTGGGAGAGTTCCCACTGAAATAATGCATTTCAAAGGCAGAGTGAGGCTTTCGCTTTCAAATTTGAATGGGAAATTATAAGCTGTTATACATTTTATGCCGCTGCCAGGGAACCACAATTGTCTCGATTGCGATTTTCCAAGGAAATCGCAGCGCTATTCCCTGGTCCACGGGATCATTGTAAAGCTGTCAGGCAGGGATCCCTCCCTGGAGGAAATAGACATTTACAGTACGACCCGGGAATCTCCTGGCAGCAATATTTACAGTACTCCATTTCAGGTATTATCAGTGCCAGTCAGGCTGCAAATTCAGTGCCATCATCGTTATTGAAGCTAATGGCTAAGAGAATATGAATCAAATTGCTGTTTTTGTCATAATTGGATTGAATAGCGGGGCACACATCCATTCTGCGCGAGGGCAGCTTCCTTCCCGGCTGCCAGCGTCCATCTCTCAGAAAGGTGTGCTCTTCCTGGTTCTGGACACACCTGGGAATGCTGTTGTCCGGGAGATTCGTGACAGAGCATCGCGTGCCCTGGGGAACGAGGAATGTCGTCACCCTCCTGAGGAGAAGTTCAAATGCAACTGGCTGCAGAGCTTTTAAAAGGCAGCACGCACATTTCCACTTGCATTACATGTGATCTCATTGCACACGTTTGCACAAATCTCATATATAGGCAAAAGGTGAAGCTACAAAGAATTAAAAAAAAGATCGCATGGCCCACTGAGCTATGATCCTCACTGGTCACTGAGTTGACTCTGGCTCATAGCCCCGCTCTGGGACTAGGGAGAATTGGCCCTGTGGATTTCAGAGAAAAACCTCATATTTCTCCAACAGAGAAGCATGGTTTCCAAAGGTTAACCTGGATGTGAGTAACCTAAGGCAGAATCCATCACACTACCTACAGCGAAGATTACTCTGGATCTTTGGTGGTGCCAAGCAGGTAACCTCTAACTGCAAAACCGTTACTTCAACCCACCAGCCACCCAGGAAGAATAATGAGGTTAACTACTCCCATAAAGATTATAAGTTCCATAAAGTTTCCAATATCCTATATAGTGACTGTAAGGTTCACGCACCACGAATGAGTTGGGGCTTATGAAGTCACTTTACCGTCATGGAAATAGCTCTTGCAAGAACTATGGTCAGATTCTAAACTCTTGGAAGTTGGTTCTATGTTAGACTGTCTCAGGGATTTTTCAGAGGTCTTCCTCTCAGCCCTTCGATGGCTACAGTGCTTTCTCTCAATGTGCACCTTTAAAACCACGATTCAGATGATTGGATGACAGAAGTACACCAGGAAGCAAGGGTGAAGAGAAGCCACGGCACTTATTGAAGAAGCACAGGTGGTGGTTTGTGTCTTTGAAGCGACCATGGGTCCCACACTCACCCTTCTCTCTTCTCTGTGGGCACATTCTGCCCTGCTGCCATCATTTCTTTCTCGTCCTCCAGGAGATATGTTGCCCATTTAACTTCTCTTTATACATCTTAAAATCACTGGCAGCGTGGATCAGAATCCAAACCTCACACATATTGGTAGAACCCACAAGAAAACAACAGTTTGTTTTCCATTCAAAATTCTAAAAGCCACTTTCATAGCCTGCTCTCCAACTGGTCACGTCCATTACTCGTCGGGGAACCATGGCTTTGTCTCAAGCATCGTCTCAATGAACAAGTTAGAATAAGAGCTACCAGGAGAAAGAGAACTGAAACTGTGCCTTTCTTTGAGTAGAAAGACAGACAGACAGACAGACAGACAGAACCATAGGCACTGGTATAGGTTAACAGAGTTGATAATTCAAACACAGAACGAAACCCAAAGCATTGTCATTGAGTCGATTCTGATGTACAGTGGTTCTATAAGACAGAGTAAGAATGCTCCAGTGGGTTTCTGGGGCTGTCCAGACATCCACATGTTTCCAGCAGCCCGCAGCCACACTTTTCTTCCTCGAAGTAGCTGAAGGGTCCAAGCTGCTGACCATTCAGTTTGCAGCCAATTCTTTGAACTACTGCCCTGCTAAAGTTCCTTCTTAGTGGATCACAAATGAGAATTAAAACAAAACAAAACCTACTATCTATAATTCATTTTGTTTTCCTAAAACAAGACAATTTTTATTTTTACAAAACCATGAAAATATATGACCTTAGGTAAAGTGATGACCTTTAAAAAATCACAATTTACTCCTACTATTTCCCTTTGAAAAATTTAATGACTGCTCAGGCGATAGCCTACAGCCATTTCTTCTGGGTCTCTGAAGCTTAGTCTAAGCCTCTCCAGTCAGAATAAATGTAGAAGGGATGGGACGTCGGAAAAGCATGGACTCTTTTTGTTAAACTAGTTTGTTTGAATCTCAGCTGTGTGACCTCAGGAGAGTTGCTTTGATGTGTTACAGCTTCAATGTACTCACCTCCACAATGCAGAGTACAGTATCAACTTCGGAAGGAACAGCATGTATAGAACAAGGGAATGATGAAGGATGGCATCCAGCCCGTGTGGGTGGCTCTGTAAATGTTTGTTCTCTCTCTTTGGCTTAACCTGTACTCAATAAAGTGTATGTAATTGGTCCATCATTCATGCTATTGTGATTAGTTCCTGATCTCTGTGTACTTACGGAGTCCAAGTTCACTGCACCCCTTCACAGTACTGAGAATGTCGCCTTAATAATAATAACAATAACTAACATTTATTCAAGGGATTGCTTGTGTGTGTGTCCATGTATGCACACCATCCATGCAGCTAAAAGCTTTCTTTGCTTGATCTAAGTCAATATTTTCAACATACCTCAAGATAAACACAATTCAGTTCCAAGAAGTAATCCTCAGCCCTGGGATTCCAGAACATTTCCAACACCACCCAATTAGTAAGAGGAGAAGCAACATGAAACTTTGTAGTACAAACTCTGTAAAGTCTCTGCTGCCACCTGCATGGGGAGCGTACAGTTCATCTTTGCCAGTCACACCACACAGGGCACTTTAGACCCAGTGACAATGCTAATGCTGGAACCCAGGAAGCAGCTGTAAAGCAATGAGTTTCTATTAACTTTCTTGCAGAGGTATTCTGCTATATAAGTGGCATACACAGAGTAATTTTTTTCTTTCTTTTTTACTATTTTCCTGAAATCTTTGGATTTTCTGACTCCTAGTAGAAACTCACAGCTTTCTCTGCAGTGGGAGAGAGCATGGGACCTTGTGGCACATCTTCAACCCTCTAATTTCCTGCATTAAGCAGCACAAAGTGATTAGATCAAAAAGACATTACTCCCTTCAGTGCAGGGAAAGCTATGTGATTTTTGTTGCTGGAAAAATAAGCTCCTTCTTACTCTCTTTTGAAAATGGAGTGCTGGCGGACACCAGAAAGCACGTCCCTGATCGTCTTTGTAAGAAGTCTGTGGCATAAGATGAACCAAGAACTGTGTGTTCTATATTATGTGACAGTGCTGTGCATCAGTTTTAACATAGAATGAAAACTAGTGTCAAACGTGTGTTTGTGCAGAGACAAACTTGGGATAAAAACTTCCCTGAACCTTCTTGTTGGGTCCTCGCCATATCCCTGTGAGAATACCCATGGTTACTTTACAGGTGAGGAACTGGAGGCGCACAGGATAAAGCACATGACTAAAGTGGCCCCATCAGGGGTGAAGCGGAGACTTTCAGGCCCCAGTCCAGGCTAACAACCTCTATACTTCACCAACAGAGATGTGTCACGGGAAAAGCACAATCTGAAAAAGAGACTAAGAGAAGGCCCCCCAATGGTTTAAAGACCTCCAGTACATGAGGGGGTTATTGCATATTAGTTCATATATTGCTGTTGTTGTTGTTGTTGTTGTAGTCAGGTGCCATTGAGTTGGTTCTCACTCATCGTGGTCCTCTGTACAACAGAACGAAACTCTGCATGGGCCTGAGCCACCCTCAGCACTATTCCTGTTCTTGAGCCCATTGTTGCAGACACAGGGCAGATCCATGTCCTTGAGGGCCTTCCCTTCCTTTGATGTCCCTCTACTTTACCAAGCATGATGTCCCTCTCCAGGGATTGGGCTCTGCAGACAGCATATCCCAAGGATGTAAGATGGAGTCCTACCATTCTTGTCTCCAAGGGTCACTGCGGCCATACTTCATCCGTGACAGATTTGTCTCTCCCTGTAGCTGTCCTTGGCGCTTCCAATATTTCCCCTAACACCACAATTTAAATGCATTTTGAAGAATGTATCTATTCACCGTCAGTCTTCTTTATTCAATGTACAATTTTCACATGTGTATGAGACGACTGAGAAACCATGGCGTGGGTCAGTTGCACTTGTGTCCACAAAGCAGGATCCTTGTTTTCAACACCCTAAAGAGGTCTGATAGGAATTGTTTTATAACCTACAGTGCTTATTAGATTTTCCTTAATGTAATTAACATGGAGCCACTTGATTTAGCTTCCTTAATAGGTAGAAAAGCCCCTCAACCCAAGATATGCTCTCAGGTGATGGATCACTCTGAATTTTCTGTTCACAAAAGGGTTCAATAAAGAGGCAATGTTGTTCATTACTACTTAGCACACTGTCTCTTATCAAGGATCTGTCGATCTAGCTTCCCTGAACTCCTTTATACATTCTCTCAGAATCTCCAGTGTCGGAAATGTTCCAGGGTCCAAGACTCAGCTACCGAGTGACCACAGGTGAACACCTACTTATCTAGGTCACTATTCCTCCTCTCTTGGAGAGGGCTAAGATACCAACCTTAATATGTGTGTTAAGGAGCCACAATTGATAGATCCTGATCCAAAGGAATACAAATGTGGGATGGAATTTCAAATGCTTAAAGCTGCCAACCTTGCTGAACTCACTGACTTTGGAAGAACATATCAAAGGTTGCCCTAAGATAGTCTTTCAACCTTTAACTGAAGCAGTCAAACCAATATGGTTTAGAATAAGTACAGCCAAAATGCTCCTTAGGGACAAGGATAGCAAGACTTCATTGGACATACTTTGGATAAGATACCAGGAGAGAGCAGACACTGGAGACAGACATCATGCCGGGTAAAGTGAAGGAGCCGCAGGGAAAAAAAAGAAGGTTTTCAGGGAGATGGATTGGCACCATGGCTGCAATACTGGTCTCAGACATGCAAACGATTGTAAAGATGGTAGAGGGTGGTGCAGTGTTTCATTCTGCTGTGTACAGGGTTGCTATGGGTCAGAATGGACTCGATGGCACCTAACAACAACAATATCCTGTAAAAGCACTTTTATCTAAACCATAGTTATATCTACATGAGGGTAAGTCCAAATGTAATATTGCCAAAGTGTCAGTTCACACATTCACGGGTTTACTCTAAACAAAACATGTTTACCCGTGTCTCCATGGCCACTGGATGGAAACAATCTCTCAGTAACACACTTTTAAATAGCATTAGGTTGTCTTCTAACATTGTCCCGTCCCACAGGGACCAGCGGTGAGGTTAGCTCTGAAGGTTGTAGCAGCTGTTTTTGTTTTTCATTCCAAAGGAGTAATCTTAATAGATTTCTGTAGGACATAGGACAACCTTAGGGGCTTATTAGAAGGAAGTTTAAAACAAATTAAAAGCTGTGCTGTTGAGAAAACGCTGGAAAGTTTAGCCAAGGAATAAGTCCACTGGGAAAACTCACCCCAGCCTACAGCCTTCATCTTCCCTCTTCGGACTTCTTTTTGTTCCCAAACTGGAAAACAACAAGAAAACATTTAAAAGGAATGCAATTTGAGTCATCCAGGGATATGTAAACTGCCATTTGGGCATGCCAAGAATCAAAGGGTTAGAAAGATGGACACACCATTTTCAGAGTAGTATAAATCTAGATAGAAGTTATGTTAAGAAACAACAGCATCACATTTTGATATTTTAATAAGGTTCTAATGGTCTTTATGATTTAATAGAAATACTTCTTTGATTTTCCTTGTAGGAAAACAAGTTGCCAATAGTTAATCTACCATATCAATAAGAAGACTAGAACAAAGTTAATCTAAGTTCAAGGTGATGAATCCAAGTTAAAGGTAGAAATTGGTTGTTGGTACAAAGAGTAAAAGATAACCAGTGTTACTGAATTGTATGAATAAGGGTTATTTAATGGATATTTGTTTTGCTGTGTGCATTTACAGCAAAAACTCATGTATGAATAACCATAGATAAGTATAATTTTGTTGAGGATTTGAGACTTCAGCCACCTATCATGTTTTACATGTGCTATTAGTAAATTACTATTGGCAAACCTCTTTAATGTGTTGACAAGTGAAGGTGTTACTTTGAGGAGTAGGATAAATCTGTGCCATTCCGCGGTGTTTTCAATGGCCTCATATGCATGCGAAAGTTGGACACTGAATAAGGAAGACATGATAAAAAGATGCATTGGAGCCGTGATCTTGGAGAAGAATGTTCAAAGTACCATGGACTGCCAAAAGAGCAAGCAAATCTGTCTTGGAAGATGTACAACCAGAATGCTCCTTGGGGGCAAAGATGGCGAGACTTCATCTCACAAGATGTTGGACAGTTAGTAGGAGAAACTGGTCCCTAGAGAAGGGCATCATGTACTTGGTAAAACACAGGGGTGGTGAAATAGAAGGTGGTCTTGGACAAGATGGGTTATTAATCATAACTGATTGGACTTCACCTAAAACAATCAGAGCCTTGGTCTTTTCTTTTTGCCCCTCTTATTTTTTCCAGTCAACCCTCTCCATAAGACCTTTCATAATGCCAAGCATAGGGAAGGTACTCAACCTGTATTCCTCTCTTAATTTCTTGTTCAATTTTGGGGGAACAAAGAAAGATGCATCTTGAATATATTATAATTACAGACACGTACAGTTTGATGAATGCTGAGAAAAATAATAAAACAGTCACCATGTTGGTGTTGCTGGACATATATTTATGAAACCATGACTCCTGTGTGAAAATAGATTTTGCATATTCATGGAGTATGTTTTCCATTCCACAATACTACGTTAGCCAATATATTACATTCTAGCCTGCTTGATATTCATTGCTAATAAAGTTTCAGAAATAAAGCTTTGTGGTAATAGAATGGCAGCTTTTTATTACAGAGATGTTTCTATTATGCTAATTTATGATTTAGATGATTTACGCTAATAAGCGTAATTTCTTAATATAAACAAAACTATAGTCAAATTTCAAAACGCCTCTACCTCTGGTCGTAAAATTTACATACCTCACAGTTTTATTAAATATATTCTGTGGAGATAGAACACATTTTTTTTACATAAAAATCACCTCCGGCTTTTCCACCGGGAATTTGATGGCATAAAGGAAGTGCATATCTGCAATTGTTTCACCACCTGCTCTGCAGAAGTAGGTAAAGGACCAGTCCCCTGCTTTTGGTGATTGGATGATATTTTGCGCACATTTCAAGGTCATGAATTTCTCCATCTTCATTTTTTGATTACGTTTGAGGAGAGGGAGCTTGAGTGAGCTGATTTTCCAAGGTTTGATTCGAAATTTTCCAGAAGATAGGAATTAAACGGAGATTTGTTTAAAATCATCCAGAAGACTGGATAAGAGGAGACAGCCACCATCTGTGCTGAGCTTTAGTTTCTAATTTCTAACAGGCAGTAATTTTTGTTTTAGTGCAACTAAGAAAAATAAACAGAATGGTTGGGTTCAAATGGAGCAAATGCCTGTCTTTAATTTAGAAAATACAAACAAGGATATGAAAGTGTGGTATAAATTATATTTGATCTAACCCTTTCTCTTTCTCCATTTCTCTTGCACATACACATGTAGAAGTATTTATGCACTCACTTCTATGGATCCATTAATTTTACTGATAGCATATGAAAGTACATTGAGAGTGTAAGGTTCAAAGTTTCTTATTTGAAAAGATTATTGAGATGATAACTTTTGAACACATACTGAGCAAAATCCCTCCACTTTGTCAAATAACCAAAGTACCTAAATCTACATTTCATAATATTACTGGGGCTGACAGTGTTTAGCTTTGTTTTACCAACAACACTATTATTAGATGTTCTAAAGTGATATTAGTCAAACTCACTAACTAAAAAGAGGTCTGGTACTAAATTCTCATGGCAGAGAAATGAAAGCTGAGCCAAGACGGGGAAATCATGAAGTCTTACAAAATGTTTATTCATAAATTTTTACCTAGTTAAATTTTGTACAATTCCATTTTCAGGTCCTGAGGTTTTCTTTTCTCATGACTCAAGCTATGAATGTTTCTTCAACATATAGTTACAGATCAGAAAAAGAGAGTGGAAGTGGACACTCTCTTCAACAAGAGGTGCTGGGAAAAAATGGATATCTACCTGCAGAAAAAGGAAGCAAGACCTTTCCCTCACTCCATGCACAAGAATAAACTCAAAGTGGGTCACAGACCTTGCAGTAAAACCCTGAACTCTAGGGCCATCAGTGAGGGAATTGGGAAAATCTGATAACTTTGATTCAAGGAATGCATAGGCTATCAGAAATAGGGAAGGACATAAACACAGAGGAGACAAAAATCGACAAGTGGGAAATACTGAAGGTAAAACACCAGTGTACATCAAAAGAATTCAACCAAGAGAGTAATAAGAGAGTCTGCAGTCTGGCTAAACACTTTTAGCAATGTCACAACAGATAGAGGCCTTATTACTACAATACTTATTACTACAATACTTTGCAACCTTACAATAAAAAAAATAACAATTGCCCACTGAGGAGGTGGGTGAAGGACCTGAACAGAAGTGTCACAAGGGCAGGAATCTGAACGGCTGATAAACATATAAGAAAATGTTCCTGATCATTAGCCATAAGAGAAATGCAAATTAAAACAACCATGAGATACCATCTAACACCCTCAGAGACAGCCCAATTCAAAAAATCAGAAAGTTACAAGTGTCGGAGGGACTGTGGGGAGACAGGAACTCTCAGCCACTGCTGGGAGACCTGTAGGTATGTACAGTCATCATGGAAATCTATTTGGTGATATCTAAAATAGATGGAAATAATCTACCATATAACCCAGCAATCCCCCTATTGGGCATATAACCAGAAGAGGCAAAAACAAACCACGGTCAGCCATCTGGGCTCCAATGTTAACTGTGGTGCGGTACACACTTGCAAGGAGTTGGAAACAACTCAAATGTCCATCAATGGACGAATGGATAAAACAAGCTATGGTACATACATACAATGGAGTCCTATGCATCCCTAAAAAGCAGTGATGGATGCATGAAGCACATTGCCGCATGAGAAGAATTGGACAAAATTATTCTAAGTGGAGTAAGCCAAGCACAAAAGGACAAGTACAACATGGGTCCACTGAGGTAGGCTTAAAAATGCAAAAGGTCATGAGGAGAAGCTACTATAGACATACCTGCCTGCGGTGAGGTTCAAGTGCTATGGCAGGGGCCAGCCCCAATCCAGGGATACAGATGACAAGCAAATAAAAAAGAGGGGAAGAGAAAGCAAGCAAGACAGAGAAATATGGATAGCAGGGGAACAAGCTACTAACCCACCCAAAGAGAGGGGGGGGGGGTGAACAAGACTTCAATCTCGTGTGCTAAGATGTCGATGCAACATACCTGCATGAAGCAGGAAGCCAATTGAGAGGTCTGTGGAGCTGGTCCCACTCCCAACTACTGCACACCCCCCACTCGCCACCCCAGAAGAATGCACTTCAGAGGACAGCACTAAAGCAGTATCTCGGGGAGAGGGGCACGTCTGATCAGAGCACACAGGAGCAAACAAAGAGGGAATGAGAGAGAGTGGAACACATCCTGGCCCACTAAAACTTGAGGACAATATTTAGGCTTGGAGCAGCCAATGCACAGAGAGGATCATAGGAGCAGCCCCATCATGATACATGACTTCCCTCACTGACCCATGGCACTACTGGGGACAACACTGGAGACACAATGTGGAAATTGTCCCCAATCTGACCACACCACACCAGGACAAAACACTAAGAGCATACAACAAAGAAGCAAGGGGACCAAAGCATGAAGTCCCTGGAAATACCAAGAATAGACTTTGGGGCCAGGACACTGCACCCCATCAGACTAGACCTGGAAACACTCCTAAAGGTCAACAAACAGACCAGAAACTACACTGTTTCCCCAAAAATAAGACAGTGTCTTATATTAATTTTTGCTCCAAAAGATGCGCTAGGTCTTGTTTTCAGGGGATATCTTATTTTTCCACGAAGAAGAATATGGTGCAAATGTATTGTTTATTGTTTTATTAAAAGAGACTTTGCATTTCCTGTCTGCTCTGGCTGTGCTGCGGCCAACAGTGAGCAGTGCGGTGGGTGCCACTGTGGTCCAGAGTCCAGAGTTATGGTAACTTCAGGGGGGCCTTATTTTTGGAGAGGTCTTATTTTCTGGAGGGGTGCCTTATATTTCAGCAAGAGGCAAAACTGTAAGTAGGTCTTATTTTCAGGGGATGTATTACTTTTGGGGAAACACAGTATTTATAGGCTTTTCTTTTGTAGTTGTTGGGTTTTTTTGCTGTTTTTGTTTTGTTCTGTTTTCTTTTCTTTTGCTGTTTTGTTTTGCTCTGTCTTGTGTTTGTGCTTATTATTGTCACGGAATGTCTATCTAGATAAGATAGGCAGGATAAATAATCCAGAGAAGAGATGGGGAAAGGAAAGGTGGAGGGTCAACAAACCCAGGGAAAAAGGAACAAGTGATCTGAAATCAATGGTGAGGAGGGCATAGAATGCCTGCTAGGACTTGATCAAAGGCAATGCATCCCAGAGGAATTAATTTTTTAAAAAATGAAGACTGAACATAATAATGGGACAAGAGGAAAGTAAAAGGAACTAGAAGAAAGAACTCAGAGGCAAAGGGCATATATAGAGGTCTAAATACAGGCATGCACGTAAGTAAATATATTTATACATAACAGTAAAAAATAGATCTATGTATATATATTTCTATGTGAAGTATTAAGGTAGCAGATGGACAATAAGCCTCTACTCAAGTACTCCCTCAGTGCAAGAACACTGTTCTAATAACACTGCACACAGTGATGCTCACCATCCCGACATGATCACTGAAGACAAAATAAGTGCATAAGCAAATGTGGTAAAGAAAGCTCATGGTGACCACCTGTCAAAAGATATAACATCTGAGGTCTTAAAGGCTTGAAGATAAAAAAAGCAAACATCTAACTGAGAAGCGATAAGCCCACATGGAAAAAGTACATCAGCCTGCATGATCATGAGATGTCAGTGGGATCAGGTATCAGGCATCAAAGATCCAGAATGAAAAATCATATCAATGTGAATGAGGGGAAGCACAGAGTAGAGACCCATTGTTGAAAAGTGGACAACCCCTTACAGAAAAGTCACAAGAAAGTGATTAGCCAGTCAGGGTGCAGTATAGCACCAATGAAACATGCAACTTTCCTCTAGTTCTTTATTGCTGCCTCCCCCCTGCACTATCAAGAACCCAACTGGCTAGACAAGACATGTACTATGGTACAGATAAAAGCTGGTAACACAAAGAATGCAGGACAGATAATCCCCTCAGGACAATAATAAGAATAGAGATACCAGGAGGTTAAGCAAAGGGTGGCGGGTAGATCACAATGATCTACATATAACCCCCTCTCAGGTGGACAGACAATAGAAAAGTGGGTAAAGGAAGACAGCCATAGGTGTAAGACATGGGAAAAAATTATAAATTGTCAAGGATTCTTGAAGGAGGGATGGTGGGAAATGAGCTGATATCAAGGGTTCACATAGAATGAAAATGTTTTAAAAATGATAATGGCAACGTATGTACAACGTAGTTGACACAATGGATGTATGTATGTGTGTTATTCTGGGTACATTACAGCAAATCCACAGAAACTCATATGGGTAAGAGAGAGTTTTATATAAAGGGTAAGTGCACATCAAGACAATATCCCAACCCAGTGCTGGCCAAACCCACAAATCCAACATTAGCCCATATATCTGACAACAATCCACAAAGTCCTCCTTCCTCTCACAAAACACATGCAATTATGTCAACTGCAGGTGGAAAGCCGAGTCAGTGAACATGTAAGCATCTCAGCATTGGCAGGGGCCTCCAAAGGCTGCTCCAGCACCCAGGGCTGCATCAGGGTAGGTCCATGGGGCTTCTCTTTAGGGGTGTCTTGCAGGAAGTGAGCCTTGCCAGCTGAAGCAGACTCACTAAGGCAGCTAGATGCACTCTGGTCCGACCATCACAAAGCAAGAGCTCTGAGAGGCTCATTGAGCTATGTATCCCTCTGCCCTTCAATTAATCCCACATGTGTTTATCGGCCAGGTTGGCACAATAAACTAACTACCTCAGTATGTATTGTCATAAGAGCTGTAAAAATCCCCAATAAAATGAGTAAAAAACTAAACTAAAGGCAGAAATTTATTACAAATACTATTTCTACTGAAAATACTTCTTGAACCAAGAAAAGGGGGTAGGAAAAAAAGGGAGGGACTTAAGCTATCCTTTTCCAGTATCTGCATAGCTCAAAATGGCAAAGATGAAGTCTTCAGTTTTTCTCTGGAGTGATGGATGGATAATAATGCTGCTGGTATACGGCAGATATGACGGGCTGGGATCAATCTTAGGGAAGGGGAAAGAAGAGGAATCAAAGTTGAGCTGCAGTAATTTAAGATTCGTCTGTAAGGCATCCGCATGGACTAAGTAGCCCAACATGGATGGTTGGGGCCCTGAGATCCTGCTACATACCCTTCAATGTGCAGGATAGCTTTCATCATCCAACAAGATGTTTTGTTGTTTTTGTGGTTGTTGATGTTGTATGCTGTTGTGTTTGTTCCCATCACCATCATCTTGTAACAGAGCACCACTCCCCATAGAGCTTCCTTGGGTGTAATCCATATGAAAGCAGTTCTCTGTCTTTTCTCCCACAGAGTGGCCTTGAACAGCTGAGTTTGAACAGCTGACCTTGTTCAATCCTTTGCACCTCATGTTATGTTGTTGTTAGGGACCGTGGAGTCAGTTACACCTCATAGTGACCCTAGGTACAACAAAATTAAACACTGCCCAGTCCTGTAGCAGCCTCGCCATTGCCCTTACGATGGAGTCCACTCATGCATCCATGGTGTGAGTCCATCTTGTTGAGGTCTTCCTGTGTTTTACGGCTCTAGTTCTTTCCAAGCACGATGCCCTCTCTAAGGACTGGTCTTTCCTGGCAACATGGCCAAAGTCCATGAGAAGAAGTTTCACTGTCCTTATATCTAAGGAGCACTCTGGTTGTCAGGCCCAAATGTTAAGATTGGGACCTTCTGAATTGGATGATAGAGGAGGATTGAATAAACTGATGAGCTTACATAAATAGATATACTCCAACAGAAGGATGCAAGAGTGCATATAATAAGGAGCTGATGCCAAGGGCTCAAGTAGAAAGCAGATGTTTTGAGAATGATGAGGGCAACAAATGTACACATGTGCTTGACACAATGGATGGACGGATGGACTGTGATAAGAGTTGTACTAGCACCCAATAAAATGATTAAAACACAATAATAATAAAGAAACATGTGGAAAATAAGGCATTATTACCGATGTTCAAGGATATTCAGAGACACCATATTACTGGTAGAACAATATGTAGCAATACAGCTGCAGAAATTTAGTGGTTTAGAACTATTGTTCATCCTTACTTCACACATAAAACAGCAAAGGCTTAAGAGTAACTTTTCCAAGTTTACATAACCAGTTAGTAAATGGCAAAGGAAAATTTCCAACTTAGTTCTCTTTGATTCCGCAGCCAATTCACTGTCCTGTCTACCATAAGAAGAAGTAAAAGCTATTATAATGGAGTGATAAATGATCCTTTCAACAATGATTGAGGGCTTCCTGCATTCTTGAATGTTTAATGTTGAAAATTGTACTATGCTGATCGGCAGCCCGTATTTAGGGAATCAGCAGAGAACTGCTGTAAATATCATAATTGTGACAACGCTTCTGGGCCCCCACATACTTGCCACTTAACACCACGAGCAGCCTCAGAAAAGGGTGAGATCATAGACATTCAACAGCATAGCATGCTGTGTCTCCAAAAGAAAAGAAGAAGGAGAAGAAAAAGGGGGTCTAATTTCTTTCACAAACATCAATATGGGAGTGCACACTTTTACTATTTCCTTGAGTACATTGTATAAACCCTTGAAACGGATTTTGAGAATGACTTTTCTTAGGCTGACACTGAAAATAATATTGGGTCCAAAAAATATATACCTATTTTGCAGTATGGCTAAGTGTTCAACTGTTAACCCAATAGTTTCTTGGTTGGTTGGTGACAGCAGAATCGACTCTATGATTGCGAATGTATTTGTTTGTTTTAGTTTAGTTTTTGTTTCATGGTTATTCAGTCTTAAAAAGGACAAAGAGGAAACAAAGTCAAATGGGGGAGGGGTGATCTCTACATACATAAAGGCACAAATCATTATGGATGGAGACCATAAGCATGAGGCCATAATGGTACCCAAGGAATTTGTGGCCCTGCCGAATCCTCATTAAGTTACATGTTTTGTTGTTGTTGTGAGGTGCCATTGAGTCTGTTCAAACTCACAGAGACCCTTTATACAACAGAAAGACACACTGACTAGTCCTGTGACATCTCCACAACTCTTCTATTTGAGTCCATTGCTGTAGCCAGTGGGTTAATCCATCTTGCCAATGTCTTCTTCCTCCCACCCCCATCCTTCTAGCAGAAAAGAAATGACAACGTGCACCCATAGAGTTTTACTTAGGAAACCAAATGGGCCGTTTGCTGTGTATTCTGGTGTTCCAGAGAGTCGCAATTCACCTGCTGACAAAGAGACAACAGAGTACAATGGAGACGAGGTCTGGAGGGAGGAACCTGCCCCACAAATGCAGCTGCTCTTTGACCCTAGGAAAGCCCTATCTTGTTTTCAGGATTCACGGATAAGATGGAAATTACTTAAGTGGTTTTTGAAAATTTGTCATTGCTGCTGGACCTGACTGATTCTATGATCCTTAGAGCTTAAAACTTCGTGCCTACGTAAGTTCAACAAATATTTGTTAAAACCTACATTTAATGCACTATTCTAAATAAATTGAAGCAAATGCAAAGCATAGGGGCTTTATTCCTACATTGGGGTGGGGCGGAATCTCCACCTACATGGAGGCATAGAGTAATGTCATTCTCAATTGTAGAAGCTGGAAACAGGGTAGTGTGGGCTGATAAAAAACGAAATTCCTTTTATTTTCACATCAAGATCAATGTGCTTTTTGATCTTCCACTGTTAGCCATAACTTTTGCAAACAGGGGTTCAGAATTTAAGCTTTGATACCATTCTCTCCTCCAGATTTGGATTTCATTATTTATAATCTTGAATCATGCAAGCGGGTATGATACTTTGTGTGGGCTTAGTAGATGCCTCATTTAGAGGCCAGCTTTTAAGGCCCCTAGCACTGTTCTTTCTGATAGCCAGCCACTACCTGGTTTCTTCAGCCACATTCCTATAGCATCCATTGCCTTCAGTGATCTCTTCAGGAGGGTGACTATCGAGTAGGGTCATGTTATAATAAATAATTATTCCAGGGGAAGGAGGAAAAATGAGGGGCTGTGATAAGAGCTTAAACAGAAAGAAAATATTTTGCAAATGATGATGGCAACATATGTGACAAAGGTACTTGATACAATTGTTATAAGAGCTGTAAGAACCCCCAATAAGAAGATTTACTAAAAATACTAATAATCATTATTATTATTAGGTTGTTTCTCCCTGTGAGGATTCAGTCTCTGGCCATAGCCCAGAAGTATGAATATTCTTGCTGTCAGACACTCAGTACTGGCAAGTTGATTACAGCAGATGCAGTGAGGTTAAAATGTAACACTTCATCTGATCTTCCTTTGGACCCATTTTAAATTTCCTTTAGTTTTTAATATCATCAACTTTCTTGTTGAATTAGCTTCTTCTGTTTTGTCATCATGGTTGGTTTTTGTTGTAGTTGTTTATTTGTTTTGCTTGTCTTTTTCTTGAATTTGTTTTGTACTGTTTTGTTCCATAAATGAAATCCAAGAGAGGCAAAACTATAAAATCAATAACTAGATTAACATTTGCCTGAGCACATGAAAAGGGGAGGTTGGGAAGAAACAGGACCTGACAATAATAACTACTTGAAAGAAGAAAATGTTCTAAAGTTGATTATGGTGATGATTATGTAATTGTGTTTACTATGACTGAACTAATGAAGCATAGGATATCCATGCCAGTAAAAAACAAATTTAAAATCCATGACTATATGCCAGTGAAAAATAAATTTAAAATCCATGACTATATGCCAGTGAAAAATAAATTAGAAATCAATGTGCTTGGTTAATTATTTGTAATCTGAATGAGAAGCTCAAAAACTGCACGCCGCGCTCAAAGGTAAAAAGTCAGGGATCTTTTCAGGTCACCAGGAATACAGCTCCGCCTCCCAAAGGCTTGTTTTGTACTATTGCTAAAAAATAAACAAACAAAAGCATCACCTTGTTTTTGTTCTTTCTTTCTGAAGAACCACTCTCTAATTGAATTTTGGTACAGACGTGTCTTCCTTGATGACTGCACCAATAATCATAAAGTGTTCTATTCAGGCACTTCAAAGGGACTAGCCTGGATATTGTTGAATAGAAGATTACATTTTGATTCACCAGAATAATTTGACAATATCTGGACCTTCTTTCTTGTACTGGTTTTGATTCTAGGCAGGATCTTAGTTTGTGGCTTAAATAATGGGAACTCACTCTTCTAAACATAAAATGATTCCATTGCCATTTATCAGTTTTTAAAAAAATCATACATTCCTCGATGGAACTAAGAAAAATCTCAGTGAGGGCTCTGATAGTCCAATCTTAGCTATTTGCCAACTCCTGCCTCTATCATGGTGTCGAGCAATGAGCAAGGTGACTGGCTATGTATGTTTATCTATGAATATCCTAATTTTTGGATGAAAAATCCATATCTGGGTCTTGGCCAAGTAACCTCCAATAGATGTAAGAGTAGGTAATAGGAATAAGTGAGCAGAAATTCCCTTAAAAGAATCCACCAGAGCATATATGGGCCTAAGTAAGGAAATCGTTGTAAATTAGAGTAATAACTAGCAGAATGGACTGCACATTCAATAAATATCATGATATACTGTTAACAGATGTGCAAAAATGTATCAAACATTTATTTACCTTAAAGGAAAAAATAGATTCTGCCATATTCAAAAGTGCCAATCAAAATTTGAAACATCATCACTTTTAATAATCATCGTTCCAATGACATTGAGATGTGAATGCTGTTTGTATCCTAGATTTAACAGAGACTGTCTAAAGTGATGCATGACACCTTTCCACTACAAAGGACTATCCTCTATATTTCTTCCTTTATAATATTCATTTTTATTGTTAAATATCCACTTTTTTATGCCATCCAGGTTGTAAGATGTGTCAACCTCTTTCTGAGACTTACATTGAACCTAGAACCGCAAACTGTGGATCCTGCTGTGTTGTTGTTAGGTACCCATGAATTGCTTTCAACCCTTATCACCCCTGTGTACAACAGGACAAAGCACTTCCAGGTCCAACTCCATCCTCAGAACCTTTATATCTGAGCCAAGTGGTGCAGATGTTGTGTCAATTCTTCTGGTTAAGGGTCTGCCTGTTTTCTGCTGACCCTCCACATGGTGGACTTTTCCAGGAACTAGTTCTTCCCAATAATGTATGCAAAGTGCAGGGCACATGATCATAATTTCAACTATAGGAGAGGCATGAAGTCATGCTTTGAAGCCTTAAGTCTCCTGCTTCTAAGAAGCCCTCTGGTTGTACATCTTGCAAGATATACTAGTTTGTTCTTTTGGTAGGCCATGGTATAGTCAGTAGTCTTCACCAACCCTATAATTCAAATGCATCTCTTCTTCACATACATATGAATCAATTGGAAATATCCTAGCTTGGGTCACACTCACCTTCATCCTCAACAATGATATCTTTGCTCTTCAACATTTTAAAGTGGTCTTTTGCAGGAGATTTACCCCATGAAAAAAGTCATTTGATTTTTTCCCGAGTGTTTATTGTGAAGCCAAGTAAAATAAAATCCTTGACAGCTTCGATTTTTTTTCTCCATTTATCTCGATGTTGCTTGATGCTCCACTTGCCATAATTTTTGTTTTCTCTTTGCTGAGGCATAACCTATTCTCCAGGCTGTAATCCATTGATCCTCATCAGCAATTGCTTCCAGTCCTCTTGATTTCCAGCATGCGATGTTTTGTCTTCTGCACATCTCAGGTTGTTGATGAGCTTTCCTCCCATTGGGATGCCACATTCTTCTTCATGTTCTCAAGGCATTCGTTCAGAATACAGATGGAAGAAGCACGGTAGAGGCTCCGACTCTAAAGCACACACCTTTTCTGACTTGAATGCATTTGGTATCCCCTTGCTCTGTCTGAAAGGCTACCTTGGTTCATGTACAGATTCTGCTGGAGCACGGTGAATTACTCTGGAATTCACATTCATTCCAATTGTATCAACAGTTTGCTATGATCTGCACAGTCAAATGACTGCCTAGTCAACAAAGCACAAGGAAGCATCTTCAGACATTCTCTGCTTTCAGCCAAGTGTTATTGGATGTCAGCAAATATATAACTTGTTCCATATCCTCTTCTGAATCGGGTTTCCCCAAAATACCAAACGCACGGCCATGAAGTCCATTGTGACTCGGGCTCACTACTACTCACTGCCCATGAGTCAGTTCTGACTCACGGCTACCCTATAGCAGAGCAAAGGACTGCCCGTGCGGGTTTCTGAGGCTATAACTTTTACGGGAGTAGAACGTTTCATCCCACTCCAGAAGATCTTCCAGTGGTTTCGAATTGCTGCCCTTCTGGTTAGCAGCCCAATTCATAACCGCTCCACCATAAGGGCTCCTCTTTTGACTCATATCGACCCTATAGTACAGAGTAGAATTGACTCATATTTTTGACACATATCGACTCTACAGTACAGGGTAGAATTGCCTTTATGGGTTTCTAAGGCTGTCAATTTTCATGGGACCAAAAAGCTTCATCTGTCTCCTGCAGAGCACCCTCCTGCAGAGGGTTTCAAGCTGCTGACTTTGTGGTTAGCAATCCAGTATGGATCCCACTGGAGTGATATGGGCTTAAAATACCTACCCAGGGTTCACCTGATTAGATTCATACTTCTCTGACTTCATTTCTGCATCTGTCTCCTTCTCTCTCATTAAAAACCTGCATGCTTTGTTTACGGTCTTAGCACTTGTGTTTTCCTTGTCAAGGATGATTATTTCAGGCAAGGAAATCTATTTTCTCAGGTAGAATATAGTACCTTCCTAATGAGATATTCCTTAGCCATTGCATGCTGATTAGTTTCTGTCACTTCCCCCAGGTTCATATTCTCACAACTCTCACTGTGGTTCTTGGTTTCCATTCCCCCAACTTCAACTCATTGTTCCCCTTGACGGTGTCACAGTCTAACTGCTCCACAGAATTTTCTTGAGTCTAATCTTAATGAAAGCATCTTACCAGGCTTTTTCTTTCCATGTATGGTTGAGTGGGTTTGAACCACCAGCCATTATCTTATCAACTGGGTCGAAGCTGTTTGTCCCACCTAGAGGCCTATAAACCTCAGGCTGTTATTATTGTTGGGTTCCATCAAGTCCATTCTGATTCACAGAAGCCCCATGTGATAAAATAGAACTTCATGGTAATTTTCTCTTGGCTGTAATATTTTCATTGATTGTAAATCATTTTATTGGGGGTTTGTGCAACTCCTATCACAATCCATGGGTCCATCCACTGTGTCAAGCACATTTATACATTTGTTGCCATCATCATTCTCAAAACATTTGCTTTCTACTTGACCTCCTTATTTTCCCCCTCCTTCCCCACTCCCTCCTCCCTCATGAAGCCTTAATAATTTATAGATTATTTTTTCATATCTTACACTGTCCGAAGTCTCCCTTTACCCACATTTTTGTTGTCCATCACTCAGGGAGGCAGTTATATGGAGATCATTGTAATCGGTTCTCCCTTTCTACCCCACCTTCCCTCCACCCTCCCGGTATCACCACTCTCACCACTGGTCCTGAAGGGATCATCTGCATTCCCTGTGTTTCCAGTTCCTACCTGTACCAGTGTACATCCTCTGGTCTATCAGAATTGAAAGGTAAAAGTGGGATCATGATAGTGGGGGGAAGGAAGCATTTAAGAACTAGAGGAAATCTGTATGTTTCATCATTGCTACCCTGCACCCTGTCTGGCTTGTCTCCTCCAAAAGACCCGTCTGTAAGGGAGTGTCCACTTGCCTACAGATGGGCTTTGGGTCTCCACTCTGCAATCACTCTCATTTACAAAGATATGATTTTTTTGTTCTTTGATGCCTCATACTTGATCCCATCGACACCTCGTGATCGCACAGGCTGGTGGGCTTCTTCCATGTGAGCTTTGTTGCTTCTGAACTAGATGGGCACTTGTATATCTTCAAGTCTTTAAAGACCCCACATAGCATATATTTTGAGAGTTGAGCAACATCAGCTTTTCTCACCACCTTTGCTCATGCACCTGCTTTGTCTTCAGTGATGGTGTCAGGAATGTGTGCATCATGGAATGCCAATTTAATAGAATAAAGTGTTCTTGCATTGAGTAAGTACTTGAGTGGAAGTCCAATGTCCATCTGCTGCCTTAATACTAACCATATAAATATATGCACAAAGATCTATTTACCCACCATCCTATATAAATATGTTTACATATATGCATGTCTGTATTTAGACCTCTATAAATGCCCTTTGCCTCCTAGTTTTTTCCTCTATATCCTTTTATTTTCCTCTTGTCCCACTATCATTCTCAGGCTTCATTTGTGTTTCAGTAATTTCTCTCAGTTACATTGCCCTTGGTGAATCCCTACAAGACCTCTCACACCCTCGTTGCCACTAATTTTGGATCACTTGTTGTTCCCTTGTCCCTGGGTTGGACAACACCACCTCCTTTCCCCCACCTCCCCCTCTCCCATGTCCCCCCAGAACCATTCATCCCATTGTTTTCTCCTCCAGATTGTTCATCCAGCCTATCTTATCTAGATAAATCTTCAGAGATAATAATATGCACTAAAAAGCAAGGCATAGCAAGACAAAGCAACAAAAGATAACACAGCAATGACCACAACAAAGAAAATCAATGACCAAGACAAAATAATTTAAAAAATAAATTAAAAGAAAAAACTTACAAAAAAGAAAAACCTGTAAATAGATCAAGGTCTACTTTTTGACCTATAGGCACGTCCTCCAGTCGAGTCCAATGGGGTATCATGCTATAGCCCCAAAGTCTATCCTCTGCACTTCCTAGGAAGCTCCCTGCTCCGCTCCCCATTGCTCTGCCACATGCTCTTAGTGTTTCGTCTCAGTGTGGTGGGCTCAGACCAGGCCAATCCCAACACTGAGCCTACAGTGTTGTCCCCCATAGGGCCATGGTCAATGAGGGATGTTGTGTCTCATAGTGGGATCAGCCATATGGCCCACTCTGCACATTGACTATTCGGAGGGGGAGAGAAGGTCGCCTGTCTCCTCCTGCAGAGATGCTGGCAGTTTTAGAGTAGAATTATTGTAACATCAAGATTTCTTCCCAGAGCTCATAAAACCCAAACCAAACTCACTGCCACTGAGGTGATTCCAACTCACAGTGACCCGTAGAGCAGAGTAGAACAGCCCGTGTGGGTTTCTATGGATTTAAATCTTTTGCCTTCAGTCACTGGTCATTTCCAACTGCTGACCTCTGGATAGCAGCCCAACCCATAGTCCACATGTCACCAGGGCTTCTTTCCCAGAGTTCATTCCATATAAAACCATCTTATTCATTTGTCTTCTCTGACCCCTCCCCCCATGTCCCCAATGCAGAATATAACCTCCATGCGTGGGAGCCCAACCAATTCCAGCTCATCTAGATAGTTCATAGAAATAACACAAAAACCTGGCCATCCATTTGATGGGGACTCATGATGATTCTGCAAGATAAAGTAGAACTCTCCCAAAGGGTGTTCATGGCTGTGAGTCTTTAGGGAAGCCAATTGCCACATGTTTCTCTAGCAGAGTACTTGATGGGTTTGAACCATGGGTCCTGCGGGTAGAAGGGAAACAATGGACTACAGTGCCACCATGGCTCATTGATGCTGCTGCATAAAGTGGTGTTTAATAAAGGAACTGCTTTGTGATTTCTGGAACATTTGTCGATGGCATGCACGCACTCACAGATCCTAGTGGCCAGAATGAGAAAGGTTGGTAACAGAGCATCCTTTCACAATGATGACCTAACTAGGCTTGTTCTCCTGAAGGTACAAAATATTACAACTCATGCCTCCTGACACCAAAAATAATATCTGTGCTAAGAAAGTATGAGATTTTGTAAAACGGTTCAGAAGAAAAATGAAGACGTAATATTGTTTCCAGCTTCCCCAGATAATGAAGGAAAGGCCCTGAAAGTCCTTTGAATGTTATTTATTTGGTTTGTATTGTTTTATGGTTGTATTTGGTCAGGATGATGAAAACAAATAGATAGCAACACACATTGCAAGTGCTCTTGGCTGTGCGAACGTGATAAATCCACTTACATCTGGAAAGGCTAAGTCTTCCAAAGTTTCCAGAGATACATTTCGGAAGCTTTCCAAATTTGCAGTCATTTGGATTTTCTTATTTGCTGGAGGTTTTGGAAACATTTTCATTTGAGGATACAATGACTCCTGCAGAATTGGTGTCTATGCCTGCCAGCACCAGAACAAACCTTCAAACAAACACAAACACAAAAATGTGGACCCACCTAAATAAAGCTAAACTGTTAGAGAAAGAATAAATAAGGGTAGAGTAGTTTTTTATCATTCATTGATCTTTTTACTTGTTTAAAATGATAATAGCAACAATGTTACGGGACATTATAGAAGAGGAAGAATGACTAGACTTCATCTCGCGTACTTTGGACATGTTATCAGGTCCGAGTACACCCTGGAGAAGCCATTATGGTTGGTAAAGGGACATTGATAAAGAGGAAGACTCTCAATGTGACGAATTGACACAGTAGCTGCAACGTTTTTTCAAACATAACAACAGTTGGGCAGATAGCACAGGACTGGGCAGTGATTTGTTCTGTTGAACATAGGGTCACTATCAGTCTGCACCTAATAATAATTAATATTAATATTAAATATTATAGCACCTAATGATAGCAACAGCCATCTTGGGAGATGAATACCAAAACAGAAATCAAATTCTTGATTCTACCATGAGGAATCACTTGTGATATCACACCTCTTCTGAATTTAGCCTTTATATTAGGGATGATGTTTTGGGTTGAGTCCCACAACCTAACCTTAATATCTCAGATCTTAAATTCTTCATTTGAGAACGAGTTCTTACCACACTTTATTTCTTCCTACCATTTCAGAAACTCATCCTCCATAAATACAGGACTCGGTTTCTCTCTGTATACAATGATTTGAGAAAAATGTACTGTGGCCGATCAATGTGTCCAAGAAAACAATGAGTACACAAAGTACTTCACACGCAAAAGGAGGGTGGTGGTGAAAGAAGGGTGAGAGAGAGAGAAACAAGTACATATGTAATACCACTGAGTACATGTCCTCACTCAAATCCTCATGAGAGCCATAAAGTAAGCCCCAAGATATTCTGAGAAAAGAACCCAACCTACCTGTGCTTAAGAATTCCAAGTTTCAGGGTTATGTACCAAGTTTTTGTTTCTGTATGGTGACACCTGTTATGGCCTACGTAAATGGCATTCCGTGACAAATACTTGGAAATAAACACGTTTTCATGTTTTTAACAGTTCCTTCTAACCTGTGTAAGTCAGCATTTTTCAATGCCATTGCCATAAAGCTCGCAGACAATGAAGACTTAGCAGTGCAGCAGATGACAGTGACTCAGCTCGCCGGAGGAAATTAAAGCTCTCCAGGTCACACAAGGTGGCATTTCCCTAAACAAACCAACAAAAGATCTACTTTGTTTTCATTAATATCGCATACATGACATACATAGATTGCCATTGCTGACATTAATCTTTGTAACCTAAGCCGGGGAATGTTTCATTTTACTTCAATTAGATTGCATTAAGATGCCAGCAAGCAAGTACTTACTTATGTTTATAGTTAGGGAGCGTCAAATTTGTTACACATTCCTTTTAGGGTATTGTCACTGAAAAAAACCTAGTTGAATATTCAAGTTCTGAATTACGTTGGAACGCATTGCATGGCATTCAGCAACATGAATAAAGCTAAGTTCTAAGCCGTCCCTTCCAATAGCAAATTGAGCGTTCCATCTGCAAGCATGACCTCCCCCACCACAACACGCACCCCTGAAGGGACATTTCACTAACGTGGGTTGAAGGCTTAGGGGGCCTTGGTGGCCCAGTTGTTATGTGCTGGGCTGTGATCTGCAAGGTCATTCATTACAAACCACCTGCTGCTCCTCAAGACAAAGATGGGGCTCTCTTCTCTCATCAGTAGTTGCAGTGTCAGAAACTCGCAGTGACTGTCCTATGAATGGTCACTGTGAATTGGCCTTGCCTCGATGACAGAGAGTGAGCGAGTTAAAGACATTGAGGATGCCTTGGTGGAAGCACCAGGCTCATGGCTGCCTTTTCACAATTATTCCAACAAAGTCTCCCAAAGAGAGTTACTGTGTTATTCAACTTAATTCTAGATGATACATTATATTTTTCACATGATTTCATAACTACAAAGGATTCTGGGAAACCACTGACATCCGAGGATGCTACTTTATTAGAATATAAGCCAAGCAACAAGATCCTTCTTTCCCCTTTATTTCAGAAAGTAGGCACCTGAAAGAGATATTCTTTGAATTTAGGGTCTGATTGTAGAAATATTCCTGGTGCCTATTGGATCTCATTTTTTACCTTTAAAAATGTTTTGGCCTCAAAGGGGAACAATAAAGCAACATAAATTTTAATCACTTACTTAATTTCTATAGTAAAACTATTCGCCAAGCAAAAATAATATTTATATTTTCAGGAAGAGAAGTAACAGGTTCGCACGCAATACATGAGCAGAATTACAAATTTGGCTGATGTTGAACAATGGCCACTCATTGCTTCAGAACATAACATTTTTATGAATATTTTTCCTTTAGTGTTTTATGTGAGAATCATAAAAAGCAGAGAGGTAACAGGCCACAAGCAACCTATATGAAGGCACTGCAGAAAAAGAAAGCAATGTGCACCCACAAAGACAGTCGTGTCACTGTAAAAGACCTGACGTGCGTTACAAGATAATTTGTCTCAGGAGAGAATATCTCAAGTCTTTCCACACTGACTAATGGTCTTGGAACCTGTCTGATTGGCCCCCTCCAATATGTAAGTTCTCTTCAATCAAGCTAGAATCGCACCCACTACTTAATATCAAGCATAGCTTCCAGACAACCAGACAATCTGTTGTTACATCCATCAAGTTGGATCAGACTCACAGCAAGCCAACAAACAACCGGCCTCCCTCCCAATTGTTCTTACGCCGGAGCCCATTGTTGTCGCCACGGTGTCAGTTATTATTTCCTTCACATTCTTCCTCTTCCCCGCTAGCTTGAGGCTTTGCCAACCCCAACACCCTTTTCTAAGGGTGGTCTCTCCTGATTATACGGCCAAAGTATAGGATACTAAGTCTCACCATCCTTGCTTCTAAGAGGCATTCTGGCTGTATTTCTTCCAAAACAGATTGGGTATATTTTGTTTGTTTGTTTCCCAGGGGGTGGGAGAATCATCTTTCTTTGTAATAGATGTAAATATGAGTCACTTCCAGTCAGTTCAGGTAAATGCCTTACAAACTTCTTGTCTTAAGTGAGTTTGTTGATAGACTTCAGGTGGTCCCATGAATTCCTGGAGTCTTGTTTTTTGCTAATACATTCAGTGCAGCATGGGTTCCTTCCGTCAGTATGAGGCAGTCCTTGGTCACATGATACCTCTTGACACGAAGGAATGTCAACCAGTTATTTTTGGTACAGTGACTCTGTGTATTACCTCCATCTTCTTTAGATGCAACTCAATAATTTGTCCATAGAATCTTTCGACAATGCAACTCAAGGCTTGCTATTTTTTCCTTAAGTTCTTTCTGATTGAGATATTAATATTGTGTACTTCCTTTTTTGGTTTTCTCACTCGAGGTACTTTTTTTACATTTACACATTTTATTTTAACATCATCTTAAACTTCCATTTGAAATGTTCTGTTCAGCACTTTTACTTTACATTTTCCATTGACCCTCGCTATTCTACAATTAAAAGCAAGTTTCAGAATCTCTTCTGGTATCCACTTGGATATATATTATTTTTCTTTCCTATCTTTTTAATGACCTGGTGTTCTCTTTGTGTATGGTGTTCTCACTCTTTTCCCACAGTCTGTCAGGTATTTTCTTTGATGTTCGCTAAATTCAGGTGGGGTATATAAAAGGTCATATTTGGCTCTCGTGAACCAGTTTCTTTTTCTTCAACTTCAAACTGAACTTGCATATGATTAATTGATGAGTCTGTTTCACAGTCAATTGCTTACCTTGCTCTGGCTGATGATACTGAGCTTCTCCATCAGCTCTTCCCACAGAGGTAGTCAAGTTACTTTCCACATATTTCAACTAGCAAGGCCCATGCATAATGTTGCCATTATTGCTGTTGAAAAATGTGGTTCCAATGAAATGGCCATTGGTCTTATGTGCTCTCTAACTTCATTTTTATGACTAAAACCAACCATATTTTCCATAAAGATCAACAGAGCATGAGTGACCTGAGACAGACTGGTAGGCCTTTTTAAATCATGCAACCATATGGTTTCCTATGCTAGGGAATAACAAATTCAAGAGAAATGACATACTTTTCATCATCAAAAATAGCATTTCAACATCAATCTTGAAATATAATGCTCTCTGTGATAGGCTAATATGTCTACACCTATAAGGAAGCCCAGTTAACAAAATTATTATTTAGATTTATGCACCAACCAATAAAGTTAGTAATAGAGAATTTGGAGAATTTTACCAACACCCTCAAGTCTGAAATTAATCAAACATACAATCAAGATGCATGGATAACCACTAGCCACAGGAGTGTTAAAGTTGGAAACAAAGAGGAAGAAACAATAGTTGGGGAAAAAATCCAACTGATACTTCTGAAATAAATATCTTAGTTGATCATAAGTCAAGCTACTCAAACATACAGCAATCTTCAATGGAGCTAGGAACTGAAAACCAGTCTTTCATATTCATAGCTCATTCACAGCTGTCAACTGTGAAAGTTTTACTGTGTTTAAATACTTTCCCTAAGATCTTACAATCAACACCTTTCATTTACAAACCCTAATTTGATCTTCCTTTACCTATCACATTCTGCTTTAAAAACAATATATGTGTGTGTATATAATTATCTACATAAAATATTAGGTAGAGGAGGGAGAGCTCAGGTTTGCACCCAGCTGTCACGATTCCTTAGAGCACAACTTCACAGAAACATCACTGCAGTAAGGTGTCCTCTTAGGAAAGGTTGCCTACTAGGAGAACAACTGTTATGAAAGCAATCAAGTACTTTTAATTAAAAAAAATTTCAAACACCTTAAAATCTTTTCCCTTATGACCTCAATTCCTGGGAGGTTTTCCGTTTCATCTACTATTTCTATATTGCTTTGACATAATTAGAGCACAGCATCACAGATGTTGGGGAGATGTTTTTTTTTTTTAAAAAAAACCCGAGATGAGGTTTAGCAGATGTCTAAATCATCCGTTGTGAATCATTAGCAAAATTTTTTTAATTGGTCTGGGAACATGGATCTACCTCAAGTGTTTCAATGACTAATCTAAATCCCTTCCCTTCCAGTGTGTATGAAACTTAAATCTGATAGAGTTTTGATTCATAAGTAAATCCCACAGGTAAGCTCCAGGTTGTTTTCAGAAATCTAAAATATATATGTAAATATATATCCATATATAGCCTTAGATGTAAAGTGCATGGCATATTGGGTATAATAAATGTCAAAATGATTTCAACCTACAGGAGAATACACTTTCATAAGCTGGCATTAATTTCTTATGATACCTTGTTGGCTAATTAGGGATTTCTGAGAAATTAATGTTTTTATGAAGGAAAGCAAAAATGCTTCACTTTTAAACATCCAGATTTGGAAAGAGATTAAGCAGACTGTTTTGCATAAAACAATGTAGATTAAAAGCTCAATTAATTTAATCAGTTATCTGAGTGTCAAATAATTTGCCAATGAAATTTTATGTAAGAGTAAACTTGCTCTGAATATGCCATTTTCCAATAGGAGATAAAAAGCTGTTTGTACCATCTGGATTCTGGATGGGGCCAGGGTTTCACCAATTTGCATCAGTAAAGCATGCCCATTTCAGAAATGTGGGATGTTTTGTTTTGTTGTTTTATGTTTTTAGAGGGGAGGACAAGCAATATGTAAGCTTTATGCATATCAGTTTATGCACAGAGTGCTAAGAGTTGAAAATGCTGTTAACATGATCCAGTGTCACAGGTGAACAAAGACAAGACAAATTAGGACTGTGATCCTCTTACCTCCTTGGCGAGGATTTATTGAGGAGATATTAGAGAGGGGGAGTGACAGAGGGAGAAATGAAAACCCTAAAGCAATGAGCCGAATTTGACTGAGAACTACACTACTCTCAAAGACTCCCAGTATCACCAAGTGAGTTCACCAAAACCCAAATTTGTGATGCTAATAAGATAGACTGTTGATTCAAGCCCTCTTGATTCAGAGTCTGGTTGCTTTCAACAGCCTCTTACCTGTTCTCTGCACCTGCACTTTTGATTCCTATTTCACAGTGTTATGAGAACAGTTCTTAATATGTAAATTTGACTACCCCCCACCCTCTCATTTTCTGCTTCTGGCTTCCCTGGGAAGAGAAGATCAAATCTGAACTCCTCAGCTCCTCCGGAGTGCCTCATGCACATGTCACGCACAGGTATCCCTGAAGCATCCTTTTCTCAACCTCCTGTTTCTCAGCTCATTGGCCCCTCCTCAGTCTCCTGAGCCACTGCAAGAGTTCATGCAAATTTCTCTGACCTACCAAGAAACTCCTAGCCTCAACCATACAGATATTTTTCTTCTTTTGTCACTTTTTCAATGACATTTTCATTTTTTAAAGATACTTATTAATCTTGTATTTAAGTGAAGTTGGTTAAAAACATATATATATATATATATATATGTATCATCCACCAGTTTGATGACACTTAGCAGCTACATTGACCTTCTCTCCTCCCAAAGACATAGGGACCCCAAAGGGAGGAAAAACAGACACAGGGTGAGAACATGGAAATCAGATGGCAGATTAGTAACTTAGCAAATCAGGGAATATGGAGTTTGATTTGATATGTGAGAGAAAGGAGAGAGAGAGAGAGAAAGAGAGAGAGAGAGAGAGAGAGAGAGAGAGAGAGAGAGAGAGAGAGAGAGAGAGAGAGAGAGAGAGAGATTGAAGATTGATGGAGCTCTGGTCCCCAGTACCGGGGAAGGAGAAGGTGACCTTGTTTGGAAATAGGGCCATTTCAAATACAATTAATTCATTTAGCACAGTATCATAAGGGTATTTGTGAGTGGTGGCCTCATGAGAAGAGAGAGGGCTGGATACCAGACCAACCAGAAGGAAGGTGCCCGTGTGAAGACCAGGTGAGAGGCTGGCATTATGCTTCCATGGGCCAAGGGACACCAGAGTTGAGACTAGAGATGATGTTCTCCTTGACATTTCAGAGACCATGAATTCAGATAGCTACCTGCCATTACTATAAAACAAAGACATTTTGTTGTTTTGAGCTGCATCGTTTGTGGTTATTTGTTATGGGAACCCTATGAAAGTAAAACTGATGCAAAATGAATTTCCAATACTTTTTATAGATGTTTCTGGAGAAAGGCATGGCTTTCTACTCGGATAAGAAGTCACAGTCTCTGAAAAGCCACAGGGAGTTCCACACTGTCCTGTAGGGTCGTCGTGGGTCTGCATGGTCTTGATGGCAGTGACCTTGTTTTGGGTTTCGGTTCGTATACTTCTGTATTTTTCTATGTGACTTTGAATTTCAAACCTTTATAACCTACAAACCTAGAACCTAACCAATTAAAAGTATAAACAGTGCTTTTTAAAATGCAGAGCACCTTCAAAAACTTTGAGGAAAAGTTTCGTCTTTTTTTTTAACAGATTTACTGGCATATAATTCGGATATCTTACATTTCAATGGTTCAGTTATATTAAGTAGAGTGGTACAATTATCTTCACAATCAATTTTAGAACATTTTGTTCTTTCTTTCACTCTGTCTTATCAGCTTGCCAACCTCCCCTCAAGTAGAGTTCTTGACTCACATTTTTTAAATGAAAAAAAAAAAACCACCATCAATAGAAAGCAAAGGCAATTATTTAAATAAATATTATTTATAAAATAATAATTGAGTCAGTTTATTGTGCCAACCTAACTGATAAACACATGTGGGATTAATTGAAGGGTGGAGAGATAAATGTCTCAGTGAGCCTCACCTTTTGAGTTCTTTGGTCTCTTGTTTGTGATGGTCGGACCAGGTTGCAGCTGTCTTAGTCAGTTCCCTGTTTCAGCTTGCAAGGCTCACTTACTGCAAGCCATCCTTGAGGAGAAGCCACATGACATGGACCTACACCAATGCAACCCTGAGTGCTGGAGCAGTAGTGTGAGGACCCCTGCTAGTGCTGAGAAGCTTAAGCATTCAATGATTCAGCTTTCCTCTTGCAGTCGGCATCATTAAGTGTGTTTTGTGGGATGGAGGAGGACTTTGTGGATTGGTGTTGGACATATGGGTTAATGGGTTAATGCTGGATTTGTGGGCTTGGGCAGCACTGGGTTGGGATATTTCTTGATCTGCACTTACCCTTTATATAAAACTCTCTCTTATACATGAGTTTCTGTGGATTCATTTCTCTAAAGTACCCAGACTAACACATAATTAAAATTATTTAAATAAAAAATTCTTGGACAAACATGAATACCTAATTAAAATGCAGTAAGTGGTTCTGTTGTGAAGATAAGTTTTTTTGTCATGTAATATATTGGAGAAAGACCTACCTGGCAGAATTTCAGAAAAATAATCAGAAAAAAATATGAAGGGTCTTAGAGATGTGAAAGGTGTCCATTAGAGTGAGGGGTTAGGTGTAAACCACTCATCACAGACTTTCTGTCCACCACAGAATAGAAACTGTGCTTAGTTTCCAAAGTAGCTGTGCCTATTTCCAAGGTTATGTCCTCCTGAATCAAAGGTTGAATCATGATGTTAAATCTCTGGTCTTTGTTTGTTTTGTGTGTGTGTTTCCAGGTGGTTGGATAGTTATTCCTTTTCTGCTTTCTCAACATTTTTTGTTTGTTTATTTTCCCTACAACCTATCCAGCATGCCCAAGACAAGGTCAGGCCAAGACCTCACAATTTCAATTAGTAAATTTACAGCGAGACGCTTTTCAATTTAGACAAGAATTATTTACACAGACAGTGAAAAAAATAGCAAAATGTGTCAATCTCAGGGGACCATTTGTCCCAAATCAAAGGACAACATGGAAACCTAAGGAGGTGCATGAGTGTCACATAATTTTCAGAGAATCCCCTGCTGAGGTGGCTGATCCTAGTCTGTAACTAGGAAATGTAATCCGTAGGCCTGTGATGAGGGGATCAAGTCTGAATTCCCGGATACCGCATGAGGGAGATAATGAGAAGCTGGCGTGCACGTGTCTCCCAGAGCAGATATGAACCCATGGGCTCACCTCAGGTGCAAACCCACCAGCTGCTCCACAGGAGAAAGTTAAGACTGTTTGCTCTGGGACAAGTTTATTGTCTCAAATAGCAGACAAGATCTTGCTAGGAGTCAGAATAGACTGGAGAACAGTGAGGTTCTTTGCTTTCTTTTCCTTTGTTTTGGTTTTGAAAAGGAGGGCTGCCCTCTTGCAGCTTCTCACAGGTCCTCCGTTCTCTTAGGCTCCAGAAAGACGGAAAGAATTCCTTCCACTAGGCTGGTTATTTCTGGCTACAGCCATGGTATTTCCATTGCCAGTATTGTTTCAACGTTTTGAAACCGTCAAAGCTTTAAATCTATTAAATCAATTTAGCCCAAGAAACAAGTGCTAAATTGGATGGATGGAAAATGTAACTTTCAGAACCAGCTGATATTATTTTTACCTATCCAAAAAAAGAAAAATTTAAAATAGCATAAAGGAACATCTTATCTTGCAACTTCTTTTCAGAATGTGCAAGACATTTTATAGTCAGATTGATTCAATCTTACAAATTTCTAGAATTTGTTTCTTACATACTGTATTAGATTCCCTATGTGCGCATAATAGTTTTTACCACAGATATTGGGACTTACTTAACACAAACTTATTATCTCAAGGTTCCATAGATCAAAAGTCTCATGCGGGTCCCACCAGCCTCAAATCACACTATATTCCTTTCTGGAGGCTTCACAGACAATCTGCTCTCTGCCCAGTTCACTGCATTTGTTGGAAAAAAAATTATTCCCATGTGTTTATAGGATGGAGGTTTTTATTCTTGTGTCTGTCAACAGAGTTGTTCCCACTTCTGGATTCAGACACAATCATTGGCTAGTGGCTCTCTCCCTTCATCTTTAAAATCAGCAATGGTAAGACTAATTCTTCCTAAAACAAATCTTTCTGACCCAATTGTTTCCTTTCTTCCTCAAGCAAGGAGGAAGGCAACAGGCAAGAGAGAGGGAGAAAGAGTTTCCCAGCATCTCTCTTATAAAACATTCACACCTCCAAGAAGGCATCACCAGGCTTGATTGATAGGTTGGATTCCTCCTGTGCACTTTCTAACTACCATAGCTTGGTTTCAACTATTTCCTTCCATGTTTTTGATCTTTTGTATTTACTTCTATTTTATATTACTAACTGGATAAATGAGTTTATTGATTTGCCTGTATTGGTAATATATTGCATTTACCTGAAGATCATCTACAACATGCAAGATGAACAAACCAGAGGTAATCTAGATTTTGGGAAGTAGCCAGAAACTAATCAACTTAAACAAAGGAGATTTCAAAAGAGAAGTAAATAATGAATGGCACATAACCACACAGCCCCATCCAGGAGGAAGAACAACAGAAACCAGAGGAGAAGGGAGAGAGTGGTCAGTGTGAGACTTGAAAATAATTAACAATCTACAGTCTATCAAGAGGCCATGAGGGGTGGGTGTGGGGAGGAGGGAGGGGGAAAAAAGAGGAGCTGATCCCAAGGGTTCAATGTAAGTAAGTGTCTAGAACAGAACGATGGAATATATGTATGAATAGGTCAGATACAATTGATGTATGGTTTGTACCAAGAGTTGTAAGAGTCCTTAATAAAGTGAATATATATAAAAAAGAGAGAAGTAGAGAGAAATAGCACAGCAGTATATAATGGGCAGTGTCTTTTTTCCCTTTAGTTCATCTTCAGTTTAGCTGATATTTTAACTTGCAAATGATGTTAAAGGAATCTTGGAAATAATTAATTTCCATGTATTTCTATAACTTCTTATGCATTTATTGTAAACATTTTCCTAACTTTTGGGAGAACAAAATGAGAACGAAGCATTGGTGTTCTCAGGAAAGAAAAGTAATACATTTATATTATCTAGGTATTTTACCAGGAATTCAAATAATTGAAATTATTGAACAAATACTAATCTCATATGTACCAGATATATTTTACCGGCCAACAAATTTTTTGGTGCCTCAAATGTTGGTCTTATTTCAGGGTATATTGGACCTGCTGATTCCAAAAACAGAACCAATTTTCCCCTCTCAGCTCTAGTTTGTAGGTGTGAGACCTAGGCCATCAATCACTGTGTCCGGCTGAGTTGTCTAGCGAAACAAACTCGTGACACACATCAAGGTCCAAGAAAGAGCTTTATATCAAGAAGCAGCTTTAAATCAAGAAGGTACACCCAACAAGTTCAACTCAGGGCCATAGGTCCAAAGATAGCCAGGGCCCTCTTCAGACTCACACAGATGCTGGCTCATGATGCTGACAGGTAAAGCAGGAAGCAGGAAGTTCACCCAGAGTCAGCGAAGGCAGAGTTGCTTGGCTCTAGGCAAGCATGGCAGGGCGCAGAAAGCTCTCAGAGTTGGGTGCCCTTGGGGGCAGTTAATAGAGCCCATGTGATGTCCCAGTGAGGTGGAAGGCGAACAAGCAGAGAGGTGTCATCTCTGTTGGGTCTTGTTCTCATGTCAAAAGTCACATGTCCAAGAAAATGTCATCAGACTACCATTTGATTGACAGGTTGAGATCTGCCCTTAGCCAGAAGTGTCTAGCTAACAAAATATCTGACAAGAGGACCCTTCATTCTGCTTGGTCATAAAAATCATCAGGCGATTTCAATGTAATGTAAGCTAACCTGAAATAGAGGAAGTTCAAGCTGACTTCATTTAAAGTAGTTTGTATTATATGGTATGTTTGGGGCACATTTCACTCAGACGGTGTCCTTTGAGCCAAAGATATAATTGAACAGTGCAAATTACATGAACTTGGACTTTTCCCCAAGGGTCAGTTTACTTCTTTTAGGAACTGAATAGCAGACTGTTCCAATGTGTTATCTTTTTAAAAGGCCAGAAATAAGAGTACAATAAATAAGGAACATTGATGGCATAGTGGGTTATGTGTCAGTCTGTTGACTTCAAGGTCAGCTATTCACACCCACCAGTTCCTCTGCTTGAGAAAGACGAGCTTTTCTGCTCCCATAGGGAGTAACCATCTCAGAAACCCACCGGAGCTGTTCTACTCTGTCCTATCGGCGTGCTGTGAGTTGTAATTAACTGACTGGTAGTGAGTTGGGTCCAATCAATAGAGATGAAAATTTTCTGAACCCTCCCCCCCCCCCAAAGTCGGCCAGAGTTCAAATTCCTTGATTAAAGTTAAAATCTCCAGCCTCGTGATAAGATGCCATGGCTTCTCCACCTGTATATAAGAAGTCTTCAAAAGAAAAGTTAGAATTTTTCTTCTATAGAAGTTTGGAGCCAACCTCACCTCTGAACTATTTAACATGAGTTATCTATCAATTTCCCTACATTGAAATGTGTTCTACAATGTTGACTGCCTACTTTGAAGGAGAAAACATTGTATCTTGAAAATATTTATGAAAATTGCTATGAAGTCTTAGATTTTCCGCACAGTAAATTGCCCTCTCACCTTCTATACATGTGCCTTCTCAATGACCTTTTTTATGTGTTCCAGCTTTGCATCAAATTGTCCCCTCTGTATATGTTACATGGCCTCCCACATCAAAAAACGAAAGCTGTTTCCATCTGATTGATTCTAAGTCATAGTGGGTCTATAGGCCAGAGAAGAACCACCCCCTGGGGTTTCTAGACTGCAGAGTGCCTGGTCGATTTGAATCACCTTTTAATAGGCAGCTCAATGCATAACCAACTAGCTTCCCTTAGAACTCCTTTAATACCTAATTATTTTTCAAATATTTACTTATTTTGCCTTGTCCTGTAATTTGTGGGTCTGAATTTTTCTCATATTTATAATGAGGGGGATCAATTAATAAACTAGTTGAACTTTATAGCTGGCAATATAGTAGAGCACCATATCTGAGAAACTAGAACTGATGTGGTCTATACAATGCAATAAAAAATCATTTTATTGGGGGGCTCATATACCTCATCATAATCCATCCAGCCATCCATGTGTCAAGCACATTTGTACATTTGTTGCCATCATCATTTAAAAAATATTTTCTTTCTCCCTGAGCCCTTGGTATCAGCTCATTTAAAGTTTTTATTTATTTAAACAAATTCAGTTCATTTTCCCTTCCCTCTCCTCCCTCCCTTCCCTTATGAACCCCGGATAATATTTATAATTGTTTTTCATGTCTTACACTGACCAATGTCCCCCTTCACTCACTTTCTGTTGTCTATCCCCCTGGGAGAGGATTATATATAGATTATTGTGATTGGTTTCCCCTTTCTCCCTGCATCTTCCACTTACCCTCCTCTTATTGCTACTCTTATTATTTGTGTTGATGTGTTTATCTGCCCTGGATTCCCTGTGTTTCCAACTCTTATCTGTACCCGTATACATACTCTAGTCTAGCTGGATGTGTAAGGTAGAATTGGGGTCATGATAGTGGGGAGGAGGAAGCATTTAAGAACTAGAGGAAAATTGTATATTTCATCTGTGCTATATTGCACCCTTACTGGCTTGTCTCTTCCTTGTGACCATTCTGGGAGGGGAGGTCCAATTGTCTACAGATGGGCTTTGGGTCTCCACTCCACACTCCCCCTCATTCACATTGATATGATTTTTTGTCTGGGGTCTTTAATACCTGATACCTGATCCCATCAACACCTCATGATCACACAGGCTGTTGTACATCTTCCATGTGGACTTCGTTACTTCTCGGCTAGATGGCCACTTGTTTATCTCAAAGCCTTTAAGACCCCAGGCCTATATCTTTTGATAGCGGAGTACCATCTGCTTTCTTCACCACATTTCCTTTACACCCATTTTGTATTCAGCGATGGGAAGCTAAGCATCATGGAATGCCAGGTTATTAGAACTAAGTGTTCTTGCAATGAGGGAGTACTTGAGTAGAGGCCCAATGTCTGTCTGCTACCTTCATACTTAACATAAATATATGTACATAGATCTATTCCCCTACTATTCTGAATCAGTGCACCAACTAACATGAGGAACAGGCCTAAAAGCAAGACATCAAGGGAAAAAAAGCAAAAAACATATTGTTGGGTTGTGTTTGAAAACATGTTATATCTACTAGTTACTGAATTCTTACCACCACTAAACATGTATATGCCATTTCACTTGGAGCCCTGATGGCAGAGTAGTTTATCCACTGAGCAGCTAACCCCAAAATTGGCAACATGAACCTACCAGGCACTCTGAGGGAGCAAGGTGAGGCTGTCTGCTCACCTAAAGAGGAAAAGCCTTGGCAAGTCAAATGGGCAGCTCTGTCCTACCCTGGAGGATCACTGTGTGTCAGAATGGACTGGATATCAATGGTTCCGGTTTCATTCATTAAGACCCCAATTTACAGATCACGGAGGGTTTGATAAGAGTTATGTCACAGCCTTTCAACAACAGGTTGAAGAACACCATAATGATGTATGAGCCGAGAATCTTCTTAATCCCTGTGCAATACTAGTTTTTAGTTAGTTCCCCATGATGAAACAATCCCTTAGTAAAGTTAAAACACCAAAATGGACCAATGTCTACGACTGGTAGATGGTAGAGCTTGGAATCAAGTTTAAGGTGATTGACTGCAAATAAGATGTTTGTACTTGTTTTTCATTAACTCACCATATCTCTAGCAGGGAGAGCTCGAGGGACACTTTAGCAATATCATCAAAGAGGCTGAAACCTCCTCTACACCAAGTGACTCACAGCAGGATCATTACAGACTCTCTTCAAGCCCCAAAATGTAGGTTGCACAGAGTGTTGGTGTGTCTACACAGTTCTCTCTAGCATGTTGGATTCCAGCCATAAGCCATGTAAACAGATGGCAGGGACATGTCTGGCTGAGTCTGAGCTGATGGATTCTGAAATGTTTGCGGAGTGTTTTGCCGTCCCAATAGTCACAGCCCATCACTTGAGGTTTGGTTTCCAAAGACATTGTTCCTCCTCTGATTACATATTTAAAATTAGAAGAGATAATGTTTCCAATACAAACTTGAACTATATTTCTGAGTTTTTTTTTCTGCTTCAAAGATCAAATTTGATTGATTTAACAAAGAAGAATTGGATCTCAAAAGCAATTTCCTATTAGAGGAAGAAATAGGAACATAGTTTACCTTTCTCTGAGAAACATAATTAGAATTAATATCGCATGATTTGTGGTTTCACATGCCTTGAAGAGGTGACAAAGAAATAAACAAGCCTGGCCATAATTTTTTTTAAATCCACATACTAGAAGTGTCATTCAAAATGAGATTGAGGGGGGTGTAAAGATGATATTAAAACATTCCCACAAGTGATGTTCATATCCACAAATGTTATTACCATCCCAGTGTGAAACCCCCTTATGTTCCAGATACTGAGGCACAATTTAGTAGCCTGGACATTAAAAAGATTAGAATTGTAATTGTTTTCTTCGTACACTTAGGTTAACCGCATGGATTTTATTTTAATTAATTAAAACACTATGAAAACCAAACATTTAAAATCCATCTAACTCACTTCCCTAATCTGCATCATAAAAGAATTAGTATGAATAAGAATTCTACAGTCATTTGTGAAGTCATTTATAACCTTTATGTATTTCCTATTCTCCTGATTAAATTACATGTCTGAGTGATTCTTAATTATATTTTGCCAAATGATTTTGAAAGCTTTCTATCTTCAGGTCTGTTAGTAAACAAATGAATGTGAAAATAGAATGTGTCCAATATAATTCATATAATGTAAAAACTTTATCATTGTCACAGGCATCCTAGTGAAAATGGTGAGTACTAATAAAGTCAACTCCAGCAAGAGCTAGCCTGGCAGACAGGGAGGCTCAAAAAAGATTTATTGTTGACATCTCCTTGAAATTTATGCACCATACAGATTATCTTCTATTAGCTGGTGAGCTTGAACCTTGAAAGGAGTTTCAAGTTTCAGATAAGTAACACACATCACTGAACCTTACATCTGCCACCTGGTAATGGATAATATAAATACAGCACATTTATTCGGCAAGGAAGGGAAGCTGCTTCTATAGCCAATTCTCAATTATTCAGGGTAATGGGGGAAAACCTCTGAGTGGTTATCCATAAATACAGATAATTGGCAGAATATGTAAATTAGGTCCCATTCCACAATGTTTATGAACATTTTGGCTGAATAGGAGTAAAAGCAAAAATCAAGAATTATTAAAGTGCTGTAATTATTATGAAGCACTTGACAGATACCCCTGCCTGAGTCTCCTTCCATTCCTCAGACTTTTCCTCCTCCATTTTCTTCTTTGTCCACTCTCTGAAGGCATGTACTCCTCTAGGGAATGTGTTTAGATTTCTTCTCTCTTCCAGGTACAATACAGCCTCTCTAAGTGTTGGATTTACCCACTGCCATGGTTACAGGTTGCAGGAGTGCACATGCTTACCCATGCAATTGGATGAAGAACCTGCCTCCATCTCTTCCTCATATTGTTTCAACTGAATTGGATGGATGATGCATCCTAGGTCTGATTGACAAACCTATCTACAGGTGACAATCTCTGCAGAGTTTTACTTAAGCCTACATCTTTCCCTCACCTCAAAATAGGAATCTTGACTGAGACCAGGAAATTTTTCTTTCCACTTTTTAGTGGTACCATCACCTGAGTACACTCAGGTTGTGTACTCTAAAATACTTACTCAACAATGGTAGCTTTCATTGTGCTGGCAGCAAGTTCTAGCCTTGTTCTTATCCTTGACCTGTGTACTCAATTATGAAGCCATGAAATGGATCACAAGCGAGGTAAATTCACAGAGCCACAAGGAACTGAAAGTGACATAGGTCTCATAAGATCTGCACCAATCAATGCTAACCAGACATTTTTGTTGTTGTTGTTGTTTATAGCAGAACACTATGGCAGGCCTTTTGATATCATGTACATTGCCGACTAACCATATTTGTCTGACCGGTCTTTTCCAATAGGATTCTTGACATATGACAATGACTAAGGAAATGTTTTCCAACATCAGCACTCTCCTCAACTTGTTTGGAAATTAGTTGTTGGCTTTGTGATGTCCATCAAGCCTTTGACTATCTGAAACTCTTCTCGAATCACAGTGATCTATCTACAACCTCTGCCCAGGGGCACAGAAAACAGAAAAATGAGTGAAGGGAGACATTGGTCACTGTAAGACATGAAAAAAATAATTTTATAAATTATCAAGGGCTCATGAAATAGGGAGGGAAAAAATGAGGAACTGTGCCAAAGACTCAAGTAGAAAGAACATTTTTTGAAAATAATGATGGCAACATATGCACAAATGTGCTTGACACAATGGATGGATGGATGTATTCTGATAAGAGCTGTATAAGCCCCCAATGAAATGACTTTTAAAATAAATAAACAATAAAACCTTTTAATAATGCTTAGAATACAAGTCAACGTTGTGCAAGTATTGCTATATTTTCAAAAACCTGGTGATAATCTAATCTTGTATAATACTGTTTAAAATACTTTTATCGGCATATAAATCACATATCATACAATTTAATAGTTCAATACTATTAAGAAGAGTTATACAATGATTACCATAATCGATTTCAGAACATTTTCTTCTTTCTCAAACTTATTTTTGTACGCTCCCAGTTCTCCCTGACCTCCCCTGATATGCCCCTAGGTAATCATTAATCCATTACTACCTCTATAGCTTAGCTTTCTGGATTTCATATATAGAAAATCATACAACAGAAAAAACAAGAAACAAACAGGAAATTCAATGACAATACAAGGCAGAGAAAAACTTCAGTCAAAATGAAAGAAAAAAATATTAAAAATGGAAAAAATCTTTAAAATGAATCAAAAGGGAGAGCAAATGGTAAGGTATAACGTGTTAACCAACTGCATCTGCCATAGTCGCGTATACAAAGCTCTCAGTCTGATGGCAATACTAGTCACATCCCTGGACTGTGAACAAAGCAGACTCATCCTATGCTTAGTATTTGTAGGTTACCCTGCAAATGGATTTTAGGATTTTACTGTCTGCATAGTCTTTTTTTAAAAAATAAAAGATCATTTTATTGGGGGCTCTTATAACTCTTGTTACCATCCATACATCAATTGTATCAGGCATGCTTGTACATATGTTGCCATCAACCTTTTCCAGATATTTACTTTCTATTGAGCCCTTGGTATCAGCTCCTCTTTTTTCCGTCCCTCTGCCCCCACACTCGTGACCCCTTGATAGATTATAACTAATTATTATTGTCATATTTCACACTGACCAATTGCTATTTCCCTTCCCCCATGGTTTCTGTTGTTCTCCCCCCTGGAGGGATGTGTGCTTACTTGTTAATCATTGAGCTTGGTTCCCCCTTCTGCCGTTCCTCTCCCCACCCTCTCTCTACCCTTCTGGTATTTGCTATTTCCATTCCCGTTCCTGGATTCCATGTGTCATCAGCTCTCATGTCTTATCTATACCTGTGTACATGCTCTGGTCTAGTCCGAAGTGAGAGGAGGCAGCACTGTGGTCATGATAGTGGGAGGTGAGGAAGCCTCAAGGAACCAGGAGAATACTGTGTGTTTCATTGGTGCTTTACTGTGCCTTGGTTGACTCATCCCTTTCCTGTGACCCTTCTGTGGGGGAATGTTCCATTGTCTACAGATGGGCTTTGGGTCTGTGATCCAACCCCCCTGGTTCTCTCGGTTTGGGGGCTTTGCTCCAACCCCCCTGTTTCTCAATGGTATGTTTTTGTTAGTTCTGGGTCTTCTGTTGGGTCTTCTGTAAGCTAAGTATTGAGAACGTAAATTCGGATACTGTTCCCTCCTTCAGATTTTGATTGCATTATTTATAATGTGGGGCTCACACAGGCTGGTGTGCTTCTTAGATGCTGCCCTTGAATGCACCGCATGTAAATGGCTCTTTGTTTTAAGGCCAGCCTTTAAAACCCCAGGCACTCAGCTGGTTAATAGCCAGGCACCATCTGGTTTCTTCACCGCACCTTTCTTATAGTACACCTATCTTAAGTGATCTTTTCAGGAGGGTGCACTTGTACCTTCCATGTGCTCAATTCTTCTCCCCTCAGGTTGTCTTTGTATTTCTCAAAATGAGCACAATCCCATGTCTATTTCAGTTAACATCTGCCAAGTCTGTGCCCACTGCTCTTCACCCAACTACTCAACTCTTCTTTCAAGTTTCATGTGAAATGCCACGCTTATCAAACTACACACGGATGATGGCCAGCACTTACCATCAGATCTTATTTCCCTTCTCAAAAAGTTTCCATAGGATAGCTAGAGAGGTTCATTTCCAAGACCTCCCAGAACCTCAAATAAGCCATAAAATCAATCTAGCCTTAAAGTCTTCAGTGCTCGATAACCTGACCTCCCATATTGATTCCAGCCTTCCTCGCCAAGCTCGGGTTCCATTGTCCTTCACAGTTTAGTCTGGAACAAAGTGTTTGCACACATTCTTCTCTTTACCTGAGCTGCATTCCCCCCGACTTTATCTAGTAAAGTCCTCTTCTTTCTTTCTGTTCTCAGTTCCATCCGGAATTGTGCATTCACATTTATTTTGCTAGATTAACCATCTCATAGTGACTTTTATTGTAGATGTACACAAATTGGTTTGTTTCCCCCAAATTATTGTGTTCCTATTGTATAGCACAATATCTGGCATATATTGAGTATGGAATTAATATTTATGGAAAGACATAATGAATAGGATGCCTTGCTTAATATTATAGGTTTAATTAAACATATTTTTAACTTGTCTTACCACTTCCATTTTTGAAGTCACTGGCCAATTGTATATACCATACCCAAACTAAAAACTCATCACCCTCAAGTGAATTTAGACTCATAGCCATCCTAGAGAACAGGGTAGAAATGTTGCTGTGCTTTTCTGAGATTGTAACCCTTTAAGGGAATATAATGTTTCATCTTTCTCCTATGGCTCAGCTGGTGGTTTTGAACCGCTGACATTTCAGTTAGCAGCCCACTGTGTCAGCACTAGGCCACCGAGGCTCCATATACATCACTAGAAGCGAAGCTTCAAAAGAGCCTCTGTTTCTCTTCCAGTCACCTCAATAGTCTGAAGTGCACAGGAAATAATAAAAATATGTAAAGTTGATATGAGATTGTTTAAAATCGGATTAATATGAAAGTCCCCATCTGTTTGTTTTAAGCAACTCATTTAATTTTTCTGATTATCAAAACAACTATTTTAGAGGTGAAATTTTCATCCCTGGCCTTCCCTCTTATCCCATCTGTTGCAGATATCAGCAGGAGTATGTGGAAAAGAATGGTTCTTTCTGGCAACATTTTCCAGGACAGCGGGCTGATGGATATTCCATTTTCCTGGTGGTGTAGTGGTTACTCCTTGGGTTGCAACCTTCAAGGTCACAATTCAAAACCATCAGTAACTCTGAGGGATAAGACAGATAGTCAAAATCTCTGAAACTCACAGGGGCAGTTCCAGGCGGTTCTATAGCTCCACTGTGAGTCAATACTGACTCAATGGCAGTAAGTTGGTTCGTTTGGTCTTGTATCTGGGTAGGTTGGGTGGAATCTAGTGGGAAGGCTAGCTGCTTAGCTACTACCTGAAAGCTGGTTGTTCAATCCACAAGGCTGCTCCTTGGAATAAAGTTTAGCAATCTGCTTCCAAAAGTCACTGCCTTAAAAATCCCAGGGAGCACAGTTCTACTCTTAAGTACCCAGAGTCATCCTGTGTCTGGGTTACTTTGACAGTAACCAGTGGAGGAGATCATAAGGGCGGACTTGTATCTAACGCTGGATCATTAGACACATGCTGATCAATAATAATGGTAACTAACATTTTCTCTCTACTTCCTTCGAACCAGGTACTGAAAAAGGACTTCATGTTTGGTAAAGTAGAATATGAGTGAAAGAAGGAAGACATTTAATAAGACGGATTGGCACCGCGGCTGCAGCAATGGGCTCAAGCACACCAAAAAGTGTGGGACCAGCATAGGACTGGGTCATTCTCCTTGATTCTGTATTTCATTCTGTTGTACATAGGATTGTTGTCAGTCGGAACCTACTTGATGACACTTCACAACCACAACTATGTTCGTTATGTTCTATAAATTATTCATTCAATCCTTTAGACCCTAAGCAACTGGCAGACGGTTACAGACACATAAATGTAAGAGCTGGAACTTAAGTGTCTCACCTCTTTCTGACTTTCCTGTAGCTAGTCGAGTTTCTATTTGGTGAAAGTCCACAGCCATCTTCTATGCGTGCATTGAACTAATTCACATGAACGTCCTTTCTAAGGCCTTCAAGAGCAGGCCTCACCCGCAGAGTTCTCATCATGCATCCCCTGGTGTAGATGGGTCTGTTTTTCAATCCCACCAAACTCTTGGAAAACCCCAAATTGGCCATTTTCAATTGACTTAAAATCCTATGGGGCAGCTGCACCTCTGGAGTCGTCCGAGTCAGAATCAACTAACGACAAGACTTCCAAGCCTTCCTTTCGAGGCATTTCTGGTCAGATGGAACCTCCCACTTGTTGTCTGGAAGGTAAATGCATGTACCATTTGGTCAATAAGGCCTTCATCAACCCCTCAGCTTTTCTGGCCTCACTTTTGAGTCTTTAACGGTGTGCTTCCTAGAACGATCTTCCAAATATATCAATGGCGCATGAAGCCTAATTTTGGCATCTGCTTCCAGGCCACCCTTCCTAAGAGAACCACTTTCCTGTGTTCAAGGGCATCTCTCTTCTCCCTTTTCTTCATCTCCAGATGCGAAAAGTGGGATCGAATGAACGATTTCTGTTATATCTGTTCTGAGATGCCACAGTGGTAGGTTTCTGCTTGGCCTAGATGTTTTATAGAATATCTTTAAGTCTTTACTAACTTCCTCTCTGTTTCCCCCACTATGCCTGCGAGTCAGGGGAGTGGGGAGGTCAATACAAGCCCTTTGGCGAAGTGACATAAACACTACTTTGACTTTTAAATTTAATATCTTATTATGCAGCATCACTGAGCAGGTAACTCTGTCATGCTTTGAGTCCTTCGTGATTTCCAGAAAGTTGGCCCCAGGGAATGAATCTCTGTAAGTAACAATATCCACGTGTTCCCTGAAGCTCGTCAGAGGAGGAGATGTAATGCTATTTCATACTTCCGTCTCAAACTCCTTTTTCCAGCTTGTCATGAGAGACATTTAAAAAACTTGATTGCTCTGGGAGCTAATCTCTACAACAAGAACAACAAAAATGATACTGCTTTTAAAAATAATAAAATGTTTTTTTAAAATGAGGGCAGTTCCAAAATGTTTGTGGAAATTTTTTTATCACCTTTCATTCTATAGTTGCATGAACTTCTGGAGTATACATTTGTATATATGTGTGTATATGCATATATACATACACATGCACATATATTCACATGCACACATATACACATACAATGCCTCAATCTGAATCCAATTCATCTGGTTCAATTTGTCATCTAGATAAAATGCCTGATAATTATATTGTTTTATAGTTTAATATTGGTTCTTTCATCCTTTTTTGCTATTTATCCTTTGACAAATTAGATTTCTCACTTTCTTTTCATGGGATTCCTGTTGGGAAAATCTAATCTTTTCAACAAGAGATAAACATTTCACGATTTTGGGGTCATTATTCTTGATAATCATGCCACCCTCATTTCCACATTCTCCTAACATATAAACAGTATCCGTTTACTAGCCAAGTAATTTATCAATATTTATCCATGCCAGTGGCAGACTTATTGTCATAAATAATTATTGAAGTCATAAATAGTTTTATTATTAAAAACTGATGACAAGAGCAGAGTGATTATTCTGATAAAGACTGATGACAGTTCGTAGTATCTGATGCGACAGGACACTCTGAGCACCGTGCAGATTGAATCTAAGGCCTCCTGCATGGATAATAAATTGTTATTTCAGAGAATAAAATGATTGATACATTTGCTTGCTGGGGACAAAGCATTGGGGAGAAGAGTCAACTCCCTAACTTATTTAAACAGGCGATGGTGAAATTTTCTTTCCTTGTGACAAATTTAACTTTCCAAGAAAGTGACAGCTCTTTGGCAGAGAGATGAGCAGGGAAGCATTCCTTTTTAGAAACTCCTAAAAGTCACATCGATTGTGGAATATTTCTGGATGTTCTCTGGCCTCGGTGGTGCCCTCAGTAGGCAGCACCCGCAGAGCAGGGCTGGGAGCAAGGCAGATGCATGATGGGAAGTCGTGACAGGTGATACCAAGGCTAAGTCAACAAGGAGACAAATGAAGTCTGTCCGAATACTTTGGAAAAATTGCCACTAACATTGGCACTGCCTGGCTCGGTGCACAAGCTCATTGTTTGGTTTTTTTTGGTTTTTTTTCCTATTGGTTTGTTCTTACCATTTATGACAAACTAACCCTGGAGACCATCCACCTTTTGACAACCTGGAAAATGACTGCTGTTTGGGGAAGAGAAAGGAGACAGAGAAAAAGAAAGAGAGAGACTTTCAGGAAAAACTGAAGATGCACGTCCTGTGTCCTTACAAATGTATTATTCATAACTGTTTTTACTACAGAATTAAAATCCAATGACAAATATTATGAAAATCCTCTCAAAGGGAAACATGAAATTTTAGAATGTATTCTCTTTCCTCCATTCAACCCATTTGAACTGCAAAAGACAAAGAAGGGTGTGACAAATATACGATTTGAAATATCACGCAAGAACAGCAGGGATGAACTAAAATCAGAGGGTTCTTCTGTTCTTCAATTTATATTGAAGAGGACCAGTGACACATCAAATATGACCTATAACCGATGATTTTGGAGAGATTCTAAATGAAACGCTTGCTTGTGCAACACAAGTACCGACTTTGAAGACTGAATGCATCCGATGCATTTATTCTTCTCTTATATATGCTTGACAACAAGAAATAATATACTTAAAATATATATTTTTGTAAAAATGATCCTTCTTTACACAGTCAACACTTTATTACAGTCTATGAAAATATAAGTTATATGACCTCAGTATTACTATGATTTTTTTTTCAGTTGGTAACTTTGCCCTTTCAATTGTAGGCTTGTTAAGAAAAATACCAAAACTTCATAGCTCAATTACTTTAGATGTCTGGCTACAATTATGCTTCATATAGTAATAAAAGTTATAAGTATGTGTTTTGAAATTTTTCTTTCTCTCATAGCGTGATACTTCCTTGAAAATAGTCCTTTAAAATACCCTGAGTATCTCACTGATGATTAGGACACTTACATGACCTCAAAGCAAGCCAGCAACAGAAAGAGCAATAGCGCAAGGCCTTCAAATGGACAAACATTACATTCGGGCACAAAACAGATAACATGGGACTTCAGCGTGGAGAGGTTTGTTACCTCTATAGTGTACATATAATTCTTTAAATATACAAAATGTGTAATGTCCAAATTCTGAAAGTTATTAACTTCAATTCTATTAGCCACGATAGTAACACCCCTGGAAGAATTAGGCCTTTAAGATAGAGCGCAAGCTCAAAATATATTGTCTTGTCTTCGTGTATGATTACATAAATATGAAATAGATAAATAGATTTTGTAGTCAATTCAATCAAGAGATGGACTGCAAGCATCCATCGCACATGGCATGCAGAATGGTCAGCATATCTGTCAGTTCAGCTAAACAGCATTTCTATGTTCTTCCCGGGGACCTCTGACATTGACAGTAATAGCTTCACGTGGAGGACCACTCACATAACAATGAGCAACCTTCCAGTGAATCCACAAGTCGTGACTGACAATTTTCCTGACCTGAAGTTATGTGTTGACATACATCTGGAAAACAGTAAGACGTTCTAAAAGATGCATATGCTTCCTCTTCCTATCAATTTAGACTAGTATGGCGGGAAGGATCCTAGTTGCCCTACTGATCGGTAGCCAGATTAGGGATGAGGGGGGTTGTCTCCCACAAATGCCTGCCTAGCAAACAGTGGATGGCCAGGCCACATAAAGGGGTTGTTGCAGGAAAGCCAAGCATCCATCAGGTACGTATGGGAAAATCCAAACCTGGGCCAGACAAGGCTAGGCACCAGCTACATGACATCACACCGGTGCACCTAAACTCAGCCAAAAAGGTTGGCCAATAGCTTCAACCAGTGGGGATCGGAGGGGATAAAAGCAGGCCAAGGGCAAGCCCTTCTCTCTTGCAGTTCAGAGGCGAGGTTCCTCTTGTATGTGGGCACACACATGCCTGAATGCCCGCTTGTGATTCTTCCTCCTTTCTTGGTGTTTTGCCCTCATGGGATTTCCTGCTCTGGGTTCTGCGTGCTTGGCTTTGGCTTTGTCTCTTGCTCCCGTATTCCTTACATGTGATTTTCATGCTCCTCTGACGTGGTCGACTTCAGGTGCAAACTCTTGTGCAGACTCCTATGCTTTCCAAAGATAATGTGTATTTTTTGAGAACATAATATACTTTTATTATTTTCCCTTTCACTGATAAAAATGACTTGGATTTCCAAAAGTGTTCCTGCCGCATGAATTCTTTCATTGTTGAGAATCAAGAACCGAGGTAAGGCACCCCAGAAACCTAGCACAACTTGTTAAGTATTCATTCAACTACTAATCAGAATTTCATGGTTCCAGCCCACTAGCTGATCCTTGTGAGAAAGAAGTGCCAGTCTGTGTTCCTAATGATTTACAGACTTGAGAACCCCATGGAGTAGTTCTAACCTGTGCTGCGGAGTCACAGTAAGTCAGAGTCAACTTGGCCAACCAAACAGCAATTCTTTTAGAATCACTGACCCTGATGTTGCAATCCCAGGATAGGGACATATCTTCTTGGACTTTTAGTTTTTCAGGAAAAAGTAGTAACTCCACATGCTACACTGAGTCAGGTAGGTGCCATGTTTTGTAGGCTATCCCCTGTGTCTACAGTACCAAGAGAAGTCTTAATACTCACAAAACACATAATCAGAAGATACAGTGCTTGGAAAAAGACATCATGGTTGCTAAAGAAGGGCCGTGGTAAAGAAGAACATAGTCAGTGAGATGAGTGGATGCAGTGGCTGCTAAATAAATGAGATCAAATATACAATTGGGAGGATAGCATAGGACCAGATGGTGTTTCATTCTGTCAACCATGAGGTCATGATGAGTGGGAATCTGCTTCATGATGGTACCAAACAACCATCCAATCCCCTGGGTGGGTCTTGTGGTAGTTACATAATCTGATGATTTGAGAGGATTAAGAGTGAAGGGGTACAGCCTAGTCTGTCAATTGGGTCACAGCTACTGAGACCTCTGTGTGGGCATGGCCTTCTCCTGAGGATTCTGGGAAATTCTGTATCTCCCTCCTTGGAGGCAGGAGACACTCTGTTCACTCCCTGAGAGACGCTCTCCTGACAAGACATATGGCACTAAGGTGGTAGACCCCATGCCCTGGGAACTGAAGGAACCATGTGGAGATCCCTGCCAGGACTGGATGCTTACAGTGCCGCTGGATCCACAAGACTTCTTACCCACTGGCCTGTGCTCTTCCTGCCTTCGGAGTCATTGCATGTGTTTTGTTAGTCTGAAGAGGACTTCATAGATTGGCATTGGACATATGGACTAATATTAGACTTATGGACTTGATCTGGACTAGGCTGGGATGTTTTCCTCAATATGCAACTGTTCTTGGATATAAAGCTCTTTCTTATACACATATGAGTCTCCCTAGATTTGTTTCTCTAGTCTTCCCAGACTAACACAGCCATAGGGACCTCACAATGCCATAGTCCTACCAGTCATTTGAAAGGAGTTACAAAGACTATAGCCATATAAGTAATTCACTGCATCATATGACAGCACATGAAATCATGGGGCTTTCTAAGAGCGGAGGCCTCTGTCATTGCATAGGTCAAGTACTCATGGAGCATCCTGTTCTCTGCCCTCAGGTGTCTATTTACAGAGTCTTTTGATCCATCACTGCTACTGTGAATTTCTTGGCTTTAAACCCTTTGTCCTTAATCTAAATATTTTTACTCCGGAGAGGGTTGAGGTTTGCTTAGGACTCTCACCCAGAAAACCCTAAACTTCTTAGGCCAATTGTCCTCTGTGCTGAGATTCAAATGTGCCACAGAGGGGAAGAAGGGACTTTGATAAACCACACTAAGGTTCCTCTCATATATTTTCTCTAAGGCAGACATCTGCCTGGCATATATCTGCATAACTAAGTAAGGCCCTGAAGACATGCCCCTGGCTGAATTTCTAAGTCTACCTCTTCTCAGAAGGCCTGGTGATCTCTTTTGCTGAAAGGTCAATGATACAATATCTATAAATCTATCGTTTTTGTCACTTGTGCAGCACTTTGTCACTTGGGCAGAATCTGTAGTTTAGATTCTTTTGTGTGTGATTATTTTTATTTGTTTATGTGGATTTTGCCTAAAAGGAAACTCACAGAGTGAAGACACCTGAGGGCAGATGAGTTGTAAACACATTTATTATTGTTAATATAATTATCTTTATTGCCATTGTGATAGTCTTCTTTTCTAGCACTTTGTATTAAATATAAGCAGAATGGAAGACTTAACCCTCTCACAAAGAAAATATAAGGATAGTAATAAGAAAGCTCCAGTCTACATTTATTTGTATTGCAAATGAGATTTAAGCAGGTAAGTGACCTCTGGATTGGGGGTGACTAATTGTGGATAATGCACCTCTACGAGGGAAATCATTAGTTAATAAAACAAAACCATAATTGTGGTAACACATTCTGAGCAAGTCTGAAGTCGCATGATCCCATATTCCTTCCTAGGATTGAATCTGATTTCTACCCTTTTTTTTTTTTTCATCATCTGACAGTAGGCAATACTGCGAACTCTGTACTGATCAGCGCGGGAGTTCTGACCTGTTCCATTTCTGACCTGGGCCTGTGGTCCCCGACCTGCGAGGTCACCATATGGATGACTAACTTAGTGTGGACCCCCCGATGGACATAGCACACTACAGCCCAGAACGCCTGGACTCGGGTGATCAACCCTCTGGTCTCAGCCTCCCGAACAGCTGGGACCAAAGGCGCGTGCCACCACGCTCGACCACGAACTCTGTACTGTCCCACGTCATGTTCTACATACGATAATACTGCATCGCGTTCACAGTCGTTCCTAACCTTGAGCCCATTGCTACAGCCACACTGTCCGTTTTTTCTCTGACCTTCCACATGGCAAAGAAAGGTGTCTTCTCCACGGACTGGTCTCTCCTATTGACATGACACACTCAAAGCATGTGAGAAAGGCTATCACGAAGCTCGCTTCTAAGACGCATTCCTGCTGTACTTCTTCCAATGCAGACTGGTTCATTTTTCTGGCAGTCCATAATATAATTAATATTTTTCCAAAACAATAATTAGAACGCATTAGTTATTCTCCTGTAGTCATTTTTTGGCTTTCTGATGCATATAAGATCATTGAAAACATTATGACTCGAATCAGGTGCACCTAAGACTTCAAAACTAATATCTTTGCTTTTTAACGTTTTAAAGAGATATGTAGCAGCAGATTCCCCCAGTACAATATGTCGGCTGGATTCCTGATTTCTGCCTTGAGGGATCTTATTGTGTATCCAAGTAAGATAAAATCCATGATAACTTCCATCCCTTCTCTATTTAGAGCAGTGGTTCTCAACCTTTCTAATGCTACAATCCTTTCACACAGTTCCTCCCCCACAGCTATAAAATTATTTTTGTTGCTGCTTCATCACTGTCATTTGCTACTGTTATGAATCAGATGATTCCTGTGAATGAGTCATTTGACCCCAAAAGGGGTCAAGTCCCACAGGTTGAGAACCACTGGTTCAGCATGATGTTCCCTATGGGTCCAATTGTATGGGTTTTGTTTTCTTTGTGTTGAGGGGTAATTCACACTACAAACTGAAGTCTCTCAACTCCATTAGTAAGCACTTCAAGCTGTGCACTTTGAACTTCGTCAGGATGTGCTCTTGGCTTTCAGCAAGTGAAATTCGGCCATCTGCGTCCTACAGGTTGTTCCTGATCCTTCCTCCAAAATCAATGCTTCGTTCTTTTCAGAGTCCAGTTTCTCAGATTATTTGCTCAACAAACAGACTGAGGAAATATGGTGAAAGAGTTCAACTCTGCTGTACAATTTTCCTGATTTTAACCCATGTCATAATCCCTGTTCTGACAGGCTGCTTTGTGGTCTGTGGACAGGTTCTGCACGAGCACTATGAAGTGTTCTGGAATTCCAGTTCTTCTCCAAGTTACCTGCAATTTGTCACGATGCACAGTCGATTGCCTTTGCATAATCAGTGAAACAGGTCAACAAATTTCTGATACAGTCTTCTTTCAGGCAGGAGTCCTCTAGTATCACAAATGAAACCTCTCATCCCTATTCTCCTCTGGATCTGACTTGACTTTTTCAGAGTCTCGGTGGATGTTATTTATTATGGGAATAACAGTACCTTCCTTATGGTTTGATGATTTTGTTATATTTAGAATGATATTAAATAATGTGCACAAACTCCTTGCCACAGATTAACCTCCATGTGTGCAGAGTGTAAAAGATTCCTTCCTTTCCTTCAATTTTATTCTGATCAAATGTGTGTGTGTGTGTGTGTGTGTGTGTGTGTGTGTGTGTGTTTCCTTTTGCTCTTGTCCTGGAATCAAGACCTTTGGGAAACTACCTTCCCGAAGTTATTCTAAGGCACTAAATTGAAACTTCAGTCCTAGCGATGTGATCTAATCTTGTCTCCAGACAGCATTTCTGCTGACCCATTCGTGCCCTGGCACCCAGGGGGCGAGAGAGCACTTGAGAACAGCAATCAGCACCCCGTTTTCTCACTACTCAGTGGACTGGTGAGACTAAGTGCCCTGCGGCCCCTCCCATCTTGCCTAGATTTCCTCTCCAAAGTTTCATTTCATTATGCCTATTGTCTCTGACCAGACCAACGTGTCACATTAAAACATTTTGTTAACAGACCCTCTTCCCTCCCCCTGATATTTTGAAGCATTGTTGAACTGTTAAACAATGAGCAGGAGAAGTTATTGTTCAAAATGAATTTTTTAAAAGAAATCAATGGCATAGATTTTCAGGAGAGCATTTCTATTTGAAGCCATGAATAATGTAGTTATGGTAATATAGCCGCTATTCATAATTATGAACACTTCATTCCTCCACATGTTCTCATGTCACACAGAGCAGGCTGGTGAGATCTGGTCTGGCAAGGATTGTTTTTGCTGTGTTTAGCATTATAAATTATACTCCACTCAACCCTGACGGCCTCTGCTCTTTGGCAGCCATTGGCAAAGTGAGAGTCAACAGCAGCGTGTCTCCAAGCCTCCCCTGCAGGACTCTATGTGTCTTCTAAGTTGGAGCTTGGAGTTTAATTCCAATCAAGAATTAAATTTAACCTACAATAAGTCGCTCAATCAAGCATTTTAGAGGCAAAAAAAAAAAAGGTTTACTGCAACGCTGGGCCTCCAGGCCCCTCCCTGGCACGACCTTTCAGAGATTCAAAGAGAGACTCCAGCTCCCGAGTATTCACAGTGTTTGTTGAGTAGTTGTAACAAAATGGTAAGGGACTTTGGTCTTGAGAGCAGCACAACTTTACTCCAAATCCCAGATCTGCCGCTTAGTAGCCCAAGGTCATTAGCAGCAGGTCTTTAAGCTTCAATTTCTTCATCAGTATAATGACTGTAATAAGAGTGATAATTCATATGATTTTTGTGATGACTACATTCCAAAAAGTCATGTTACTTTCTGTACAGACTTAGAATTAAACAAGGAAGAGTTTTGCAAAGCAAGTGAAATTCCATTCACTTACTGTGATTAAGGCTGATTGTGCAAACCTGGCTGGTAAACACATGTGGGATCAATTGAAGGGCGGAGCAATAAATGGCCCCGTAAGGCTCGCCTTTCTAGTTCTCGGGTCCCTTGCTTTGTGAGGGTTGGACCAGGATGCAGCTGTCTTCGCCAGTTCCCTGCTTCAGTTGGCAAGGCTCACTTCCTGTAAGACATCCCTGAGGAGAAGCTACATGGACCTACCCCGATGCAGCCGTGGGTGCTAGAACAGTCACGTGAGACCTCTGCCAGGGCTGAGATGCTTACACACTCACTAATTCAGCTTTCCTCCTGCAGTCAGTATCATAGTGTGCATTTTGTAAGATGGAGGAAGACATTGTGGATTGGTGCTGGACATATGGACTAATATTGGACTTACGGGCTTGGGCTGAACTGGGCTGGGATGCTTTCTCAATGTACATTTACCCTTTGTATAAAATTCTCTCTTATATACATAAAAATTTCTGTGGATTTGTTTCCCTAGTCTACCCAGACTCACCCACTCCCTGCCATTGAGTACCCACCAACTCATCGTCAGGCAATAGGATAGAGTAGCATATTAATAATTACGAAAAGATAGTGGTCCTGCAATAATACTTGACAGCAATTTAACATTTTGCCATATCTAAAACTTAGAGGATTTAGCCTTTTAATGTCTACACAATTACTATTTGTTTTAAAGCCAAATGCATGCATTTGACATGCTATGATTCCTTTGCCTTGAAAATTAGCTAATTTAGCTAAGGATATCTTTAAAAATACTGTGCTTTTCCAATGTTGTCTCTCATGAGAATATAGCCTCTACTCAACAGTGTAATATATGTACATTTTTTATTCCAAGTTGTCAACTAACGTAACCTAAATTCACACAATCAATAAAACAAAAAAAAATTCCTGTTGTTGAGTTGATTCGGATCCATAGCAACCCCACAGGGCAGGGCAGAACTGCTCCTTCAGGATTCCTGCTGTAATTTAGCTAAAAGTCGACTGGTACAACTTCCTTCCATAGAGTAAGAGGGTGGGTTAGAATGGCTGACCTTGCAGTGAGTAGACAGTACTTAACCAGCATCCCGCGAGGGCTCCTTAGACAGCCAGTAGGTCATCCAAATTTAGACGGCCTATTCAGTATGATACTCAGTTAAATCTATAAGTCTGGCACTGGTTCCAAGTACTCTTGCATTTGTAAAACTAATACAAATTTGAGATAAATTGGGGGAGTGGGGAGTAGGGGTGGGGTACAGATATGGAGTTTTCCAAAAGCATAACAATAATGAAAGATATAATAAAGAAAAATTTTAAATGTCACCATTTGACTCATGGTAATACAAACTAATAGAAAAATTTAGAATATATTTCATTAGAATTATATTAGAAAATACATATACAAGTCCATTTTGCATTTTATATACACTTTCTGTATTTCCCTCATTTTTGTTGTATTACTGCCATCGTACAATAGCACTGAAATGTTTCATTACAGCCAGGATTAAATGGCATTAAATGTACCGTTTTGAACATTTTCTGTAATTTTGTTTTGTTTTTGTTTGTTCGTATGCGGGTGCATCTCACAGGTGTTATGTCATTGGAGATACCCTCTTGAAGTTGTGTTACATGTTTTTTCTGTGTTTTGGTACATGCAACCCAGGATCAATGAACCTATAGGGACAGCAATTAGAATAAGGGTTTGAGGGGGGTGGGTGTAGACTATTGTGGGGAGGGGTGGTGGTGATGTAAAAGGGAGACTGTCAAGGAGTCCAGGAAGAAAAGGAATGTTTGCAAACTGATTTTGCTAGTAACTGCACATTTCTACCTGACGTGATTGAGCTACAGAATGAAACGATGCACGAACTAACTCCCAACTAATAATACAGTTAAAATAAATAAATAGATGTCATCATAAGCGACAGATGGGCATTTTCAAACCTGAAGGCACTCCTCTCAGGACACAAGTGGGAAACCAAAGCACAGGATGTAAACAACTGGTCACTGGGAAGATGCAACTAGCAGTGGTTCTTAACCTGCGGGTCACAACCCCTTTGGAAGTCCAATGACCCTTCCACAGGGTCGCCGGAATCATAGAAGTAGCAAAATGACAGTGATGAACTAGCAACTAAAATAATGTTATGGTTGGGGGGTCACCACAACATGAGGAACTGTAGGAAAGGGTTGTGGCATGAGGAAGGTTGAGAACCGCTGGACGGAATCTGCTAGTGTGGCAGCCCTTCTGGGTTGTCAAACTCATCAACACCCTCCATGCCAAGTGGCACACCTTGACCTTCCAAAGGACTCCAAAGGGAGTGCTGGATCCTCATTAACCCCTGACCTTTCCTGTGCACAAAGACTTCTAACTCCGTAGGGGCAGGAGGGGACTTTGTGTTTTTACTTCTCTTTGCCCAACCCAAGCTTTTGAAATATTGTTCCTCAAGAAAACTTTTTTTTTTTCACTCCTAACAGAGTATGAGAATTTCTTCTTGGACAAAACTCTGTCCAGCTATTATCTGGTCATTTAAGTAAAATAATCAGTAGGATATTCTTGAATTTCCACTTTAATTTTAGAATGATCTGCCTAGAATTAAATGCTATGAGGCTAAAATTTCCTGATTAACAACTTTTTTTGTTTCTCCTGATCTTCATTCCGGCTTCTCTCCTTCCTCCTAGTTTCATCCTAAAGTATATAAACCAGGAACAGAGAAGTCCTGACTCTCCCTAAGTGTAAGGGTTAATGATGAATAAGTGTTACCTAGAAGATGGGCAAAAAGGAGAGAGGTGGCAATGACAGGAATCTTAACAGATAGGAAAGACTGTTTCCCACAGACCTCTCCAGCAGAAAGGGAGGTGAAGGGCAAATAAGATGCATTTCCTCAGTGATGAAAAGGTAGGATGGAGAAAGAGCGAAAGTTCACACTAGCTTCACAATGGCTAAAAAGACTCTTGGGGCTTGGGAGAGGAGGGTACAGCATGAAGTCTAGGGTATTGGGGCACACATACTGAAAAGAGGAGGGACACTACAGAGGGGCAGCCAATAGCAGAGACTGCACTAGAAAGCCAGCAAATAGTAGGAGGCCCACCATCAGCTAAGTAAAAACTCAACTCTCCATTCTACTAGCTCTTTCAGGCTAGCTAAGGGTCCTTTAGACTTCTTTCCCAGCATATCCCCTTCAATAAACTCACTCTTTCTGTTCAAATAATTTATCTGGTTCTTGTCTGAATTTTGTCTCTCAACTTGCCATCTTTTTTGGTGAAGGGGATCATAACTGAGGAGTGTGGAGGCTTAAAACATCTCGATTCTATTCAACTAAGCTCCAAAATATTATTATCAATCACAGTTATTGGTTGTACTTAGTAAAAAAAAACCCTGTGCTTGGCTTTCTAAAAGAATTAATATTTAATGATCTTGAGTAAAAAAATAAGGTTAGGGAGAAAAAAAAAGCCAGCCTGTCATGTATTTGCCAAATTTCTAATGGAAAGAATTGAATCTTGCAACTTGGTTACCACGGGTACCACTTGTTTCTTAGCTTTCCTTTGCTTAAATGTAAAATGGATGCTAATTATGCTGATCTTTTTACACTACTGTGAGAATTAAATGAGAAAATTTATATGAAGTTCTTAGTGCTAAATAAATGTCAATCTACTAACCCCTGCTAAACACCCTCGCCTTCAGACTTCCCTTTTAAGTTTCTTGCCTTGAATTCTAAAAGTTAAGTTTTTCTCACTTTTTCTAAACTGTCTAGAAAGATTTCTTGAAGCAAATGGAATTGCAGGTGAGTGATATATTACCTTAGGGGGTGAGATTAAATTTCAAATGCACTCATACATGTAATGAATACATAATTAATAACTTTATTCTACTCTTTTGGACTGTGTTTCTCAAATATTTCTCTATACCTCTACAAAATTTCTCAAAGCCAAACAAAAGGACTCTGTGGGAGCATGTTTAAAACAATGAGAATCAAACAAGACTTCTGAGGTGGTACCTGAGAACCACTACACCAAGTCTATCTCAGAGGACAGGAACTGTTGTCAAAAATCATTTCTGTCCCTGGTAAAAGTGGATAGCCAATTTAACATCTAACCTGAAAAAAATAAATACAAATAAACTTCTAGCAATTGCTATTAAATGCTGTTGAGTTGGCCCTTCATCGATGAATGCCTTGCGCATAACAGAAAGGAACCTTGTCCTGACCTGGATGACCCTATGCTTACACTGGCCATTGAATGCTTTGGAGATTGGTATTAAGCAAAGCAAAGGTAAAGGATGGAGCGCTCAAGGAAATGGTGGTGGTGGTAGAGGTGTCCCTACTATACTTCTCTCCACTACTGCAGTCTTCACCCCAGCTAAACTGAGGGAGTGTTTTAGGATATGAAAGAGACTCTAAATCTCAAAATATCATTTAAAGAGAACCGTGATTACATCTTAAACATAAACAGCAAGATGAAGAAACACCATTTAAATGAGGGAGACAGCATGAGGTGGTAATGGCATCCAAGGGGCAAGGCACCACCAGGCAATGTCCCTCAAGGCTCTGCCATTTCTCCCTGGAGCAGCAAGGGGACTGATGACAATCTACTCTCTAATGTGGCCAAGGCCATTTATGCTGCTGGTTAGTGGTCAGAAGGAATTCAATGGAGCTGGAATTTCTATGGAGACTCACTCATAAATGGATTTTATGACTGTAAACTCCACTGTAACTAAAGCCTACTGTAACCTGAGTGCTCTGAAAAGTAAACTTGAATAAAGGAGATCCTAAACTTTCTACATGAAAATGAGTATAATTTCCATAGTATGTGTTAGAAATAATATTATATGTAATTGAAAAAAATACTTACTTTATTTCATTGGTACCTTTGAATCAATGAGCTTTTTAGGAATAACATACTTTGTGTAAGATTCTGTAAGTTGATCAGTCATTAATTTCAGAAAATTTAATTATAAAATGAAGACAGGCCTGACTTCTACTTCTGTTCCTCTCTGTTTAGGCGTGTAGTTCATACCGGGTAAAATCCCAGCTCCATTGTCCAATGTTTCTGCTACCTGAAGTGAGGCTAATACAAAACCGTGTGTAAGCCTCACTGAAATGGCTGCATCCCTTATTTAAGATTACCAGATGATGGCACTTCAGTAAATTACTACTTGCCTCTTTTACAGAGAAAACCAAGGAAAAGTAGATTAAAGATAGATTTAGGGAAAAGAAGAGTCACTTAAGTATTGTTAACCAGATTTTAAAGATGGGAATATTTTTTCTTTTAATGTTAACAACTTCTCTGCAAAATAGATGGCTTTAATTCTGTTTTTATAAGCAAAAAGTCTGACAGATAATTAAGTAACTTTTTGAGGATACACAGCTGTGGTGTGCTGAGATCTTTGGGATCCAGGTGGTAATCAAGAGAATAGGGTTAGTAGCACATACCAGAGTTTGAAACGTATTTATTCTTTGCACATGTGGCTCCTTGTCTCACAATCCTGGTTGCAAAATTAGTTATCAATTTAATAGAAGAAAGTATTCTTGCATTGAGGGAGAACTTGAGTGGAGGCCCAATGTCCTTCTGCTACCTTAATACTAAACCTATAAATATAGTCACATAGATCTATTTCCCCATCCTCATATATAAATATATTTGCATATGTATGTGTCTTTATCTAGACCTCTATAAATGCCCTTTGCCTCCCAGGTCTTTCCTCTATTTCCATTGACTTTCCTCCTGTCCCACTATCATGCTCCGTCCCCACCTGAGTTTCAGCAATATCTCTTTGTTACATTACCCTTGATCATGCCCTACAAGGCCTCCCACTAGCACCTCAACACCAATTTGGATCACTTGTTCCCTTGTCCCTAGGTTTGTTAACACCACTTCCTTTCCCCCCACCTACCCCTATCCCATTTCCCCCCGAACTGTCGGTCCCATTGTTTTTCTTCCAGATTGTTCATCCAGCCTATCTTATTTAGACACACCTACAGAGATAATAACATGCACAAAATCAAGGCAGAGTAAAACCAAGCAACAATATACAACACAACAACAACAAAACACTGACAAAGAACAAAACAAAACACAACAAGAAAGAAAAGCTTGTAGTTAGTTCAAGAATCATTTGTTGACCTTTAGGAGTGTTTTCTAGTCCAGTCTGTTGGGACACTACGCCCTGACCCCAAAGTCCACCTTCAGCATTCCCTGGGGACCTTCCCGCTCCATTCCCTTGCTATTCCACTGCACTACCCCAGTGCTTTGCCTCTGTGTGGTGGGATCAGGTCAGGCACAATTCCCTCACTGTGTCTCAGGTGTTGTTACCCGCAGGGCCATGGGTCAGTGTGAGACGTCATGCCTCATAGTGCGGCTGGCCACGTGGTCCTCTCTGTGGACTGGCTGCTCTAATTGGGGTCATCGTCCTCAATGCCTGGTGGGTTAGGCTGTACTCTACTCTCTCCTACTTCCCCTTCATCTGCTCCTGAGTGCTCCGATCAGATATGTCCCTCTTGGCAGTGTATTATGCTCACCCTCCCGACACAACTGCTGAAGACAAAGCGGGTGAATAAGCAAATGTGGTGAAGAATGCTGCTGGTGCCTGGCTATCAAAAGATATAGCATCTGGGGTCTTAAAAGCTTGAAGATAAACAAGTGGCCATCTAGCTCAGAAGCAACAAAGCTCACATGGAAGACCACACCAGTCTTTGTGATCACGAGGTTCTGAAGGGATCGTTTATCTGGCATCAAAGAAAAAAAATCATATAATTGGGTGCACACCTCCATGATATGATCACTGAGGACAAATGGGTGCATAAGCAAATGTGGCAAAGAAAGCTGATGGTGCCTGGCTATCAAAAGGTATAGTCTGGGTCTTAAAGTCTTGAAGGTAAGCAAGCAGCCATCTAGTTCAGAAGCAACAAAGCCCACATGGAAGAAGCACACCAGCCTGTGCAATCATGAGGTGTCGAAGGGATCAGGTATAAGGCATCATCAGAACATAAAAATCTTACCATAGTGAATGAAGGGGGAAGTTCAGAGTAGAGGCCCAAAGTCCATTTGTCGGCCACTGGAGATCCCCTTGCAGAGGGGTCTAGGGGAGGAGATGAGTCAGTCAGGGTGCAATGTAGCACCGATGAATAATACAACTTTCCTGTAGTTCCTAAATGCTTCCCCCCCCCACCCCCACTTCCATGATCCGAAGTCTACCTTGCAAGTCTGGCTTGATCAGAAGATGTACACTGGTGCAGATAGGAACTGGAAATACAGGGAATCCAGGGAGGATGATACCTACAGGAACAGGGGTGTGAGTGGCAATACTGGGAGGGTAGAGGGAGAGTAGGTTGGAAAGAGGGAACCGATTACAAGGATCTACATGTGACCTCCTCCTTGGGGGACAGACAGCAGAAAAGGGGGTGAAGGGAGATGTCGGACAGGGAAAGATATGACAAAATAATAATTTATAAATTATCAAGGGCTCATGAGGGAAGGGGAAGCAGGGAGGGAGGGGCATAAAAAGAGGACCTGATGCCAAGGGCTTAAGAAGAGAGCAAATTTTTTGAAAATGGTGAGGGCAATGAATGAACAGATGTGCTTTACACAATTGATGTATCTATGGATTGTGATACATGCTCTATGAGCCCCTAATAAAATGTTTAAAAAATTAAAAATATAAAAACTCGAAGAAAGTTGTATGTTTAAAAACATTAGTTATTAAAAGATAGCATCTGGGGTCTAAAAGGCTTGAAGTTAAATAAGTGCACATCTAACAGAAAAGCAACAAGCCCACATGGAAGAAGTACACCAGCCTGTATGATCATGCAGCATAGACAGAATCAGGTAACAGGCACTAGATGACCCAAAACATACAAACAAACAAAACACATTGTTGAGAATGAAGGAGCTCAAAGCAGTGTCACCAGACCCATCTGTAAACAATGGTACATCCCCTCATAGAAAGGACACAAGGAAGGGATGAGCACAGCATAGCACAGATGAAGCACACAATATTCCTCTGGCTCTTTGAGGCTTCCTCACACCCACTAACATGACCCCAGTCCTGCCTTTCAGTTCCAGCTAGACCAGAACATGTACACTGGTATAGATAATAGCTCAGGACACACAGAATCCAGGTCAGATAAACCCCTCCGGAACAGAAATAGGAGTCGTGATTCCAGGAGGGTAGGGGGAAGGTTGGGAGTGAAAGAGGGAACTTATCTTGATGATCGACACATAACCTACCCACTCCCCAACACGGAGATGAACAACAGAAACATGGGTGAAGGGAGACAGTGGTTGGCATAAGACATGAAAATACTAATAATAATTTATTAAGGGGTCACAAGCAGGTGGGGAGGGAGGGAAAAAGGAGGAACTGATACCAAGGGCTCAAGTAGAAGGTGAATGTTTAGAAAATGTTGGTGGCAACATATGTACAAATATGCATGATACAATTGATGTATGGGATGTTATAAGAACTGTAAGAGCCCACAATAAAATTATTTTTTTAAAAAGGAAGAACAATGTCTACTTCTGGGATGGTAGAAAGATACAATAAGATCAAAGAACTTAAAGAATTTCCTGGTATAAACTCAAGAACATATTGAGTGATTATTACCATTATCGTAGTTCTAATTATTTTTCACAAATGCGTGTGATCCAGAGATAGATAACTTATTATTATCATTATTATTATCAGCATTATTTTGATTCACTATTCTCAGATCATCGGTTGCTCCCATGCAATTAGGTTGAAGCAGAAGAAAATTAAAACAAGTTCATGGGAGCAAAAATACAACCTTGAGTATATCCCACCGGAATTTAGAGAACATCTCAAGAATAGATCGGACACAATAATAACCAAAGTATCAGTTAATTGTCGGATGACATGAAGAGCATCATACAGGAAGAAAGCAAAAGACAGGGAAGAAAGATTACCAAAGTGTTTATCAGAACAGATGCTGAAACTTACCCTTGAATCCAGAGTAGCCAAAGTAAATGGGGAGAATGATGAAGTAAAAGACTTTAAGATAGTTAAGGTTTTTGTTTCAGCTTGGCTGGGTCATTATTTGTATTGGTTTGACATGTAAGACCTGGTAATTCCCCATTATGAGATTTCTTCCAGGGTATGGCCTGCGTCCAATTGATGCTGACACTATGGAGCATCTTGCTTGTTTTCAGCTGAGGGAGCATGCTGCATCTAACTCAATGATCTTGGGTCCTTTGGACTTTCACCCAAGGCTGTTGCATTGCCGCTGATCCTAAGAGTTGGGTATGGCCAACCATCTCGTCTGTCAACCTTGGATTCATTCGCCCCTATAGCCAAAAGCTTCTCATCTTAGGTTCATTAGTCCCTGCAACTATGAAAGATAGAAGAAGCCTCCAGCTTGACTTTTGACCCATGTTTCCTTGATATAAGCCCCCCACCCTCTACAAGCCCAGTCACACTATATTTTGTCACTATTAGTTGAAATCAACTCAATGTCAGCGTGTTGGATTGCTATGTATATATAAGCTTCACTTGTTCAGAGCTGAACAGGAAATCTGAAAGGAAACTTGAGAAGAAAAAGCAAAGTATTATAATGAAATGTGAAAATACCTGGAGTTAGAAACCCCAAAGGAAGAACAATTTCAGTATATTAAAAACTGAAATAATTGAAGATAAATGTAAGCCTTGAGTTGAAATATTGAAGAAAATTTGGAAGTCAGATCTTTAGAAGACAGCTACTTGGCCTACTGACTGGAAGGGATCCATATGTGCATCCATTCCAGAGAAAATTGACTCATCTGAATGTATAAACTATAGATCAGTATGACATGACAGATATGACATGGTAATTAAAATTTGCTGAACATTATCCAACAATGGCTATAGCACTACATTGACAGGGAGCTGCAAGATGTTTACACTGGATTCAGAAGAGGACATACAACAGGTATAACATTGGTGATGTCAGATGAATCTTGGCTCAAAGCAGAAAATACCAGAAAGATATTTACTTGATTTTATTGACTATTCCAAGTGCTGATGAAGAACTTGTACACAGATCAACAGGCAGTTATGCAAAGAGAATACTACATAGTTTAAAATCAGGAAAGGTGTGCAACAGGGTTATATCATCTCACCATATGCAATCTGTATGCAGAGCAAATAATCAAAATACCTGGATTATATGAAGAAGAATGTGGCATCAGGATTGAAGTAAGCCTTATTAACAACCTGCAACATGCAGGTGATACAACCTTGCTCACTGAAAGTGAGACGATGTGAAGCACTTGCTAATGAAGATCGAGGATTTCAACCTTCAGTATGGATTACAACTCAATGAAAACAAGGCCCAAATCCTCACAACTGAGCTAATTGGTACCGTCGTAATAAATGGAGAAAAGATCGAAGTTGTCAAGAATTTTGTCTTGCTTGGATCCACAATCAACGCTCATGGAAGCACCCATCAAGAGAGCAAAAGATCCATTGCACTATGCAAATCAGCTGCACAAGACCACTTTAGAGTACTGAAAAACAAGGATGTGACTGTGAGGACTAAGGTGCCCTTGGCAAAGGCCATGGTATGTTCAGTAGCCTCGGGTGCATGTGAAAGTGATACATTGAATAAAGAAACTCTTAGAAGAAGACATCACTTTCATTGTCAGGCCAGGGAAAGGCGGCCAGGAGGCTCTTAAGTGTCAAGAATGGCAAGACTTCATCCTACATAAATTGGACATGTTGCCAAGAGAGACCAGTGTCTGGAGAATGACATCATGTGAGGTACAGTAGAAAAGTCACCAATAAGAGGAAGGCTTTGAAAGAACTGTACTGACACAGTGGCTGCAACGATGAGAGGAAGCATAGGGACAATTGTGAGAAAGGCCCAGGATCAGGCAGTGTTTTGTTCTGTTGGGCAGAGGGTCCCTATGGGTTGGAACTGACTGGATGACCCCTGACAACCACCACTCAGACAAGATATTGAATGATGTCAGCAACATCAAATAAGATCAAAGGAGTATGGAGTCAGTGTGTCAAAAGGCTTGTTAGCATTCAGTGAATTCAGGAGGTAGCATAGGATCAAGAATTGATGATACTAGAGAAAGAAACCCAAGTGCTGAAAGCAGGATCTAAAATTAAGCCTCCACAAATTGAAGGCATCCCAATGAAAATGTTTCAACAAAATGATGCTATGCTGAAAGCACTCACTGGTCCTTGCTAAGAAATTTGGAAGAATTTGAATAAAGACATCTGTATCATCCCCTTTTTCAAAGAAAGACGATCTGACAGAATGCAGAAATAGCATTAATATCACAGTAACCATAGTATCATTAATATCAAGTATAAGTAAACTTTTGCTAAAGGTAATTCAACAATGGTTGCTGTAGTAAAGGATATCATTTCTGATGTCAGGTGGCTCTTAGCTGAAAGAAGAGTATATCAGAAAAATGTTTACTCTTGTTAAATTTATTATGCAAAAGCATTATCCTATGTAGATTACAACAAATAATGGATAACATAGTGAAGAATGATAATTCCAGAACATTTCATTGTGTTTATAGAGAACCTGTACATAGACCACTGGGTATTGCTTCCAATAGACAAAGGAATACTATGTGGTTTACAATTTTTTAAAGGGCATGCATCGAGGTTGTATACTTAGATCACTATTATTCAATGGGTACACTGAACAAATAATCTGAAAATCTGGACTATAAATGGGAGAACACGGCGTTAGATTTGAAAGAAGTCTCATTAACCACCTGCCATATGCAGATGGAATAATCTTGCTTACTGAAAGCCAGGGTTTGAAGAACTTACACATGAAAATAAAAAAATTAGAGCCTTCAACATAGATTAAAACTCAATGTAAAGAAAACACAAATCATCACAATCTAATAGGTAACATCATGATAAATGGAAAAAGTTTGAAATGGTGAGGTATTTATTTTCACTCAGATTCATAACCATCATAGAAATAGCCAACTAGAAATGAAGCAACAAGCTGTATTGAGCGAATCTCCTGCACAAGGTTTCCTTAAAGGGTTAAAGAGCAATAATGTCACTCTGACGACTAAGGGGTACTTAACCCAAGCCATGTTATTTTTAGTCACCGTATATACATGCGAAAGCTAGACAATTAATAAGGAAAACCAGAGAAATTGATGTATTTGAATTATGGCGTTGGTGAAGAATATTGAGCATTTCATGTACTGTCAGAGAAACAATCAAACCTGTCTTAGAAGTACAAGAATGCTATTTAACGGTACAGATGGCAAGAATATTTCTCCAGTCCTTTGGTCATGGTATCAAGAAAGATCATTCCGGAGAAAAGGACATCACACTTGGTAAAGTAGAGGGTAAGGGAAAAAAAAAAAAGACTTGCAAGGATTGGATTGTCGCAGTGGCTGAAATAATGTATTGAAGCATGACAACAATTGTGATGATGGTGTACAACCAGGTACTATTTTGTTCTATTTTACCCAGGATAGCTCTAAGTTGAAGTTGATCAAGGGCACCTAACAAGGTATCTTTATTCTCATTGACATATTAAACAAAACCCCAAAACAAATCATGTAAGTGTATGTGGCAGTTCCATAATCTCCTGTCAACTTGAGTGAAGGGGTAGAGTCTAGCCTGTCAATCAGGTCATAGGCAAGCAAGCCTCTGTGTGGGCATGACCTTCTCCTGAGGATTCAGGGAACTCCTTTCTTCCTTCCTGAAGGTGGGACACACACTCATCCTGTGACACTTGCTTGTTGACAAGCCACATGAGCCCTGCTGATGGAGCTAGAGCCCTGGAGCTGAAGGAGCCACGTGGAAACCCAAGCCGGCATTGAGATGCTTCTACCGCCACTAGATCCACAAGACTTTCCACCCACTGGCCTGTGACCTTCCTGCATTTGGCGTCATAGCATGTGTTGCATGAGTCTGAAGAGGAATTTATAGACTGGTATTGGACACGTGGGTTAAAATTGGACTTATGGATCTGATCTGGACTGGGCTGGGATATTTTCTCAAGATACAATTGCTGTTTTGTAGAAAGCTCTTTCTTATACACATATGAGTGTCTATGAACTTGTTTCTCTAACATAGTATCTTCTAAGTCAATCTGGACTCGTGGCAGAATATATCGTTCAGACAAAACTGTGCTCCGTAGGTTTTTCAAGACTGGGAACTTTGGGAAGCAGATTACTAGGCCTCTCTTGAGGGACTAAATAAATATTTGTCAGCAGAACAACTCATTTCCTCTATCATACCTATTGTCATTGTAGTGACTTCTTGGATAATCTACTGAAATGAGAAAGCCAATAAAGCCTACCATTCAATTACCTTGAACATGCACACTTTATCCTCCATCAGCTCAGCAAAAATTCAGAATGAAGTGATCGCACTGGGCAGGTGAGCAAATCGTATCCCAGCAGGATGTCTGTGCTCAAAGCCGCTCCATACGGGCTGGTATCATGCCTTGCCAGCTAACTGCCTTTCTACTATCTTTGGGCGCTCCTATCTAGATCCTATTACAGGGTGTAGGGTTTCTCACGATCAAATTTACTAGGTGGAGAGAAAATGTAAGTTGGAGGAACAAGAACATTTATTACCTGATCTAGAATCTAGACCATCCATGAAAGAAGACAAGGGTGTGAGAAGCATGCAGCATGTCACCAGGAGTGCTGGGGAAGCATTGTTCTTATCAAAGAAGAAAAACTGAACCTATTGTTGTGGTATCAAATCGGACTCACAGTGGCCTGTGTATTACAGAGACCCGCTCCACAAGGTTTACTTGCCTATAACATTTATGGAAGCAAATTTATGGAACTTGCTTGGTGGGTATCAATTGCCACCCTGCCTGTTAGTAGCTGACAGTAACCCTGAGGATGTTTCCTTCCTGGTCAGATTCTACTTAGCCCACCTTTTAGGTGCACCGCCAGTGTAATGGGCTACCAACCAGAGATCAGCAGTTCAAACCCATCAGCAGGAGAAAGGTGGTGCTTTCTGTTCCTGTAAAGAGTTACAGCCACAGAAATTCCAAGAGGCAGCTCTAAACTGCTCTGTGCACTAGCTTTGAGTCAGAATCCACTTGATGGAATGGTGTTTTCACTCGTCTGCCCATTTTCCATAATATGATGAATTGCATGTGATACTAGAAGCTCATGCCATCAGTACTTATAATATGAACAAGATCAGCCTGAGTGGACTGATTTAACAAAGCTTCCAGACCAAGACAGATTATGATCTCACTAAATCTTACAATCTACTTCAGGGGGCTGCAGCTGGGGGAAGGCCAGTGACAAGTTCATGAATAGCAATGGAGTGTTATCTGATGGAGTGCTGGAATTTGAGTCCTTCAGGTTGGAAGGTACTCAAAATATGACCAGGTAATAGAAGCCTCCTCAAAGTAGAGTCGACTTTAATTGCATGGTTGGAGAAAAGTTTTCTGAACTTCATATGCTGATATCAAAATAACTGTAAACACATATTACTAATTGGCATGTGGAGTGTACAAAATGTGGACCTAAGAAAATTGGAAGTCATCAACAGTGGGATGAAACACATAAAGATCAATATCAGAGTTACTAGTGAGCTGAAATATACTGATGGTGGACATTTGAATCAGACAATCAAATGGTTGACAATGCTAGGAATAACAAATTGGAGAGAAGTGGCATTACACACATTATCAAAAAGAATATTACAGGATTTATTCTGAAGTACAACTTTGTCAGTGATAGGATAATAACCACATGCCTAATCAGATGATCATTTAATACAAATCTGATCCAATTTTACACACCAACCAATAATACTAAAATGGAGAAATTAAAGATTTTCAACATCATCTGCAGTATGAAATTGATCAAATATACAACCAAGGTACATTGATAATGATTGGTTATTGGGATACAAAGTTTGAAATGAAGAAGTTGAATATTTTGATCTTGATGAAAGTAATGAACCTAATGACCACATGATTGAATTTTGCAAGATTAAAGGTTTGTTCACTTGACATATATTTTCAATTACACACACAGTAACTAGATGTGCAGTTCAATGAAATTGACTATATCTATGAAAATAGACAATGAAGAAGTTTAATATCCGTAGTTAGAACAAGGCTCAGTGTCAAATGTGGAACTGGCCATCCGTTGCTCACAGGCAAGTTCAAGTTTAGTCTGAATATAATTGAAACATGTCTTAGAGGGCTAAAGCATGATCTGAGTCACGTGGCACCTGAATTTAGGGCTTGAAAAATAGTGGGTGTGGAGCCTATGCATAGAAATTAGCAATATAATGATAGATTTTGTTTGGGTCAGGAGAAGGAACAGATTAGCCTTGCCCTCTAGAAGCAAAGACGGTGTAACACAGGGACTGAACACGCAGGCTCAACCATAACAATAATGGTGAGGATGGCAGAGGACCACGCGGCGTTTGGTTCTGCTGTGCGTAAGCTTGCTATGGGTCAGAGCAACTCTATGGCCTCCAACAACAACATCTCCTAAAACAAACTCTCAACTAAAATGAATCATCTCTGATAAACTAGCTGTATCATAATTACCTAGAAAGCCTGAAAAATAAATGGAATGGTTAAGCAGGAAATTACTTTTTATAACAAATTTTCTAGTTGTATTTATGGAGTTGATGGCACCCGGAAGTAGTAACATTTAATTATTGGCAGAAGCTACCTTTCATGTCCTAGTATTTCTAGGATACAATGTGATATCTGTGTGCAAGTGCTAGTCTTTCATTTTGATGGAATAGTTACATTTAAAGGCCCCTAGATTCCATGTCCTATCTTCAAACCATGGGGCACAACAGGTTATGGTATTTAAATTTTTATGTGCACCATACAATTACAGTTTAAAATATATGCATGCTTTATCTGAAATGACATATTTCAAACAAGAAAAGATCAGAGTATTGTGTAGAAACAGGATTTAGGGGAAATAGGAAGATGGAATGAATACAGATGGGTCTTAGTAGTATGAACTGTGGCAATATAATTTTTCCTTGAACTGATGCTGTTAATAAAAGATGAATCACTGTGTAGCGCTTTGATAGTTCCTACCATATTAAGATATTTAAAATCCCATTGAAGACATGGGCCATAATTACTTAAAATATTATGAAGTATATTGTAGATTTATGAAAAAGAATGAGGAAGCCATATTCAGCTTTCTTGAGGAGATGATTCAGGTGCATACGGGCAAGAAACAGAACACAGAAAGAGGTAGCATAGATTGTGGGATTACCTTAGAAGAGTTCTTCTATTTGCTGGAAAAATCCTTCAGAAGGATGTAGGAAGTGGTATGCAGCCAGAGTTGTTATTTTGTTGCTGTTGCTGTATTTACTTATGATACCTGCAGGCGACATGTTCTTTAAGGAACCCTGATTCCCTGCTAGGTTCTGTGTTGGGTTGCTAATGTCAAGGTGCCGACCACCAGATAGAAACCACCAACCATGCCACAGAAGAAAGAGAGGGTTTTCTACTCTAGTAAAATGGTATAGCCTCCAGAACTCAAAGGAGCAGCTCTGCTCTCACATGAGGTCATTATACATTGAAAACAATTTGCTTACAGTGAGCGGATGAGTGAAATGTTCCTTGAGCTTTTCTGCTAGGTTTCTATTTACTATGGGAGTGGCTTTCACAATTGTACTGAATACCTGGAATTCTGCTTTTGTTCTGTACTGCTTCATAGGACTGCTGGAAAGATGAAAAGAGATGATATAGGTAAACTATTGACATAGTGTGTGTGATAGTTGGGCTCTGTGTCAACTTTACTGGATATGTAAGTAGATAAGAGTCATGCCCAATCTCTGATTCGGGTCTGATAATGCCTTCTTGGGGGTGTGGTCTATTTTGCTATCTATAAAGAGACAATGTGTAGAATAATCTTTTCTCCTCCTCTTCCTGCTGACCTGATTCCTGTTTTGGTTTTCTAGAATGTGGACCAGTGGCCACTATGTGGCCTGCTGACCTTTGGGAATTGTCAATGGCCTGCCATACACCCTGCCTTCCGCCCACTTGGTTCCATCTCTTCAGGCCTTTGGTGTTCCTGCCTCCTGCTTCCTATTCATTGGTTGATAGCTGGTGAAACAGATCTACCCAGTGCAGTGCAGTGTTTTATTTCCTGACTTCATCCATGAACAAGATGATGTCTTTGAGAACATCACTCTTTTCTTCATTGGTCAGGAAGTTATCTAGCTTTTACTATTGTTGTGTTAGGTTCATTGAACCATAAAATATGGTAATGTGAAGAAACTGAGTCTGTCCTTTCAGTCCTTGCTTTAAAAAGTTGAAGATCTTTCTGCCCATCTTACTACTAGATTTTTAATTTTTGACAATTGCTAGCTTAAAGTTATGTGGGTGGCTGTCCTATTGAGCTACCTTAATGGGTAAGCCTTGTTCATATGTTCAGAGTCCCATGTGTACAAACGTATTTATGCATATGTTTACTGATTTGTTTCTTCATTGTTTTTTTTCTCATTTGAAGTCAAGCTCTGCACCGTACACAGGTGGTTCTGGGTTTGCATTATGCATATTGTTTAGAGCATTCTCTCAATCAGTAAACTAAACTTTTCCTCTTAATTGTCTTTTATTTCTTCAGTCACATCAACATACCCTATGTCTTTACTTATTTCCTTATCGAGCTTTTTCTGTGAAAAAAAATATCCCAGGCTTCAGGAAGATAACAAAACAGAAACTTGAAGGACCTAGAAAGTGTTAGGGAAAGTATCAGAGTCCCGGCGGGAGAAAAAAAGACTGAGAAGAGGTATGGTGATCTTTTTAAATCTCAGAAGAGTTCAGTTCAATGTGCTCTAATGGATGAAAACTACAAACCATCAAACCTGGGTCTCCGTGAGAAATCATCAAACTAGAGCCGGTCACTTAAAAAATGAGTTTCCCACTTCTGTGAATTTCCCACAAAAGGCCTATGGTGAATTGATATAGTAACGACTGGTAGTGATAGATCAACTTATGTTCGTCATTCTCTTTCTTTTTACTTTTTACAATGCTTCAAATAAGAATTTAAAAATCTTGAAATTACCAATTTATTAACTCTGGTAATGATCCTTTTTAGCATAATTCATACCAGACTAGTCCCAAGGAGTTGGAAGTTAATTATGTCCCAAATATCCAACTCTTCCATGATTTTTTCCCACTACATATTCTCCTACTCCTCCATGGAGTATTATCCCATCATCTTGGTTTCTGTGAGTCATGGCAGTGTCCCACAGAAACTCACAGAAATTTGAGGAACTTTCTTAGGCAGCAGTGAATGCTATTGGGTCCAAAACCCAACGATCAGGCAGGAGTGAACCACAGGCAGCATCCAGAGCCAAATGACAAATATATCCAAAAGTAACAGCAGGTCCTTTTGCTTCCACCAAGGCTTAGTCAGGAAACAGAGCTCTGGCTTTCCAGGTGCAGTGACCAATGAATGGAATTAAGTGGCAGCACCATTACTTGTCCAAGGAGAACAAAGAGTAAATCCTGATTCCTGGTGATTCTTAAGTGGAATCTTAAAGGTATCATCACAGGAAAAAAGAGTGTGGCCTGGCTCACATCCGGTCCTAAAGTAGGATCTTAAAGATGTCATCAAAGAAACCAAGCATATGGCCTGATTCACACTCTCTCCTACGATCAGATTTTAACCTCATTCTGTTCCTGTTCCTTAGTAGAGAATGCTCTCCAAAATGGGGCTGTAGCGCCAGGGCTATAAAGTCCAGAATTAAAATAGGTCACACAAGAAATTGTGGCCAGAAGCATGTTAATTGACTACAACACAAGTCAAACCAAACATAATTGACATCAAGTCAGTTTTGACACGCAGAAATCCTATTGGCTAGAGTAGAACTTCCCCTTTAGGTGTGTAAGGCTATTAAATCTGTGTGGTGACAGACAGCGTCCCTTTTCGCCTGTTGAGCTGCTGGTGGATTCAAACTGCTGATTTTGCTTGTGTTTAGAAGTTCAAAGCTTACCTGATAGCACCACCAATCTCCTAATGCTGACCAGCTCTTACTTGGTGCAGCTGAGAAACAGGGACTAAAAGAAAGTGAAAGGGGAAAGCTTTATTTTAATTGATCAAAATAATGAGTGGACTATATTTGCCCAGGCAAGGCCCCTAAAACAAGGGGGGTGGAGGCTTATTATTTTAGATGTATACAGCAGGAATTAAATTGAGGGGAATTATGAATCTGTAGCAGATTTCTCAGGAATGGTTGTGAATATGTATTAGAAAAGTAATGACTCTTGAAAGAATATAGCTAACCAGATCCCTGAATTTCTAATGTCTTCTCAATTGGTCTAGTGATATCAATTCAGGGTATTTTGGATCTTTGACAAAAGTACTGTACATTTGTTCTGGAAGACCTGAAGGTTGTGACTGTCCTCTCTGTGCATGTTTAGCAGGTCAGGTCTGGTCAGAAGCAATACTTATTTGCTGTGCTATATTGAGGTATTTTACCCCCAATGCAAGGGCTTAAAAAAGAAAGATTATCAGGAAGAAAAGTGAAGATTAATTGTTAATTACTATAAGCATAATATGTATTTCAACATCCTGTGATAACATTTTGTATTCTACAGATAGACCCTTGGGCAGCTGTGGAATTTACCATGTTACATAGGGCTAAGTAGATTGGGGAGTGGTCTCCCCATAAATTGCTGGGTGACATGGGCAAGTTTAAATCTGTGCTTTGTCCTCTTCACTAAAGCACGTTGGACTAGAAAAAGAGAGGTGACTTGTACAGCTATTTACAAAGTAGCGTGACTGACTCCTTAATACTCCTTAATAGAAAGAACTAGAAGACGGTTCAGAGATCCTCAAGTGTAGCAACATTTTAAAAGTCTATATTTTCATGGTCAAGTTTTGTGGCTGAAACTCAAGCGGCGTTACTAAAAGGAAATAGCTTCAGATGCAGCGTACACCGCCCTTAAGCTCTCCTCCCCAATGGAAACCAGGGTCCTCTGATCAAGGACATTATTCGTTCATTGGTAGAATTGCCATGGGAGTAGTCAGTAAGCAACTATACTGCCATCTGAAGTTAGAACCACGATTTGAGAAGCAATAAAGCCCTGTCAATTCTGCACTGATTAGAGAGACACAAGGCAGAACGTCTTCTAAGCTAATTTAAATTATGGCAGATAAGACAGTGCGTATCCTGCATATAGAAGTGATAAATGCACTGGTCAGTGGCATTTGCGGATATCCATGGATAATCATTTTGTTTCTCTAACTATTAAGGATAATTCATTTATGCTCAATATATTCAAATTCACCTGGATCAGGAAGAAAGGGGCTATAATATGCAAGTCTCCATGTAAAATTTGACTTTGGAGATGATTCTATAATGTTTTAATACGTGTATAGTTGTCTCTTTATTATGTACTAAGCCTGATTCCAAAGACTAAAAGATTCTGTTGACAGTATATTATCAAGAGAGACAATCTGTCGAGTCCAAACTAGATGACATAAGCATAGAGATTTTGCCATATTCGAAAGATTGTCTTCCAATCTGATAGCTAGATAGAAATATAATCATCGCATTGCCCTAGGGTTGACTAAACCTGGGATGTCACTCACCCTAACAAATTTTACCAAAGTTTGACAAATAAAAGCCAGAATGCAAATATACTTGTATACTCTCAATGCTTATTCAAATAGTATTTGTTGAGCACTCACTCATTCTATCCTTCATAATAATGTATGACACCACCTTAGTATTGGATGATCATAGGTTTCTTAATATTTGGTGTGTTTGATAATTGCATATTTCCTCACAGGTAAACTACACAGGAAGCAAAATGATCAAATGTGCTTAAAATCTGACTATGCAATTTGAGCAGGAAATGTAACGATATGATTTTGACTTTTTAAGAGAAGAGCCACAACAAACTAATCCCACAGTTGAGTCCATTTCACTCCTAGTGTCCCTACATAGAGCTTGTGAAACTGTGCATTACTATGAGAGCAGACAGGCTCGTCTTTCTTCGGCAGAGAAGCTGGTGGGTTTGAACCAACAACCTTGTGTTTAGCAGGTTATCCCACCATGTCACAAAAGAGAACAAGTGTGAATAACATGGAGTTCATCTCCGCTATGAAAATCATCATTTTACAAGGCATTCAATTGAATTACTTCTATGGTGTTCAACCACCACATCCCCTCCACTGTTTCTTGTGTATCTTTCAGTTTAATCATGCTGCGAGTCAAGGCATTGTGAATAACCTATTTAATTTAATCCAAACACCCAACGATTAGATTGTTCTTTGTGTCTTTATTGAAATTGTCCAAATGAAGGATGAACCTGAGAAAACCATCAGTCTTGAGAAATGCATTTCTCTTTTATTCTGACAGCCTGTATGTCTGGGCACTTGGCTGAGTTACTGCCTCCCTTTTGAAGAATGGATTCATTTGTATAACAATATGGGCCTTTGGAATGCCAATCCCAGCTGCATTTCAAAGAAAGCTTGCCCCAGCTGCGGGATGAATGCCTCAATCAAGGATACAGCTGGGGTCCTTTCTGGAAGAATGGCAACTTCCTGCAAAATGCCAAAAGGAAGGTGTTCCACTGGACCAACAAATAGATCCTCCATTTTGCCAAATGCCTGGCAGGAAACTACCAAAAGTCACTTAGAAGATCAAGCATTAAAGTAGTGTCCATTTTCATGGGAATCGTAGAAGCATCTCGTTACACCTAAAGAAATAACAGAAATGCCTTTTGGCAATTTGCTTTGAAACAAAGGGGAGTCTCATTTTTCATGACATATATATATAACGAGTGGGGTAGGCTACCGTGATGAAATCACAGATTGTTCTGTGGGATCAATACCATGTGCTGAACATATGTGAAACCTTTAGAAACATATGTGTACCTATGTGTGCTCAGAAGATAATAGAAGCCAGATTCGACACAGAGCACAAAACAGAAGTATAACTCAGCCACAGAGGAAGGCCTTTTAAAAAGAAATAAACTGGTATAGAAACTATATGCCAAGATATGGATTCGGGAATATACAACTGATGGCCATGTTTAGTAAGTAAGAGTGTAATGGGAATTAGAACCTTCACCTAAAAAAGAGAATTTAAATATCAGGTAATAAATAAAAATGAAATGTATTCCCAATTGTTAAGGTACTGAAAATAAATTCCCATTAACCTACACATACTGGGGCATTGGAACCTGAATTGCTATTCTTACGATGAAAGGCCAGGTTCATTTCATCAAAGATAGCATAGCAAACAGTCTGAAATGAACTAATTGCCTTTCTATTTCAATCAATACAGAAGAGTTTTTCTGAATTTTAATAAATACAGAAATTATCTTGTGCGGTGGCCCGGCTTCTCTGGAGAAGTAAAACCAGTGACACTTACATAGGTTTTAAAAAAGAGAAATTTGTCTTGAGAAAAAATGGCTCGCATAGGGGTGAGAACTGCTCCTATGGCGGCTGTCTGAGGTTGTAAATCTTCAGGAGACCAGTAAGCAGCATCCTTCTCCCAGAGACAGCTGGTGGATTTGAGTCTTGTGGTTAGCCTCTCAACTCATAAACCCCCTATGCCAACAGATCTCCTTAGGACATAATAAAAGGATCTCTATAAAACATGCCTGAAATTCATGATCTTTTTTTGCTCTAAAATATTTCTTAAAGGTGCAACTCCTCAGGGCCCATGTGTATTAGAGCAACATGGTCGTTATTGATATGAGGTGTATGAAGTTGATACAACAGAACAAAACACCACCTGACCCTGCGCCATCCTCACAATTGTCCTCATGTTTGAACCCATGGTTCCAGATACTCTGTCAATACAGCTCATCCCCAATCTTTTTATTTCTCTCTACTCCTGTACTTAACCAAGCATGATGACCTTTGCAAAGGACTAGTCACTTTTGATAATATGACCAAAGTACCATGTATACTCGAGTATAAGCCGACCCGAATATATGCCGAGGCACCTACTTTTACCTCAAAAAACTGGGAACTTATTGACTAGAGTATAAGCCTAGGATGGGAAATTCAGCCATTGCTGGTAAATTTCAAAATTAAAATAGATACTAATGAAATTACATTAATTGATAGGTTAAATATTTTTGAATATTTATTTCAAAGAAAGAGAGTAACTAGCTTTGTAAGTGGAAAAGGGGGTCAACACAAATAATATGGTATGAACAATAACTTTAAAAGTACAAAAACCTTAGCTCAATCAGCAAACCAAGCTAAAGCACAAGAGTTAAAATCCTCCCAAACTGGATTCCTCCTCCTCTTCTGTCTGTCACAACAGAACTTCAGCTTGAGCTGGTGTGAGGTTGTCAGCATAGACACTGTCGTCATCACTTAGTTCTCAGTCATCACCATCACTACTGTCGCTCTCATACAGAGCGCTGTCTTCACTGCCATCCATAGCATGACTAAGGCCACATTTCTCGAAGGCGCATTGCACTGTGTCCTCTGGAAACCCTTCCCATGCATCACGAACGCACTCTGCTATCAATTCTATGTCATGCTTCATCAGATTTCCAACTTTTGTCAATCGGGCTTGACCAGATGACACCCATTCATGCCACATCTTTAGCACAAGGTCTTTGAAAGGTTTGCATATTTAAAAACACATCTCAGGGCTGCAATACAGATGTATGCCCAACTGGAATAATGGCCAAAGTAGCTTGAGAAGACTGCCAATTTTTTATGCTATCAGATGTGTGGGCTCTGAACATATCCCAAACTAGTGATGATGGTTTTTTCTTTAAGGCTGCTCCTTGTTGGCTGTTCCAAATTTCTTCCAGCCGTTTTCTTGTTCCATCTTCATCCATCCAGGCTTTAATATGTGCATGCACTGTAAGTCATGGTGGGAATTTGACCTTTTTAGAGAAGACCTTTCTTTTAAAAGAAAATGACAGACCACAGCTTAGTTCCATCATTAGCCAAACATGACAGAATGACTGTGAGTTATTTTTTTGTTTTTTCATTTCCTGTGGTTCTGAGTAAAACAGTTTTGCCTCCCAAACTTGCCAAGGTTCTGTTGCTTGGAAGATCAGAGATCATAGGTATTTCACCCATATTCCCAATCTCTCCCTGGTCATAGTTATGGATCCCTCTTTGTTTCATGATGAATGAATTCAATGACATTTCTTTTTCGTCAAGATCTTTTGGCAACTTCTGTGATACCTTTGTTCTTTGCTGCAAACATAGGGGAAGCCTATTCATGAAGCGGGTACACCATCCTGCTGATGCAACAAAATTTTCAATGCCTGCTGCTTTTAATTTGTCGTCTTTAGCCATTTGAAGGGCAGAAAAATTAATTCCCATGCGTGTTACACAGTAACCATTTTAACGACATTCTTAACCCATTTATGCAATTCAGTCTCTAGAGACCCATAGGAAGTCGTTAAGCCATGTGGAGATTTTCTTGCCTTTGGAATCTTCTCCAAGTCAGCTTTCATTTTTCTCCATTCCCTCACTTGTTTTGCAACAACACAAAATTTCCTACTTGAAATACTATTATTACATTCTTCTGCTCTTGATGCACCTTAAGTTTGAAACCAGTTTATTTTGACCTGTGGTTTTGTTTTGGTCCAAGATTAGAAGTATTGGGATCCATTTCTAACAGGATAAAATTTTTTTAACGTTTGAAAAATAATGCCATACCATGACTATTGAATTCTCAAAATATATCATAAACCCTACTCCAAAAATAAACCCTAGTTATAGTTCTTTTTACTTTTTCAAAATTCAATCATTTTATTGCAGGCTCTTACAACTCTTATCACAATCCACACATAAATCCATTGTGTCAAGCACATTTGCACATTTGTTGCCATCATCATTCTCAAAACATTTGCTTTCTACTTGAACCCTTGGTATCAGCTCCTCATTTTTATTCCCTCCCTCCTCGCTTCCCCCTCCCTCATGAACCCTTGATAATTTATACATTATTATTTTGTCATATCTTACACTGTCTGACGTCTTCCTTCACCCACTTTTCTGTTGTCCATTCCCCCGGTAGGAGGTTATATGTAGATGCTTGTAATAGAGGTCAATTTACAGTAAAATTGGTGGTGTCCAGGCAACTATACATATAATCAATTAAATCAATTGACAATAGAATACAGCAAGACAAAGGGACTTCACCATGGAAACTAGATACTCCCCACAAGAATCGCTTCAAAAGACACCATGAGACCCAAAACATACTGGATAATCAAGGGAGCTGACAGTAATTCAGGGTTCAGATAGTTTGTTATTATAATACTCCAGAATGTGATGACATGACTGTTTGCAGAGAGCAGCCTCTGTTAGGGTTCATAATGCACACGCTGTGTTGTGTACGCGCTGTGTCACTGCATGGGCTGCATTACTGCGTATGTGTTACTGCATAGAAATGGGAAGTGCTAACACAACACATGCAGTAAAACAGTGCGTACACAACACAGCATGTATATTATGGGTCCCAACACAGGCCGCTCTATGCAAGCATAGTCAACACTGAGTCCAGAGAGAGGTTAATAAGAAAATAGAAAATAAAATATAGCTGACTAAATACTGTAAATAAATGTACTATATATCCAAGATCAGAGATATAACGGTACTTGTATTCCACAATGTTTGGGTGGAACAAGGGCATGTGACCAAACATGGGTAAGAATGTAAAGGTTGCGTCATCAGTCCCAGCCCTGGAGAAGAGCGGGAGAAGAGCAGTAGCATCTGACATTCATCTGACAAGGATGCGGCGCGCCCCAGTTACCAGCACACAGATGCGGGCAGGTTGTTGTGCAGTATGGCATGGACGACACAGAGGCTGCTGGTGTGCAGGAGAAGAGAAGAGTCATGATGTATCAGCAGCCATCGGACCACCCACAGAGGTTGCAGGCCCCTGCAGATGAGTGGGAGAGACCTGAGAACACCTGCACGCACCAGAACTCAAATATAAGCTGAAGGGGGCTTTTTCAGCATTAAAAAATGTACTGAAAAACTCGGTTTATACACAAGTATATAGTGGTATGTGAAACAAAGGCTTGCCATTCTTCCTTCTCAGGATTATTTATGTCGTTCTTCTCTCAAGAGAGATTCATTTGTTCTTGGTCAGTTCATGGTACTTTCAATATTCTTTGCCAGCCACATACTGCAAATGCATCACTTTTTTTTCAATTTTCTTCATTTGATGTCCATCTTTCACACACACACACACACACACACACACACACACACATATATATATATATATATATATATATATGGTGTTTGAAAATTGTATGTGTTGCATGGTGCAGGTGCACCTTAGTCCTCAATGTAATATCTTTGTCTTTTGAAACAGTAAGGTCTTGTGCAGCAAATTACCTAATGCAATGCATTGTTCAATCTCTTGACTGCTGCTTCCATTGGCACTGATTATAAATCAAATTAAGACACAATTTTAGTCTTTTCTCCATTTATCATGAAGTTAACTGCCCAGGAATGCAGATATTTGCTTTCCTGACATTGAATTATAATCTGTACTAAAGGATGCAGTCTTTGATCTTCATCAGCAAGTGCAAGTCCTCACGTCGGAAAGCAAGGTTGTGTCACCTGCATATATCAGGTTGTTAATCAGCCTTCCTCCAAACCTGATATGGCAGTCCTCTTCAGGTAATTCAGCTTCTCTGATTATTTGCTCTACTTACAAATCGAATAAATTTGATGGGAGGATACAACCCTGACACACCTTTGCTGAGTTTAGATCGTGCACTCTTCCCTCTTTCTATTGGCACAGCTGCCTCTTAACCGTACGAGGCCTCAAGAGTACAATTCAGTGTCTGGAATTCCCATTATGTTCAAAGCTATCCATGGTTTGTTGTTATTCAGACAGTCAAAAGCCTTTGCACAGTCAAAAAACACAGGAAATATTTCTTTGACATTCATTACTTTCAGTCAAGACCTATCTGATGTCAGCATTAATATCCCTTGTTCCAGGTCCTCTTCTGAATCTGTCTGAAGTTCTCAGAGCTCTTTGTCAATGTACTCATGCAACCATTGGTTTCAATATAAGAATTGTTGTGAGAATGGTGCAGGACTGGGCAGTATTTATTCTATTACAAATATTATCTATATGAGTCAGAACCAACTCAACAGCACCTCATAACACATCATCATTAGCTGATCTTCAGCAAAACTTTACCCACATGTGATACATGTTCTACAATTTGCACATTCTGTTGGGTTATTTGTTTATGGAATGGGTACAAATATGGATCTATCACTTGGCCAAACATCTATCTTCCCAACTTTCTCATATAGACAAGTAAGTGTTTGCAGTGCTTCAACCACTGTTGAGACATTGCAAGTAGTATCCTTCCCTCCCTGGAGCTTGGCTTTTGGTTTTCAAAGGATCCTGAAGTTCCTTCAGCACCTTTGATTCTTGATCATAAGCTACATCTTGAACTGACTGAATGCTGACCAGTTCTTTTTGGGACAGTAACTCTGTGTATTCTTTCTGCCTTATTTTGGTGCTTTCTGCATCATTCAATAAAAGACCCGAACAGAAAATGTCAAAGAACAAAGTACAATATTATAATGAATTGTGTAATCATCTAGAGTTCAAAAACCAAAAAGGAAGAATACGCTCAACATATCTTTAGCTAAAAGACCTGAAGTAAAATAATTATAGAATACAGAAAATGTAAGAATCATTAATAAATCATGGTAAACAGTGTATCTACTATTCATTATTTTTGTCTGCAGGAAAAAGGAAGTGGTGAGATAGGAATACATGCATTAACACAAATTCAAAGTTATTCAACAGGTTCTAGGACCCGATGACCACCTGGGTTGTGGTATGACTCATGATAATGCAGTCCTGGTTCTCCAATTTCCATTAAGGGAATGCACAGGTAAGTCCCTGAGAATAAGCTATCCTTTGATGGGCTAGCTAAGGGAGCTTTAGTAATCTACTTTCAAATACAGTGTGTGCTCAGGCAAAGTTTTTCACATTGCTCAGTGGAGCCTGAATTTATGGTAGGACTCAAAATAGAATAGAGGATCCCACTGTACACCATCACCTTCCTCACACCATGAGCTTGGCATTTTAGTTCTAATAAACAAGCACCCAAATAAATTTCATATTACTAATTCATAAGCTATATATTCATAGAAATAAACTAAAAGAGTGATTTATTTCCTTTCTTAATTGTAGTTTTTGTGAAAGTTTACAGAGCCAATTAGCTTTTCCTTTGGCGACTTCTACATTTTTTGGGGGGGCACATTGATTGCACTCTTTGCAAGGTCCACCTAGGTTCCCCATTTCCGTTTCTTCTTCCCTGCCCCATCCTACCTCCTTTGCTTTGTTTTTGAGAAAACACTGCCCTTTTGGTCTTATATGGTTAATTTTACTAAGAAGTACAAATCTGCCTGGTATTATTATTCATTTCACAGGGGTGTCTATTGCTTGACTGAAAGTTGATTGCCAGGGATAAATTCAGCTAGAGACTGGAAAGATGTCTTAGGGAGTTCCACTGCTCTGTCCAACCAGTAAATCTGATCATTTTCACGCTTTTGAATTTTATTTTATATAATTTTTCTCTTTTTGTCCTTCTTCACAGGATTTCTATTTTGATTTTGATCAGAATAGATGAATTTCTTATTTAAATTATAAAACAGTGAAGAATTCAGCTTTTCAGAAACAAATCCATAAAGCATTAGAAAAGATTTGAATAGCTCTCATAATCATATTTATGGAAAAACGATTATTTTGAGAAAGAGTTAAGATATGTTGCTTTTAAATAAAGTTGATTTGAAATTAGTTTTAATACTTATACTAGAATTATCAGCTATCATTGTTTGAGGCCATTGTGCTGCCTGCAACTCATACTGTGAGTCTGTGTCCAAAAGAAACAAACATGACCAGGGCCCGCACCATCCTCACATAAGCCGTTATATTTGAACCCATTGTTGCAGCCGCTCTGTCAATCCATCTCCTTGACTTTCTCTCTCTCTGTGTCTCTCTCTCTCTCTCTTTTCCCCTGCCTATCTATTTTACTAAACTTGATGTCCTTTTCCAGGGATTAGTTATTTATCCTGATGACATAACCAAAATATATGAAGTCTTGACATTCTTGCTCCTAAGAGACTTTCTGGCTTCACTTCTTCCAAGGTAGATTTGTATTTGTTTTGTTTATCTTCTGGTTGTCCAGAGTACGTTCAATACACTTGGCCAGCATCATAATTCATATGCATTAAATCCTCCCCAGTCTTCCTTATTCAATGTCCAACTCCCCTGTTCATAGGAAGCCAATGGAAATACCATAAGTTGGATCAGGTGCACGCTTGTCTTCAAAGTGATACCCTCGCTCTTCAACATCTTTAAAGAGGTCGTGTAGAGCAGATTTGTATAGTGCAACACACCCCTTGATTCCCTAATGCCTACTTCCATGAACATGTACTCTAACCCAAAGCAAAATAAAATCCTTGAGAAGTTTTTCTTCTTCTAAATTAAAACAACAACAACAACCTCCCATCCTGTGATCTATCTGCAAGTACTATACTGGTAAAACCAAACTAATTAAATTAGTATTCTTAATGATTTTTATTTATTATTCAAATTTCTGAGTCTTTGTGCTTGCCAACCCTTTGCCTGAAATGACTATCAATCCTCCTTGCAGCAGAGTGCATATCCAAATTTTTTTCAAAATAAAATACATTGAAATGAAATCTCCCATTGTGTTTTCCTCCTGGAATCAGATTCTTCTCCATTTGATTCGCTGATTCGCTATGCCTGCTGCAAACATTGCTATATCTCTCTGAATTCTCTGCTAGACAATATTTTTTATGGGTGTCTCCAAGAAAGGCAGTTAAAAAGAGAGAAGTTGTGTTTGCTTCGGCAACGCATGCTAAAATTGGAACGATACAGAGCTGATGAGGATGGCTCTTGTGCTAGGATGACACGCACATGTGTGAAGCGTTCCATGTGTAAAACAAGAAAGAGAGAGAAGTCATTCAAGGATTGTATTCTGGATGTGGACCTACACATCCTGCAATCATGAAAATATGTCAACTCAGACAATACTTTGGACTGCGTCCACTAACAATGTAACTCTTTCAGTGAATTCTGCCCCTGCTGGGAAGGGAATCTGAGCTCTGTCAATAATCATAAGTAGGGAATGGCATAAACCTTCCTCTGTTGCTCCCCTCTGATGGCTTGCATTGCCAGCGGTATGATGCATCCTTTTACAGGAGGCCAGAAATCCCCTTCTCTCTTGCTCTTTTGGTCTTGCTCCGTCTTTGATATTCTGTCTCATGATCTCTAATGGTTTCCATTACCTCCACTGGCAAGCGATGAATCTTAATGAACCTAAACACTATAAGAAAATACTAGCAAGTCTCATTTTCCAGTGCTCTTCACATGTTTCTTAACGGAGCACTGTAAGAAGAAAATGGAAAAAAAAATAAAAAGGAGAAAATAATCCTCTGTCTTGTTGCTTCTTGATCAATACTAACAGTGTATCTCAGTGGCCAGAGGTACAACAGTTCTGTTACACACAATAACTCCATGGAAGAAGAACCTAGCAACCTGCAGCCATGCGGTTCACAGCCAAGAAAATCCAGTAAGACAATTTTATTCTCCCACGTGGGGTCATTGTACACTGGCACCAATACAAAGGTATCCAACAGCAACTATAGTAAATCTTCTCAAGATTATGTAAAACATGTCTTCCCCACTAAAGCATCGGCTGTTGAATGGCAAAGAAATGATAAAAGTAGAGAATTTGTATTACAATATTCACCTAAGAGGAATCTATTGAGGATTCTTTTGGGCCATTCATTTTAAGTTCTTTAAAGGGTGCTTGGCATGCTAATCCATCCCAGTACTTGTTTCAACGTACTAGCCTTGAGAAGGCTACATCTATGTCTTGTGTACAGAGAAAGATGGCTCTCTAGAAAAGATATTGCAAGATATTATTTATATAAAATCCTAGAAGATAGCACATGAATACAATGGAGAAACAGAGAGAGGGATCCTTGGGTCAAGGGGGTATGGACTGTCTAGCAAGGGACACAAGGAACATTTGAAGTGATTGAAATGCCCTGTATCATGGTTGGGTGGCTATAGCATGGATACATTTGTCAACTGTATGGAAATCTTAGTACATTTAAATTGGATGCATTTTATTATATATAAATTACAACCCAAGAATGGAAAAGATTGAACTGTATGATATGTAGACAGTTTTCAACCCCATCATTTTGGTTTTATTAAACAGAGCACTAATATGCAAATTGGATCCTAAAAGATTTTTTAAATGCTGAATACATATCAAGGATAATTATTAGCAATCATGGTGATATTCATTCAGTCATTTTAGTAATAAGTGAATTTATTAAGAGGAATAATCTAAACTCATGCAAAGTCTTAAAATTCTAGATGAATTTGGAGGTTAAATGTGTTTGTGTAATTGTGTTCATGGGTGTACATTTTTGCGTGTTCTCACTTGTTTGTTTGCTTTACCAAACTGTGGGAATGGAGGGGCATTTATAAGATCCACAACATTGGTGGCTTTATGTAAATATGAGTGAATTAGAACCATCTTTTGCAATTTCTCTTAACATTCAAATCGTTTTCCCAATTAGAGAAGGAAAGTGTTTGACAAACTGTATTTGGGGTTTCATCAAATTTGCAATGTTTGAAGAACAGATCAAGATGGTTGATGAAAATAAACAGCAGCTGGATTTGCCCTTCCCTGCCACACACACGGAGCTTGTTGGGAGCAGTTCATAAATCCTTCCTGCTCACTGACTCTAGGAACAGATGGCCTTTGGAGGCCACACCGATGGCCAAAAACTCATCACATTATTCCCATGAAAAGCATCTTCCACTTATCATTTTGATGGATGGTGCAGTAGTATTTGTATACCAAAGAGGTGCTAATTAAAATGGGGGGAAACTTAATTGAACCTTGATGAAAATCAGAGAATTACCCAGACATTATGATTTCTTATCCCCCCTTGGTGACACTTGATTTTAATCTCCAATTTTAAAATTCTTAATCTAAAACCAGATATGGCGAGCCCATCTGTCACCCGAACTCCCAAACATCCATCATCGACTACATCACAGATGCAAGAAGGAGGGTGGGAGAAGTAAGACTTATTGAGTGCGAGATAATTTATATCTATTACTATATCCTTTTTACATAAAGATGGAAATGCTTTGGCAATAGTGAGGGTATGCATGCTTTAGAATACGTTTCAAACTATTCCTGAATAGTTGCTTTGTTTTGAAGGTAACAGAGGTAATCTCTTCTAATAGAAAAAGAAAAGGAACTTGGGGATCAGGCTAACCTAGACTCAGCTCAAAATTTTACTAAGTAATTATTTAACCATGAGAAAATATACTACTGCTTGCCACATCAAATCCTTCATCTAGAAAGTTGGAAAAGTAAGGCATTTCTTAGTCTTATAAAGACATAGAGAGCAGGAATATATACTAATGCCTACGCATAAATACATAATACTCTTATTTTATTTAATACCTTGATCCTAAAGAAAATAACTAGCAAACTAGCAATTTATTATATTTTAAGTGGGTTGATTGAAGCAACTTAATGAAGGTTTGAAACAAGGAAAATAATTTGATTTGAGAACTTTTCTGCTAAGAACTTTATTGGTGTCAAGAACCAAGTTGGTGAGTAAAGCTAAAGCCAAGGTGAGTTCCAACATTGAAGAGCTCTGTTTGCCTCTGAAGTGGTCTCAGAAAGTACATTGCTAATTGGCTGTCCCAATCATGACAGCCCTATGTGTGTTTGTAATAAAAACTCTATAAATTGTTTCTATTAGAATCACATGATTCCTAGTAGAAATTTGGAATACAAACATTAGGGATTTCCATTCTGAATAAACAGTTCAGGTGGTTCTCCTGAACTCTGAGATACAGAACCACAGATTTTGAGAAGTTATGAAGTGTTCATTTGCGTAGACACCCAGGTGAACTCTGAATAATGACAATTTTGAGAGAGACTCTGTGCTTTGTTTTCCCTGGCTGGGTCAGTGCCATCTCACAGGGAAGAGCAATGACATGCACATTCATCAGTCATGAACAAGTCCAGCATTTCAGGCTAGCTTAGTAGAGTCTGCATTTCCTCCCATCGAGCCACAGATGGATTCAATTGGACAGGCTTCACTTTGGCAACCAGCACTTACAGGGGATGGTGAATCAATATATAAGATTCCCGCTGTGCTTAGATCAAGGTAAAGCCACCTCAAGCTGCTGTGAATCTGTCAATGGTGTTGGTAACACAACCGAAGGATGAGCAGGCTTTTCATATTGGAGAATAGATAAGCCTCCTCTTACCTCCTCTTCCAGTTCTAGGTTCTCTAATAGACACCCCTGCTACTAACACTTAACCATGATAATGCTTTACATTTACTTGCCACTGAATTTGAAGGGCCCTCCCATATACACTTCAAATATTGTTTCTTTGTGTTCTCCGAGAAGCGTCAATTTGAGAAAAGAATTTCTTGTACTTCAGGTCTCATATGCTCAGATGGCAACTAAGTATAAACTCTCACTGCATTCGAGTTGCTTTTGACTCGCACAGATTCTGAGTGGGATGGCACCGCTCCCGTGGGTTTCTGAGGTTGTGATGCTCTAGAGGAGTAGAAAGCCTTGTCTTTCTCCCATGGAGGAGTTGGGAGTTGTAAAACCACTTGCCCTTCCAGGCAGAAACCTGAAGCATAATCATCACATGACCAATACACACACTCCCTTATATTCATACATACTTCTATATACCATTGTTTATATGCACTTATGCATATTTATTTCAAAAGATCTTTCTTTGCTGTAGGAGCCTTGTGGGCATAGTGGGTTACCTGTTAGGCTACCTAGCCACAGATCAAGGGTTTGAAAGCAACAGCTGAACCTTGGGAGAAAGATGAGCTTTTCTGCTCCAGGGAAGAGTAACAGTCCCATCAATGCTGTTCTATGTGGTCATTGTGAGTCAGAATCAGCACGACGGCAGTACACTGTTTTCTTTTCTTTTAATCCAAGTTACCAAACATTTATTAGACCCCTACCCTGAGCCAAATCCCTCAATAATTCTTTAGACAATATCAAAATTTCAAAAGGACATTGTCATGAAGGATTTACAATCTTATGGTGGAAATAAACCTACCCAAAAATAAAGGCATTATCTGATTGGAAGAATCTGATAGCTATGTCAAATGAATGAGAGCACACTATTTTTTTGTCTTTTGATTTGTAAACTACTATGAATATTTAAAGGATGTAATAAGAAAACAGGGCAAAACTATAAGGTAATAAAGCAAAATATGTAGAAACAAGAGGGTTTCGATGTCACTGTCAGTGTATTCTAGAACTACCACCTGACACTTATTTCTTCTTCTGGTGTCAGGGACTTTCTGTTTCTACCCCAAAACACTTTTTTTTGTATTTTTAAAACTAAAATGGACACCGAGTATCCAAAGTATTCTTTTTTATCAGTGCATATTGATGAACTGACAGGCAAATAGGTGACTTAAAATTCCATGAATAAACAGCCTACTTTACTTGCTAACATGGTGATTCTCATATTTTTGATAGAAATTACTTTTGGTCAGAATACATTCACATTATTTATTCTAGAAATGCATTAAAGTAAAATGAGAATTTGTGGACCTTAAAGCTGCAATAATGAACTAATTTTGTCTATGCATAAGCCAAGTATGGCAGCAAATCTCAAGGTTACCCTTATATAAATGTTAATATTTTATCTCTTGGAATGGCAGACTTCTACATGAAGGAATACTGATATGCCTGTAGTCACACACACACACGCACACACAGAGGAAAACTTTCAGGTTGGCTGACACCAGCACAACTCTAGATTGTATCATGCATAACACAGATGTCATAGGAAAATAGGTGATGTCTATTACTTCAATGTGGTATTTGACAATTCTTTCCTCAAATCCTTAAATGAATGTTCATTTAGGGTGAAGCCTAGAGTAACAAAACGAAGTGCAAGGAAGCCAGGAATAGGTGCAGCTAGATACTGTGTTAGCACATGTTGGAGTGACCACTTCCTAAACGGACTTCAGCTGACTTTTGGTAAACAGGCGTCACATTTATCCTGATCATCGCTGAGTGAGGAATTTGGAGTGACAATTCAATAAATGGTGTTATATGTTATTTATGATTCACAAATGGCTTTGACGTTTTGACCTTACCTCTTCTACCCCATCCTGTCAGTTTCCATTCCAGGTAATGCCCACGGGGCAGATTGAACAGGTAAAAAAGCCAAAACAAAAAGACAACATTTCTGTTACATCTGGTTTTGATGATGTCATTAGCTTATCAGAAAAATAAACAATGTCTTTACTTCAAAAGGTCAAATCAGATAGCTTTATGTCTTGCTGTTTCATATTAATGGCAACTCTGTTTCAAAACCTGTAAACAAATCCTATCCTTGGTTGTTTCCCTCAGCCCTAAATGTTGGACAAACGTAATTAGAGACAATCTCAAAAATATAATGTTGAGGTTATGATGATGAGTTATGCAGTCTAGTCTGATGAGGAATGAGTTAGTTTATTGTGCCAACCTGGCCGATAAACACACATGGGATTAATGGAAGGGTGGAGGGATAAATGGCTCAGTGAGCCCCACCTTTTGAGTTCTCGGGTCTCTTACTTTGTGATGGTCGGACCAGGGTGCAGCTGCTTTAGCGGTTCTCTGCTTCAGCTTGTAAGACTGACTTCCTGCAAGACACACCCAAGGAGAAGTCACATGGACCTACCCCGATGCAGCCCTGGGTGCTGGAGCAGCTATGTGGAGACACCTGCCAGTGCTCAGATAATTACACATTCACTAACTTGGTTTTCCTCCTGCAGTTGGTATTGTTGTGTCTGTTTTGTGAGATGGAGGAGGACTTTGTCGACTGGTGTTGGACATATGGGTTAATGTTGAACTTATGGACTTGGGCAGCACTGGGTTGGAATATCACTTAACCTTTACATAAAACTCTCTTACATATGAGTGTCTGTGGATTTGTTTCTCTAAAGTACCCAAACTAATACAAGAAACTACTAGGTGCACTCACTAGAAAAAACCAGGACTATTTAATGAAGGAATGTATGCAAAGGCATGGAGGGACTTAAGAGAAATTAGCAAGATGAAGATGCATTCCAACATGACAAACAACAGAAATTTGATATTAGCCATTTCGTGCCTAGAGGAGCAAAGGGTTAGCAAAGGTTGCTTGAATTCAGTAACTTAGAATAGAGAAAGAAGATTCTTTCATCAGGGGCTCTTACATCTCTTATCACAATCCATACATTCATCCAGTGTGTCAAGAACATATGTACATATGCTGGCATCATCATTTTCAAAGCATTCTATTCCCACTTCAGCCCTTGATATTAGTTCCTCATTTTCCCCTTCCCTCCCTCATGAACCTTTGATAAGTTATAGATTATTGTGTTCCTATCTTACATCGTCCTCTGTCTCACTTTACCCACATTTCTGTTGTTCATTCCCCTGGGAGGGGGGTTATATGTTGATCCTTATGATTGATTCCCCCTTTCTCCCCCCATCATCCCCTTATCCTCCTGATATCTCTATTCTCATTGTTGACCCTGAGGGGTTTATGTATTCTCGATTCCCTGTGCTGTGGGCTCATACCTGTAGCAGTGAGCATGTTCTGGTCTAATCTAATTTGTAAGGTAGAATTGAGTTCATGATAGTGGGAATAAGGCAGCATTAAAAAACTAGAGGAAAGTTGTGTGTTTCATCGGTGCTATATTGAACCTTGACTGGCTCACCTCTTCTTTGTGGCCCTTCTGTGATGGGTTGTCCAACTGTTTACAGATAGGCTTTGGGTCTCCACTAAACACACGCACACACACACACATTCAGTTTGGGTATGATTTTGTTCTGGGTCTTAGATGCCTTAAACCTGATCCCATGGACACCTCAGAGTCACACAGGCTGGTGTGCTTCTTCCATGTGGGCTTTGTTGCTTCTCAGTTAGATGGTTGCTTGTTTATCTTCAAGCCTTTAAGACTCCAGATGCTATATTTTTTGATTGCCGGGCATCATCAGCTTTCTTCACCTCATTTTCTTATGCACCCATTTTGTCTTCAGTGATCATGTCGCGAAGGTGAGCATCACAGAATTCCAGATTATTAAAACAAAGAATTCTTGTGTTGAAGGAGTACTTGGGGACTGAACTCAGACAATAAAAGGAAGGGGCTATCAGACTGGCTTACGAAACATAACCCATCAATCTGATGCCTACAAGAGACACATCTCAAGCTTACAGACAGAAACAGGCTGAGAATTAAAGGCTGGAGAAAAATATAGCAAGCAAATGGCAATTAAAAAAGAAGCAGAGGTAGTAATCTTAACTCTGACAAAATTGATCTTAAGGTACAAGCCATAACAAGAGACAAAAAGAGGCACTATATAATGCTCAAGGGAACAGTAGACCAAGAACCAGTAAACATCATAAATATATCGCGTTCAATGAGAGACTCGCAACATTCGTAAATCAAACACTCCAAAAGATGAAAAAATGAAATCACAGGTCCAACAATTATAGTAGATGACTTCAGTACACCACTCTCTGACAAAGACAGATCACAGGGAAAGAAATCTAACAAGAAGCAGAGATTTTTTAAAGGCTGTGCATTCATAACAAAATAGAGAAATACTTGCACTATAATAAAAAGAAACAATTTTTTAGTGTTTCTTTACCTACACATGTTACTTAACTAAACTATGTGCATTTGAATGAGCTTTATATTCATATCCTCTTGTCATGATTCAATCTGTATACATAGCAAATACTCTGAGGAGAAGTTGGATTATATTAATATGGTATCAGGATTGGAAGACAGCTGATCAATGGCTTACAGTAAGCAGATGATACAACCTTACCTGCCAAAAGTAATGAGGACTTGAAGCACTTGCTGATGAAGTTCAAGGACTGCAGTCTTCAGTGTGGAGTTATGATTCAATGTAAAGAAAACCAAAACCCTCACAACTGGTTCAATAGGTAACATCAGAGAGATGTTAATAAATGGAAAACAGATTGAAGCAAGATTTAATCTTGCTTGGATCCACAAACAGTGCTCATGGAAACAGCAGTCAAGAGATCAAACGATGTGTGGCATTAGGTAAATCTGCAGTAGAAAAGCTCTTTAAAGTGTTGAAAAACAATAATGTCACTTTAACCACTAAGGTGAACCTGACACAAGCCATGATATTTTCAATTACCTCATATGCACGCAATAGTTGGACATTGAATAAGGATGATCGTAGAATTGGTCTACTGGCAAAGAATACTGAAAATACCACGGGCCAAATCAACAAACCAATCTCTAACTCAAATGCATTGATATTTCTGTCTTCCTTATTTAATATCCAACTTTCAAAAGGATAAACAAATCTGTCTTGGAAGAAGTACAATCAGAATTATCCATAGAAGCAAGGATGGTGAGATTTCGCCTCATGCACTTTGAACATGTTATCAGGCGAGACTAATCCCTGGAAAAGGACATCATGCCTGATAAGGGCAGAGGCAGCAAAAAAGAGATGTCTCAGATCACCATTATTTATTTGGTCAAATAGTAACTTGTCTGTAGAGCAGAGAAATAATTTGAGGTCAGAAACCTGAATTTTAAATGTGATTTTCAACTTGTCTTGAGTGAGTCTGGGTCATCCTGAAGCTCTGTCAATGAGTCATAGTATCCTCAACATCAGGATGGATCATTGTGGTTACATACAAAAACACTGAACCAGGGAACAAAATGACATTGTGTTAGTTGCAAAAAATAAATAACTCATGTTTCTGACAAACAGGGACCCCGCTTCCCTAGATGTCTAAATAAGGAATTTAAACTTCTGGGCCACATAGGTCAGATAAAGCACTGTGGTCAGAGATACCAAATGGGCTTCTTAGGCTTGAGCCTTGCAATCTATATTCTTAGTGACTCACAGGCCAGAATCCGTTCACTGATTCTCTTAGCACACTGATCATCCCTTCACAGTTTCTGCTCTCTCCACCTTGCCTCCAACTTGTGCTCTGGATTTAGGCCCATTGGTCTCTTTCTTGGGGGCCACGAAAAAAAGATGTATGCAATAGCTCACCCCTTTCTTCATTACAATGGGAACTAAGAATGACAACTACACATGTAAAACTCACTATAAAGGCTCTCAAATGAAGAATGATACAAAGTTTGTAAAACTCCTGGTTCCTAATGTACTATGACCAGCCTTTTCTTTCAAAAGGCTGCTTGTCTCGGTGTGGATTACAACTTAACAGAGAAAAACAAAATCTTCCCCCGTGGAGTGCAGTAGTTGGTTGGTTCAGACAGCTGGCCTTTCAGTTAGCAGCTGAGCTGCTTCAATGGCTGTGCCACCACAGCTCCTTCACTGTTGGAGAAGATAGGCTAAAATAAAGTTGGTATCCAAAGAAATAATGTTCACACAGGAATGCAGAACAATAAAAATAAAACCAATTATATAACTACAAGAAAGGCTATAAATATGCCAATTTGAGCCGTAGCTAGTGTAAATAATGTATAGCCTCAATAACCTAATACAAATACAACAAAATCGATATTGCTGAAATCAACATATATTATAAAAATAATCAAATTTTATTACTAACCCTAATAACAGCTATATATTTATTTTGAATTTTACTGCACCATGTTTAATAAAATATCAGAGATTTCTAGTGTGTTATGAGACATTCTATCATTTTAACATTATATCCCTTTCATATCATTTGAAATAATTACCAAATATTTTCAAACTACATTATAGGAATAAATCCATCCATTTGCAGAGCTGAAAGTTCTGTCACATTCTCCTCTCCTTTAAAAATGTTAGCTTTCTTCTTTGATATGTTAGTTCATCAGAAAAAAAAAGTATCTTAGGGGATGAAAGATAGTCCACACACTTGATGTGGGGTTTTCAGGACAACTGTGTCCTTTGCATCAAGAGCAGGCTCTTTCCACTACATACCTGAGCTACGCCAGGTGCCTGCTAGTATCACTTACTATGTTTAGGGATTAAGCTTCCCAGGATCACCAGTTTTGCAACTTCAAACATCATTAAAAATATCTCATTTCCTGTTGAATGTCTTCTAGTGCCTTTAAAGCATTCATCAAGGAGGTAGTTTGATGGCTAGGTTAACTATATTGCCAGTAAGTTTCTTCTAATAGCATAGTAAATCATGAAGCTAACTCTGATGCAACATTGTCTAATGTGTCCAAACCCTGGACCTCCTTGTTAATTGCTCTGTAACCTTGACAAATACTTCCATCTTCTCATTCCTAAAATGCAGGAAATTGTTTCTGTTTTGATTGTGAAGATTAATGGAGATGAATAGTTAAGTGTTCAATAAATGGTAGTTTCTCTTATTGTTCAAATATTGTCACCAGATTTCTACTTACACTATTTATCCAATTTCAAATATTTCCTTTTTTCCTTCCTGCCACAATTCAGCATTCTTTTAACTATCAGAATATTTTGCTTATTTTTATTTTAACCTCCATAATGGTCTAATTATGCCAGTAACTTTGTTAATAAATCATTGTATTTGGGGCTCCTAGTTTTTATAACAATCCGTACACCCACTCTATCAAGCACAATTGTATATATGTTACCATCATCCTTATCAAAAACAATTCTTTTGAGTGTAGATCTTGGTATCAGTTCTTTTTGTCCCCTGCCTCTTCTCCCCACTACCCTTCCAACCTCATGAACGCTTGATATATTATAAAAAATTTTTCATATCTTACACTGTCTGCTGTCTCCCTTCACCCATGTTTCTGTTGTCTATCACCAAGGGTGGAGGTCGGGGTGTCAATCACTGCAATCAGTTTCCCCTTTCTCCCCTTTCCCCCCAACTTTCCCTTACCCTCATGGTATTGCTACTCCCATTACTTTTCCTGAAGTACTTATCTCTCCTGGATTCTGTGTGTTGAGAGGTCTTATCTGTTCCACTGTTCATGTGCCTATATAGCCTGATTTGTAAGAAAGAAATAGGGTCATTATAGTTGGGGAGGGGGCATTAAAAAACTAGAGGAATGTTGTATGTTTCATCGGTGCTACACTGCGCCCTGGCTGGCTCGTCCCTTCCTTGTGACCCTTCTGTGTGATATCCAATTGTCTACAGATGGGCTTTGGATCTCCACTCTGACCCTCCTAGTTCACATCAATGTAATTGTTTGTTTTGAGTCTTCTGATACCTGATACTTGATCCTTTTGATACCTCATGATCAAACAGGCTGGTGTTCGTCTTCCATGTGGGCTTTGTTGCTTCCAAGCTAGATGACTGCTTGTTTATCTTCAAGCCTTTAAGACCGCAAATGTTATAACTCTTAATAGCCAGGCACCATCAGCTTTCCTCACATTTGTTTATGCATTTTGTCTTCCGCAATCATGTCAGGAAGGTGAGCAACACAGAATTCCAGGCTTCTAGAACAAGGTGCACTTGAAGGAGTACTTTAGTAGAGGCCCATTTTCTGTCTGCTACCTTAACACTTAACATAAATATATGTAAATAAACCTATTGTTATATATAAATATATTAACATGTGTGCGTGCCAGTATTTATACTTCTATAAATGTTTTTGCCTCTTAGATCTTTCTTCTATTTCCTTTCACTTTCCTCCTGTCCCGCTATCATGTTTGATTCTCATTCAGCTCTCAGTAAATTCTCTCAGTTACATTGGATTTGATCAAGCCCCACTGGATCAAGCATTCTATGATTTCTTCATCATTGATTTTACATCACTTGTTGTTCCCTTGTCGCTGGGTTTGTTGGCTCTTCACTTCCTTTCTCCCATCTTCCCCTCTCCCATGACCCTGGGAACCTTTGGTCCCTTTGCTTTCTCCTCAGGGTTAATTTTAGCATTATTTAAGAATCAACTCTTACACTTCCTACTGAAAGGAGAATCCCATAGCATTAAGACTTGCAATAAATTATGGGAGTGTTTTCTAAAATTGCATTCAAGCTATCGATTCCCAAGTATGTCTGTACAACAGTAACTTTAAAAGACGTGATTAACTTTTCTGTAACAAAGTGTGTTGCTTCACTCGTCATAAAGTAATTTTACTTGGAAATTTAAATACTGGATTGCCTAGGTACTTAAAAACTTGTAAGCACAGATCCAAGATACAAGAACTGACTCCTATCCACCTAGAGGAAAAAAGGAAGAGGGTCAAGAGTAAGACAGATATGTGGTGTCTGTGATTGTTTTCATGAACAATTGTCACCTTTGTCATGAGATCAGAGGAGCTGGAAGTGCCTGACTATCATTGTGAAACATTTTGATCAGGATTCCATAGAATATAATTGGACATTCTTCCTGGATACTGAACTTTATGGAGCCATGTAAATTGGAAGAACTCTTGAAGCTATGACACTGAAATAACATTTATCTCTTAAACTAAAAATATTCCTTGAAGCCTCCCTAAAGCAAAACGGAAGCTTACACTAGTAAACAATGTCTTCCTTGAACATGCAGTTCTTTTAAGAAATATATATGTATGTGTGTGTGTGTGTGTGTGTGTGTATATATATATATATATATATATATATATATATATATATATATATACACACAAACTGACAACACTAGCTCAAAAGATTAGATAGGAACTTTAATGGGTACTGAATGAATGTTAATGTGGAACAGCTCAGAAAAGGAGAATGAACCAGATTACACAACTCTCACTATGCAATCAATGTCACTAAATTGTATACGTAGTCACTGTTAAACTGATGTATATTTTTGCTGTGCATATTCTTAACTAACAACAAATAAAATGCTAATATGTCAACTTTTTAAAAGTATAAGTTAATAACATATTTTCATTTATCGTGGGCATATTACCAAATCTCTCTGAGTTTCACTTTCCTTTTTGTGTGAAGAGGGTCTATATGACTAGATCCTAGGACTGTGTCCAAGGATGATTAAAGATATTAAGTTCCGTAATGTGTACAGGTACTTCAATTATAGCAGGTGCTCAGCAAACATCAATTCTCTTTCCTGCTTCTGTTCACAATCCAACTATTACTATTATGTTTTTATCTTTTCTGATTCCCTATTTCTTCAGCTACCCCTTGTGTGGCAAATGTGTCTTAAAACAAAATTACTGTAGTGTTGGGAAAGACTCTTAACCCTGTTGCTCCCAGGTTGCCCGTGAAGTTCAGTCCTAAAGCTCCACTTCCTTTCCCATCTTTTGTTGCACAATTTCTGTCAAGCGGGAGACATTAGAAGTGATGGATTTTAAATTCTCCCTCATAGGAACCTGAGCTATGTGCTGTATACCCATCATTCATGAGCAATTGGTACTCAGAGTCTCAATGATGAAATAAGTACCTGGGAATCTGCTATTAGACAATTTCTGTTAATATGAAAAGAAAAGTGGGATATGCAAGGGAATTTAAAAACATATGAAGTGGTCTCTGGATGCAACTAAAAATAAAATTGTGTATTATTCCATCAAAGTGTTTTAAAGTATGGCTTGTTATAATGGACCTAGTTTCATCGTATTAGTTTCAGCTTAGTGACAAATGACTGGATGCAGCAATGCTTCAAAATCCATAAAATATAACAAATTATTATCGGTGCAGTTATTTTATAGAAAATAAGTAACTAATTGTGCATTTTAAAAACTTGATAAATATGTATAGCTTCTTTCACCTTGTAAAGAAATGAAGGTTCTTTGTGTCAGGAATTCACCACACACTACGTTAACTGTTTCAGCAAACTGATGAAGCTCTGGAAGACCTTACTAGTGTATGCCAAGACTTCTTGGAGAATTGTGCTCCAACAGAATGTAGAAATTAACAAACAACATCATTAATATCATATGCAAGTAAATTTTTACTGAAGATAATTTTAAAATGGATGCAAGAGTACATCTACTAGGAGCTGCCAGAAGCTCAAGCCAAATTTAGAATGGGACAGGGAATGTGACAGATTCCAAAAGAATGTTGACTAAAAGCAGAGAGTACTAGAAAGAGGTTTGCTTCTGTTTAGTGAGACACACAAAGACATTTACCTGTGTGGGTCATAATAACAAACTCTGGTGAGCATTGCTAAGAGGAGGGAACTCTGGAGCACTTAATCATATTTATTTGGAGCCTGCTTGTTTGTTTTTCTTAAACAACTAAATGTGTAACTCTTATATCACAGAAATGATCATTTGAGGCATTTATCCCATAGAAATGAAAACGTATGTGCACACTAACATCTTTAGACATAGCTTATAGTAGAAACTAGAATCAGTCCCGATATCCACTGCAGCGTGAATGATTAAAGGAACTGAAGTCCATCCTATTCGGATAACACTACTGCCATCGTTATCTGATGCTGCTATGAAGAAATACCAGGAGTAGCTATGGGCAATCATGCCACGAGCATGCCTGACTTCCTGCAGCCACACAAAAGAGGAGAATCAAACCCCACACCAGTTCAAAGGCGCTTCTCACAAACTCAACCCAACTCACCGCATGGAGTCAATGTTGACTCGGACTCTTAGGAACCCGTGGGTTTCTGATACTGCAACTCTCTGTTGTTCAATAGTAATTTCACTGACATAGCTTACATATTCTAATACATTCATTCACATACAGTTCTGTTGTTCAATCCCATCAGGTGGGGTTATACAATCATCAATGCTATCAACTCTCCCTCCCCCTCACTTCCTGTTCCCTTGGGGATCCATTACTTTTGCCACTGTCTCTGAGGTATCATCCGTCTCGACTATTATGTACCAAAATCTTAAGCATACAAATAAACATACAAAAATATAACACAATTAATGAGTTGTAACACATAAAGACCTTACTATTAAGGAAAGGACATCTTCAAGAACTAGAGGTTATGGGGTTCATCAGGGATATACCACACCCAGGAGTTATAATCTGTTCCACGTGGCCTTTCTGAGAGGAACTGACTCATTATCTTGCAGGTAGAGATGTTGGGTCTCCCCTACATCCGTGTCTCTTCACAATGATTTTGGTTGCTTGTTTTTGAACTCCTGATACCTCTTCCCATTGACATCGCATGATCTCACAGACTGGCTGCTTTCATGGGGGCTTAGTTGCTTCCCTGCTAGATGGCTGCTTGTTTAACCTCAAGCCTTTAACTCCAGATGCTATATCTTTTGATAGCCAGCCACCATCAGCTTTCTTCACATTTGCTTATGCACCCACTTTGTCTTCAGCCATCTAGTCAGGAAGGTGAGTATCATAAAATGCCACATTATTAGAACAAACTGATCTTAAACTGAGGCAATATTTAAGTAGAAGCCCAGAGTCCATCTGCTTCCTTGCTATATATGTTTAAATATTCATATATAGACAAATACACCTATATATTTTCTTTTGCTTTCTCTTCCCCCCCTACTCCACTATTATGCTTAATCATTGTTCACCTCTCAATAATTCCTCTCAGATACAATTCATTTGCTCAAACATGACCAGAAAAGCTACACACTCCTTGCTGTCAAGTTTAGAACACACACTTTTCCCTAGTATCAATCATTGTAGGCTCCCTGCTCACCTCCCTCCCCCTACCTCCTTTCCCATGTCACCCAGGAACCATTGGTCCAGTCGCTGTTTCTGTATGATTGCCTATCATGTACATCTTGTATAGATAAACACATACATATAGCCACAATTCTAACTGGGATCATGACATAGAACGAATACCTCTATGTTAAGCAGAGACAAGGACATATGGTAAACCAGCAGTCCAGTGCCCATTTCTTTCAGGGTCACCTAATCTGGGTCCCACTTACCTACCACCTCATGCACCCTTGTAGTTTTCAGCAATCAACCCTGGAAAGGGAGCATCTTATAAGTTCATGTTGCCATTCTTGAAGAGACTGCAACTGTTTAAGGAAGTAGAAAGACTAGTCTTTCTCCCTCAGAGCTGCTGGTGGTTGTGAACTACCAACCATGAGGATACACAACCCATCACCTAACCTTTGTACCACTCTTCCCTCCAATTTTATCCTATTGTGCCATGAAATGCCCCTCCTATAGCACTGGTCCAGCACATGATTCTAATGGCCATAGAACTCATGGACACTGCTCACAATTACGGGGGATTATTAGGGAAGCCAATCTTCTGAAATCCACTGTCATAGAATCGTGGTTACAGTGGAGGGGTAGCAAAAAAGGAGAAGGCCCTTGACAAGATGGATTGACGCAGTGGCTGTAACAATGGGCTCACACATAAGAACAATTGTGAGGAAGGTGCCGGACCAGGAGGTGTTTCCTTCTGTTGTGTATAGAGATCCTATGAGTCTGCATCCGCTCAATGCTACCTAACATCAACAACAACAATGGTTTACAAGATAGCACATGGTTCTCTGATCTGAAACACCTCTACTCAGTTGTATTTGCAGGCAAATCTCTCTCTCTTGTCCTCAGTCTCAACCAGATGGCCTCTTGGTCCCTTCCCTGCTGGGGAAAGTATTAGAGTGTTCCTTTCGCACAGATAAATGCCCAAAGGATCTCCCCATTCTGCAAGTCAGCCTACCTGAAGCCACTTAGCTTGCCTCATCATGGGCCAGGAATTCCACTGCTGTTTCTCACGCCCCTGCTATTCTTTTCTTGGGTCTCAAAGTCTCCGCACTCCTCCTGTGCCACCTCCCTCTCCACACAGGTGTACTCTCCTGCTCCTGCTGCTTCTTTGTTGCTGGTTGTGGTGTTAGATTTCCAGAATGGGTTATACCTTGTTCCTTTGCCTCACATGCTGAAAGAATTCACGCGGATACCTTTTGTAATCCAAGTCAGTTCTCCTGAAGGATAGGGAAAGCTTCAGGCTTGACCGTCCCCCAAAGCATACACGCTGTGTCTGGAAAGTGTGCCAGGCTACGTGGAAACCACACTGGGTTTCAGAGTTGGGCATGAAACAGCATGTGGAAAAGAACACCCACACGTGAGGAACTGGGGAGTCCGTGGAGGCCAAGGGGCCAAGAGTTCAAGCACAAGTGGGCCCCCAAGTCAGCCTAGAGCGGGCCCTAAGGGGGCACACAGGTGCTGTGTGCACCGCATGCTAGAGGCCTGCCTTACACATGCCCCTGAGGGAGGGCAGAGAAAAAAGAGACCGGCAGCAGCCCAAGAGGGCATGCAGGGCTGTGCTGCCTACCTTTATTCTCGCCTGCCTGCTGTGGGGAGACGTGCTTGAAGGTACTGATTGACCTCATAGTCTGAGTTTAGGTCCTCCTGGGTGATGTCATGGCCTGTCAGTGGTTCTCAACCTTCCTAATGCTGCGATCCTTTAATACAGTTCCTCATGTTGTGGTGAATCCCGAACCATAACATTATTTCTGTTACTACTTCATAACTGTGACTTTGCTGTTATGAATCGGGCAACCCCTGTGAAAGGGTCATTTGACCCCCAAAGGGGTCGCGACCCACGGCTGAGAACCACTGTCCTAGGTGGTGGCTAGTTTTAGGCTTCACCTGTCTTTTTTGGCGCATGCTCAGTTTGAGGCTTCCCCTAGGTATCCATGAGCTGCCTGATTTCTTTCCAACCCCTCTATGTGGGCCTTTCCAGGCAGTGGAGAGACAACTTCGCTTATCCCTACATCTGGCTACATAATATTGGGATTCTTTGCTAATTTTGTGATGGCTTTATACCCAGTGGAGTGACACAACTAACCAGTCTCCGAGTGGTGTAGTGGTCCCATATTGGGTTGTGACCACATAGTCAACAGTTCAAAACCACCAACAGCTCCACAGGAGAAAGACTGGGCTTTCTACTCCCATAAACAGTTGCAGTCTCAGAAGCCCACAGGGGGTCGCTATGAGGCTGCATCAACTCCATGGCAGCAAATTTGGATTCTATTTATCCAGTAAGTAATGAGGTTTATGAAGCCTATGGATACCAGAGTAAGTGCACTTCATTGCAAGATGGATTTAGCCTAAACATTCATTTTATCACAATTCAGGAGGCTGGAAGCCTGAATTCAATGTTCTAATCGTATGAGGGAGGCTTTCTCTGATTGTTTCCTGGTTCCTCAGAAATTGTCCTGGGGTTTGACTGACTGTCATCCCCATCGCAGTTGTAAACCCACCCTGTGTATACTTCGTAAGAGAATGACTCAGAAAACAAACCTACAAGGACTCTGTATCACTGACAAAATGCAAAGAGTACTTTCCTAAATGGGACTCTAACCCCGGGCATACAGGTTAAGATTTACAATACAGATTTATAGGGTACAGAACTCAATCCCTAACAACTACTCAGCAATGAAAATAAGAAAATTACAGGTAGTCCCTGGCAAGGTTTCTCCCCACTAATGACAATTCCTACTTGCCCTTTACGGATGACTTCAAAACAACTCAAATCCTCTGCCATGGCCTAATAAGTGAAACAGAAACATACCTAAATTTTTATAATTTGAGTGATTCCTGATGTTATCCAGGATCAGAAAATTACAGGTGGAAGCCCTGGAATGGGAGACTTGGAAGAGACGTAATGAGCCCTATCAGGAGTCTGATGTCTGAGACCCGATTATTGCCAGGACTGTGGAGAGTCACTTTTACGTCAGAGAGGCATGGTTAACATTTTTCTTTGAGTGATGGAGCACTGCTTCAGCTAGAAATTCATTTCATATTCATGTGAATTTGCCCTCCCTCCCTACTTGCCACAAACCCTTCACTACCACCATCACTTGCTGCAGATGCAGTATTTCAACTATTTTGGAGGCTTACAGCCTTTTCTTGTACCAGGAAAGCTAACTGAAAAGTGTATACATGCTTTCCACTGACTTGCACAGTTTTAATGACACAGTTAAGTATGGATTTCATTGATAACTCAAGGAGAATAGGGGCTGCCGGTATGGGTACACAAAACAACCTGGATGATGAGAAAGTCATGTTGGTGCTGTGAGGAAGGGGGAGATCCCAAAAGGTTATTGTATGTCAATCCCATTGATATCAATCTCATTGATTGGTTGTCTGTGATAGGACAAAAATTAAAATGGTTGCAGTGGTTGTGTGTAACTAGGAAGGAATGAGGAGGGTAATCGGACAGCCATCAAAGTCAACATTAGAAATCTGTGGCAGTTACATAATCTACTGTCAATTTGAGGAAGGGGTGGAGTCTAGCCTGTCATTCAGATCATAGCCAATGAAGCCTCTGTGTGGGCATGGCCTTCACCTGAGGAATCTGAGATCTCCTATCTTCTTGCCTGGAGGTGGGACACACTCTCTCCCTGTGAGACATTACAGCAGACAAGCTACATGGAGCTAAGCTGATGGAGCCAGAGCCCTAGAGCTGGAGGAGCCATGTGCAGAATCACACTAGTGGTGAGATGCTTTCACTGCCACTGGATCCACAAGACTTTCTACCCACTGGCCTGTGATCTTCCTGCATTTGCATCATTGCATGTGTTGTGTGAGTCCAAAGTGGAATCTATAGATTGGTATTGGACATATGGGCTAATATTGAGTTTATGGACTTGATCTGGACTGAGCTGGGATGTTTTCTCAATATACAATTGCTCTTGAATATAAAGCTCTTTCATATAAACATATCAATGTGTTCCTCTAGTCCTCCTGGACTAACACAAGTTCCTTGAAAGAATGGAAATAGCTTGTATTTTGACTGTGCCCATGTTAGTGCCCGAGTTTTGAATTTGTATGAGTACCATTGTTCTATATCATTCTCATAAAATGACCCTGTGCTTGTTGTCCAGGGTTGCTCTAACACAAGTACCACGAGAGAATGGCTTTCTTCAAAAAGATGACTGAAAGTAGAGGATCAGTAAGAGAGACGGTGCAGAGTTGCTGAGGGAACATAACATTATGGAAACATTTATTTTATTTTCTATATGATGTCCATCTTCGTATTATGTGGGTCTCCCTGTCTCGCCACCTTTGATACCTTTCAACTTACCAGAGTTAGGTGAAGGATTTCAATCAAAGGGTCAGGGGTGGAGTAAGAAAAATTTCCACTCAGGACAGGGAAAAATATCCAATTACACTGTTTTAACAAAAATCTTTTTGCTAGAACCAAGTTATTAAGAAGAAACAATACAAGAATTTTAGTATTGTAAGCTATGAAACCCCATGCCAACATCTTTGCTCTTCATGTGGAGACTGAGATCATTAGAAGCAAAGAGACTGCTCCAAGTCCTTACAGAAAAACCAACACTAAAAATAAAAAGCAAGTTGCCCTCTTAGATAGTTCTTTAAAAAGAAAAAGATATTGTTTACTAAATAGGCTAGATCATTGTTTGGTTTAAAAATAATGATCCAGAGGCTATTTAAACTTTAAAAATTATTTTAAGGCACCAGTTTTACAGGCTCTACCAGTCTTTATGCTTCTAGAAAGGCTAGAGTCCATACAAATGTGAAATTCTGTTTTATATTTTTCCCCTGCTTTTGACCAAGTTCCTTCAATAGAAACTTTGATCAAAGTATTTAATCATTATAGCTGATCACATTTACCACTTCTGGTCTCATGATCTCAGGTATTCCAGGAGGCAATTAGCCATGCACTGCATTTTCTCCTCCTATTCCAGACTCTTCTTCCTTTTTATTCCAGACTAATAGGCAACACCAATTGGTGAGCCTTGGGTCAAGAGCCCTGGTGGGTACTGGGTAATGCATTGGACTACTAACCCTAATCAGTAGTTCAAACCACCAGCTGTTCCATGTGAGAAAAATGAGGTGTTCTGTTCCAGTTAAGATTTAAGGGAAACTTATGGAAACCCTCAGGGACAGTTCTGCTGTGTTCTCTATAGCACCGCTATGCATCAGAATAGACTCAACGGCAGGGAAGTGCTTGCTTTGTGCCTTTTGGGGTTTCTTGCTAGGTTTTAAGAACTGAGGAACAGCACAATGGGCTAGGAGGAAGAAAGAAGGCCAAAACATGACAATTGGCCAATTACTTGAGCCACCCTAGAAACCAGTCAAATTGACAACAGGAGCTTGAAAAATGAGACAGGAAGCTTAGGAGGCAGTGAATTAAGTTAATGGTGAACAAACTATTTGGAAAAATGTCAGAATGGTTGCCCACCTTGAAGACTGTGAGCAATGTCCTTGAATTGTACGTGTAGAAAGTGCTGAATTGGTTAATGTTCTACTTACTGGGACTATTCCCAACCACAGAAAATGAGTCAAATTATTTTAAAAAATGCATATATTTTTACAATTTTTAAAAAGGAAGGAAGTCCTTGTAGTTAGTTTTGCATTCCTGAGGAGCAATGAACAAAGCTACTGGAGAGATGCAGGAAGAACCTTCTGCCATGGCAAGAACCAGACAGCAGTACGGCAGAATCAATATTGTGCTAGGGAGGAGAGCAGGGAGCTGTATTTTGAAGTAAAGATATTGAATACATGTCAGAGGCTCTCTGTTGCTTTGTTAATTTGTAGTAAAAGATAACACAAATTGGGAAGCCTCCTCGTTTCAGATATTAACTAAAATTAATTAACTCCTCTGACTAGCTCATAAACAATGACCTACATGTAAGCAATTGATTTAAGAACTCGAAGAGAGGGCCATAAATGCTGATGGTGTGAGTTTCAGGCAAGAAGATGTGAACATCTGCCAGCAAATTTAGGTCTGTGTTAGTCTGGGTCGACTAGGGAAACAAATTCATAGACACTTAAACATGTATAAGAAAGACATTTACATACAAGAGCAATTGAATATTGACAAAAATGTCCCAGCCCAGTCCAGATCAAGTCCATAAGTCCAATATTAGCCATATGTCTGATACTAATCTGAAAATTCCTCTTCAGACTCATGCAACTCATGCTATGATGAAAATGAAGGAAGATCACAGGCCAGTGGGTAGAAATTCTTGTGGATTAAGCAGCGGTATAAATATCTCAGTGCTGGCAGGGTCTCCACGTGGTTCCTCTAGTTCAGGACACTAGCATAGCTCTGTGTGTCTTGTCAGCCACAATGTCTCCAAGGGAGTGAGCCTGAACCTTGTCTCCAGTGGTTATTTATCTCCTTAGGGCCTTCAAATGAGGCCATCAAGCTGCGACCTGGTTGACAGGTTAAACTCCTCCCCATTCACTCTTAATCCTCTCAAATTGACAATAGATTATATAACTAGCACAAGGTCCTAGCTTCCTGTTTGTCTACAAAGGAACCTTAGATGAGTCACTTAGAATTGAGGCAGATGAATAAAATTAATAAATATGTACAGCCTTTATTTGTACTTTGGCAAATATGTATCCACTAAACAGCTATTTATTACCTATTAAATTAGATGCTTTATCTTTTGATATCTCTTCTTTTTCATCCATATTTTTCAAAGCTTATATACGCATCATACAGTGAATTTAAATACCAGGAGATTGATAACCAAGGTCCCTATACTAAAATAATATCATTTCTTCCCTAAAAATACAAGAGATGCTATTTTATTGAACCGATATAACTTTATTGAGATTCTCTCCTTAAGGATTTTTAAAATAGTGAGAATGTATCCTAGGGATTCCATTTATTATATTGGGTTTTCATGAAGATGAATGAACAATTAGAAGCTTTACAAATATTTTAACACAGTCACTGAAACCAATAGAACTTAAAATGTCGGAAGTTTTGCTAATGTCATCACTGTCATGGGCACCACCACCTTCATTAATCATATCTCTTGTTCTTCTCCCCGCACCCCCCGGACACATAGGAAGCGCTTCACATGACGACAGCTTTCCTGAGAACAGATCTACTTTCAATCTACACTGTTTCTGAGCAAACATTCCTTAAGACTAAGCAAACAGACTCCTTCCTCCCAACTGGAGTGATGTAACCCCCAACCTCCCGAATGTTCTCTGTATGCTCTGCGTTTCGGTTCTGGGGCAGGGTCGGTTGTTTATGGAGCGAACAATAAAATCAACCACTTGAAAGCAACTCCCACGAAGATTTCATCTTGGAAAACCACAGGGAAGGTCTACGCAGTCATACAGGGTCACTGTGCATCGGAATGGACTCATTGGCACTGAGTTTGGTTTGCCTTTGGATCTTTCCATGGTTTCGTTTTAGAGTAGGAACCAAGTGTCAGATTCATGCTGTGACTGAAATGTACCTCGGTCCTTTGCTTCTCATGAGGAAAAATTCACACTGAAGCCTGGTTTGTGATCTGTCAGGAGCGGTGTGATCAATAATTACTTAACGCTCTTCGGCATTTTTGAATGCTTGGATTATTCACTGCAAACACACATCAAACAATCTAACAATCCTAATTTAAACTCAAACTATATATCATTTCAAACAAATATCAGGGATAGAGACAACACACTACATTATTATTTCAGCATCATAGTCCCGTTAAGCATTGCCTTCATCGGTGGACTCACCCTGGGGAGACTTGGCGAGAGCCGGAGTTGATGTCTCCTTGGTTCCTAGCTCTCTGAAATGTCAGTGTCCCTACCCGGGTTTATGTTGGCAGTTCAGCTGGCTCCTTGATGTCATTCTGGTCTTATCGGGGTTCTCCAGACTTTCTGGGGTATCTCTTCAGACCATCTGTTGACTCTTGCCAGTGACTCAACTTTTCAGCTGGGCCTAAATGTCACACTTTATTTCTTCTTCAAAATAGAGTTTCTTGTGTTTGCTTCTTGTAAGGTAGTTCAACATCTTTCCAGGAAGTTCTATACTGCTCTCATCATGATCCAAGAGAGTTTATACAGTATAGAAACAGCACATATGTGCGGAGGGCAGCCAGGTCACGCTGCCCTGCGTGTCAGAGCTGCTGGAGAGAGCCAGAGAGAAAACTTCTGGCTTTTCCAGCCGTGGTCTGTGGCACTGGTTAACCCCATTGGCTGAATTAACCCCACCTAGCCTGGATGGGGTGCCACCACATGTACTGGCTTCCTGTCTCAATGTGCGCATGCCCTCCTGCCTTAAACAGCTTCCCACTTCCTGTGATGGGGGAGGGAGGCATTGGTATGTAGAGGGACAACCCCTAGTTCTGTCTCTAGCTCCCCAACAAAACAACGGATCATGATCCTATCTATGATTTGCAAGCGTAGAGTCTCCTCTTGGATCTCAGGCACGTGAGTGGTTTGCTGGTCCCCCATAGAATGAACGTTGTCTTAGAGCTGCAGTCCTGAGCATGCCAGTTGTCAAAGGACGATGGATGGCCGTGACCAGGCAAAATCCACTCGTAGGGTACCCACGCATGTTAGTGGTTGGAGACCACCGGTAAGCAGCTCCTCAGGAGAGAGACTGAGCTTTTTCTACACAGGTAAACAGTTCCAGTCTCAGAAATCCACAGGGGGTATGACTCAGCATTGACTGTGGCAGTGAACAAGAACAAGGATCAAGCCTCCAGGGAGTACTTCCTGATCCTTAACCAACCCCGAAGTAGTTGATCTTGCCCTCAGGCACAGTGCATTTGAAAGTAATTTATCCCCACCCCTCACCAGCCAGGGAAGAGTATAGTATAGTGGGTCACATAATCCTGAGGTAAACCCTATCAGTCTCACCAGACTGCTTTGGTCAGAAGGCCCAGGACTAACCATGTAAACCTTCTAACAAAGGTAATATATGCGACGTAATCATGGGACTGTTCCTGCTCCCACCAATCAAGAATTTGGAACCATTTCCTCTGTGTCCCATGCCTTAGTCAAGCGGTTGTGTGGCTATTATTCTTGGTCCCCCTCATCCAGATGTCATGCCTGTCTTTGTACTGTCTTATTCCCTTAGAGGACTGTATTCTCCTTAAATTATAATTGAGATGGGGTCTCTTTTCTACCCTAAAACAATGTGGATCTTTGAACCCGAGCATTGTTTGTTGTCTCTATTCTGTCTGCTCCTGCTGCATTGGCCATTTCATTGATATTCCACAATGCTTGCTTTATTGATGGAGGAATGCAGGCATGCTATGATGTCTCCTTTATAAATATTACCTGCTGCCCACTCATCTTTGACTCATGGTGGCTCAAGATGACTCATGGTGACTGTGCTACTACATAGAGTTTTCAGACGATGAATTTTTTAAAATGAACCATTGCTAAAGTTTTAGTCCAAAGTGCCTTTGGATGGATTTGAACCTCCAACTCTTGGATTTATATAACTCAGGGAGGTCTTCTTAAATAGCTGCTCCTCTGCCTACTCAACTCAGTGATGCTCTAGGGAAGAGTAGAATTGCTTGACAGAGTTTGTAAAAGAAAAGAAAACCCTCAAACCACACTGATTGTCATGGAGTGAATTCAGAACTCATAGACACCCTTTAGGAAAGAGTAGAAGTTCCCCCTTTGGATATGCAGAACTTGAAATCTTTACACATGGAGACAGTCTCATCTTTCTTATTCTGAGTGTCCAGTAGGTTCCAACTGCTGTCTTTACCATTAGCAGTTCAATGCCCTAGCCCATTATGCCACCAGCAGATGACCACATCTTTGTGGATCAACCTAACACAACCTGCTGTGCCCAATACAACTTTCCTACAAGAAAGACAAGGCGAAGTAACTTTCTATACTTAAAGTGTCAGATCACTCTGTGTCTCTCCTTTACACAGCTTCTGGAAAGTAATATCCTGGGTATTTTTTAATTGATAATATTTGTTTTCAAACCTCCCTTCTGTCCACCCCCCCCCCACACACACACAAACACACACACACTCAAAGAGGGTTTGGGTTACACTTTCCTATGACTTTGTTGTGGAAACAACAAAACACCACCTTTGGGGTTGGTCTGAGATTTAGCCTAGAATCCTTGCTCAACTTTTGATTGTGAAATTCTGCCTTTGACTCTGAACTTGCTTTGTCTGATTTCCTCCCAGCTTTTTAAATTAAAGTGCTGGTCCCTGAGGTTGTATCTCTTGCCTGGAGCTGTCATCCTGTCCAAAGATAACAACACTGTATTTACCATAACAAAAAAGAGACAATAACATGAGCATGGGAGAATGTTTGACTATTATTGATAGTGTCTTTTCCTTATAAAATAATAAACTGTTTAACTGATAGATTGTGCCGGAGATCTGAGACTTTATAAATCTGTGTCTGCATGTAGGCTTTTAGTTTGTTGCACTCTGGCTTCCCAAACAAAGGTGCGCTTCAATCAAAACAAAATGATTAACTCACAGTTAAAAGGGAAGTTCCATATTAACCTAAAAAGTTTGCATATGATTGGTTCTATATTTTTTTTTAAGAGAAAGAGCTCCAGGGAAGAAGAGGTGGCAGTAAAAGAGATTGCAAAATAGATATTTTATTTGATGAGTTCTGTGTTATCAACTCTAATATATTTAATTAAAGGGCATATATTATGAACTATAAAAACATATAGAAACTAATTGCAATTGTAGACTCTCAGGGAGCAAAATAGAAAGAAAAATTACACAAATACCTATTTTTAGAAAATAAAATGCTACCAATTACATTTCTTTTTTTTAATTTGGTACAGAAATGTGCTAGGTATATTTAGAAGGATTTTAATTGCAAACGAAGTATCAAATATATTTTACAAGTAGTCATGTGATTTTTGCAAGCTTCTTTTGTTTTATTTCACATTTCAAATGTTTCTAAATGCATAACAAGCCACATTGCCAAATGACAAGCTTAGAGACTGGAGCTGTGCTCTGTATAATGTATTAGAATGATAATGTCTAAGAATATATATTACAATTGAGATAATAAAAGCATTGGGATATACTATTAATAGGCTTGATTATGGAGAACGAGCATTCACAAATAATTGGAAGGATATTATTGTAGCTTCTCTGAAGCAAAGAAATGATTATGAAAGAAGACTGACATTTGCCTCTGAAATGACACTCATTCCTGCTTTCATGTCATCACTGTAACCAAGGTCACAGCACTGGGCGGCTAAGTTTGATACTAGTCAGTGTACTGGGTACTTAGGATTTAGGATGATGGTTTAATTAATCAACCAAGTCAAGTCTTTTTTGAGAGTGAAAAGGTTCATTATTGATAACAGTATTAATAATTATGCAAAGACAAAGACAAAAATCTGGAAATTCCAGGCATGGAATAAACGGTCCCACTAGGCTTTTGTGATAGCTAGCAGAAATTAAATATAGCTCCAAAATTAGCAATAAATTAGCATTCACACAAAATAAAAGCCACTGCCACTAAGATGATTTGGGTTTCCTACATTATAAATCATTATGGAAGCAGACAGCCTCCTCTTTCTCCCACAGAGCAGCTGTTACACTAGAACTACTTGCCTGGCAGTACCTCCAGGGCAAAAGTTAGTGATCCTCCTCAAACCTATTTAATAAGCAGATGTCTGCTTATTTTCCCTCAGCATCTAATGTAAGGCGAAAACACTCAGACATCATTGGTTGAAGTAGGACTTAGAAAATAATTGTGCATAATAAAATGATATCCTAAACAATACCAGGAAGGGTTAGTGGGGTGTGTGTGTGCGTGCGCGCGCTGGACAGAAAGAGAGAGATTCTGATATCCAACTTGAGGAAGAATCAAAGTACATTATTTTTTCAACCCTCATTCTTTAGTACATTAAGAATTATCTAACTCATAGTTGTACTTTTTATTACTAAAAACGGCTCCAGGCTTAAAGATGTTAGACTTTGTAGCAGACCAGGTAAGACCTGGTATTAAATAGTTTAGGCACCAAGTCTATCACAACAACCATCATCTCCAACACTCAGGACAGGTGCCAATGTTCTGCTATGCTTATACTGTGGTGCCATCTGCAGTAGCAGGACAGGTCAACCAAAGTATGGCTGTTATAATCTGTCAATGTGAGGGAGGGATGGAGTCTGGCCAGTCAATCAGATTGCAGCTGGATGAGCTCATTTGGAGGTGCATTAGAGATAAATAACTCACTGGAGGTGGGACACAACTCTCTGAACGACATTCCTACTGACAAGCCACATGGAGCTATCCTACTCGCAACCAGAGCCTTGGAGTGGGAGGAGCCACGTGGAGACCCCTGCCAGCACCCAGTTGCTTCCATCGCCTCTGAATCTACAAGACGTTCTACCCACTGGCTGTGATCTTCCTGCATTCAGCATCATTGCATGTGCTGCGTGAGTCTGAAGAGGACTTTATAAACTGCTATCAGATATGTGGGCTAATATTGAACTTATGGACTTGATCTAGACTAGGCTGAAACGTTTTCTCAATACACAATTCCTGTTTGATATCAAGTTCTCTCTTACACACATATGAGTGTCTATGGATTTGTTTTTCTAGTCAACTCAGACTAACACATAAGGGAAATTCTGTGTCCTTCAGAACTTCTCATTTCCTGAAACAGTCATGTTGGCAGTATCACCCCATGCTGGTTAAGACTGACCCAACACATAGCGACCCAGTATGGCGGACTAGCACAGTCCAATAGGCTTTCCATCTCATCCTCCCAGTGGAGCAGCTGCTGGACACGAACTGCTGACTTTTCTGTTCGTGGGTGAGTGTCGAAACATTTTGCAACCAGGTATCATACTAAATAGTGTTTACATGATTTTATTTATTTTTAATTTTTAGTGTTGCTCTCTCTCTCTCTCTCTCTCTCTCTCTCTCTTTCTCTCTCTCTCTCTCTATATATATATATCCATGGACAAGTTCGAGTTTTTTTCTCATGTACATTTATTTATTTTAATAGCTTCATTGGCACATGATTCACATATCATATAATTCAATAGTTCAATCATATCAAGAAGAGATCTATAATCATCACCACAATCAATGTTAGGACATTTTCTTCTTCCTTGTATTCATTGGTATTAGTTCCTCTCATTCTCCAACCTCTCCTGCCATACCCCAAGAGAGCACTAATTTTTTAGACTCTCTATAGGTTTACCCATAATGGATTTCATAAACTAAAAAAACCTAAAAAACGAACTTATGTAAATTTTGTAAATTACGTAAAATAGAGAAAAATGTTAATATAAAATAAAGTAGAAAATATTTAATCTAGAACAAGTTCAAAATAGGTCAAAAGGGAAATCAAATGATAAATTGTTAAATTTTAACCTAACTGCATCTTGGATAATCTACTTCCAATGCTCTCTGCATGATGGTAAAGCTATTTATACCCCTGGCTTATGCTCAGAGAACATTGCCTTATTAATGGAACTTATAACCAAGCCTGAAAAGTCACCCTGTCTTCTCCCTCACTTTGTCCTCTACTTGTCTGTCTGTCTGTCTCAGAAAGACTGATGCAAAGACAAAAGTAGATACCCAAGGACCACAGGTCTACAGACACTAAAACATGCGAGAATTTCTTCCCAACCCCAAAGAAAAAGAAAGCCTTCTCTTAGTGCTAATGTTCTGAATTTAAACTTCTAGCCTACTAAACTACGATAGAATGGATGTCTGTTTGTGAAATAGCAGCATTAGGTAACCATTGACCATCACTAACCCTTATATCGTGTATTTCAAACTCTTTCATTATAAACTAGCCTATTTTCCTAAAACTAGAGCCATTAAAAGTGAGATTTAGGAACTTTAACTGGGCATTAACTATGAGTAATTGATGTTAACCAAATTTATATTATATTTTTATTACTGAGATGGCTTTAATATGCTTGAACTTTTTGTTTTCAAATAACCAACATTTTCAGACATAAATACATCTTTTGCTTCATTCTACACAATGAAAGACATGGCACTTTCCTTAGATCATAATTTCAATGTCAATCTTTACCACATTAATATCGTAGCCCTGGGGTTTTACTCTATTTAAGACCAGATTCAAAATATAATAAAAATAGCTATGAAATCAGAAACCTTTTAGTAATTCTACTGGATCACGGCAGGACCACTTGAAAAGTCATTCAATAAAGAAAAGAAATAAAATGTACAACAGAAGACTGCGCAGAATGAAGCTGAAATGTCTGAAAATATTGCTTCATATCACTTCATCTTTAACCATTTCATGACATTTCAATTAAAATATATATTTGAATTTCTATGACACAGAATATTGCAAGTAACATTCAAGCTATGCTTTGTAATTCTGAGCAAGTAGCTAGTGTTGATTCATAGACATAACCAAGAACAGACATCCTACCAAAGTGTAGCCAGTGTGATGTTCTCTTTGTGCCATAAATCTGATGGCTGGAACATGGCTCACCCCACTTTGAATCTTGTGATTTGGAGATAATCTTGCTTCCTGTCTATATTTTATCACCCAAAGTGGCACAGTGGCATATACATCAAGACAGTCCTGTGTCCAGCATTTATCCTGTCATTTTTGAGCTAGCATTCATGTTGAAAGCAATAAGGAGTGGGCACATACTCAATCCCTGCTGCGTTTTCAGGCAGAGTCTAAATAGGAATGAATTGTAGTCTGACTTAGGTCAGGATGTCTAGACCCACAAATTCAGTGACACTAATATGTGTAATGAAGAACTTTATATCAAGAAGCAACTCTACTTCAGGCCAACCCCAGTCTACAAGTCAGATGTTTGTCCACAGGCCCCTGTTCAGACTCATCTAGGTCCCTGCCTAGATCTTTGAAGGCTAAAGCAGGACGATCACAGGCTGGTGAATCCAAGGTTAATAGACACATGGCAAGCTGCAGACAGCTCTAAGGATTCGGTAGCCCATGTGGAGCGCCCCCTCAAGGCCGGCAGAGTTTCCAGCAGGCGAGATGGCAAAGAGACAGAGAAGGAGGAGGCATTCCAAGAGCCCCTCACTCTCCCACCAAAGGCCACAGCCCCATGGAAGTGTCATCAAGCCACGACCTGATTGCCAGGTTTAACTCCGTCCCTAATCAAGAGAGTCTAGTTGACAACATTGTCCAACAACCACATAGTCTTTCTCCAATTTTGTTCAGAGTTACTTATTTCATTTTAACAAAGTTAAACAGGAACTGTCAGTTGAAGTCTACACTAAATGCCGAATATGTCTTGTTCTTGAATATCCTTCATGATAAATTATTAATGAGTTGGATGCATTTTAGGGTGTCTGTTTACATAATTAGTCCATCAACTTTAGAATCATCTATTTTGCACTTTCATTGAAATAATTCATGGAAAATTGACACCTGGATTCCCTACATTCTAATGTTTTATAAGAGCAGGAAGAATATGGATTTTGGAAGCAGAAAACTGAGTTTAGGTCTAAGCTTTCCAATCTGACTCATTTAGTGGCCTTGGGAAATTCACACTTTTCTATCAGTTATATCAGAAATTATTTTCCAAAATTTTTGCTACTATTAATAAATCATAAGTATTATTACCTGAAGTGGAGAAAAGAGAATTAAAAGATAGTAGAATTTTTCAGTGAGCATTCTCTTAAGTTCTGTATATTTTAGTCATTATCATATCAAAATTTTATTATACTATGATTTAATAAGTTAATAGTCTTAGAGCACACTGGGGTGTGGTTGTCAATTTTCCATAGTACTATATAACCTCAACTATCACTCTCTGTCTGTTTGTCACAAGATGGTGGCTTGCATATTGCTGTGATACTGGAAGCTATGTAACAGGTATTTCAAGCCCCAGAGGAATCATTCCTGGAGAACAGTTTTCAGCACAGCTTCCAGACTAAGAACAGATTCCAGGTTGTCCATATCTGAGTGATCAACCACTGAAAAGATGAGGAATTTCAGCATGACACTGTCTGGAAAAGTGCCAGGAAATGAGCCCCGCCTTTTGGAGCACTCGCCATATTGCTGAGTAAGAGCTGCCTCCTCTACGCCGAGCTAACCATAATGATGCGCATTGAATACAATTCCCAGGCTTTTATGGAGCATGATTCAAAATGAGAGGAAGCAGCGGCAAGCCCCCACTCATAAGCAGAAGGTGGAATATATGGATTATGAATCCAGGAAAGTATCAAGTTGTGAAAAATGAAATGAGACGCAAAAAGATCAGCATGCTAGGAATTAGTGGGTTAAATGGACGGAATCATGATTTACTATGCTTAGACAAATTCAAGAGGAGTAGGATAATATTCATCATCAAAAAGAACATTTCAAAGTCCATCTTAAGTACAGTGTTTTGTGAGATAGATTAATATCTACAAGGAAGGCCGGAGCTCTGGCGGCAAAGTGTGTTGCATATTAATGTAACTGTCGGCACTGCATCCCTGCCAATCACTCCATGGGAGAAACACGAGGTTGTGTGCTCTCAAAGATTTACAGTCGTAGAAACCTCAGGGGACAGTTCTCCCATGCCCTACAGGTTCAATATGAGTCTGAATTGACTCTAAGGCAATGGGCTTGGTTTAGGGTTTTTACAGGGAAGACTAGTTAATGCAAACGTTATGAAGATTTATGCACCAACTACTCATGCTAGTAATGAAGAAATTGAGGAATTCTAAGAATCAAATTGACTACATCTGAGGGAAGAAAGGATGCGAAGCTCAGTATCACGGGTCAAAACAAGGCCTGGGGACAGATGGTCCAGAAGTGAGTTCAGTTTTATGCTAAAGAAAATTAAAAACAAGTCTACAAAATTCAAAATAGGAACTTGAGTACATCCAAGAATATATTTGGCTCACTGAACACCAATGACAAAAGATCTGATAAATTGTGGGATGATATCAAGTACCGTATATACATGAAGATACTAAAAGGCCATTAAAAAGATAAGAAAGATAAAATAAAATGAATGTCAGAAGAGATTCTGAAATGTGCTCTTGAACATGAGTAGCTAAAGTAAATGGAAGAAATGATGAATAAAAGAAATCTCAAAGAATGGCTCACGGAGATAAAATATTACAATGAAACATGAAAAGAACTGGAGTTAAATAAAAAGGGGGAACACACTGGACATATTTCAAGCTGAAGGAAGTATACTTCATGTGGTAGTTACATAATCTGGTGTCAACTGGAGGCTATTAAGATTGAAGGGGTGGAGTTCAGCTTGTCACTCAGCCACAGCTTGATGATCTCATTTGGAGGTTCTATGGAGATAAATAGCTCACTGGAGGCCAGATGCACTCTCCCTGCTACACATTCCTGTTGACAAGCCACCTGGAGCTAGGCTGATGGTAGCCAAAGAGCCCTGGAGCTGGAGGAGACACATGGAGACCCATGCCAGCTCTGAGATGTTTACATCACCACTGGATCCACAAGACTTTCCACCTACTGGCCTGTGATCTTCCTGTATTTGGTATCTTTGCATGTGTTTCATGCGTCTGAAGAGGACTTTATAGCTTGGCATTGGACAGATGGGCCAATAGACTTATGGACTTGATCTGGACAGGGTTGGGATGATTTCTCAATATTCAATTGCTCTTGCATATAAAGCTGTTTCTTATACATACATACAAGTGTCTATGAATTTGATACTCTAGTCAACCTGGAATAATATACCTCATTACAAGAGGAGAAACTCAAGCTTTGAGTTTCAAAGTGAAGGATTCTCTGGACAAAACATTGAACAATGTAGGAAGCATCAAAGGGCTACACAAACTCACTTTACCACAATAACTGCTCTACATCCACCCATTTCAAGCCATTGTTAGGCATCATCAGGTGGTTCCCACCCATGGTGACATTATGCACAACAGATGGAAGCACTATCAGGTCCTGCACTGTCTTCACAATTGTCGCTGTGCCTGAGCCCATGGTTGAACCTATGGTGCCAACCCATCTCCTTAAGGGTCTTCATCTCTTTCGAAACTCCTCTGCTTTACTTCTCTGTCTGTTTGGCACACTGTGCTGACTTGTATGTGCTGTGATACTGGGTGCTCTCTCATTATCATTTCAAATACCAGCAGGCTTGCCCCAAGTGAGTAAGTTTCAGCGGCGTCTACACTAAGAACAGATAGTGAAGAAGGACACGGGTCTCCACTTCAGAACAAGGAGACTCTGAAAACTAAGAGGTAGCATACAATCAATGATTTCGAAGAAAGAAATTCAAGCTGCACTGAAGGTATTAATGAAAAACAAGGTTCCAGGAATTGATAGAATGCTAATTAAAATGTTTCTGCAAGTGGATGCAGAACCAGAAGCACTCACTCAGTTATGCCAACAAATTTGAAAGTTAGCTACCTGGCTAGCCAAATGGAATTATACATATATTATCTCATTCCAAAGAAATGCACATAAAAAGAATAAGGACATTCTTAATCAATATCATTAAGATCACATGCAAGTAAGATTTTCTGAAGATAATTTAAAAATTGCTGTATCAATACCCTGAGCAGCTGCGAAAAAAATTAAATCTAGCCTCAGAAAAATGTTGTATGAAGCAGTGAATACTTGCATTTTGTTGACCATGTAAAGGCATTCAGAAATGAGAATCATACAAAAGTATGGAGAACATTGCTAAGAGTAAGAGATCCAGAATTGCAGTCACGTGAAAGCTGTGCACAGACCAGGAAACAGTAATGCAAAGAGAATGAGGGAGTGCTGCTTCTTTTAAAATGAGGAGAGGTGTATGTCATTGTTGTATTCTTTCACCAGACTTACTCAACCTGCATGCCGAACAAACAAATAAGCTGCTTTATAGGAAGATGTACAAAGCAGCAGGCTTAGAGGAAAATGTTAATAATCTTCAATATGCAGTTTACACAACTGCAAAGGGAAGAAGTACTCACTGATGAAAATCAAGTGCATTTAATATGAATTGCAAGCCTACGTAAAAAAAACAAAAACAAAAAACCCAAACCATCTCTCCACAAGCCCATTAGACAACTTCAAGATAAACAGAAAGATGGAAGTTGTCAATACTTTTATTTTGCTTGTATCCATAATCCATGCTCATGAGCTGTGCTCACGGAGAACATGTACAAGAAGGAAAACTCAAACTCGCTGCCTTAAGTCAGTCTCAACTCATAACAATGCTATAGGCCACTGTAGAATTGGAAAGCCTCATCTTTCTCCTATGATACAGCTTGTAGTTTTGAACTGTTGAGCTTTGGACTAAAGGAGGATATGAAGCACTTGCTGATGAACATCAAGGATCGCAGGCTTCAGTATAAGTTACAACGTAATATAAAGAAACCCACAGTCTTCACACATTTACTAAAAGATAACATGATGATAAATGGAGAAAAGATATTTTGTTTGGATCCACAATCCATGCTCCTGGAGGCAGTAGTCAAGAAATCACAGGATATTGTATTGGGCAAATCTGCGACACAAAACCTCTTTAAGGAGGTAAAGCATACAGATAGCACTTTGAGAACTGGACTAAGGCTGACCCAACTTGGTCATTTCAATTGCTTCATATGTATGTTAAAATTAGACAATAAATAAGCAAGACCACAGAAAAACATTGATGCATTACCATTATGGTGTTTATGAAGAATCTTGAAAGTATAGTGGGCTGCCAGAAGAACAAACAAATCTGTCTTAGAATAAGTAGAACCGGAATGCTCATTAGAAGGGAGAATTGTGAGATTTGGTTTCACATACTTGGGACATGTTATCAGGAGAGACCAGATCCTGCTTCATGCGTGGTTAAGTAGACTGTCAGAGAGAAAAAGAAGACCATCAAGGAGATGTGTTGAAAACAACAATGAACTCAAACATAACAAAGATTGTGAAGATGTTGTCGTACTGGGTAATATTTCATTCTGTTGTGCACAGGATGACTAGGAGCCAGAACTGAATTGATGGCACCTAACAACACTGACTCAGGAAGTCAATCAACACTGACCCAGGAAGTCAATGGAGTAAGTTTTGCACTACACATGGAAGGAGATGGTGCACTAAAGGCATAAGCTTTAATTTATCAAGGGACATAATCCTTCAACCATTGGATAGAAAAGGATGTATTTAGTCTATCAAGGAACTCTGATTGACCTAGTGGTTTACACATGGAACTATGAGTCAAAAGACCAGGGGTTCGAATCTACAAGTTGCCTTTAGGGAGAGAGATGGGGCTGCCAGCTCTCATCAAGGGTTAAGTTCTCAGAAACCCAAGGGGAAGTTCTACTCTGTCCTATAGAGTCAGTTTGAGTAGAATTAGCTTCAATGGTAGTAGTGGGTTTGGTTTGGATTTCTCAATGCGCTTGAGAACTTGGGCACAGATACAGCTATAGTTTTTGTTGTTTTTGCTTTGTTTTAAGAGTTTTTATGACAATTTATGAATATCCTTGGAGTCATCACTCTTCACTCTCTTGTTGAATTAATATTGGACTGAGCCCTGGAAGTACAGTAGGTTACTGATTAAGAAGCTAATCACAGGGGCAGCAGTTCAAACCCACCAGCATTTCCACAAAAGACATATGAGACTTTCTGCTTTCTTGAAGATTTATAGCATCACAAGCCCAGAGAGACTATTCTCTTCGGTCCTATTTGATAATCTGCTTAGAAAAATATGAGAACACTTTAAAAAGGCCATGAAGGAATTCCATTACCTTTTTTTTTCCTCCCAGACTTAAGATCATGGAACAGATACTTCTGTTATGTAAATAGATCCAGAACTCAAGTGGAAAAAAATCCAATCAAATAATCTCAGTCTACAAAACCTGTTAACAAAAAAGGGAAAAATACAAAAATAAACTTATTTGATTTCATTTGTAAACACAAACACAAAATTCATAAGGAACAAATGATCTTTTAATTCAATTTTCCCCAGAGCTTTTAGAAGTCTGGAGAGTGGTCGACACTGTTGGCAGCCAGCTGGCGATGACATTTTAAAGTGTGTTGGGTATATCAGTGATGAAATATAATATAGATATTCACCTAGAATAATACCACTTAAATAATGGATTATTCATGTCCTGATGACACACTCTTTTAAAGATAGAAAATGAAATCTGTAGCTATTAATATGAGCCAGATTGAAGTCATCCCAAGATGCAAACCAAATTTATCAGCCATACGTGGCTCAGATAATTATTTGAGGAGTTTTGAAAGTTTATTAAAAATAAAATTTTAGGGATAGTTTATTAAATTGTGTGGTATGTTTTTGGATGAAAACATTCAAAATATATTGGTTTAAGACTTGATAATATTTGCTCTGAAGTTGCTTTTAGAAGGCATGCATACATATATACATATATGACTCAATATCTGTCCTCAAATATTTCATTTAGGAGATGAAACATGAACATGTGACAGGTTAGATATCAATACTGAAGCAATGCAAAGATGTCACAAGTCATTAGTTGATAGGTTGCAAAAATAAGCGATATACATATATATACACACACACACACACAGAGAGAGAGAGAGAGAGAGAGAGAGAGAGAAATGTCATATAGAAGGATCTCATGAATCCAGGAGAGAAGCAATTTAAATTGCCTCTGACATGAACTATAGATTTAAATATTTATAGGCATCAACTATCTGAAAACATGTCTTATGAGGTTTCAATAATATTTATCACACTCTGTTGTGAATTCTGGCAATGTGTTCTTCTTCCTTGTGGATTTTGGGTTTCTCAAGGGCAGGGAAGACGCCCCTGTGGTGCCATGTTAATCCAAAGGGCTCAGCTTTTAACCAATACATTAGTAGTTGGAACATACCAGCTCCCGGGGGGGAAGATGTGACAGTCTGCTTTCATAAAGATTCCAGCCTTGGAAACACTCTCGGGGCAGTTAGATTCTGCTCAGAGTGCTTACCCATTACAATCAACTAGGAGGAAATGGGATTTGTTTGAGTTTTGAGGAGAGTGATTATGTCTGAATAATTCTTATTGTTCCACATTTCTAATCCTGCATTTGACTTCCTACAGGCCCTAGTCAGATAGTTTCATAAATGGATAAATGGATCTTCCATGCAGGCAGGGAAGGTTAGATCAAGCAATATCAATTATAATTGACTTTGTCCAAGAGTGTGAAAAATATGAAGTCAAATGAAGATACAGTCCAAGGTAACATGCTCTTTTGAAGTTCACCCTCAGAAATAAATGAGAAATTCACTTCAGATGATAGTTGTAATTTGAATAATAATGTCAGAGCTCTGAGATGTAATATTGTAAGTAAACAGACTAGATATTGACATTGAGAAAGCAATCATTTGACTTCCTTCCAATTTATATCATTGTTGTTGCTATCAGATGCCAACAGGTTGATTCTGACTCTAAGAACTTTGTGTTCAGAAGAATGAATTACTGTCCAGTTCTGTGCCACACTCACAAGTCTGGTTACACTTAACCCCATGGTTGCAGGTACTTTACCAATCTATCTCATTTACGGTTTGCCCATTTTACACCAGTCTTCTAGTTTACCAAGCATCATGTCCCTTTGCAAGGACTTCTTTCTTTTGTTAAAAATAGTTTTATTGACATTTCATCCACATATCATACAATTCAATAGTTGAACCATATCAAGAAAAGTTGTATAATTTTTAACACAATCAAACTTAGATCATTTCCTTTCCACCATACTCATTGTTAATGTAATTGTTACCCCCATTTTATCAAAAAATATGCACCACAAAACATTCCCCAATTCAACAATTTCTATATGATAATTCTGTGCCATTCATTGTACTCTTTGGGTTGTACAACCATTCTTGTTATCCCTCTCCAAATTGTTCCACTACCATTTAAATGAACTCAGTGCTCCTTAAGAAAGACTCTTCCTCCTTCATCCATTGTAATATAGGTCAAGTGTGATTTCTTTTTATTTTTTCATAATTATCTTGATATAATAGTCACATATCATACACTTCCATTGTTAAACTGCTTCAAAAAAGAGTTGTATATATATCATCACAATCAGCTCTAAGGTTCCCTCCCCCTCCTATGTTCACTGATCATTCCCCAATGTCTCTTCCCTTCCCCTACGCCCTTCCCAATAAACTGAAAATAAATAATTAACCAAAACAGAAAGAAGAAAACAACCATAATATCATGAAGATAAAAATAAAGAGTAAGAAAGAAAAAAAACAACAATATTTTTAAACATGGGAAAATGTTTTTCTTTCTTGGAGCATTCAAGAAATATTTGAATATAGAGAAAATTCTGGTTGGGTCAAGAGGGTGATCAAATGACCAAGTCTCATATTATACCAGGGTTCAATTTTACAATAATCTCTGTCTGATAGGAATGCTGTTTGAGTCCCTCACCTGGAACTTGAGGGGATCTACCAGAGGCCCAACTGCCTAGACACTCCTGCAGATGGATTTTGGGTTCCCACTTCCTCCACAACCTTCTACACATTGGGTGTCCACAATATAACTGATACTTTTCCCTTCATCGTATTTGGATTTTGTTATTCACATCCTTGGATCACAAGAACTAGTGTGTTTCTTCTGTGTGAACTTAGTTGATGCCTCTCTTAGAAGGCTGCTTGTTTGAACACAAGACTTTAAGACCCCAGACACTATTCGAATTAATAGCCAGGCATCATCTGCTTTCCTCTCCACACTTTCTGCAGCATCTTTATTTTCAGTGATTTCTTCATGAAGGCAATTGTCAATCAGCGCCATGTTATAAGAACTAACTTTTTGCATTAGGGCAAGAATTATGTGAGATACTAGAGTACATCTGCTTACAAGGACATATTTCTCCTGATAACATGCCTAAATAACATGACATGAAGCTTCATCCTCCTTGCTTGTAAAGCTGGTTCAAGCTATGCTTCTTAAAAAAAGAAAAAAGACACTAACCAATTGTATAGTTTGTTTTAGAATTTGTTCTTCTGGTAAACCATGGTACTCTCAATATTGTTTACAAATATCAATTCTTCTATTTTCCTTATTAATTTTCCAGCTATCATGTGCATATGAGTCAATTGAAAATACCAAGATGCAAAGACAGTTATACCATAAGGCAGGATCTGCATTTCTGTTATTTATGGGTAGAATGATTTCAATTTCTAAAACAGCTCCATTATCTACATTATTATTTTTTTAATGCAGCAGGAAATGGTTGCAGAATTTGAAACAAATGTTGTTATAGTTGTATCCCATTGGCAATGTGAGCATGACTAGAACAATAATTTCACTCCCATTAAACTGGGGCAGTCAACCGAAGTCTCTTCTGATTCACAGCATTTTGAAAAGAAAGTTGATTTCTGAATTGCCTTTAGATATTCACAACTTAAAAAAATCTTCTCCACTTTTTCATTTTAGCACTCCATTTAGTAATTGCCAATTCATTTTACTGGGATCTAAAAGTATGTCCCTTTCTAAAACTGGTTCTAGCATAGCAAAACAAATTGGATCATTGAAAATAAAATCTACAAAGCAAGCGAATCTTGTGAGGTAATATTTATATTTGAGTTTTCATATTAAAACAGATTTGTATTTGAAAATAAGTAGCAAAAATAAATTAATTGGAACATGCAATTTTGTTTATCAGGTTTGTGGTGATCATAAAAAAATAGTCCATTCCCTTGTCTTACAACTTTTGATAGAACGCCTTTTACTGATCCCCATTAGTCTTTCTGTCTTGAAGCAATATTTAGAAACTTGTGCATTCACTTACCATCTCTTGATACAGTGCCTCCCCATTTCACTGGGTTCCTGCAGAAACCCAATGTGGGTGAGAGGGAAAGATGCAAAGAGCATAGGTGTGCTCAATTTAAAAATGAGTTTTGGTTCACTTTATGCAGGAGGATGCGATACATTATAAATGAGACAACTGTAGCATTGCTGGGGTATACTGAAGTAGTCAACAGGAAGGAACTGAAATGAGGCTATACCTGATTGTTCCAAACTGAAAAGGAAAATATAATTGTAATCATGAACAAAATTAGTCAAAGGTATCCATTCCATTTAATGTCATGCCAGTTTGCTTCCACTGTTTACTTGGCAGCTGTGGGTCTTTGCTTTGGACAATCGGTGTCTCTGTTCTTGGTGTCCTAAGCAAATGCTTACCTTGTATATTGGGTAGTCCATGCCTGCCTTGAAAATATTGAAGCAGATGAACATTGATACGAATAGAAAGAGTGTTATGTGCCATTGCTGAAGAGCTAGAAGTGTGAAGTTACTATAGAGACCAATAAAAGAGTGAGAACAAAGTCCATTCTGACTCAAGGGGACACTATGAGTCAAAGGCTAGAACAAATCTAGAAGGTTGTCTTGGCTATAATCTTTATGGGAATGGATCACCAGTCCCCTTTTCTTTGGCACCACAGATTGGGTTTGAAATGCTAAATTTTAGGTTAATAGTTGAGCACAAAGCATTTTCACATCTAGGAACTTCCAGGAAGAATAAATAAAAGGCTAATGGGCAACTGAATGTAGGTAGTAATATAAGTAGAGGCAGTAATGCATGATTTTACTATTTGAATATCACATTTTCCCACAAAGTTCTCAAGTATGTTCTACATGCATGTCTATGTATCACTTTTATTGACTACGATAGACAGAATCAGTTACATTTACATATTAATCAAACCAGATGCAATGGGCCACTGTAATTACCTAATATTTAGAATCCAAATTTTGCTGATTGGATTTCCGAAATGATGATTTATTAGAAGAGTATAACGATTCCAAATGATGTCCTCAGGAGAATCCTCCCATTATTAATTATTAGCTAAATTTGCTCCCTGAGAGCTTCCAATAGGAGACTGGGGGTGGAAAACTGAATAAAGAGCAAAAAAAGATTTATTGATGTAATTGTAGTTAATGTGCTAAGCACCTGACCAAAGAAAGCATTTATTTCTCTTATTAAAAAGAAAAGAGCTAAATTAATTTTAAACATCCATGAGAAAAATTAAAAAGTAGAAAACGACAACCAGATATTGCCAAGCGTGAGATCTTGTTGCTTTTGTTACATGGACCTATTCAGAGGCTGGCTTCCTCCAAGTCCTGGCCAGGACTATTCCCCGATGCTACCACTGTGCTAGGTGAATCTGACTAACTATGATCTGTGTGTGTCTCTGCCTTGCTCTGAAATCATACAGGGTACATGGGCTCTGATCTGATCATACAAGGAGGTCTCTTTGTGTTCTAGCCATACTGGGTTGAAAGCAGAGCAAAGGCTTGTATGACTTACATACGTGTCACTGCTAATTATGTACTAATGTCAGTGTTCATTAGGAACACAGGAAAGTGTGGCATGGCAGCCAAGGAGTAAGTACCATTTACTGTATAGCATTGAGTGGTACCGTTGGTAACAAAATCACTGCGTGACTTCATTGCAAGGAGGAGCATATTGCTTTTTGATGTGGTTATGTTCTTTCAAAGGCATACATTTGGGCAGAGGGCTGGGAACAAGCACTGGAAATTCATCCAGCATGATCAAGTAGCCAATTAAACATAATTAACTTAGCGCTATCCCTTTTGCAGAATGAACAGCTACCATAAGCACAATACAAATCAGAGTTGGAGGTTTGTTCCTTTACTCTCGCTGGCAATCAGGACTGAATGCCTTGGCATCCTAGCTGCCCATGCACATTCATCTCTGCTCTCAAAGTTCATGTGACAGATTGCTAAAACAGCCTCCCCCAGCAGTACCTCTTGATGTCACTGACCTGCATCTCTACTACCAGTGGCAGAGATGAGCTATTAGCTGCTTTGAAGCATTGTCCTGTGAACCTGTGATTTGGCAAATTTGAAGGACGCACTCTTTCAGATTACAGCAATGAGTGATACAAGTACAGCGCTGTGTCGAGGGTCTCCGGCGAAATCTCTCTCCCTTGGAACAACTAGGGTGGATTGCAATGAGCTCTCTGTCAAGTGTTTTATGACAAATTCTCTATTCTGAATTATAAAGGGGAGGGGGGCCCATACCTCGCTCTCAACACAGCTTGAGGTCACTGCAATAAAAGGGCTTGTTATTGGATGTCAGAGATAGGAGGGTGATGAGATTTAAAGATCCATTACTGTGGAGGACAGAAGATGTCAAGACAATTTCTCCCCTCTGCCCCCATGGAAGAATATAAAGCTAAAGCATACCAAAGATTTTCTTTGCATGACCCAGTAAAGTTGGGATAAGAATTACTTTCTTGTAATTCAACCTGAACCATGAGATGTAGTAGATCAGCTTTTCAAAGGGACAATCTAGTCTTCTTGGAAACCGACGTGAGGTCTAAGTATAAGTGAGTGAACGTTGATAAGTCAGCAAAGGAGATGAGAATGAGTACTGGATTGGATTCCTTAGACGGCTACCTACCCTCCCAAAAGGGAGGATGAAAATTACACATACAACAAAAGGAAACATTTCCTAGATTTCTAGTATTGGACTTGTACGCAGGACTTTAAGAGATTGAATAGCTAGAGGACAGATTAAAATCAAAGGAGTGTATACTCGAACTCTTGAGGCACTGTGGAATAAGTGTTGGACTGCTAACTTTGAGTTCAGTGGTTCAAAACCACTAGTCAATCTATAGAAGGAAGATAAGACTGTCTGCTCCTATAAATATTTAGAGTCTTAAAAACCTTATATAGGATCTACCATGGTCTATAAATTTGTCCTGCTATGATGGCTTGCATGTGGCTATGATGCTGGAAGATATGTCACTGGTATTTCAAATACCAGCTGAGTGCTGGGTTGGCCAAGGTGAACAGATTTCACCAGAGCTTTCAAACTAAGAACAGGCTGTGAAGAAGGAATAGGCTATCTACATCGGAGGAATTAGCCACGGGAAGGAAACCTTGGGTACCAGCCAAACACTGTAATATACTGAGAAGCTCATGAACAGTAGTGGAATATTGTGGCAGAAAATAGTACAGGAAGACGAGCTTCTCCAAGTAGAGGGAGCCCAAATATTATTGAAGAAATATTACCCTCTCAAAAGAGACTCAACCATAAGGACATGGATTGAATAAAGCTTGCAGGACCTTCATTGATGATGGGGCAGGACTCAAAATGACAGGACAACTTTATGTATCTATTAGTAATCAAAACCGGAAGTATAAAGCATGAAGCTAGGTGTGGTAAACTGAGGTACGGGATTGAATGCAAGCAGCCAAAGTCTTTATGTGCATAATTACAGGCTCGGGAAAGCCAGCTTTGATGGAGGAAGGCCCTCACTGTTATGAGATATAAATAAGTCTTCATACACATTCTCATGATTGAGTGTAGCCCCTCCAATAACCCCCCGTAAAGGAATGGCCATCAAGGAGGTACCGGCCAGCAAACGATCCCTGAACTAACTACAAGCTTTTCTCTTGTGAACTGTTTTGTTCTGTTCTTTGTCAAAAAAAAAAAAAGATGTTTCATACACGTGTCTGGTTAGTCACTGTACCTGGAGGTTATCTGTAGATAAGAGCAATCACATTCAATTGCCCGTCACACAATAAAGTGTAGCAAACTCTCTTCTGAAGTCTTCTTCTGACACTGAACATAGATTGTTCCCTTGGGGCGGGCTCAGAGACATCCTAGGTAGAATGAACTCCATGACATGTTAGGAGAAGCCGCTGACCCATTCCACTGCCTGCTTATTATTACTCACTGCTTTACATGTTCACTATATTACATGTATGCCTTATGAACATTTGTAAACCCTACAAAACCCACTGGAAAAGCCATTCTCTCTTGGTCCTGGCATAGGGACAAGGAGTCCCAGTTCCCCACTATCTATCTGACTGTATTATTTTCCATAATCTCAAAGTCACTCCTAAGGACCCAACAAATAGTCGGGGGCCTGTAGCCCGACATCTAGTAACATTAGAAGTCATAAACAAATAAAATGGAATATACAAAGACCAATATTAGGCATTACTGAACTAATGCCGTTTTGAGTCAGGAAATCCTATGATTTACTATGTCAGTAATGAAAAATTCAAGGGAATAGCATCATATATATGTATATGTATGTATATATATGTGTGAATATATGTGTATGTATGTACATATATACACACACATATATCTATTCAAGAACTACCTTAAGTACAATGCTGTGTGCAATAGAATACTATATATCCATATACAGAGAAATATAGTCAATGCAACTATTATTCAAAATTACTCATCAACCACTGAAGTTAATGATGAATGAATTAAGACATTTACGAACTTCTTCAGCCTGATATTGATCAAATATGCAATCAAGATGCATAGATAAATACTGGTGATTGGAAAGCAAAAGTGGGAGACAACGAGGAAGAAACTGTAGCTAGAAAAAAAGGTCTAGGCCATAGAAAGGAAGCCAGAGATCACCTGAGGGAATTTTGTAAGACCAATGACTTCATCACAAATACCTTTTCCAAAAACATAAATGGTTACTGAACACATCGACTTTGCCAGATGGAATACAGAAATATCAAATTGACCACATCTGTGGGGCGGGGAAGCTCAATAGCAGCAGCCAAAACAAGACGAGGGGACAATTGTATAAGAGGTCATTAATTGCTCATATGTAAGTTCTAGTTGGAACTTAAGAAAATTAAAACAAGTCCATAAAAGCCAAAATACAACCTTGACTATATTCCACCTGCATTTCAAGACATCTCAACTTAACCACTGTGGCACCAGCATTCCTTAAGCTGTAGTGCAATGCATGAAATTTCAAGAGCAAAACCAACTTTATTGCTACAAATATGCCTATCTATAGAATACTGTTCGTTTGGTGCAGATGTGTCATTTTTTTACACAAAGCAAGTCCGTGTCACCAAGTAAAACTGTCACATATGGTTCTACGTCTAATCTTCATGGAAGCAGATCACCACCTCTTTCTCCTTTTGATCCTCTGGGAGCATTTGAACCATCAATGTTTCAGTTAGTAGCTTAAGAGAACTGAGCATTTACTCTATCAGAGCCTCTTAATACTATCATGTTTCCATATAAAACTGTAATCTAGTCACATTAGAAATGACTGCACTTCAAGAAGAAGGATGAGAATGCAGACGAGCACAAAGCCCATTCCTTTGCGGTGAAGGTCAGCTATACCTCACTCTTCGACTCGCTTTACTAATTCTGTGACCAGTTGTCTTTCTCATGGCACGCTCTGCTTCTGTGCTATGTGATAATATGTCACAGTGGCCACACACAACTAACAGACCATACTTCAGATTATGACATCTATTACAAAAATAATGGGCTACAACTTGTGTGAGGATCAAGTTAAAGGTCGGATGAAGCGAGGAGATTAAGAAGAGGCTCCCACAAAGACCAGTTTTAAGTTGTTCTCAGTTGTGCCCACAGGCAGGTGGTCCGTGTCTTGCACAGGCCCAGCTCATTCTGCTTTTCTGCGCAGAGCTCCTCCGTCGAGCATCCCACCGGGCTAACAGCCTCCTGCCCAGAGAAGCTCCGTGCTTCCATCCTGTGGATGGGTTCGCAGCCTATGGAAGCCCAGTGGTCCAAGCCTTCCTAATGCCAGACCCTTTAATACAGTTCCTCATGTTGGGGTGACCCCCAACCATAAAATTATTTTCATTGTGGCTTCATAATTGTCATTTTGCTACAGTTATGAATTTGGCGAGCTCTGTGAAAGGGTCATTTGACCCACCAAGGGGTTGCGACCCACAGGTTGAGAACCGCTCTGCGGTTGGTCTGATTGGCCCCTGCAGTATTCCGCACTGGTCTCGTGGTTCTCACATCTGGTGCTGCTGCCAGTAGAGGTGGCACTGTACAGTCCCATGTTACAGCTCTGGCTCCCAACTTGAGGAGCTTTCCAGCACAGGAGCCTTGGATCCAAAATACATACTCTATCCAGATTCTTCTTCCCTAATTGGAAGGAGGTCCCCTCAGCTTTCACAGGATTGGCCCATTTAGACCTAGCAGGATGGTAACCACGACCAATCCTCTGAGTAGTCCATAGTCACTTTATTTGCATAGTAAATTGTCAAATTCTTGAAATGGTTTTACTCACCTTTTTTGTATAATAAACCGTCAAATACCTGCAAGGATCTTACATATCTTTGCTCAGTAAACTGTTCCCTTCCTTTGAAAGATTTTGGTTTAGCACGTCATCTTGGCAGAACTACAAGTGTAGGGCCAGGAAAGCCATCTGTAAAGAGATCCCATAGCCCTGTAGTGCCTTACTTTTATGTGTCAATAATATAAAGATTGTTCTTTAATATTTTATTTGGCACATATTACTCTTGGGAGAGTAACAACTTTAGGAGAATGTGTGATCCATTACCTATAGTCTCTAGAAAAGAACACTTGATTTTAGAAGGAAAACATTGAGCATAATAATATTTCTTTAACAGTAAGCTTTAGTTGTTTTGGACCTATTTTATATACAAGATCAGCATCAGGTACCCAATGAGGTCAAAAAGTTTAAGTCACTGTCCCCAAGGGACCAACACCTGGTATCTTGCAGATTTAAGCATTTGAAGCAGGATCTTTCATATTTTGAGACATTCGTTAATTATTTCTATACTGTCTAAGCATTCCCTTTATCTCTATCTCCATTTTTCTGTATTTAGCTCAAGAAACAGGATAGACCAGAATATGCATGAATTTTTACTATATGAAAAATAAGGGTAGCGAGTGGTTGTGCTGCTGCTGTTGTTAGGTGCCGTCTAATCAGTTTTGACGCATAGACACCCTCTTTACAACAGAGCAAAACAATCTTCGGTCCTGTGCTAACATCACAATTATTCCCGGGTTTGAACCCTGTGGGGCAGCCATTGCATTGAGCCATCTGTTCAGGTTCTTCCTCTCTTTCGCTGCCCCTCTCCTGTAGCAAGCATGGTGTCCTTTTGCTAACAGATGTCTTCTGCTAACACGTCCAAAATATCTGAGACACAATCCTTGCTTCCAAGGAGCCTGCTCACTGTACATCTTCCAAAACAGATTTGTTTGTTCCTTTAGCAGTCCATGATACTTTCGATATTCTTCTCCAGCACCATAATTCAAATGCATTGATTCTTCTTTGATCTTCCTTATTCCGTGTACATTTTTCACATTCCTATGAGGCAATTGAAAATACCATGGCCTGGGTGGGGCACACTTTATTAGTCCTCAAAGTAACAGCCTTGTTTTTCATCACTTGAAAGAGGTCTTGTGGAACAGATTGCTCTGATCTATTCACTGCTGCTTCCATAAGCACTGACTGTGGATCCAAACAAGGCAAAATTCTTGAAAACTTTAGATTTTTCTGTTGTTCATGAAATTGTTTATAGATCTAGTTGTGAAGAGTTTTGTTTCCTATTTTGTTTTCATTGAGCTGTAATCCGTATTGAAACCTGCAAATGCTTCAAATCCTCCTCACTTTCAGTAAGCAAGGTTGCATCATCTGCATGTCACAGATTGCTAATAGCTTTCTCCAGGGCTTGTATTCTTCATATAATCCATCTTCCTTGCTGATTTACTAAACATACAGATTTAATAAGTAGGATGAGAGGATGCAACCCCAACACCCACCTTTCATGATTTTAAATGATGCAGTGTCCCCTTGTTCTTTTGGCTTAACTGCCTCTTCAAGTTCATGTACTGATCCAACACGAACACAATGAAAGGTTCTGGAGTTCCCGTTATTTTCAAGGTTATCCATAGTTTGTGTTGGTCCACCCAATGAAATGACTTTAGTCAGAACCAAACAAGTAAACAGATTTCTGATTTTCCCTAACCTCAGCCAAAATCCAACTGACTTCACCAATGATATCCCTCATTCCATGTCAGCTCCTGAATCCTGCCTGAATTTCTGGCAGCTCCTGTCAGTGTACTGCTGTAACAATGTTCGAGTGATTATCAGCAAAAATGAACTTGCATGTGTTACCCATATTATCGTTATATAATTTGAGTGCCTTGTTGGGCCACCTTTCTTTGGAGTGAGCACAACTATGGATCTCTCCCAGAGTGTTGGTCAAGTGGCTGTCTTCCAAAGTTCTTGGCATAGATGAGTGAGTGCTTCTAGTGCTTCAACAACTGGTTGAAACACTTCAGTTGATAATTCATCAATTCCTTGTTTTTTGTTAAGTCTTGTTTTTTGCTAAGGCCTTCAGTGCAGCTTGGACTTTTTCTCCAGTACCATTGGCTGTTGATCAGATGCTACCTCTTGAACATCAACTAGCTGAATGTCAACTAGTTCTTTTTGGTACTCTGTGTATTCATTCCACCTTCTTTTTATGCTTCCTGTGTCATTCAATATTATGGCAGAATCTTTCAATATTTCAACTGAAGGCTTGAATTTTTTCAAGCTTAAGATATACTGAGTGTGCTCTTCTTTTTCTGGTCTTCTAACTCCAGATACCATGTTTAATTATAATATTTTACTTTGTCTTCTTGAGTTGCCCTTTGGAATTTTCTTCTCTGTTCATCTACTTCATTTCTTCCATTTGCCTTCGCTCTCTACAATGCAGTTTCAGAGTCTCTTCTGAAATCCACTTTGATCTTATCCATCTTTTTGATGTCCTTTTGCTTTTTTGACGTATGGTGTTCTTGATGTCGCCCCACAGCTCAGCGGGTCTTCTGTCACTAGTGTTCAGTGAGTCAAATGGTTCTTGACAAGTTCTTGAAACAAACCTGAGGGTATACTCAGGCCTTGTCTTGGTCCTTGTGGACTTGTTTTATTTTTCACAGCGTCAACCTGAACTTGCAGGTAGTGGATAGTCTGTTCAACCATCAGCCCCTGGCCTCATTTTAACTCCTGATATTGAGCTTCTCCAATGTCTTTTCCCAAACATGTGATTCCTGTCTAGTCTAGAGAAATCGTTGCATATAGTCACATTTTGCATTGTTGAAAAGGGTATTTGCAATGACGAAGTTCTTGTTCTTGTGATCTTCAGCTTCATTGTTCTCACCAAGGCTGGATTTTCCAACTACTGTTCCTTCCTTGCTGTTTCCAACTACTGCATCCCAATAATTATCAGTGTATCTTGATTGTATGCTTGAGATCAATTTCCGGATGAAGGTGCTAGTGAAATTCTGCAGTTTCTGTATCACTAGCTTTAGTAATTGGTGCATAAATTTGAATGATAGTTGTACTGACTGGATTTCCTTGTATGCAGATATCATCCTATCATAGACAGCAATGTACTTCAAGATAGATCTTGAAATATCATTTTGACAAGGAATACAACAACTTTCCACCTGAATCTGTCACTTCTGATATAGTAAATCATAAGGCTTCCTGATGCAAAATGGCCAGTAGGATCCCATATCAATTCATGAACACCTAAGATATCACTCTGTTTGCATTTCCTTTCAATTTTAATGTCTTCCAATTTTCCTGGAGTCACACTTTGTAAATTCGAATTTGGAATTGTTAATACATGTTTGCAACTATTTCTTCTTATTTTGAATCATGCCCCATCAGCAAATGAAGGTCCTGAATATTCTGCTCCCACAGGCTCTACTCCATCCACATCATTATGGCTGACTCTACTTTGAGAAGACATTTCTTCCTCGGTCATATTTTGAGTCTCTTCTCACTTGTGGGACTCAACTTTTGGCACAGTCTCTGACAATGGTCTGCTGCTATCATTGAGGTTTACAGTATCTGACAATATCCCACTCCTTTCCATCATTTTTTCAGGGGCTAAAGCTTTTAGAATGGACATCTTGCTTGTTTGCTTACAGTCTGTTCTTTTTCTGGAAACTTTTCTGAAACCTATTTATCTTGAGTGACCCTGCTAGTATTTGAAATACCAGTGACATAGCTTTCAGCATTATAGTAACACATAAGCCATCATGGCACAATAAACTGACACACACGTGTTTTAGGTGAAAGGTCATAAAGCAAATTTTCTGTACAAGTTATTTTGTTGACATTGACTGCAACTTTTACAATGTCCCAGAAACTCATTATTTTAATACTGTTTATTTCATTTCCATGTATGTAGCACACCACCACCCACGGGTTACCTTATCATTTTGATTTTGGGTAAATATTGACTGCTTGGCCTCATATAGTTGTTAGTTCAAGGAAGCACATTATTCAAGGGCAATATTGGTGTAGTAGTTATATAATCATTTGTCAATTTGAGCATGAAGAGTGTAGGGGTGGAGTCCAGCATGTCAATCAGATCATAACCAATGAGGCCTTTGTGTGGGCATGGCCTTCTCCTGAGAATTCTGGGAAATCCTGTATTTTTTTTCCCTCAGAAGCAGAAGACACTTCTCTCTCTGTCCACTTTCTCGGAAACTCACTACTGAAACGACACATGGCACCAAGCCCTAGGAGCTGGAGAAGCCACACGAACCTATACTGCTGCACTCAGACCTCTGGAGCCAAAGAAGCCATGTGGAGACCCCTGACAGCACTGAGATGCTTATAATGCCACTGGATCCAAATAATTTCTACCCACTGGCCTGTGATCTTCTACATTCAGAATCATTGCATGTGTTTCATGACACTGAAGATGACTTTATAGATTGGTGTTGGAAAATATGGGCTAATATCAGACTTATGGCTTGGACTGGACTGGGTTGAGATGCTTTGTTAATGTACAATTACCCTTTATATAAACCTCTCTCTTATACACTTGTGAGTGTCTATGAATTTATTTCTCTAGTATACCCGGATGAACACAACTGGTGATTTTGTAAGCCACTCTGTTATTTAGTTGCTAGATGACCTTCAGAAATAACTTAAGTTCTAAGTTATCCTAAGGTGATAGTCTTAATGGCTTCACTAGTGTTTATCATTCAGATAGGTCTAGCCTTGTTTAGAAATTTAAATTTTAGTCCACATATTTCTCCCGTTCTATCCAGAACCTACACTTGTGTCCTTACTCAGAAAACTTGGTACTGGTAGCCTGGCACCAACTTGTTCTTTGGTCTCACATGAAAGGAGCCTGTGATTTGGTGGGCTCTTTGTCCTGTCAAACAGTTTCTTCTTGAGTCTTTGATTTCCTGAATTATTGTTTGTTTTCTCCATGGGACTAGACACCAATAGTTGTATCTTAGAGGGCTTCTTGAATGATTTTAAGATCTCAGATGCTACTCTATTCACCAAACTAGGTTGTAGAGCTTCGTCTTTATGAACTGATTAGTTAATTGAAGAAATGTTCTCTCAAACTATGGCAATAAACTTTGAACACAGAAAAACAATTTTATATGCATGGTTTGTAAATGTCTAGGAAGTTCTGGTGTGCTTTGTTATCTATCATGATATGTCAAAAAAGTGTTATGACAAAAATCACAGAAACATTGATTAAGTAATCATATAAAACTCTGTAGCTGTGGGGTTTTGACCTGTCCCCTGTCAAGCCTATAACACTTATTAAATCAGTGTTCTCACCTCTTTAATACTTCCTGGAAGAATTCTGCACTCTTTAATTTACATCAAGTCAAAGCACAGCTTTGAAAGCCTCCAAAGACTCAGATCAGGTTGCTTCTCAATGTTCTTCGAGTTTGGCAAGCAACAAAAAAAGTGTAGAGGGTCAAGGCAGAATTTAAGAGACGATGGAGCAAGATTTCCCAATGAATTTCTCATAGGAAAGCCCTAGTGAGACTTATGATTACTGAAAGAACTTGTCTGCTGTCATCTCCTCAAAGCAGAGATAGGTTTAAACAGATTTTGTTAGTAATAAACTTGTGCACCTATGAACTAGATTTTTTTAAGAGAGCCCATGCTTACTTGGTCTTTTGCTGTTTGTGCTTTTGTTATCTTATTAGCAATAATTTTTAACAACCTCATATAAGATTATGGATTTACCACATATAAACATGTGAGTTTTTATACCTATAGATACAAACAACTATGTGTATATTTTAACTTATTCATATATGCCTTCTTATACACATATCTGCAAACAAGCATGCAACCACACATACTTTTCATTGATACCTAGTCAATTGAATTTTGACAAAGATGATAAGTATATTTGATGGAGAAAAATCATCTTTTCAGTAAATGGTGTTGAGAGATCTTAATTTCTGGATGCAAGAAAATGAAACAAGATAAACCTCACAGAAAAGCAAATCCAAAGTAGACATTCACTTAAATGTGAAAACTGAAACCTAAAAATCTTAGATGAAAACACAGGGGCAATGCTGTCAAGTTTATCTTTTAACAGTGGATTCTAATAACAAAAGCACAAACAGGAAAGGACAAAATAAGCATGGGAACCAATAAAATGAACAATTTTTGCTCCAAAAAATGAAGAATGTGAAGAAGATAAGTTACCAGCAATAGAAGGTTACTTTTTGAAATCATTGATCCTGATAAAATGTAATAGTAAAGATGAATTTAAGACTTTAAAAACTTAACAAAACTATAAATAACATATCAGAAAATGGGCAAAGTACTTGAATAGATATTTTACCAAAGATGGCATCAAATTTATCTTCCAGTACATGCAAAAATATTCAATGCCATTAGTCATCAGAGAGATGTAAATCAAAACTGCAATGAGATTCTATTTTATTCCCTGTAGGAGGCTGAGTATTACAAAAGAAAGAAAGAAAGAAAGAAAGAAAGAAAGAAAGAAAGAAAGAAAGAAAGGGTTTTAAAACGGTGAGGATGTCGGGGAAACCAGAACCATTCCTTATTTTTGGTGTGAATGCAAATTGGTAGGGTATCTATGGAAAATAGTTTGGTTGTTTCTCAGAAAACTAAAAATAGAACTATATGTGGCCTAACAATTCTATTCCAGAGTATGTGCCCCACAGACTTGAAAGCAGCGACTTAAATAGATACCCATATCCCAAGGTTCACTGTAAAATCATTCACAATACCCCAAAGTAGGGACAATCTAAATTCCAAACAACAGCTGGATAAACAAAATGTAATGCATGCATACATCAAGTAGGATACATGAATTTTGGTACATGCTGCAATATAGATTGAGCTTCAATATGCTGCTGAGTAAAATAAGTCTATCACAAAAGAATAAATATTATATAATGTATTTAGGTTAAAAATATATAAACAAGATAATGCATAGACAAAAATTTATTAGTGGTTCTCAGAGGCAGGAGAGAGGGGATACAGATGGGTTACTGCTTATGAAGTATTGAGATTTAATGTATAATGTGGGGAAAATGTCGTCGACTAAGGTTGTAGTCAATTAAAATAGCTGCCCTCAGTGAGTTGTACACCCGCAAAACAGTTGAGTTTGCAATATTTGAATAATAAATGCATTTAGTTATATTTGTAACAATGACCAAAAAAAGAGAGTCGATGCTGTATCTATTGATGTACAGCTGATTATCTCCTTGGTTTGGAGGTCATGATTTCAATGGATATCTCAGTTAACTGTCAGCGTATTGTGTGTAGGGTTTCTGTTCTTCCTCCTAGTTTGTCGCAGAGTGCACAAGGTCTCAAAAGCTTTCGAGTGGCCACACAAGCCATGATCCTTTTTATTTGCCTAAAGGAACCGAGGCAGAAGAAGTTAGGAATAAGAGAAAAAAGAGATGTGTGACTAACTGCCTCAGCAAACAACTGCCTTCTTTGCCATGAGGGCAGAACTGGATAGTGCCTGTTTACTATTATTAAGCACTTTGATGAAAAAGTTACAGTTGAATTTTGATCCAAAAGGGGAAATTATATAACAAAAGTTTAAAGTATCATGGATTCCAGACTTTTGGGAGCCATGGAGGCAAGATGAAACCCTGAAAATATTGGTCTGAGATAAGACTTAAACCTTAAACAAAAATATCCCCTGAAGTCTTCTTAAAGCCAAATAATTGTTTAACTTATCTAGTATAAATGTCAACCTTGAGCATTGTGGTCTTCTAAGATCTGCCATATTGGATCAACACTCAAAACTCAACTAAGCTTGCAGAGACCCCATAGGGCAGTGTAGAACTGTTCCTGAGACTGTAGCTCTTTACTGAAGTGCAAAACCCGGGCTTTCTCTGACAGAGTGTCTGGTGGTTTTGAACTACTGACCTTGTGTAACCACTATGTAACCAGGGCTCCTGCAGGAGCACTAGACAATAATAATATGAGAGACTAGATGGAAACTTAAGTGACCAGGGAGTTTTCATTAATAAAGTAGAAACAAAAGAAAAGTGAAAATAGTTGTACAACTCAAGGATGTAAACTGCATCATCAAATTGTGCATGTATACACATTGTTGAGTTGGTATATGTGCTGCTGTGTGCAGTGTCAACAGCAACCCAAATTATGGAAAATAAAAGTCCTGTATTCTTTTCTTAAGAAAACAAACAGAAAAACAGGTCTATTGGCTCTTCCTCAAAATCTATAACCCACTAAAAACACATTGCAAGAATAACTACCTGGGTACTGAAGCAAACTGTTAGGTGGACGTGGCATTGAAAGTAGCTCACAAATTGTAAGCAAATGTTTTCTGCAGAAAGAAGTTTAAGGACATCTCAAACAGAAGAACCACATGTGGAAAACCAAGGAAGTATGTATTAGCATTTTTGTTGGGGAATATGAGACCAGCCCCATGAACTATAATCTAGTGTGCTTGTGAGGCAAGCAATGGCAGGAGACAAAAATGAAAATATACCTTAAAACCCGATTTTGAAGAGTCTTAAATGCTAGGCTAAGATGTTTGCATTTCATTGTGTAGAAAGCAGACCACCATGATAGGTTTTCAAGCACGCGCCTGCATCGATTAATAAAGCTAACTTTGGCTATGTGTGGAAAATGTCACAGAATGGAAAGATACAGAAAGGAAGAGAAAAATGATCAGATTTTCCTTTTGAAACAAAATACTATATTTCTTGGGAAACATATTGATTCATATTTTTGAGCTTCATCTTGTAGCTCTAAACCCTCTTTTTTGTTATTTTAAATGTGAATATTGTTTTGAAAATGGAAGGCTTTTACCTAGCTTGTTTTCTACCTTAGTGAACTAAAAGCTAATTTATAAGAATAAACCATCTTTAGGACACTTGAAGAAGCAAGCACTTTGGTGAGTCTTGTGCATACCTTGATAAAAAATTTTAAGATATAAAATTATTTATCTCGATAGAGATATTTTGCCAGGGAGTTTATACACACTTAAGGCATTGAGCTGTTTGAAAACATTAACAAAATTTGGGAGTAACGTAGACATGGGTCAGGGCTCCACTAGCTAGTGACCACATCCGTTGCTCTTGAATCAATTCCAGGTTATAGTGCCCCCATATGGACTGGAACCAGCATCTGTCTTGGAAGAAGGACAGCCAGATTGTTTCTTACAAGTACGGATGGTGAGATCTTGTGTCAAGTATTTTGGGTATTTATAAGGAGAGGTCAATCCCAAGTAAACAACATCATGTTTGGTAGAGAGCCAGCAAAAAGAGGGAGAGCTCCAACAAGATCCTGACCCTCCTAGTTCATGTCAATAGTGTGCAGTCACTTAAGCTTGTAACCTGTACAGGTCAAGGATTCATGTATTGTGGTCTTAAAAAGCCAGCTTACTCACGAACAATTTCCTTTTCTCCACAGTGTTTCAAATTCTTTATCATTGGCTAAATCAGTGACAGTAGCAATAGAATTACCATATACCCCATGATGAAGATTGGTAATTATAATTTATATCTATTATAATAGGATAAAAACATCTCTAAAGTGAACCTCCAAATACCAAACTCACTACCTTTGAGTCAATTCCAATTCATACCAACTCTTTCAGACAATGTAGAACTGCCTCTTTGGGTTCCTGAGACTTTAGATCTTTCCAAGAGCAGACAACCTCATTGGTCTCCCATGGAGCCACTGAGGATTGGAACCATGTACCTTGTGGTTAGCAGCCCACTACACCAAGAGCATTCCTTAAAGTAAGCCAGAGATGCATATAAAACAGAGGTCTGTGAATGGATTTGGGGCTCACACTTAATCTTTTCCCTAACCTAAAAACAATTAATTTTTACAATGTGGCCCTGCTGGATGCTTGCTCTCATTAATACATCAATGAAGATACAGATGTTATAACAAAGTTTGGTGAAGAAATCACATGGCACCCAGCTATGAGAAAGAATAGTATCCCGAAGGTTAAAGGCTTCCATTTAAGCAGCAGTCATCTAAGTGAGGCACCAATTAAGTCCACATGGAAGAAGCACACCAGCCCATGTGACCCACAGATTATAAATAATAATATCCAAATCTGGAGGAAGGAACGGGATCAGAGTTTATATTGTTACCCCCTGTTTGCAGAAGGCTGTGAATGACAGTGGGAGCCCCAAATCCATCGGCTTGATCCCCACTTGCATTACACTTCCGATGAATGCCTATGATCACAGGTGAAGGACGTGACTGCCCTTGCTGTCAGACAGAGCATTGTACAGTCAATTATGGCACTGACAGGTTAAAATATAGCACCTTATCATCTGATCGCCCTTGGGAGCAAGTGTTTTCAGCTTATTTCCTGCTTTCTTTATGGTTGAGTTTTTCTGTTTTATTTGTCATTGTTGCTGCTTGTTTCCTCTTCTGTGGCATCATTTTCTGTACATGAAATCCAGGTAAAGTGAATCTATAGAGACAGTAACTTCGACCCATAGATACATATAGGGGACTGGCAGGGCAGGTGTGTGGAAAATGGGCCACTAACAACGATGAGTACAAGAAAGAAGGAAATGTTCTAAAATTGGCTGCGATGATTGCACGACTCTTGTTAGTAGGACTGATCTCTTAAATGTGACGACTGTGAATTAATGGATTGATAAAGTGGCTGCAACAAAGAGCCCCAACGTAACAATTGCGAGGATGACACATGACTGGGCAGTGTTTCCTTCTGTTGTGCCCAGCGTCACTATCAGTTGGACTTTTTAAGGAAACCCAGTGGTGCAATGGTTAAACACTCAGCTTCTAACCATGATATGAGGTTAGGGGTTCAAACCCACCCAGTGACTGGTGATGTCCTCCTGTAAATATTCCAGCCATGGGGGCAGTCCCAATTGCCACACAAGGTATCTATCAGTTGGAATGACTAGATGGCACACATCAACACTTTCCACATGTCCGCATCCATCCTGATGAAATTTGAATAATGTGTAGATGACATCTTGTTAAGGAGGGCATTTTTTAGGTAAGAAAGAGAAAAATGCGACCAAGTGCTGATATAAATTAATTTCTCCATTAAGCTACACATTTATACATAAATATAAATGTAACTACCCATACACTGATGCAATTCACACTAAAGAACATGAATATTTCTTGACAAGTGATATTGCTTTTATCTGAAATAAAGTCCCCTAATTGCCATAGGAATGCATGGGAGAGGTACTTTTACAAGTGAACTGTCAGTTTTCCATGTACACCAGGGGAGTTAGACCTGAAATTATTTTTTGTCTATTCAAATTATTGTGAAATCTTTGTTCCTGTAGAGTGGTGTGAGGCAGTTTGACCTGTATTTGGCATGTGCATGTCACTCATATGGTAGAATGATCACATCTCTGTTTTAATACTTTCTAACAACACAGTGCTATCACAGAAGGAGCCCTGGTGGCAGGGTGACAAAGTTCTCCCTCCCTAAACTAAAGGTTGGCAGATTGAACACTCCAGACGCTGGGGGGGGGGGGGGCTGCGGGGGGTGATCTGCTCCCATAAGGAGGACAGCATAGGAAACCTCTGAGGGCAGTTCTCTGCTGTACAATAGGGTCACCATGAATTGAAATCGACTTAAGGGGCACCTAATAACAACCTTTGTCACTGACAATTTTGAAAGCAGGATTGCACTTATGAGTGCTGAAATGATCTGGGACAATTTCACTTGGCTATCCTGGTGTTGCAAATTACAACAACAGTAAAATTTCCTAAAATATAGGAAGAATGAAATTGCAAGCAGCCACAAATGTCTAACCATCATACAATTTGTACTTGCACTTCCATATTATGTAAATTTGCCCTCACTTTGAAAGGACTGAACCACTCCCAACCTGCAACATATCCTTCATCACAGTCCCTTTCACTTGTTACACATGCCCCCTTTAAAGAAAGGACCATCGGTCCTCTGCTTGCTTTCTGGTAAAGCTCAGTGACAGCCAGATGTGCTTGTTTCAACTGGCTTTCACCTTCTTAAAGACAGCACATCACACTTTTTTTTTCACATCTCATTTTTAATCCAGGAATTGACTAATGTTTCATAATATGTTCTTAAAAGTTATGGACAAACTGTAATATGCAGATGACACACAGTTGCTGGCTGAAAGGTGAAGAAGACCTGAAGCATGGATTACAACGCAATGTTAAAATAGAAGAAAGAAAGCACCATAACTGGACCAATAGACAACATTATGATAAATGTAGAAAAAATCAAAGTTTTCAAAGATTTAATTTTGCTTAGATTCACAATGCTCATGAAAACAGCAGTAAAAATCAAACTACTTTCTTTTAAAGGCTTGCAGGTAAACAAGCAGCCATCTAGCTCAGAAGCCTCAAAGCCCCCATGGAAGAAGTACATCAGCCTGTGTGACCATGACGTGTAGAGGGGACCAGGTATCAGATATCAAAGAACAAAAAATCATATCAGTGGGCGCCTACCTCCCCAATATGATCATTGAAGACAAGTGTGTGCATAAGCAAATGTGGTGAAGAAAGCTGATGGTGCCTGGCTATCAAAAGCTATAGCATCTGTTGTCTTAAAGGCTTGAAGATAAACCAGCAGCCATCTAGCTGAGAAGTAACAAAGTCCACATGGAAGAAGCACACCAGCCTATGTGACCACCAGTTGTCGAAGGGATCAAAGAACAAAAAAATCATATTATGGTAAATGAGGGTGAGTGCAGAGTGGACACTCAAAGCCCATCTGTAGGCAAATGGACAGCCCATTACAGAAGGGTCTCAGGGTGGGGATGAGCCAGTTAGGGTGCGATGTAACAATGATGAAACATACAACTTTCCTCTAATTCTTAAATGCTTCCTCCCTCCACTATCATGATCCCAATTCTACCATACTAATCTGGCTAGACCAGAGGTACACTGGTACAGAGAGGAACTGGAAACACAGGGAATCCAGGACAGATGATCCCTTCAGGACCAGTGGTGAGAGTGGTGATACCTAGAGAGTGGAGGGAAGGTGGGGTAGAAAGGGGGAACCAATGACAAGGATCTATATATAACCTTATCCCTGGGGGATGGACATCAGAAAAGTGGGATAAGGGAAATGTCGGACAGTGAAGATATGACCAAATAATAATTTATAAATTATCAAGGGTTCGTTGGGGGGTGGGGAAGGAGGCGGAAAAATGAGGAGCTGATATTAAGGGCTCAAATAGAAATCAAATGTTTTGAGAATGATGATGGCGACAAATGTACAAATGTGCTTGACACAATGGATGGATGTATGGATTGTGCTAAGAATTGTACAAGCCCCCCAGTAAAATGATTTTAAAAATCAAACAATTCCTTGTGTTAAGTGTCTGGGGTTGTTTTACCTCTGTTCTTGCTCCTTAATTCTTCAAAAATTCACTTTCATAATTCAAGTAACTTTTATGAGCTAAAGGGAACAGTCTCAGATAGTATGCGCTTTCTCTGGAAAGCATGCAAGATCACATGGTGGGGGCCTGGGAAAGTTGGAGACCAAACAAGGCCACCTCAGGGTAGCATGAAGAACTACATGGAGACACGGCCTTTAAGAGGAGTCCACAGAGCCAAGAGTGTGTGAACTGGAAAAGGACGAAAGGTTCGGATAGACAGTGTGAGCTGTGAGAGGGAGGTCCTGCACACGGACCTGAAAGAGAGGGCGTGGCCTTGCATCTGTCCACTATTTATCCCCTCCCTTCTCATTTGGGGGAGAGGCCTGGGTGAAGGTATTGGCCTATCTCAGGCACACCTGTGATGTGATGTCACTGGTGCCACGTAGGCAAGCCCAGGTTGCCCTTCACCTGGGTTTAAGTGACCTTGGTCTTAGCATGCTCACTTTTGCATTGTCCCCTCAGGTGTCTAATGTGTTCCTGATTTCTTTGCAATCCCTTCACTGTGGCAAGGACAGCTAATTTCCATTTAGTATAGACACCCAGAGGATACAACTCCCTTCACCCTAAGCTTTCTAACTTTCAGTTGCATTCATGAATCTGCTGCACAAGACCTCTTTGAAGTATTGAATCCACCATCTGGGCACTCAAGTCCCTAACTCAAGTTTTGGTATTTTCAATCGCCTCGTGCATGTGAGAGTTGAACAGTGAATGGGGAAGGCTGAAGAAGAACGGCTGTGTTGACAATGAATGTTGACATTGCCACAGACCGCCCGCAGAACAAATAAATCTGTCTGCAGGAATTACAGCCAGAATGCTCCTGGGAAGCCAGGACAGCAACACTTCATCTCTGGACATGTTATTGGGAAAGACTCGCCCCTGGAAAAGGACATTGTTCTTGGTGAAGTAGAGGGTCAGGGAAAGAGGGAGGCTCTCAGTGAGGTGGTTCACTCAGTGGCTGTAGCCTAGGCTGAACCATAACAACAAGTGTGAGGATGGTCCAGGACCAGTGCTTCATTCTGTTGTGTGCAGGCTCCCAACAAGTCCGAGCTGGCTGGACTTGTACTATTATTTGAAGGAAAGGCTATTCCAAACATACTCAAGGCAATCAGGTTGACACTGAGTCACGGAGACTCTGTAAGACAGAGTTGACTGCTCCTGAGGGTTTCCAAGGCCACACATTTGTAGGGGAGCAGAACGCTTCATCTTTCTCCCTTAGACGGGCTGGTGGGTTTGAACACCCAACCTTGTGGTTAACAGCCCATTCCTGCACCCACAGTGTCACTGGAGCTCATGTAAACCTCTAACTCTTCCTAAGATTTATGATGTATTGCTAGCTGACTCTCCTCACTGTAATCATACATTTTTATAAAATTTCTCAAATGACCCCAGAAAGTTCATGGAAACATTCTGTTATCTTCAAATTCCAATTGCTCACAAACTCTTTGATGTTCCTTTGTATTTGCATGGAAGACATTCCCCTCCTCGACTCGCATGGAAGTTTTGTAGTTAGGAAAGTAGAGAATCAGATTGAAAAGCCAAACTCTGCCATTTACTCGCTATGTGACGTTGGCCAACTTGTCTTGTTTCTCTCGGCAGTGGTGCCAATCTGTAAAATGGGGATAAAATAGTGGTGGTATGAGGATAATATATGACCATGAATAGGAAACAATGATCACAACTGGTGTAAAATAAATAAATAGTGACTTAAAGTTGATGAGGGAATTTATGATAATATTGACAATCTCTGAACAAACAGGGACAATCATTACATTTGCCATCCTACTCAGAGATAGAAAAGCTGCCACTTTTTCTGAGGCTTTAAAACAGAGGTGCCTGGGAAGCTCCATGCATGTCCCCAAAATCAGCAGTTTGAGTGGTTATTAAAATTTAATACAAAACTATATTCTTCCCAATTGTCCAAGAGAGGATGCAAATTCCTCTTTCAGATCATGATTTTCCCTATGTAAGTTCCTCTGGAGAGCGCGTGCATTATGAAACCATCCAATGCATATGTTGCTGATGGCCTGGCATGTCCTTAACAAGCACTTGAACCCCGCTGACTGCACCTTGAGGACTTGAGCATATGTTCATCAACAACTCTGGATTGTCCAGAGTGCAATTCGACATGAAGCTCGGTGCACCTGTCACCGATAGAACATCACACAACATGCTACTGCATCTAGTGGAATTAGATTGGGATTAGAACGCATAGACTTGGGTTTGTCCCTGATTACGACATGATCATTTCCTTGGCCCCTGCAAACACTCCCCCACCCCCCTAGCAATCGTTCCTGCTGACATAGCTGGTTTGGGAAGTCAGGCAAGCACATTGGGAAAAGAACACGTGCTGTAAAATCTACCGGGTTGCAGCAGTTTTCAGGTATGATAGCAAATGAATATTCGAGCATGGCTCACTCAGATCAGAGGACTCCAGTTCTTCATGTGACAGAGGAATTGTCCCTAGACTTGCAAACTTTGGAGCCTGTGGGGAAGAGAAAGAATCATGCTTACAGGTCTTCGTGTGGCAGAGGAGGAAATCATGTCAGATGAAGCAGGAGATGAACCAAAAAGATGATGGATTGAATAATGGACTACAAAGAGCACAAACAGCAAAGCTTTCAGGATGGTGCCGGCACCAGCCATGCTCTGTTCTCTTGACCACGGGGTGCTCTGGGAAAGTCAGTGGTACTCCCAACAGCACAGTGTCAGATAGATGGTGCTGAGAAATTTACACATAAAGTATTCCCCTTCACTATTGCCAATAACCACGAATGAGGCCTTATTTTGCCAAATTTATAAAATGTTGATTGACCTGAATTGCCCATGAGATGAGTCAATGATGCAGGCAGACTTGAAGTGTGCTGCTTTGAATTCACAGATTTTATTTCATGTACAACATGTCACGTGTAGCCAAGGAGAGATAACAAGACAGAATGAATCGATGTCTCATTTTATTACATTCTAATGCAGCGTGTTTATTGCCATAATAGGGAGGAGGTGGGGGGGGTTCTGAAGGAGCAAACATGTTGTGCTTCATGGTTTATTAAACATTTTGAGATATTTTCTTAGATCTTCTCCCAAACAATCTCCCAAACGCTATTCTTATCATGCTCTGTTTATGGCTGAGGACACTGAGATGACAGCCTGATCACACCCAGCAAGTTCATGAGCAAATCTGTCATCCTTCAAAAAGTTCCAGGATGAAATATTTCATAGGGCAGGAGCTGAATCTCATCTTGAATGTCAGACAAGGTTTTTTTTTTTTGGGGGGGGGGCATCTCTTGTCTTTGCCATCACCATATGCCCTGAGTAGGCCACTCTTCCCAGGAGGGTGAAGGAGAAGGATACTAAGCTTGCAGATTAGCCCAGACCAATTTAGCCTATATCATAGACTGTTCCCTTGTCCCTCCTCCAAACTACTCAAAGTGCCTATGGCATTTAAACATGTTTTCATAACGCCCGACAAAGTCACTATGAGTTGGAATGGACTCCAGGGAGTTTGGGTGAGTTTTTTGGTTGAATTTTTCTTTTAGCACCAAAGAAAGCTACTGCTCACTATGGGAAACACCAGTCTGATCAGCTGATCCACAGCTGAATGGTGGCAGCCAATCAGGCTAGAGAAAATCCCTACGTAGACTGGGTTGCCAGTGTGAAGAGTGTGTAGTTGTGTGTGTGTGTGTGTGTGTGTGTGTGCGTGCGCGCGCGCACGCACGAGTACATGCTCAGGCACACAGGTAGATTTCGGAATCAGAACCTTTCTAGAGTCGAGTCTTCTACTTTGCATAGTAGGATATTTGGTATTTACCTGCAAAGAAATTGCATTATTTTGGAGGTAGATGATCACTTTTCATGTAAAATTGAGATGGAGTTAGTCTTAAAGAGAGAAAAACAACATCCTGGAACCACACCTCTGAGTTGGTTGTCAAAAGAGCACTGAGAAATCTCTCCTGGTTTCACTCAGGGGAAAGCCACAGGCTAGAGGGCTCAGGCAATCAATGCCTTTATACTAATGTAACCACATTATCTCACAAAACATTCTTCCTGTTGTGAGCCCAGTAAAATCATGAGTTGTTTTATTGCTAAATGGCTTAATCACTGGCCACTCCTTTTTCCTCTTGTGTTTTTAGAACACAAACATAGCCCCCGCCCCAATACTTAGTAAGAAAGAAAAAAAGCTAATCATTTCTAGCAGTTAAGAAAAGACTTGATGAAGTGCAGTGGTATTTTCAAAGTCCCCTGGCAAGGTTTTGTTGCCGTTAAAAGTCTTCAAGAAAACGGTATTTAAAATTTTTTTTTTCTCAGCAAGTGAGTTGGAATGATGCAGGCACTTGTTCTGTACTGAGTGCCTTTTGCTTCATTTATTTATTTGATTTTGGGCTTGGCTGCTTTTCTCTGCACTAGCAAAGGTTTCGAAAATCTTACGCACTCCCCCCATCATGCTGTGGTTTTCTGTGTGGAGCCTGAGGACAGCCGTCTTCTAGACCTTGACTTTCACTTTTCCAAGAGGACAGACTAAAGACCTTGTGAAACTGTGGATCCTGATTCAACAGTTCCTCTGGTGGAATCAGTGATTCTGCATTTCAAACCTGCTACAAGATCCAGATGCTGCTAGTTTGTGCATCTCCTTGGCTTTAGGTCTCTTGCCCAAATCAAGAACCAAGTTCCATGTTACAGTATCTGCTTGCTGCTCCTGAGTCATATACAGTCATATATATATATATATTAATATGATTTATATACACATTTATATAAATTCATATGCTATAGATGTAAGTGTGGCTTATCTGTGTACATCATGCCTATATAAAGGATTTATGTATGTAACTTGTATATAGAAATAATATCACTATGGTATACATGCTACAAAAACTGACTGCTCTTTCTCTAAGTCCAGAAGAACTCTGTGCAGAACATACTTTAGTGAAGCAAGCAAGGGTCCTATTATAGAAAATTCCCTACTACTTGGGAGAAGAGAAAGAAAATAAACAAGCATGGTGTCAGAGTGATGTCCACACAAAGATGCACTCGTGTTCACTCAGGAGCCAGTGAATATGTTTCCTGCATGGCTCAGGGGGATTGGTGTTACGTTAGGTGCTGCTGAGTTGCTTCCAACTCCCAGTGACCCTGGGTACAACAGGTCCTGTGCCATCCTAACAAGGATTGTGCTTGAGTCCATTGCTGCTGCCACTGTGTCAATTCATCAGGCCAAAGACCTTTCCCTTTGTTGCTGCTCTGCTACTTTACTAAACACAATGTCTTTTACCAAGGACTCTTGTCGCATGATGATGCGTTCACAGCATGTGAGATGAAGTCTCACCATCCTTGTCTCTAATTAGCATTCTGGCTGTCCTTCTTCCAAGATGGACCAAAATGGTTAAGCACTGGACTACTAAACCCAAAGGGTTGTTGGTTCAAACCCACAATGCAGGCCTAGTAATGAGCTCCCACGGTCACAGTCTTGGAAACTCCACAGAGGAGTTCTACTTGGCACATTCAGTGTTGCCATGAGTTAGAACTGACTAGAAGGCTGGCATGAGAGGGGGTGTGTGTACTGAGGAACACGGTGTGAGAGAAGAGGGCACAGAGATGCAATGTGAGCAGGACTCAACACACTGTCACTGACTGTGGAGCTGGAGGAAGGAGCCCTATCCTTCTCTACAGCCTCTAAAAAGAACACAGTTCACCAGCATCTTCATTTCAGCCCAGTGAGACCCAGACCAGGCGTCTGAATGACAGAAGTGCAAGATAATAAATTTGGCCATCTTAAAAGACTAAATATTATGGTCTTGGTTATGTGTTATGAGAAAAAAAAAACACAAGGAGGGTTCAAATTTTTCAGGAAAAAAGTGGACTTACTCCCTGGAGAAAAATTTGTTTCAAAGGATGACATTGATTCTGGAGCTCCGGGAGAGGGACATGTCTGATCAGAGCATATGGGAGCAGATGAAGGGGGAGGAGGAGAGAGTGGAGCACAGCCTGGCCCACCCGGCCGTGAGGATGATGTTCCTGATTAGAGCAGAGAGAACAACATGGCTGGCCCCACTATGAGACATGATGCCCCTCAGTGACCAATGGCACTACAGGGGACAGCACTGGAGACACAGTGTGCGAATTGCACCTGACATGATCCCGCCACATCAAGGCAAAGCACTGGGGGAGTGCAGCAGAACAGCAAGGGAATGGAGTGGCAAGGTCCCCAGGGAATGCTGAAAGTGGACTTTGAGGCTAGGGCGTGGTGCCCCAACAGACTGGACAGGAAAACACTCCTAAAGGCCAACAAACGATGCTTGAACTAAAAAAAAAAAAAAAGTGGACTTACAAGAACTTTAAGCCCCTCCCTCTCTCCATCACAGGGATTGAACTTTGGGGGGAATACGTCAGTGAAGAAGTCATTACAATCATCTGGATGAGAGATGACTGTCATGATTTGGAAACAATTACTAGCTATGTTTTGAATTCTCTCATTTTAAAATACCTAGAACATACCCGACTGGAAAACTTGACTAGATGTTTTAGGGTTCCTGGTAATAGGGAAACTTGGCTGTGTTCATGGTACAAAGAGATCCCAAATGTCAACATTTAAACGACAGAGAATGTTTATTACGTTTCACACAGAAAAAGGCAGGTATTGGTGCTTTATCCCCATGAAAGAGACCATTAGCACCAAGTTGAATGGTGCCGATGAGTTTGTAGTGATTCAAAGATTTAAGAAGGACATGGGAGGGCAGAGTAAACACTCACAAAAGCATGTTTGGCCTCAGATAAATAGTTACAGTTTCTGGAACAGAAGCAGGCATGGGTCCATGACGGGTTTGCCCATTATGTTAGATAAATTTTACAAGACTGGCTGGGCACCCTCTGATCAAGGGAACAGGCTAGAACTAAAGGTGATGAGATACTAACTTTCCAAATTCCCTTAAAGGCACACGCAGGCAAAGTCCCATACTCTACAGGTTATGCAGTTTCTCCCAAGGCAGCCTAGGGGACTGACAGCAATCTGCTTTCCAATGCAATCTGCCTGAAGACAAAGCTACCCATTCTGCCTGCTCATGGTCAGAAGGAATGCAATGGAGGCTGGATTTACGTAGAAAGTCATAATTGGATATTGCACTTCCACTGTATCCTTTTTCAAATGCAGTGTTCAGAAATGTAAACTCCTATATATGTTACTACTTTATTGTTGGATTTTTTTTAAGTATACAAGATTTGTGAGATCAGCTAGCAAGTGGGGAATGAGTTTCTGGGAAGGGCCAATACATTCAGGGGAGAGCCAAGAGGGATTGTTGATCTAGATACCAAGTGAAGAAAGTGTTTTTATGAAGAGAACAGCTGTGGCCTATCTAACTGCTGTAACCTAAGTTACTTCACTCAACGTAGTTGGGGCAAAATTCCCATAATAAATAGCTAGCCTAAGGTACTTTGAAGGAATGCAGTCTCCATGGACTTTTTATAAATCATTCAAGGACAAACAAATTGGATGGACATGTCACCTAGGGGGATCAGATAATTCTGAGAGTCTTCCCTTATTTCTTTGACTGTTAGTGATAAAAATCTGGGCCCTGCTATCTAGTTAGTAAACAGAGACATCCTGACATTAGCCTAATATTTCAAGAACCTTATGGTTCTGTTTGTTTGCTCGTGGCTAACTGTTGTCCTGTGGTTATCCTAAAACCTGTATTGCTGCAAAACATCTCTACATGAGTCCCCAAATTATGAAATAAAAAAAAGGGATGTATTCTCTATGTATCTGATTTGAAAGAGGATACAACCAAATGGCCTGTGTCACTGTAGGTTAATTCCATTTCTTCCTCTAACTTTGAATGAGTAACTTGGCTGTGCCACTCTAAAGTAAGATATCTGCATCTATAGTAACACTATGATATCACAATGATAAGGAAAATGTCATTTACCAAGCACTTTTAAATGTATTGGGGAGAAAGACAGAGCTTTACAGCACTGGAAACTCAAGGGGACAGTTTTATTCTGTCATATGTAGGAGTTGGTGAATACTTTTCTAGAAGATGGAGACTACTGCTTCAGCAAAAAAAAAAAGCAGGGAATGATCAAAGGGCAGCATAGGGACTGCTCCCCGGAGCCTAATAATGCTTGAGTTTTGTTGGCATTAAGTGTCCCCGATAAGAAAACTGTCTTCAGAGTGAAGTTGGTGCCAGATTGTGAAGCATCCTGAATGTCAGGAGAAGACAGACAAGTGAGGATCAAGCCAGTGTGTAGACACTGATAGAAAAGATTAGAGCTGAAGTTTAGAAAGGTTAGCATTGTGTAGCTTATGATGATTGCAAACATCTCTTGAATGTTTATAATGTACTAGCTTGGGTTTAAACCCTTTAAGAATATTTCCTTTTCAAAATATGTATGTGAAGTTAAACCTAGAATTCCCAACGAGCAAACGGAGTATGGCAGAGGCTGCTGTGTGAGTCTGGACACTTTAGAGAAACAAATCCACAGAAACTCATGTGTAAGAGAGAGTATTATATAAAGGTTAAGTGCACATCAAGAAAACATCCCTACCCAGTGCTGTCCAAGCCCACAAGTCCAACATTAACTCATTAACCCATAAGTCCAACACCAATCCACAAAGCCCTCCTCCATCTCACAAAACAGACAAAATGATGCCTACTGCAGGAAGAAAATCTAGTAAGTGAACATGTAAATATCTCAGCGCTGGCTCCAGCACCCAGGGCTGCATCAGGTAGGTCCACGTGACTTCTCCTCAGGGATGTCTTGCAGGAAGTGAGCCTTGCAAGATGAAGCAGGGAACTGGCTAAGACAGCTGCACTCTGGTCCGACCATCAGAAAGCAAGAGACCTGAGAGCTAGAAAGGCAAGGCTCACTGAGCCATTTATCCCTCTGCTCTTCAATTAACCACACAGGTGTTTATCGGACAGGTTGGCACAATAAAGTAACTGCCTCACTTGCTGTTCATATCCCTTGGTCTTACAATTTGAAGGTCTTTGCACCAATTTGAATACCAGCATCTAACCACCGTAGGGAACCTTGGTGGTCTAGTGGTTATGCACTGGGCTGCGATCCACATGGCTGGCCTTTGAAACCACCAGCAGCCCCTTGGGAGAAAGACTGAGATTTCTACTCCCATGAATATTTACATCTTGGAAACCCACATGAAGTTCCCTATGAGTCAGTATTGGCTTGAGAGCAGCCTTCAAGTTTGGGGTTTGGGTTTTGAAGGAGTAGCTGTTTAGGTCTGAGGACTGAGGACTGAAGAACGATGCCTTTGAACACTCATTCAACCATCTCAAGTGTTGAGAAATTAACCTTCAATAAAGGAGAAGTTGTCAAAACCAACCAACCAACCCACCACTGTCGATTCTGACGCGGAGTAATGCTATCAGACAGGATAGAAATTCTCCATAGGGTTTTCAAGGCTGCAGTCTACACAGGCATATATTGGCCCATCTTTCTCTTGCCGAGTAACTGGCTGGTTCAAACTGTTGACTATTTGGTTAGCAGCCGAGTTCTTTGACCACTGTGCTACCATGGATTCTTCCAGTTGGTACTTAGTAGGCAGGGAATGTCAAAAGTTCATGGGGAAGTTCCATTATATTTTAATTCAAAATGTTCACAAACTTTGTGAAGCACCCCCAGTACAAATAGGATGGCATCCTGGTACCTCAGAGGAGATGACTCTGCAGTATATATATTAGACATTTTACCCCAAATTTTGGAAAGAGAAGCTCCGAAGACACTGAGACACATGGTCTGTTTGCCGAGAAGAAAGATGTTGAAGAGAAAGAATCCATAGAGGAGTCCTCCTAATTCAATTTGAGGGTTAATGAGTCAGAGAAGATTGAAAGCTTACAACCAGTTCCATGATAGAAATAGACAACACAGGTGCAGGTTTGGAAGTGACAGTTTGAATTCAAGATGAAATAACTTGTTAGGTGTAATCAGTAAGCACTGGGTGGTTGAGATAAAAAAATTAAGAGAGGATCCGTGCTGTACCCCACATTGGTAGTTGATAAAGCAATTCAAACTCAAGATGAAGTAATACACACTTACAAACACAAGTAGAGTAAGCCTTCACAATATATTTCATATGCCTGCCACATATGGGCCAATAATCACATATCATTCAGTATAGTGGACACTTTTGATGTTCCTTCTAAATCACCTTCAATCCCTTTGACCTTTACTGTGTATCCCTCCTCCACCAGGAATGTACTTTACTTTCCAAAGCCTTGCACTTGCAAATCAGAGTGGGTTGGGCCTGAGTCACTGGAGGGAATTGCTTGGCAACCACAGAAGGCAAGAAGTCTCTAGCATTGAACTTCTCTCCTCAACACAGAGCTCTTCTTACTCCCTTTAGGGTTAAGGAAGCAAAACATGGACAGACCGAATTATTTTTTTCAATTGGTGGGCCTGAACAAGAAGTGGTATGGGAAAATTTATAGGATGTAACCCTATTAGAAACTTAATATCATCTTAGAAAGTAAAGGCAGCACACATCTTATATAGCTGCCAAGTCGCTTGCCCACACGACATGGAGTAGAGATGGAAACAGTCCAATCCAAAGGCGGCGGTTGATCCCATCACTTGGAACGTGTGTTGGGATCCACAGTTCTGCCAACAAGCCAATCTCGCATATCCAGCTCCTGAATCCATCTGCTATTCCTCTTTCAAGTATCCCGTTCAAGTGCTGCCAACCAAATTGTTTTTTCACTCTAGATATTTTCTGGACCACCAACAATATAAAAATCCTATCTGTTCTAGTTTCACCTGATCAGCCATGACTGGACCTGTTCAAACTAGTTGCAAGCTCTGCCTCAGTGAGGGCCCAATTTGGTGACTATTAGGTATGAATTATGAACATGTGGTTCTCTGGTCTCAGGATGGAATACCTGTAAGGCACAGTCTTCATCCCAGATTCACTCGGCTCTGTTTGGCAAAACTTTGCAGTGGATTTTACCTAAATATTAGGCTTGTTTGGAGTTTTTTCTCCTCTCCTATTCCTTCTATGCATTTGTAATTTTCTCATGGGAGAACTTTCTAAATAAATCACCTGCCTGGCTGTTCATCTCAGGGTTTACTTCTATGTAACTTGATTCATGATATTCACAGTCTACACAATGGTGTGGTATCAATGCCCAAATCACATGATTTTATACCATAATTTTTTATGCTTCCAAAGAAGCTTACAACTTTGGAAACCCTACGAGGAAATGCTACTCTGTCCTACCAGGTCCCATGAATCAGAATCAGCCAGGCTACAGTGGTTTATACCAAAATAGATTTTCCAATATGGATTACCAGAGCACTTTGCTTTATAAAATTGCTACACAAATGTTTCGAGGGAAAGGTAGCATGACCTTGGAGCTTGTTAAAGATGCATAAGGTCAGATCTCCCACTCATCCCCCTAATTTCTTTATCTAGATTTTAATATAGTCCCCAGTGATCTGTATAAACATTAATATTTGAGAAGCACTTCTCTCTATAAGTGTGAAGTACGCAAGCAAACAAAGAACCCACTGTCTTATCGCCAAAATTCACTGCCACGGAGTTGATTGTGACTCATAGCAACCTTGTAGGGAAGGCCCTTTGAGGTTCCAGGACTGTAACTTTTTGCAGGAGTCGAAAGCCCCATCTCTCTCCTGGGGAGTAGCTGGTGGTTTCGAACTACAGATCTTGCAATTAACAGCCCAAGGCATAACCACGACATCTCCAGGACAATTTCAGCTACTACAAATTTAACTTCAGCCAAGAGTGAGTGGAAGCTATTTCTTACTTAAAGAACACCAGTCAGTAAAACACCAGGACAAAATGACACTTTGAACTTGGACTCTGATTCCTCTCTAGCACATACATGCACATTTTCTATATTGTTAAGACAGGCTATTCTAGCCAGGTTCCATCCAAACACACCAATAAAGGGGCATAGCTGTTTTTAATGAGCTCAAGAGTGAACTAATGGACTACATTCAATAAAACTGCTTTCATAAATACAATATTGAAAACTTACATGGAGGAACAATAAAATTCAACTATCAGTGGTTGACTTTGAAGCTTTCACAAAATTTGAGGCTGAACACCAATTAAAAGATGCTTGTTCATTTGTGTGTGTGTGCACACAATTGTAGTAATATACAAGGATACACTGTTAACCGCAAGGTCAGCAGTTTGAATCCAATAGCTTCTCCATGGGAAGGTGAGACTTTCTACTTCTATGGAATAGAGTCTTGGAAACGCACAGGGGCAGTTCTACCCTGTCGTATAGTACCACCACGAGTCTGAATTTACTTGAAGGCAGCAAGAATGTACCTCAAACCCAGCTACCACCCATTGCTCATCAAAGGCTGGGATAGTCCTGTGAGCTGAATAGACGTCAGTGGAACTTCTAGACTAGTATAGGAAGAAAGTTCTGGTCAGCTAGTTCTGAAAACTCAGCCAAAGAACACTTGATCACACTGGTCCAATCCTGCTAGGCAGAGTTTGCCATGAATTGGGGGCCAACTTGACAGAACCCAATGAGAAAAAAACATAAGTAAATGATACAGTTCATCTCCTCAAACATAACTTATAATTACTGATCTCATTTAATAGTTCTACAGTTATTTTCATAATTACAATCCACAGATGAGAAAGAAAATGAGAAATGTTGAGACACACCTCTTAACTGGGGCAGAGTGAGAGTAATTTGAAACCCATTTTTTAAAAAATTCTGTAAGCGGTGTTCTTCCTACTCCATACAAAGTGACTTAAGAATAAGAGTAATAACAGCGAAAGGTTGAGTTAGCAGGTTAAGTAAAAATACATTTTAAAGAAATGTTTTCACATAACACGAAAAATACCCATTTAACAAAGAATATTGCATTGATATATTTTTAGCACGATGTGCTTTTCTTATTAAAAATCTGTTTTAAAGTGTGTGTATATATAGTCTTGAGCTACTTAATGCATATAGTCTAATTATATTTAAAATACTTGTATGATTTAAAGACACTGATATGCCTGTCAACCAAAGTAAATAAATATCAACATCTTCCATAATTTGTTTTACTAAATCTTGTAAGGTCTCTGTTTCTTCCTGGGAGAAATGTGAAATTTCAAAGGAGCTTCCAGTAATTAGGTTCATGGTAGGGAGTGGGGGTAGGGTAAAAAAATAAAACAATCAATGTCCAATTTACACCATAGGAAATATTTTATTCTCTATCTGTTGGTCATTTCTTATATAATTGAGTAGTTTAATTTTCAATATCATTCCAATCACTGTGAGGTTTCTTACAATGTGCCTTCTTGGATGGAAACCAAATGGAGAAGAAATAAGTGCAAAGTGTGAGAACACATATATTATTCACAGGTTTTCCAATCCAGCAATGAATCCTTGAGGCATAACTAGAATCACTAAGGATATGGGGTGTGCAAACTGTTGGTGCTCGCAGCTGTGAACTGGAATTCCATCCACAGCCTTTGGTCATTTTATGGGGCACAATTTACACGAACACATTGGGGATCACCAGGAGTCAGAGGGAACCTAATGGCACCTGGTTCTCTAGAGAAAACGTGTTCATGTTAAACTACTAATGATGTTGAAATTTCAAGTTGCAGGATTTCTTTCTTTGCATTTCTACTGTCAAATCTGTTAAAATCATAGAGCATAGAGGAGTTTTTCTTTCGTGAAAAGGCAAGCATTATATTACCGACCTCTGGGAAAGGAAACCACAAGTGTAGTCTATCTCGGAAATCTGCTTTGCCATAGCTGGCTTGGGACTGACATAGCTGTAGACATTTTTTCACACTGGTCTTACCAATGAGTCACCATATCCCACAAACTCAGAGGCCGGGAAGCCATGAGCCCAACCACACAAGGCCTTGCCAAATGAGGACATGGCTGGTTCCCAGACAACCTGGGACTGCCACCCAACCAGAGACCAGGGTAGTTTGTATTTTTTTAAAACCTCAAACCCTGAGTTCAAGGACCCCTACCACATATAAAAAGGGCCTGCCAGCTCTGGGCTGTGTCTGACTCCCTTCTCCCGAATAAACCTGCTATAATTCCTCCTCTTACCTGTGTGTTTGGTTTCTGCCTACCTGCCTGCCAAGCCATCGTGGCTTATAAGAAGCCAGCAGCACCCGGTTCCACCCAGAAAGGGCATCTGCTTACCCTAACATACTGCTGTTTGAAACTTGAAGTTTTGGTGAAAAATAAACCAAGAGAGAAAGTACAGTGAGTATGGTTAGAGACCTTTGAACCACAGAGCTTCTACCTGGAAGGCTTTCTTTAGAAACCAAAGTAACAGATTTTAGAGGATGGTCCAGCACATTTAGGCCAATGGCCTAATTTGAAAGCAGACGTTAACAGCCTTCTATTCTCAAGCCATGAACATAGTAAATAGATTCGGTTAGCAAGCGACTTTTGTTTTCCTACACTTCAGCATGTTTTCAGTGATTTTATTTCTTCTAAGCCAGGCTCTCTCTCTCTCTCTCTCTCTCTCTCTCTCTCTCTCTCTCTCTCTCTCTCTCTCTCTCTCAGAGTTAGAGGCATCTCCCATGTAACCGTCATCGAGGTCAGAGATGACATCTTACCCTGTACTGGTTTCCTAGCACAGCACCAATCATGCATGCAGTTCTTCTTAATTAATATACTCGCGTGAAGTCCTCACACTAACCTCACTGTGCAGCGTCAGCAGGGCACACACTGTAGCTGATCACCGACGTGGCCGTTTGGCTTTCTTTGTTGCCTCCTTTGTTCTTCTGCTTAACAAACTGAACCTCACTTCCTAAACTGCCACCCCTCACTAGCTTCTCATTGTTCTTTTATTTCCTGGGCCTATGTGGGGTTTCTCCTTGGTCTTTATTTGGTTTTATTCCTTGCACCTGTGGCTCTGTCCTTGATTTTTTTTTTTTTAATCAGCAGTTCAGATCTACTGGCGGCTGGGGTGTGTGTGTGAAGCAATAGGGTCTTGTAATGGGTGACAATCCCAGAAAACCCCTATTTGAGAGTGTCAGTATGGAGTCAATCCACTGGAGGGCCAAGAGGAGGGTTTTATGAAAACTCCCTCCTGATAAACTCTAGGCCAGTGGTTCTCAATCTGCCTAATTCCTCCACCTTGTAATTCAGTTACTCATGTGTCCTGACCCTTATGTGGGCGTGTCTGCCTGTGGGCGGACCCGCCTGGAGACAGAGAGGGGAGCAGTTGAGAACCGCTGCCCTAGCCTCAAGTTCTGTCCCTGAATCTATCTCATCATGAAAGCAGCCCTCCAGAATGCCACTGCAGCTTGGTTTGCTTTCATGCCAGAAGTGGTTCCCAGGTACCATTTGTTGGCAAAAGAGATAAACTATTTACTCACTAACCCTGTATTAAATAAGCAGTTCTCCTAGTCATGCACCTGGACCCTAATGGCAGCAGTTTCCCTCCCTGGCCTCAGTTGCAAATGCCCTACACCACTTTCCAAGTCCCTTGTCATCCAGCTGAGTGGCACCCTACCTTGCTAGAAAGATGTTATTTTTCACGATGATATTTTGGCCAACAATAAACGTGTCAATATGAATGAGGGTACCAGGGAGACATTAGTGTATGACATGTCTACACTTGACACCGAAACTTAGTAATGTCTTGTTTATGTTCTTACTTCATTTTGACACCAAGCTGATTGCATGTTCAATACTATTATGGATGTGCAAATTATGGGGGATTATGAAAAATCAATTTACATGCTTTGACTCCACATAGTAGAAAACTATTTTTCTCTACACAAGCTACATTATAATTCATATGCATGTGCAAAGATCTCTAAAGCTTTTTTTTGCCCAACCCTACTTTTCAAGTCACTCAACCATTACACATTGAGACAGCTAAGCTCCTGGCTTCTTGGGTCTACACAGGTATCATATTTGTAACCATTAATAAGCAGACAGATGATTAAATGCAGGCATGATAAAATGTGACACCTCATAATAAATGAGAATGAAAAAATGAATTTGTAACCATAAATCATGCATTAAAATTTATGTCATAGGCTTACATTGATGAAGACAATGTAGAAATAAGAAAATATGAGATAGACCTATTTTAAAAATTATAATGAAAGGCATTTAAATTTTATGGTTATTTCAACTCTTTATCTTAGGGAAGAAATTTGACTTCTGGCCCCTGAAGCTACACTGTTTGAAGTTAGTGGTTTAGAATAAGACATCGGACAGTTACCAGTTTCATTATAATGCAAATTTTTAACTTTAGCATTTTAAATATGAGTGCTCTTATGCACCCATGACAATGAGCTATGACCATCTTTTCAGGAGAAGAAATGAAAATATTTTAAAATAAACAACATCCTGAAATTTTAGTTCAATACGTCACCTAAATCTAATTCGATTATACATACTACTGTGTGCCTGCCGTGGAAAGTTTTCGACTAATTGTAGAAATTTAAGCTTTGAAAATAACAGAGTCTCCAAAAAGAAGTATTATGTAATCTTGGATTATATCTATTAAGTGTATAAACTGAACATTTTCAGAAATGAAAAATGAGTCCAGAAACCTCATTGAGAAGGATGGAGCACCTAGGACATCCTGATGAAAAAGCAGAACTGAGAGTTCGCCACAATTGAAATTTCTCCTTTCATTTTGCAAAAATATAAAATTACTCTAACGCTGTTGAAGCAGTGTTTGATGTCAGCTCCATATAAGACACCTGAATGGTATTAAGACATGAATTTTAGAAAAAAATCGATGGTTTCAGGAAAGAAAAGAAGTTGCTTTTATCGTGCATTAGTAACTGGTCACGTCTTCCTTCTTTTCTAAACTCCCTTCATGAACTGCATTGCTAGTGGAAAACAAGTTTGGATTCTTCACAGGGACTTTTCCTAGGAGATTTTCTGAAGCCATAGTTATTGTCTATTGTTCTCAGTTCTGTCTTCATGATCACAGGTATGTTTTTGAGTCCATTTTTTGTGCTTACTTTGTATTTTAAGTGTGTTCCAGTTTAGGGGTTCATATTTCAGAACTACAGAGGACAATGTTGTCCTGTGATCCAGAGATAGAGTTTACATTGACTAATATTTAAAGTAAATCACCAGATTTTCTTCCTAGCATGTCTTAGTGTGGAAACTGCTGAAATCTCTCCATCAAAGGTTTTCTTGCTGATAGTTGAAAAGCCAGTAGTTTCGTTTCTTTCATCTGAACAACTCACAAGCTACCCTGGTCTGACAAATTGACAGATAGGCAATGCATTGATTGTCTACTCTAATGTAATTGTAAACTCATTTGCCTATATTATACTGAAATAATCTCAGGTATCAATGGCATTTCTTTTTAGGGGTTACCTCTTGGGACAAGCTCTTCGTATTCAAAACTTGACTTTTGAGTTGATTCTGATTCATAGCAATGCTACAGGACAGAGGAGAAGTGCCCCTGTGGGACTGTAACTCTTTATGGGAGTGAAAAACCTTATCTTTCTCCCTCAGAAGAGTCATTGGTTTCCAACAGCTGACCTTGTGATTAGCAGCCAACATGTAACTTACTGTGCCAGCAGGATCCCTTCCTTTTTCATGAATGTTGTTGTAGTTAGGTGCCATTACATGGTTTCTGGCTCATAGCAACCTTAGGTACAACAGAACCAAACACTGTCTGCTCTTGTGTGCAATCCTCGCAATGGTTATATTTGAGTCCATGGATGCAGGCACTGTGCCAATCCATCTTGCTAAAAGTCTCTTTTCTGCTGCCCTCTACCCAGTGTGATGTCCTTTTCCAGGGACTGGTCTCTCCTGACAACATGGCCAAAGCACACAGGCCAACCTCTTCTTCCACAGCAGCAGATTTGATTACTCCTTTGGTCGTCATGGTACTTATCACATTCTTTACCGACACCGTAATTTAAATGCATCAATTTTCATTCAGTCTTCTTATTCATTGCCCAGCTTTCACATGCATATGGGGCCATTGCAAACACTATGGCTGGAGTCAAGCTCAAGTTAGTCCTCAGAATAACGTCCTGGCTTTTGGACATTTTTAAGGGGCCTTGTGCACAACATTGACACGGAGTAATGTGTTGTTTGATCTCTTGACTGCTGCTTCCATGAGCAGTGACTGCCCATTCAAGCAAGACAAAATCCTTGCCAATTTTATTTTTTTCCCTCCGTCATGCAGTGTACCTATGGGGTCAGTAGTGGGGAATTATATCTTCTTCACACTGAATAGTAATCCACACTGAAGGCTACAATTCTTGACCTTTATCAGCAAGGATGTCAAGTCCTCCTCACTTTCAGCAAGCAAGGTTATATCATCTGCATGTCACAGGTGGTTAATAAGCCTTCCTCCAATCCTAATGCCACCCTCTTCTTTATATAATTCATTTTTCTAATGATTTTCTCAGCATACAGATGCAATAAGTACAATGAGGATAAACCCCGACACACACCTTTTCTGATTTTAAATCATGTGATATTCCCTTTTCTGCTTGCGTAACTGCCTCTTGATGCCTGTCCTGATCCCACACGAACACAAGGAAGTGTTCTGGCATTCCCATTCTTCTCAAGGTTATCCATAGTTTAATATAATCCACACAGTCAAATGCCTTAGCATAGTCAATAAGACACAAGAAAACATATTTCTGGTGTTCTCTGCTTTAGTCAAGTTCCATCCGATATCAGCAATGATATCCCTCGATCCATGTCCTTTTATGAATCCACCCTGAACTTCTTGAAGCTCATTGTCAATGTAATTGCTGCAACCCTTATTGGATGATCTTCAGCAAATGTTATTTGTATATGCATTAATATTAATAATTATTAATGTAGATATAATTATTCATGTTACTAATCCTGTTTTCTAATTTCCACATCTGTTGGGTCATCTGTCTTTGGAATGGAAACAGGTATGGGTCACTTCCAGTCAGTTGGGTAAGTATCTGTCTTCCACATTCCTGGCCCAGATGAGTGAGTGCTTCCAGTGCTTCAACAGCTTGCTGAGACATTTCAATGGGTAGCCCATCAATTCCTGGAGCTTTCTTTTGGGCCAATTCTTTCAGTGCTTCTTGACCGCTTTGGTCTCATTGATTCTTGCTCATATCTACCTCTTGAAATGGTGGAATGTCAATTATAAGTATTTTTTTGGTGAAATTATTCTGTGTATTCTTTTCAACTTCTTTTGATGCTTCCTGCAATATTCAATATTTTTCCCATGGAATTGTTCAATATTTCAAAAGGGGCTTGAATTATTAATTAGTTCCTTTAGTTTAAGATATGTTGAGTATGTTCTTCATTTTTGGTTTTTTAAGTCTACATCTTTATGCATTTTGTTATAATATTTTATTTTGTCATCTCAAGCTACCCTTAATTTTGTAGTCAGAATTAGTAAATATTCAATAATATTAATTAAATAGAAATGTTGGCTAAGAAATGTGTCCCTTAAAATTCAAAGGAAAATCATTGAACACAAAGTGGAAACTCCAGTGAATGAGGAAGCATCAAGAAATTGAGGAAAAATTTTGTTATCTTCCATTTTTATATTAAAAAGCTTCAAATACTTTAATATTTATATTTATTTTATGTACTAGGTCTTCAACAGTTTTTTGGTACATAATCCATATACCATATAATTCATTTGTTCAATCATATAAAAATAGTTGTACAATTATTACCACTATCAATTTTAGGACATTTTCTTTTTTCTTATACACATTGTTATTAGTTCTCTATTCCCTCCTTTACCTCACCTGCTATATCCCCAAGACGTAATCGATCCAGTTACTGTTTCAATACTTTTCTCTGTCCTGGATTTCATATACAGCCAAACACACTAAAAACCTAACAACAAAGCAAAGTAAAATAGAGGAAAACCTCAATCAAAAAAGGAGTGGAAAACATAAAACCCAAAGCACATTTGAAATAGATCAAAAGGGTGATCAAGTGATAAAGTGTTCAATTTTAACCTAACTGCATCTGCAGTAATCTGCTTTCCAATATATACACTCTGTATGATAGCAAGGCAATTCACATCCCTGGTCCATGCTCAGAAGGAATACACTGGAGCCTTACACCAATTCTATGAGTTTTTGAAGCCCCCTGCTGTGGTTAGGAAAGATCCTGGTGGGGCGGGGTGGGAGGGGGTTGGGTAAGTTTTGAACTCGATTACAAAGTTGGAAGCTCAACATCATGAAATGTTCCAAAAAGAAATACGAGGAAATTTGACTTTTTAAAGATTTACAGCTTTGGAAACCCTACTGGAAGCAATTGAATCCACGATAGCAGTTTTGGGTTTCATTTGGTTGTTCCTAGGTGCTTATGAATTAAATGTATTGTTTATGCTCTTTATACACAATATAGCAAACAAGTTGATATTAGGTGCCTTTGAGTTGGCTCCAACACATGGTGCTGTTATGAGCAGCTTCATTCCATAATTTCCTGTCCTGTTTTGTTTTATGATAGTGAGCTTCTCCATGTTCTCTTCCCACAGATATAGTCAATTTGATGCCTTTGTCTTTCATCTTGCGAGGTATACATTTAGTTACATGCAGTAGTAGTTTACGTTGTTAAAGTAAGGTAGGTGTATTTGCCTTGGAGAATTCTCTCATGTGATACCCAGCTTCATTCCAACCAACAAGCTCATAGTTTCCAAATGAGCCTTCCTTTTGTTTCTAATCTTTGCATTTTAATTACCAAAAATCATCAGTGCATCCAGCTTGCCTATTTAATCCCCTTCAGAATGAAAGATTTGGGAGAATTCTTCACTTTCTTCATCGCTAGCTTGGATGGTTCATGTGCAAATTTGAATAACAGTTGTATTACTGGGATTCTTTGTAGGCTTGTACATATTATCGTATCACAGACAGGATGGTACTTCAAGAGAGATCGTGAAATGTTCTTTTTGAGGATGAATGTGACATTATTCGACTCAACTCTTTCTCTCCTGGCATGCTTGTCCAACTCAAAATGATTAAGAGTAGTCCATTTCAACTGACCACTGGCTAGGATATTGATCTGTATGGATTTCATTTCACATTTCACAACTTTCAACTTCCCTTGATTCATACTCTGTTTATTCCACCTCTGAGAATTGATTGAAATTTACAGCTGTTTCATCTTATTTTGAGTCTTGCCCCATCACATGCCCATTGTGAAGATTTTGAAAGCTTTTGCTTCCACCGTCATAAGATTGACTCTACTTTGAAGCTCTTTCCAGCCATGTTTTGAATGCTTTCCAATATGAGGGGTGGTTCCTCTTTTGCCACTAACTAAGGCCATGTTTTACTGCTATTTATAAGGATTTAGTGGCTAATCACTCCACCTAGGTCACCTATTCCTTCTACCCCGTCTCATCTTAGACTGGAAGCTCAACAGAAAGATGTATTCTATGATCGATCTTTGTGCTTGAAATACTGGAATACTGGTGGCATAGCTTCTAGCGTCACCACAGTAGAAGTCATCACAGTGTGACAACAACACAGATGAATGGTTATGAAGCCCTTGGGTATTCTTACTAACCCTCCAGAGAATTAGGGGCTTGGCTGGTGCAAAAACATAGGGCATTTTGTAGCTCCCCCTTTATTTCTCAGGTCTTTCTTCTTTTAGGTTCACAGGTGTCTTGTTCTTTATCTATACATATAGAATTTATTATTCCTTTTTCTAAATTTTGTATATTAAAAATAAACTTTGTAAATTTATTCTACATGACAATATAATCTACTATTAAAAACCCCCCAAAACATCAATAAGGGAGATGATCTTAGCATTTGAGATGACAGAATAACTGTTTCACAATTTTATAATAGAGTACCCACCAAAACTGAACACTAGTTATGGACATATTTAGTATATTTTGGTTTCTTTTGACCAACGTCTATTCTTAACTGTAAATTCTCCTTTTTCTTTTTTGTAAAATATCATTTTATTGGGAGCTTATGCAACTCTCATCACAATTCATCCATACATCTATCGTGTCATGCACATTTGTATATTTATTGCCATAATTCTCAAAACATTTGCTTTTGACTTGAGCCATTGGTATCAGCTCCTTATTTTTCCCCTCCCTCCCTGTTCCTCTCTCCCTCATGAACACTTTGTAATTTATAGATTATTATTATTTTGTCATATCTTACACTGTCAACATCACCCTCACCTACTTTTCTATTGTCCTTCCCCCAGGTAGGAGGTTATACATAGATCCTTGCTATCGGTTTTCCCTTTCCACCCCACCCTACCTCCCTCCTCCGGGTATCACCACTCTCAGCACTGGTCCAGAAGGGATCATTTGTCCTGGATTCCCTATGTTTCCAGTTTCTATCTGTATATGTGTACATCCTCTGGTCAAGGCAGATTTGCAAGGTAGAATTGGGATCATGATAGTGGGGCAGAGTGGTGGTGGTGGGGAAGCATTAAAGAAATAGAGGTAAGTTGTATGTTTCATTGTTGCTACACTGCACCCTGACTGACTCGTCTTCTCCCAACCCCTTCTATAAGGGGTTATCCAGTTGCCTACAGATGGGCTTTGGGTCTCCACTCCGCACTCCCCCTCAATCACAATGATATGATTTTTTTGTTCTTTGATGCCTGACACCTGATCCTATTGTTTGCTTCTGTGCTTCTTCCATGTGGGCTTTGTTGCTTCTGCTAGATGGCTGCTTTTTTATCTTCAAGCCTTTAAGACCACAGACACTATATCTTTTGATAGCCGGGCACCATCAACTTTCTTCACCACATGGCAGCAAGTTTCTTTTCAAAAGAAATAATAAAACGAAATGATTCATTGTTTTTTTCAACCCTAATTGGTGCTCTGAATTTCACACACATAACTGTTAAGAATACAGCTAAATTTATTAGCAGATTAATAGAGATGATATTTTAGTAAGCACTAATGTAAGAGGACACAATGAAAAAAATATGGAAAACACCTCGTGTAATAGAGTACTTGGGAATCAAATGAGATAATTTATAAACTATCAAGGGTTCATATGGGGGGGGGTTAGGGATGGAGGGGGAAAATGAGGAGCTGTTTCCAAGGGCTCAAGTCTAAAGCAAATGTTTTGAAAATGATGATGGCAATAAATGTACCAATGTGCTTAACAATGGATTTACGTATGAATTGTGATATGAGTGTATGAGTCCCCAATAAAATGATTTTTAAAAAATTACAGCCAAAGAGCTGATACCAAGGACTCAAGTTGAAAGCAAATGTTTTGAAAATGATGATGGCAACAAATGTACAAATATGCTTGACACAATGGATGGATGTATGGATTATGATAAGAGCTGTAAGAGTCCCCAATAAAATGATTTAAACGAAATCCAGAACTCAGGGAAAAACAAAATTAAAAACTTGCTTCCATTGAGTTGATTCTGAACCACCAGAGAAAAGAAAAAATAAAGATAATCTACCTGCAGGGTCCCCATGTGGATTAAGCCTCTGGTGAATTCCCTCTCACAAAGCATGTGAATAGCCACGCAGTCAGACAGAGAGTATTGTACTGTCAATTATGGCAGAGGTACTTAAGTTACAATGTAACATTTTAACATATGATCTCCCTTTTGATCCATTTTACAATTGTTTCAATTGGTAATGTTTTCTGTTTTCAATTGAGGCTTTTCTCTTGTTTTGTTACTGTCATTCTTTTGTGTTTGTTTCTTGTGTGTTGCTTGTATTTTCTATATATGAAATCCTGAGTAGGTAAATATATAGAGACAGAGTTAATAATTACCTGGAGGCATTACAGGTGAAATTGGGAGGAAGTGAGGATCTGAAGATGAGTATGAGAAAGAAGAAAATATGCTGAAATTGACTGTGGTGGTGACTGTATGAGTCTTCTTAATATGAGTGAAGGATCAAATGGTATGATATGTGAACTATATGCCAATAAAACTTTTATAAACAATAAACAGTACATGATAAGAATAACTCAAAACTATGGGTTCATTCTGTAGATTTACATAAGGATGTGTGATATACACATATATGGGGAGATTTGTGAAATAAAAGCACCTAATAGTCCTCTCTCGTTATAGGGTGAATTATGTCCCACTGAAGAATACGCTGTAAACACTCATCTCTGTACCTGTGGTTATATCCATTTGGGAATGTGTTGACTTTGTTATGATAATTACAAAGGATGAACGTTAGGTGAACCTTAAATCAAACTCTTGTGAAATATGAAAGATAATACATAAGCCAATGAAAGAAGTCAAGATGGGGAAGAGAGATGCCAAGTCACGTGAAGATTGCTCAGCATGGTTATTAAACAAGCCTTCTACATTGAAGGGGCATGGGGGTGTAGTGGTTACCCTTGGGGCTGTGATCACAAGGTGAACAGCTCAAAACCACCAGCCGATCTGGGGGAGAAAGGCTGGGCATTCTAATACTGTCAACAAAGTCCTGAAGACTCCGGTGGCAGTTCTACATTGCCCTATAGGATTGCTATGAGTTGGCATCAACTCGATGGCAGTGAGATTTGGGTTGCTGTTGATGAATTGATGAATCTTCTATTTTATTAAGCAATTGAAATAAGGCAGGGGTTGCATGCAAAACACACACAGAGATTTTATCGTCTGTGTCGACAAGAAGCAGAGTGGGATCTCCTAACCAAAATGCCACCTGCTCCCTGAAATGCGGCCATCTGGATCCTTAATCCCTTCTGACTTCCAGGATTCTCACTCCTCTTGCCCCTTCCTACTCTCCACCCCACCTGTCTACTTAAATGGAGGTCTGAATGGCAAGTCCGTTTCTCCTGGCTGTACTCCTGCTGGCCTTTTCAGGCCAGCAGTAGGTTTATCTTTTCAGTAGAATAGTGGATCAGGTAGTGGAGTCCCTCCGGTGACTGTGGACCCAAGGCCAATGGAAGGAAACTGTTGTATGTACTGTGTATGTTCTCAGGCCCGGTTCAAACCTGGAGGACTAGGGTTATTCTTTGTCGAAGGGCTTTAAAATACAAAAGACTTAGATAAGAGAAGGAGATTCGCAGAGTAGCAAATTGGGTGGGTGGAGATTCTACAAAAGGGAATACTGGTCACAGAGTTTCAGGGACAGAAGCTCAAAAGAAGCAACAACTCTGTTCAGAGCCCCCACAAAGAGACATACAGCCTTCTTCTAAAAATGGTGCCCTAAAATTGGACTCTTCGTCTCTTCCATTGTCAGATAATATATTCTTTTGTTAATGCTGCCAATCTATGGCATTGGGATCATAGCAGCACCGTAACCCTTAAATAGAATTGGGCGCTGAAGAACAGGGGTGCTTCTCTAAGCAATATTAAAATGTGGAAGTGGCTTGGGGATTGGATAATGGGCAGAGGTCAAAAGAGTTTTAAGCAGCACTGGTGGTGCTGCAGGTTAGGTGTCGAGCTGCTAACTCACCAGCCTCTCTGCAGGAGAAAGATGGTGCCCTCTGCTCAGTAAAGATTACAGCCTCTTACCAATTAAAAGGGTCTCTACACGTCACACCTGACTCAATGGCAGGGGCTTAAATTGTGGAAATACACCCTGGTGGTTAACTCACTGAGTTGCTAACTAGAAGGTCAGTGGTTCAAACTCACCAGCTGCTCCATAGGAGGCAGGTGGGACAGTCTGCTTTGGAAACTCAGCGGCAGTGGCTCATCTTGCGTTTTCTTTTAATGAGGCAGGATCTACTCGATAGCAATGACTTAATAGGAAAAGCCCAATTTGCCTTAAAGTGACTGTCGGTAGAATTACAGATGGCACAAAATAATTCTGGTGAGAGTTATGGCAAAATAAATGAAATGAGCTATAAGAAAGCCTCTGTGGTTAAAGAGTTTGTTGCTAAAATGTGCTTTCTAAATGTGCTTCTGGTGAGTCTTTAGGATAATGACAAACATGTCACTGTACAATAGACAAAGGGAAATTCTTTTCATGCAGCAGCAAAGAACATTTCTGAATTGTGTTTAAATGCCTCATGGGCGGTAGAATTTGAAAGTCATACATGTACACAGCAAACTGAGATTTCTAAGACATCTCTTGAAGTTTCCATGTGGTTCTCCTTGCCACTTATTGTAAAACGTGAAAGGAAGAAGATGGATTTAAAAATGAAACGTGCTAAAAGTGGAAAGATACGTAGAAAGATTTATTTGCAGTGTACCAATGGATCGCATAAACATCAGTGCCTCAGTCCTGAGACCAGAAGAACTAGATGGAGTCCAGACAATGCTACTAATGCTCTGCAAAGTATTACCTTAGAAGGTCCTAGCCGAGACAGAGTGTAAGAAAAGTGTGCAACATCATTGAAAATTATAGAAGCGACCAGGTTTATAGGTCAGATAAAGACCGAGGGGACTCCAAGAGCTACAGCCCATTGTCAGAGATGGGTCTTCAAGATCTAAAGGAAGAAAGCATTTATTCCTAGGGCAAAGTTCAGATAGAAGGAGGATTGTAAACAGGAAACACGAAAGTGATGGTACATTGTGGGATTGAAATAGAGGGGTTGAAACAAAATGTGTATAAATTATTGAATGGAAAACTGATGATCTGCTCTCTAAACCTTCACCTAAACCATGATATGAAGTTCTTATTTAAAAAAAGAAAAGAATTGTTCAGAGTGAAAATAAAACTTAAAGATTTGGAAAATTTTGTTGGTTAAGCTAAATACACAAAACTTTGAATATTTAACAAGGGGTATTGTTACACAATCTTTTGTTAAAGAAATTAAGTCTATGATTGATGGATCTAACCAACATAACCAACTACCATAGCAGAAAAACCCATGAACTTTAGACTGAAGAGGACAGAAAAAGATGAAAGGAGAAAATCATGTTTGCTTCTTGGAATTATATAAGCAGGCAATAGGCCAAAGAAGTTGCATCTTGTATTGTAACTACCCAGAGCAGCTCAGAGATCAAGGGGATTGGTAGAAAAAGCACAGGAAGTTGAGCTGCCTTGGTTTCAATGTAGAGCTAGTAAAGTGTGGGTCTGGAGATTCTGGAGTGTCAATGAGACAGATCTTCACCAACTTCATACAGAGTGTGCGACTTAGTTCCATGTGGCTAACTAAGAGGGTGGGTTCCCATCCCAAAGCTGAAAGGATGGTGCTTCAATGCCCCAGGGGCAAAAGAATTTGGGCTGATGGGGTCCTAGCTCAGACTATGAGACTGGGTTGTCAAAGGCAAGGGATCAGATTTATCACCCCAGTGGGCCCAGTAGGTACAACTGAAGTCCAAACAGAGGGAGCTCCAGCCAGGATTGAGAAAATTTTGCCCACACCCATAGCCTAGAGGGAAGGACCATGTTCTTGATGGTTACAAAGAACAGACCATCGTTTCTAAGCCTTGAGAGCTAACGGACATTATTCTGCTGGATTTTGCACTTGCTTGGTGCCCATGATCTCTTCTTATGATTTCTTCCATTTTTAATAGAAATGTATTTCTTGTGCCTATTCCTCAATTATATTTTGGAAGCAGATAACCTATATTCTTGATTACCAGATGCTCAGATAAAGATAAATTTTGCCTTAGGATGTAATATGCCTAATGTCTCGCTCCACCATCTGCCTGTCATTTTGTCATACGGTGGTGGCTGGTGTGTTGCGGTGATGGTGGAAGCCATCACTGGTATTTCAAAGGTCAGCAAGGTCACCCAAAGGGAACAGCCTTCAGACCAAGTTTCCAGACTAAGGGCACTGAAGAAGGACTTAGCTTCCCACTTCGGAGGAAGAAACCACTAAAACTCCTATGCATTTTCAAATACTGAAAGCCCAAACAAAGGAAGAAGTACATTTTTGGAGATTCTGCTGACAGATGGGTCCCTCGGGTCTGAGGGCACATTCATGGTGACTGCAGGGGAGTCTTTAAAGGGAATCAACCATGGTGACATGAGTCAGATAAAGCCTGTGGTAGTGTATCCTACGGGATCTTCATTTGCTTATGGGTGTAACTGAAGGTAAAGGGAAGAGGCTGCAAAAAAAAAAAATCTAATGATCAGAACTTGGAATGTGTGAAGTTTGGATTTCGAAAAATCAGAAGTGGTCTTTAAATGAAATAGAATGCCTGAAGATCAATATCCTAGGCATTAGTGAACTGAAGTGGACTGGCATTGGCCATTTTGAATCAGAAAATCATATGATTTACTATGCCAGGAATAACACAATCAAGAGAAAAACAAAATCAAGATGAATGGCACGGCATTCATTGTTAGGAAAGATCTTGTGAAATCCATCCTGAAGTACAATGCTATCTGTGATTATATTGTATCTATCCAACGTCAAGGAAATTCAATCAATACAACTATTATTCAAATTAATGCACCAACCACACAAGCTAGTGATGGAAGAGATGGGAAGAGAGTCATATTTGTACCCATTTCAAATAAAAGTGACCCAAGAGAATGCTTGAACTATAGAATGGCATCATTGATTTCACACACAAGTAAGATTTTGCTTAAGACCTGTCTACAATGGTTTCAGCAGCACTTTGACAAGGAACTTCCAGAAGTTCAGGTTGGATTTAGAAGTGGGCATGGAACAAGGGATATTATTGCTGATGTCAGATGATCTTGGTTCAAAGCAGTGACTCCCAGAAAGATGTTTACTTGTGTTTCAGTGACTATGCGAAGGCATTGGACTGTGTGGACTGTAGTAAACTGTGGATGACCTTGAGAAGAATGGGAATTCCAGAATCCTTCCATGTGCTCATGAGAAACTTATACATGGATCGAGAGGCAGTTGTGCAAACAGAACAAATGGAATCCTGCATGGGTTAAAATCAGGAACAGTATCAGGGTTATATCCTCTCACCATATTTGTTCAATCTATGTGCTGAGCAAACCATCAGAGAAACTGGATTATATGACGAAGAGTGTGGCATCAGGACTAGAGGAAGACGTGTTAACAACCTGTGGTATGCAGATGAAGTAACCTTGCTTGCTGGAAGTGGCAAGAACTTAAAACACTTGCTGATGACGATCAGGATTGTAGGTTTCACTGTAAGATCATTGTAAGACCCAAACTTCGTAACTGGGCTTCTTGATAAATGGGGAAAAGTCTAAAGTTGTCAAGGATTTTGTCTTACTTGGATCTGCCATAAATGCTCATGGAAGCGACCGTCAAGAGATGAAAGGCATCGTGCATTAGGTAAATCAGCTGCATAAGACTTCTCTAGCGTGTGGAAGAGCAAGGATATAACTTTCAGGACTAAGATGTGCCTGACCCATCCATGATATTCTCCTTTGCATCATATGCTTGTGAACATTGGATATTGAATAAGGAACACCAAAGAAAATCTATGCATTTGAATCATGGTGCTGTAGCATAATATTGAAAATATCATGGACTCCTAAGTGGACAAGCCTATCTGTGTTGGAAAAAGTAAAACAAGAGTGCTCCTTAGAGGCAAGGATGGCAAGACTGCACCTTACATATTGTGGACATTTTATCAGGAGAGACCAGTCCCTGGAGAAGGACATCGTGTTTGGTAAAGTGGAGCGGTGGCTAAAAAAGAGGAAGACTCTCGACGAGATGGATTGACACCGTGGCTGCATCAATGGGTTCAGGCATCGGAACAATTGTGAGAATATGGCACAGGACTGGGCAGTGCTCTGTTCTGTTGCATATAGGGTCACTGTGGGTCACATGTTTAACTTCAAAGATGAGATTTTGGACTACAGTTGGTGTAAGACCTTCAGGAATGTTTTTTGCATGTACCAAGAATATGCCTTAAAATATTGTTTTTGGATCCCCCTCTACCATCCCAATTTTGTATGAAAATCCTAATATCCATCTCTGTGGCTATATTCCCATTTCTTAATGGGTTGTCATTGCTGTTTTAATGAGTAAAATGTGTTTTAAGTTACTCTGTTAGGAAACAATAAATTTATCAGGGCAAAAGAAGGAAGCAGAGACCAGAGAGAGCTGTTAAGCCACAGGAAGACTGCCTGGGAGCACACACTGGAACGGGACACGGACCTTCTTCCAGAGCTGACTGAGAGGACGTAATCCCCTCAGGCCAGCACCCTGAATTTTGACTTCAAGCACACGAAACTATGAGAACATAAATTTGTTGGTTGAAGTTACTTACATGCGCTTGTTCTGTTGTAGAAGGACAATGTAATGAAGGCATATTCTATGTTTACAACTATACTTTCAAAACCGTGGTACTAAGGGTGATATTAATTGAAAAAAATCATGCTATTCCAGCAACTCGGGCAGGTAGTTGACAGTAAGGCATCCCTTGAGGCAAGATTCTTCCTAGCAGCATTATCCACTACAATATGTGTTCAAATAGAAAAGTGATTTGTACGATCTGTCCCTTCAGGAAAAACAAAAACAGAAACCAGGACATTGATACCATGTACCTAAAGCTGAACAAGAACAAAAAATGAGGGAGGAGGGCTCCAAACTTGGGAATGGCAAACACATCACTGCTTTCCATTTTCCCTTAGAACAATCATTTTGTAACATAAGTAATCCCCTGTGCTATCCAGCTGAAATATTCTGAGTCACAGTGAATCAGTAGGAGAGATTAGAACTGCTCCTGTGGGTTTCCAATACTCCCTTAAGGGAATAGAAAGCCTCACCTTTCTCATGTGGAGCTGGTGGTTTTGAACTGCTAGCCGTGTGGTTAGCAGCCCAGCAGGTAACCTACTATGCCAGCATGGCTCCTCTGGGGTCTCAGTAATTATCTATTTCCTCATCATTTTGAGTTCTCTTGCACTTGATCAAACTAGAAACTTCATGAAGCACCCATGCCGAATCACACCCTAGACAGCAAGGGATCTGTCTCATAGTAGTCTGTATATCCGCTCTCCTCCATGTGAAATGCTGTGTTGTTGCATTTCTGCTGGGCTACCGATGAGAAGTCAAAGGCTAACCCCAAACCAAACTCACTACCATAGAGTTGATGCCAACTCATAGCAACCTGATAGGTCAGAGTAGAACTGCCCCCTCGGGTTTCTAAGATTGTAAACCTTGATGGGAGGAAGCAGCAGCCTCATCTCTCTCCCTGGGATGGATTTGTTGTGTTTAGACTCAGGACCTAGTGGTTTTCAGTCCAATGCTTAACCAACCTATGTGAGTCTGGGTTGACTAGAGAAACAAATTCATAGGCACTCATATGTGTATAAGAGACAACTTTATATCAAAGGGGTGATTATAAACCAAGAAACATCCCAGTCCAGTCCAGTCCAGATCAAGTCCTTAAGTCCAATGTTTTTAGGACAGGGTCCTAATGATGGTGTCTATCGATATAAGGTGTGTTGTTGCCATCAGCCTTCTAGTAGCATTATAGATATTTGTAATGGCAAAATAAAGGCATGCCTAACTCCTTTTACAAGATGAGTAGGAATAGTCCTCAATATTCTTAATTGAGAATTGGTAGCATCTCAGACTGGCCCACAATTTCATGAATCATGATTCAATTATATACTTTTTCAAAGTAACAGTAACTGTTTCCTTAAAAGTCTCTTAAAGAAAGAAAACAACAAGATTTATTTTTCTGAGATAGCACAGAGTCTGCTGGTGAATGCTTGTTGGCAATACGTGAGAGGTCTGCTAGTCTTTTCTCTTGTTAGTGTTTGAGAGTCACAATATGAATGTTGTGGTTCAGAGTAGAAGCCAAAACAAAAATTTGGAAAATCTAGTGATATCAGCCATTGTATTCCTTGTTTCCCTATTTTGAGAAAACAGGAGGACTTTTCAAAACACCAACCAACTTGCACTTTTATTTCTATGATAGGACAAAAGTTGAGACCTAGTTATCTGCCAGGGAACGTAGGAAGTCAAAATTTGAGCTGGGATTTGGTATGCTTTTTTTTTTTTCTTGAATCAAATAAGTTTCTGTTTATAAGAAAGAAGATCATAATGGCAGTTAGATAGGCAACCGGTCCTATCTGCTCCATTATAACAATAGGACCCTTGGTAAGATTACTCAAATTTGGCAGAAGTTGAGTGTAAACAAATGGTCTAATTTGTAACCACAGAGGAGGATGTCCACCCGTGATACCTGAATCCCACAGTGAAAGCTGGATTTTGATAGGTGGCCTTCCGTGGACTTGTTGCTGCTCTGCTCAGTCTGTTTCAGTTGGAAGTGCCTCATAGGATTCCCGAGGCTCTACATTTTCATGGGAGAAGATCAGCAAGTGGGTTCCCACTGACAACCACTCCTTTGCACTGTAAGGGCTCCTCTGCATGGACCTACCAAGACAATGAAGTTGAGAAGATTCTATCTACCTAAATGCACACCCCTGGATTTAGAGATCGTCTTAAGAAGAGATTAATGCGCTGAACACTAATGATAGAAGACCAGACAAGTTGTGGAATGACATCAAGAATATCATACATGAAGAAAGCAAAAAGTCATTTTAAAAAAGAAAAGAAGTTCAAAGCGGATGTCAGACAAGATTCAAAACACTTGCTTTTGCATGCAGAGTAACTAAAGGAAATGAAAGAAATGTTGACACAAAAGAGCTGGACAGAAATTGGCAAAGGAACCCACAAGGAGACAAGGTAATTCATTATAATGAAATGCAGGCAAACACATGGAGTTAGTAACCAACAGAGAAGAACATCCCTAGCATATCTGAGGCGGAAAGATTGAAGGGGGAACAACGAAAGCCTCACATTTTAACATTGAAATATCTTATGGGAAAAATACTGACTGCTGAAGGAAGTATTTACAAAGATGGGAGATACATACATATGAGAGAGTTCACGTTTATTGTGCCAACATGGCCAATGAACACACGTGGGATTAATTGAAGGGCTGAGAGAGAAATGGCTCGGCGAGCTTTGCCTCTTTTGTCTCTTGCTCTTTGATCATCGGACCAGTGTGCGACTGCCTTGCTTGTTCTGTGCTTCAATTTGCTACACTACCTATAGGACACCTAACCCATGGACTGTGTCGTTGTAATTCGAGGTTCCTTCAAGAACTGCTTCACCACACCATTGGAATTTACATCTCTTGAGCTGGGGACTGTCATACCCTGTCATCTGACTGACTGTTGGTGACCTGCCTTGCTGTTTGCTGCCTGTGCCGGGATAGCCTGAATTGCTCTACAGAGGACTACCTGGCAGCCCTCAAGACTTGAAGGACTGCCAGTGTCTCACAGCTGTCTCATGGGAGTGAGTTGCAGTGAGCCATTTGTATTGCCTTATAATTTAATTAACTGTTTATTTCTTATGTTATCTATCTATCTTAAAAATATATATAAAATTATTAGCATTCTGGTTTTGTTTCTCTAGCACAACATAGTTACTATACCAACAAGTAGGAAATGTTCAATCATTTCCAGAGGTAGCATACAATCAAGAACTGCATGAAAGGCACCAATGAGAAATAAGGACTTAGAAATTTATGGAATGTCAATTGAAATACGGTACTTCCAAAAAGTTGGGCCCACTGTCAATGCTCATGGAAGCATCAATCAAGAAATCAAAGAATGTATTGCATTGGATAAATCTGCTGTACAAAATATCTTTAAAGTGATAAAGAACAAAGATATTAGTTTGAGGGCTAAGGTGTGCCTATCTCAATTCTTGGTATTTTCAGATGCCTCATATGCATGTGAAAGTTAATCCATGAATAAGGAAGATTAGAGAAGAAATGATACACTTGTATTACAGTGCTGGTGAAAAATGTTAAAAGTACCATGAATGCCAGGGGTGGAGGTGGGAGGGATTCTGTCTCGGGAGAAATAGAAACAGAATGCTCATTAGCATGGATGGCAAGACTTTGTCTCGTGTACTCTGCTCATGTTACCCAGAGATACCTGTCACTGGAATAACACATCATACTCAGTCAAGTGGAGGGTCAGCCAAAAATAGGAACACATTTGATTAAAGGATTGATACAGTGGCTACAATAGCCTCAAACATAGAAGTTGTGAGGCTAGAGCAGGACTGTGCAGTAGTCCATTCTGCTGTGCATACGGTCAATGTGAGTTAGCGTTGACTGTTGGTTCCTAACAACAACCTACTTCCACCAGCAAGCCCATGCCTACCTCCCATCCCCAAAGGTCATCGATGGGTAGCATTTGCCTAAGCACTGTATTGATGTTGTCCTGCGATTCTCCTTAGACAGAGGAAAGAATGTTGGGATCTATGTAACTATATGCCATTGAGGAGGGAGAGCTGAGAGTTTTACCTTCTAGTTATGAGTTATGAGAACTCTAGTGATTTTCTACTCCTTTAACCTTTACATCTTGGAATCTTAGAGGAGCAGTTCTACGCTTCCGTAAAGGGCCTCCATGAGTCCGCATCAATTTGATGGCAGTGAGAGGGACTTTTAAAATTTTGGTCACTCAGGTACCACCATGTCAATGCAATGCATCACAGCTCAAACTGTAAGGAAATGAAATTGCTCTGGATTTATCCTCATGATTTGGAAAACAGTAAACATCCTTTTCCTCAAAGCATCATGAAAATGTCCTTCTGTGGTTTCTGAGATTTCTAGCACAGGGCTAGAAAAGGCGCTACGTATTTCAGCAGATGCAATTTACAATGTGTATCTCTGTAAATGTTTTGGAAGAACATAGCTTGGCTTCTCAGATGAGAGGACAGAAAGAAGAAATTAGGGTAGGAATAAACATTTGTATTTCTGTCTGGTTCGAATTCCTCCTTAAAACCTGGAGACATGCTGTTCAATCGTGTTTGTCTTTATTCTGCTGACACTGCAGCTCCAATGCCTTTTCGTCGGATGTAAGGTGTTCACTCTGTCTGCCAACAGATACAAGGGGGTGTGCCCCCCCCCAAAAAAAAACAGAAACAGAAAAGCTCCACTGGGTGGAGATTTCTTAGTATGCATCGTTCCTGCTAGGTGTGTATCCAACAACTTGCTCTGAATTAGTACATCCACTGGCATTGCCTAGGAAGGTTCTCTCTGGTCACAGTGAATTTTTTTGTAAGAAGAGTTTCACCTAACCCTCATTGTTGTGATGGCCAATTTAAGAGAACAACATGCAACTGTGAAATTTTATTTCCTGCTGGGGAAAAATGCCACAGAAACTGTTGTGATGTTGAACACAGCTTACAAAGGCAGGACTATGGGAAAAACGCAAGTGTATGAGTGGTTTTCTCATTTCAAAAAAGGTGAAATGTTAATTGATGACAAATCTCGATCAAGACATCCATCAACTTCTGGAATGGTTGGAAATGTCATCAAAGTCATGAACTTGTGCTTGAAGACAGACAACGGACCATTGAAGAGATAGGAAAATTATGTGGACTATCTTGGCGCATAGTCAGCAAATGTTAACAGGAGATTTGGGAATGAGAAGGGATGCTGAGAAATTTGTGCCTCAGATTCTGGCTGATCAAGAAAATGTGTTGAGTGAAAACATACCCTGCTTCGAAAGAACAGATCCAAAGTGACCCAGGTTTTTGTTTTGTTTTTCCCAAGGTCAATACTGCTGACAAGACATGGTTCTATTCTTATGACCCCAAAGCAAATATCAATCAAGCCATTGTAAGATGCCATTGTAGTTGCCCCCAAAAGCTTATCAGATGAAATAAAAGATCAAGACAATGCTTATTTTTTTAATATTAGGGGGACATTGAATTTTGAGTTTGTTCCCCCATATCAGATTGTTACTAAAACTTTCTATTTAGAGGTTCTGAAAATATTGTGTAACAGTGTGTGACAAAAAGGCCTGATTTGTGGCTTATGCAGCCATCTCAGTGCACCAGATTTGGTAAAAAAAACAAAACAAAACAGCATGGTTCTCTTGCCCCACACACCTTACTCACTTGACCTCACTCTGTGAGACTTCTTTTTGTTTCCACAAATGCAGAAGGACATGAAATGACAGCGATTTAATGACATAGAAGAGGTGAAGAAAAATATATGGAGATGCAGTTACCCATCCAAACAGACATATTTGAAAATTATTTCCAAGAATGGGATAGCATATTTGACAAATGTAATAAGTGTAATGGAGTGTACTTGAAGGTGATTAGTTTGTTTTGCTAAAAAAAATTAAAACATTGCTTTGGAAAAAAATTCCTTTTGGGGGGGCTATCTCCACATAAATTAACAGAAGAAGTCATGCTGTTCAGTGGTAACAGCAAAATCAGCCAAGATGTCTGAGTCTCTTATGCTCCCGCTGTTTTCTCCAATTTGAGGTAATTGGTCAATATTTAGCATCCAATATATACCATGCTCTGTATTGGACACTTTGTAATCTCTCATAGCTCTCAAATTTTGGAGCTGGGATTTGAATCGACCGTGCTCTTTGTATGTGAGACAAGGTTTAATAGTTATACTGATTGAATTATTTACATTGATGTCTTACCCATCTTCACATTAAACTTCTTGAGGACGGAGACCATCCGTCTTCATGTTTGTATGGCCCAAATGCCTACAACCATATTCATTAAACAATCTCTTCCAATCTGCAATGTAGATAATTAACATTTATCTGGTTCACATGGAATACTTTCGATTTTTTTAAAATTATGCTATACATTTGTATGTTTATTAAACATCAAATATATTAAAGGTATCAACCGTCTGAAGTCAATTTTGTATCAATGAGATTATACTACACAACCTATATGAGCAAGTTTAGACAAAGGAGCTACCTTCAAATCTACAATGTCGGGTGTAAAGAAAATCACATTAAGAACTGGGTAGTAAAAAATGACAATTGATAAAACACTTCATTGCTTTGCCATAAATATATATCAATATCTTCAGAAATATTGACACAAATTTAACTCTGTTGAATTAATATGCTGCTAACTGTTTGGAAAACTTTTTTTTAATGCCAACAAGTTGATTCTGACTCCTAGCAACTTCATGTCAGAATGAAAGTTCCCTGTAGGATTTTCAAGGCTGTCGATCTTTATAGCAGCAGATTTCAGCATCTTTCACCCATGGAGAACTTTAAGTGGGTTTTGTTGTTGTTTTAACCATGACTCATAGATGGAACAATGTTCTTGCATGCTATACACACATGCATACATGCATACTTGCATTCCACTAAAATGTGCTATAAAATTACTATACCTATTTGACATAATTTTTTTTATCCTCTATTGTCTCCCCTCCTCCTCTCTCCTCTCCCAACTGTCTCAGAATTCTGCTCACAACCAACAAAATTACTTCCAAGGCCCAATAAATCAGATTGTCAAACATTTCATTGTCAAAAAAATCCATAAAAAGTAGAGTTAAATATAGTGGGTTGTGTGAGCCATCTCATCTCTGTTGAAATGACTCAACAAATAGGCATGACCAAATTTCAATAAAATTTCATTGATAAAAATAGACATGTGCCAATTTTTGATCCATCAGCATAGTTTAGTTATCATAGGACCAAGGAATCTTAATGGTCAAATTGGAAAAGATTGTTTTTTTAGAAAATGTATATATAAATTAATAAGGGTCCAGTAAAATACTCATGGTATGCTTTAACAAGTTGAATACTTTACCAAATTTACTGTGTTCATTTGATTTCAATTTATGAGCTGCTTCTTAGGGTTCCTGAAGCTATAAACCTTTATAGAAGCCGATTGTATCATATAGAGCCTGTTGGTTCATCTTTCAGTGCTCAACCCACTGTACCATCATGGCTCCTTGAGAATATTGTCAGGTCTCCTTGACCTTTTGGCTTACAGAATTGCATTGCTCTTAATGAGTTGTCTCCTAAAAAACAATGAAGTAGGACTTGGTGTTCTTTGTAGATAACAGACATTTTAATTAACCCCAAGATTTCACAGCCTTGGCTTTCCACCTCTATTTCTTGAAATGGGTGTGACATATAGGCCGTCCATGACAGTACTGGTTGTCTCCATTGAAGAGACAAATGAGTTGGGGCGGAACTAAATCTAGAAAATCAAAAACCACAAGAAGCAGGGGAAATAAGAACAACTAAAGATGGGGATCGTTTCCAGAATGATTAATCAAGACCTTCACTTTATATCTGGGAACCCGAAAACCTAAGAAAAGGCAAGTCCACCCAGACAGAGCTGGAAATTCTTTTCTTGATTCTTAGGACATCCTGTCACATGGCCATTCAATTCTACATTAATTTGATATCTTCACAATGATGGTTTCTCTGAGGCCCTGAGTCTCAGTTACCTGAACATGAAGTTGATCCAGAGCAATTATCGGTATCAATATATTTTTCTCCGTACCTTCCCCTAAGCTGACTGCAGCAGAGAGACCCCTTCAGCAGAACTTCCAACTGATTTGAAGCAGTCTGTGCGGTAACATGTGTGGCTAACCAGAACAAAAGCCAAACGGATGGAAGCCTTAAAATGAAAACTTGGAAGAGGCAAAGTGAGCCCTTTCGGGAGCCTGATACGGGATATTGGATTATTGCCAGAATTATAACATGTGACGTGCATTTTAGGCACGGCGTAGTCAGGCATGATATTCGGGCTGGGCACTTCTACTCATAAATATTCTGCCTTAAGATTTGTTAGCTACATAACATGGACACTGTCCTATTTAACAAAAGGGAGATTAAGTTTCTAGCACGGTATAGACCTATAAATGTTTCCCTTTTTTATCTATTGTACAGTGAACCCACCTTTTAGAAATGTGGGTCCATCTGTGTTCTGCTTTGTCAGTCATGATTGAAAAGAGGTGAACTGGTTCAGAAGACTGCTTTTCACACATGAGCGCCACAAGACATGCAGCTGCCACGTGGTTTTGTTTCTCCAAGCGAGGAAGTGGCCAGAGAACCAGGTTCAAATAAGACACAAGACACAAAGGGATTCATCTTGCGGTCAAGTCTCCTCTGACAATTCTCCATTTACTCGTGGCCATCGCCTGTCACTAAGATCAAATGGAGATCTGTCACAAAGCAGTTGGAAGGAGGGGAAAGGTAGAGAACTTTCCAGGACATCTTCGGTAAAAGTAGGAAACTTTTACCTAAATTACTTTAATGTTCATTTTGCAAATGAAGAACTCGGCTCACATTTATTTAGCAGCTTCAGAACCTTGATTTGTAATTCCTGTAACAGCGTTCCCTTCACAGCCCCCAAGATTCCCTTACCTGTCAAATATCATCAGAGAGCCTGCCATTGTTCTGACGAGCAAGAGGGTTTCTCAGGTTCTTTCCTACTTTGTACATTTCCAAGGACCCCTGCCATTAGGCAGAAATCTACATTTTTAATAATGAATATTTAAGTGTTGCTAAAACTTTCAATCCCTGTATCAAAAAGGACGACATTTTAGCATCAAAATATTTAGAAGGTGATCTATATGCCTTTGCTTTCTTTCTTACAGGACCCGGCAGTGTTTTGTTGTAATGGCTCCTAAAGGTCGGGACCTACTTGGCGGCACCTAAAAACAACAGCCTTACACACACACACACACACACACACACACACACGCACGCACGCACACACCAACTTACATTTGGGCAAATGACTTAATTCAATGAAGGAAAATATTTTGGCCTTCTGGCACCATTTTATTTTTTTTATTTCATTCAACTCCTTTATTTCACCCAGTCCTACCCAATTGGTTCGATTTTATCTGCTATTGGCATTACTCTTTGGGAGAACTTCTCATGCTTCACACAGGCACTCTGTACAGTATGTGGTTACCATGACCTGCACTTTCCTAGAAAACCAAAAGATGCAAATGAAATGTTCATATCCTACTTCTTAGACTGAGTTGTAGAGGCAGCTCAATATGCATTTGGTTCCTCATTGAAGGAGTTATAAAAGTAATCAATTAATCTAAGAAATTCAGTGCCTGAGTAAAATGTTCCAATTTGATAAGAGAAATCTAATTCTTTTTACTGTTTAATTTGGTCTCTCTTCCTATAGGACCACTTCTTTCTGTGTTCTAAGCCATTTTGACTGGTATTCCCTTAGGGGATGTTATGATGGTTAATTTTATGTGTCGACTAGAACACTCCAGATATTTTGTAGAACTGGTTAACCTAAAGGGGATTGCTTACCTTCAACACATGGGTATTTAATCGAATTCATCAAAGGGTTTGAAAACAAAAGTTTAGATTAGTTTTCAGAGAAGTAGAAATTCTGCTTCATACCTGCCGGGCAACTCCTGCTGGCCCGTGTTACAGAGTTGGCACTTACCCTTTCCTCTCCTCCAGTCACACAGTCAGTTTTTAATATGCAAGGAAAAGGCAAAATTACTGCTTCAAAACCATATAACCTTTTATTATATAACCAATATCAAAAGGCAAGGCTAATGGTTCTCAGCGTATCTGTCTGCACCCTTGTGATGGCAGTGGTTTCCTCTCTAGAACCTTCTCCAAAGAATACTGCTCTCTAAGATGTCCACCCGTGGCTCTCAACCTTCCTGATGCTGCGATCCTTTCACACAGTTCCTTGTGTTGTGATGGCCCCAACCATAGAATAAATAAAACAGCATAATCCTTCGCTGGTATGGAGATACTAGGAGAATTGGCAATGAAGACAATTAAATAAGACAATTTTATACAGGAATAATTGCTATAAAATGAAATTAAGATATATGATAGGACATGGCTTGTGTGGAAGTTATTCCAAAGGATGTGAAGGAGAGCTCCCAAACTTTTTTAAAAAAATCATTTTATTGGGGGCTCTCACAGCTCTTTTAAAAAATCATTTTAGTAGGGGCTCATACAACTCCTATCACAATCCATACATAAATCAATTGTGTAAAGTACATTTGTGCATTCAGTACCCTCGCCATTCTCAAAACATTTGCTCTCCACCCAAGCCCCTGTCATCAGGGCTTCTTTTCCCTCCCTCCACACTCCCCCTCCCTCGTAAACCCTCAATAATTTATAAATTATTATTTTGTCATATCTTGTTCTGTCCCACGTCTCCCTTCCCCCACTTTTCTATTGTATGTCCCCCAAGGAGGAGGTCACATGTAGATGCTTGATATAGGTTCCCCCCCTTTTTAAGGTGAAGACAGAGACAAGGAGGAGTTACTGAGACAAGTTGCTTCCTCTTTATCTTGAGCCTTAGGGTGTAATGGCAAATGTGTGTGTGTGTGTGTGTGTGTGTGTGTGTGTGTGTGTAGTGACTATTCCATGTCCTAATCTAGTTACCAGATGTACAGAGTCACACTAGATCAAATGGTGTTGTTGCTAATAATAAACAGTATTTTGGTTTCTCCTCTGTTGGAACATACCTTTGAATTATTAGTTTAATGTGTTACCATAATATATAACTGATTAAGAATTTGGAAAAGGCTGCTGCTTCAGACAAATATGCATCTAACCAACACATCATCTCAAATATTGAAAATTCTGTTCTGTGAACTGTGTCAGTCTGGGTAGACTATAGAAACAAATTAATAGACACTCATATGTGTATAAAAAGAGCTCTGAGTATAAGAGAAATTGAATATTTAGAAAATATCTCAGCCCAGAACAGATCAAGTCCATAAGTTCGGTATTGGCCCATATGTCCGATACCAATCAATAAATTCCTCTTCAGACTCTCAAGACACATGCAATGATGCCGAATGCAGGATGATCACAGGCCTGTGGGTGGAAAGTCTTGTGGATCCAGTGACAATGGAAGCATCTCAGCACTGGCAGGGTCTCCATGTGACTTCTCCAGCTCTGAGGCTCTGGTTGCCTTCAGCCTGTCTCTATGTGGCTTGTCAAAAAGAATGTCTGGTAGAGACTGAGCATGTGTCCTGTCTCCAATGAGTTATTTATCTCCATCGCATCTCCAAATGAGCTCATCAAGCTGTGACCTGATTGACAGGCCATACTCCACCCCTTTACTCATAATCCTCTTAAATTGACAAAAGATTCAGTAACTACCACATGAACATTCCGGTCTGTATTGTGAGCATAGATTGGCAGTGGTGGTATTACTGGTGCTTCTTCTGCTGTTCAGAGGTTAACTGAAGCGGACTGAGTAGACTGGATATATATTTTTTACTTGCCATCTGGAGTCCGTTGGTGGTGCAAGGGGTTTGTTTTTTTAGCTGCTGAGAAGTTGGAGGTTTAAGTAAACCCAGAGGCATCTTTCAACATGGGTAGCCTCAGTGCTCCTTGTCTTAGCATCAATCCTCCCCTGGATCTAGCAGGTTTGCAGCCCAGAGACCAATTTATCTCATCAAGGCAGATGTTCCATTTTATTCAATGATTACAGGTGCACGTCTCAGTACCTCTGCTTCATCCTCCTAGCTCTTTCTTCTTTCTCTACCCTTGTGATAGGTAGGTTTTGTGTTAATTTGTCCTGCTAGGGTTTTCAGTTGTGGCTGAATAATCCCTTGTGATGTGTGCTAATGAGTGTAACTGATCTAGGGTAGACTGCAACTTCTTCATCCAGGTCTCAGACCTGATGCAATTGGAAAGAAGTTTCCTTCAGCATGTGACCTACGTCCTACATAAGTGAACACTGTGGGGAAGCTGGCTTGTTTTTGCTGGATCTGGACCCTGTGTCTGGCTCAACAACCTCTGGTTCTTCAGACTTGAGCCAATGGCCTGCCCTATTGCCTATCAATCCCAGAAACCATCATCCAATTTGACACCTTTCCATCCCACACTTGGCCTCATTTTCCACTGCAATCACCACGTATACATATGTAAGTATGACTGATTTTGCTTCTCTGTAGAGCCTTACAGCATTAACATTTTATTTATTTTTCTTTGTCCTTATTAACATTCATGTCATTGCTGCTGTTGTTGCTCTTATTGCAGTTAGTTTCTAATTCGGGGTGATAGTAATGCATATATGAAAAGAAAAACCGCTACCATAAGGTGCTCTGGACGTTTCAGAAGCTGGTCTTCACTCCTCACTCTGAGGTGGCCCTCGATGGATTAGAATCAACAGCCTTTCAGCTCACCGTCAAGTACTGTACCATTCTTGCTACCAGTGGTGATTCGAAATCTTATCCTACAAATCAAACCCAATGTCATCCAGTTCATTCCAACTCATAGCAACCCTATACACGAATACTTGGTGGTAAAGTATGGGGTTGCTAACCACAAGGTCAGCAGTTTGAAACCACCAGCCACTCTCCAACAGAAAGATGAAGCTTTCTACTCCAGTAAAGCGTCACAGTCTTGCAAACCCACAGAGCAATTCTCTCCTGCCCTCTGGGTCTCTGTGAGTCAGATTGACTCGATGGCAGTGAGTTTGGTTAGTGACCATAAACAGCGTTTCTGAAGCTGTAAACCTTTACATGAGCAGACAGCTTTATCTTTCACCCTGGAAGAGTCAGAACCACCGATCTTAAGGTTAGCAGCCCAGTGCTTAGCCCACAGTGCCGACCTCATTAATTCACGATCTTGCTTTCTATTCTGTATGTAGTCACATTAGAAACTGTGTCGGCCAATCTTCAGAACCATCTTGCCAGACATATATTAATATCTGAATATGGCTAAATAAGAAATCACAGTCCAGGGCCATTAAAAAAGTTCCCTAAAATCATTCAGTAGAATAGGTTTGGGAAAGCCATGTCTAATTTTTCTAAGACCAGTCAAATTCTTTTAGACTGAGGAGAAAAATCTGGCTTGCCCTAGGTCAATGGTTCTCTGCCTCCTAATGCCTCGACCCTTTAATACAGTTCCTCATGTTGTGGTGACTCCTCCCCCAACCATAAAACTATTTTCATTGCTATTTCACAACTGTAATTTTCCTACTGCTATGAATCGGGAAACTCCTGTGAAAGGGCCATTCAACCCCTAAAGGGGCTGTGACCCCCAGGTTGAGAACTGCTGCCCACTGCCTGAGGGATCCTTCCTTCCTGGTTACAGCAGGGGCCACTCTACAGCTGCCCGTTAGGAAAAGATGTGTGTCGTGTTTCACACAGCAAGCAGGAATCAGGCTCATTTAGGCAATGAGAAGAATTAAGGGCCCAGCACAGGCTGGGAGACAGCATCTGACAGGCTCTTCTTGGGCAGTAGGGGTCTCAGCCCTCCAGAAACTGCAGACTGTACTCAAGGTCTGGGGGATGGTATGATTCTTTCCCCTGCTCTCTCAGGAAGTTCCCAAATCTTTTCAGTCTTCCAGGGGCATATGTAAACTGATTTTTTTTTAAACCTGTGAGTGAGTGAGCTGGGTAAATACTGACGGAGTAGCAGGCAGAAAGCAAAGAAAAGGGGGGAAATGTCAATCCCTTACATATGAAAAATAAATTTTAAAAGATCTTTTAATACATTCGAAAATGTTGCCATATTAGCAGCTCTCAAAACTGTCGTGGCGGCACTAACCTATGCATGCGGAACTGACGGCACATTTCCTGTGGCGCCTTCCTGCTGCTCCCAGGCAGAAGGCAAGGGGGGAAAGCAGCTCGCAAGTTTGCAGTGAGAATTATTTTTAACTTTAAAAAGTATGTTATTGATAAAACTCAGTTTTCTTTCATTTTTAAGCACTTCCCCACGCACCCTCTGCTCTAACCACAGTCTCTCAAAATTCCCCAACTACAAGAAGATCCTCTCATAGCCTTGATTTTACATGGGCTGCGGTCTACAATGGAGATGCCCTTCAAATGAATCCTGCCTGTTTCAAATTTAAGAGGCAAGGTGTGTGTGTGTGGGGGGGGGGAGATTTCTGAGCACTGCTTGCCTTGGACTTTGCATTGCTTATACCGGTTTTATTGCACATATCTCCCAGTAATAGTGATATCAGATGCAGTTGAATAAAGTTGTACTCATTAGTCCAAGTTCCTGGAGGATGAGGCTATGTCCCTTTATTATCGATCTACAAGGATTGGCAGTGTGAACTACATAGATAAGTGTAGACACATGCAATATTGCCTGATTTGGAACCTCTCCACTGAACCTTTCTTGATTCTTGCGTAGAGACAATGGCGTTTCATATGGTTTGCACTGTGTGGAAAGAGGCCTGGGGGCTCAGTGGTTGAGGAGTTAGCTGCTAATCAATAGGCCAGTGGCTTGAATACACCAATCAGTCTATGGGAGAAAGACGTGGTAGTCTGCTTCCATGCAGATCAGAGCCTTGCAGTGCCTGCTCATTTCCCAGTATTGCTGTGAATCCCAATGGACATGACAGCAATGGGTTTGGTGTTTGGTTTTGTTTCATTTAGTGAGTGTGCACTTTTCGGCTAGCCCCTCTGACCATGTTTTGAAGCTCTGCATATGGGTTTTCTGTGGCTCCTTCTTCTGAAGTTAGCAACTGAGGGTCCTTCTCTGTATACTCTTCGTAGTCTGGAAGCTCTACTGAAACCTGCTCACTTTGGGTGACCCTGTTGACTTCTGAAATACCAACAGCATCATGTCCAGCATCAGATCAACACACACGCCACAGCAGTTGGACAAGTAGAGGAGAGTGGAGGGGCAGGAAACCGTGCACGGTCAAGCAGAGTAGCAGTGCAGACGAAGTCCCTCACTGGGAGGGGTTGGCACCGAGGCTGCAACAATGGACTCAGGCATGGGAACAGGTGTGAGGATGGCGCAGGACCGGGCAAGGTTGCCTTCTGTTGTGCGTAAGGTTGCTGTGGGTCAGAAGCAGATCCAGGGCACCTACCAACAACCAG